>NC_081824.1:298562455-299187455 GCF_030867095.1 Alligator mississippiensis
GATGGAGAGTCTTTTACTCCAGAATAAGGTATTTCCACCCCAGAAAAAGGGTAGCCATGTAGGGAATTAAACCAGAATAGCTGATTACAAATAGATCTGCTGGAATAACTCGCCACAGGGAAAAACTCTTTGCACTCAATAGCTGAACCTGAATAACACCATATGAGAGCACACATTCCAGAAAAAGGACTTGTCTATACACAGAGTTCTTCCTGCTGAGCTCCATAGTCTTACACCTTATATTGGTTTCACAATCCTGTATTTTATCTTGTTACTTTATGTAACCGTGATGTTTCTTCATGTGCTTGGGACTGAAAAAGCCCACATTAAAAAGTATGTGGCTGTTTCCAATGATTGCCAGCAATAGGAAGGGCTTCTCTAAGAAGAGTTTCCTGTTACAGAAACCAGTTATTAACAGACCTATATGGACAGGGCGTGGTGTCTCGCCACTCCACCCACCTCTGCATCTAATATTTTCCTAAAGAATGTATCACGGTGATATCAACATTTGTTAATATAATATTAATCATTGCAAATCTAATGTTACACCATAGGTAACTCTAACCTGTGATGCTCCCTGTAGTCTGCCTGGTCTAAGTGCTAGAGGAATGATTAAATGAATTGTATTAATAATGGCAATTTGAGATTTCTAGAGATATGTAAATGTATATAATTTTATATTATTAGCCAAAACAAAGTGAAACAAGCCAAAACATTTACTGCTATCAAATCAAAACCTTTTGACCTCAAAATAAAGTATCCTAGATAACTCCTTTAGAGTTTGTTTGCCCCTTGACATCTTTATCTAAATCAGTGATTCTCAACTAGGGTGTTGCAGCACACTGGGGTACCATGAGATCCTTTTAAGGGTGCTGTGGGTACCACTGTTAGGTGTGCAAACATGATTCACAAGATAAACCCAGACATTTCAAATAGATATCTGTAGTGTTAAAAACATGCCAACCAGTTGTGACCTTTCTGTGTTCTTTACAACACAAAATTGCTCTACATTTTTTTTCTTTAATCAACAAATGAGTAAAAACCAAAAGCTGGCCTTTTCTGACATGTGCCTCAAGTCAGCCACTGGTCTAAATCTACAAGTTCCCAAAAATGTTTTGATTTTGTTGAAACTACTTTTTAAAAAATGCCAACCATTCCATCAAATAGTTTGGGGTGGTCAATTTAGTATATATTTAGCCTCAGCACCCATTTTTCAAATGGTCATCTGTATCTCTTTTTAACTTCAGTAACACTGCAAGTACTCTGCACTTCACAAAATTGCGCCTATAAGTAATGCCTACTGATCCATGCAGTTATACAGGTAAAAGACTATTAAGTGGGCAATCAGTTGTCCTAATCATGAGCTAGAAGCCAGGGTATAGCAATGCACAGTTTACAATACAGGCAATCCTTGACTTACAACATTTTGAGTTAAAATGTTTCACACTTACATTTATTAATTGACACCCTGTTTCAACTTTATGACATCAGTTTCGACTTACAACGCTTGATCCGATGTGACGCCACACCAGTGAACAAGTTCGCTGTATCGCTTATCTCCCTGGAGAACATCTGTCCAAACTTCCTTGGACACTTTCTTTAAGAAAGCAGCCAAGACTCCAGAAAAACCTGCAGCCAAGACTCCTGAGAAGACTCCAGCCAAGAGCCCTTCAAAAAGTCCAACTGAGAGCCTTTCAAAAAGTCCAGCAAAGTCACCTCAAAGAAGTCCTTCCAAATCAATGATTGCTTTTTACAATATAAATACATTAATACAGCTATATTACTCATCTATAATTGATCAAATACAAAATTCTGGAGTATTTTTTGTGAAAATAGGACATCGGGCCTTGGTTCAGGAACAAATCCGCCATTTATAACCTTGTTTCTTATGAGAAAATTGGTTCCAAGTTATGTTTCAACTAATGACGCAGTTTTCAGGAACCAATCATGTCATTAGTCCAAGGACTGCCTGTATAGGATATCCATGTTTGTACACATACAGACATCATGGGTGCCAACAATATCACATCCAGGCAGTGTCTGGTCTGGATAGGCAGGCTTCTAAAACCTGTGTCAAAGACATAGCTATCAGCATTTGGATCTGTTCATATGACTACCATAGTGTGTCAGTACTTAGGAGGAGCAAGACATTGACTGTGAATTCAGTACACTAAGCATTGTAAAATGAGTAAAAGATGAATGTCTCGTTGGGGTAGGGACTAATCCAGCAGAGTTCAATTCATAAGGGGTGCACTTCTAGAATTATGAAATGAATCAGCTTCTCTGAGTCTACATGCCCTAGCCTGTTATCCCAAACACGAGCGTAAACCAAGAGAACAAAATCTTGAGTCCATCCTTTTGCTTTGCTACAGCAGGTGAGAAAGTGTTTTTTATCCCCTTGTTAGCCAGCTGTTAAAAAGCAGTGACACACCTATCTGCTCCTGCCTGTCTATAAGGAAGAAGACATTTAGAGGGGAATTTGAATTCAATTCAAGTGTAAAGAGAGGATAAAATATGCTATTTCTAAGATGGAAGACAAACAGAAAAACTGGAAGGTTATTAATGAAAGAAAAATACGACATAAAACAACCCAACCAGATGCCCTTTGTGCTTTCTTCATTCCTTGAAATGTACCCAGCCTTTTTTTCCTCTACAGATCCCATTTAACTGTGTGAAGTCAATACGATCTTTAGAAACGAATTACCCAGGGATCAATAATTGGAATGTGCACTTTGACCAGTATTCCTACTGTTGACCTATTTACATGATGATCGTGTCACTCAATATTCAAATAAAGGTGATAAATAAGTGATGTAATTCCTAAGAGGACTGTACAGGAAATGTGTCAGTTATTAGCTAACTCGTTATGCATTATCTTCAGCTCAGTAGACATGGGAGTGAAAATTCATCACAGGCTTCCCAGCGTGACAGGCAGTTGTGGGAAATTTTCCTCATCTTTACCCTCAAGTTCTTAAATAACCTCCCTCTTACTCAGCTATATCTCCACTCTTGTTTTCTCCATTTGCCTGTCTCTCAGTTTTGCATAGTTTCCAGTACTCTTGCCTCCCCATTTCATCCTTCTTTTTCTCCTGCTTTTAGTCTTGTGCTTCCATTTGTATTCCCTGTACACATGTAGTGGGCATCTGTCTTATTTACTGTGTTTATATGTGGCCCTTCCCAACAAGGCTCAGAGTTGCATACAATAAGAGAAATAGGTGAATGAGAAGACAATTTAAATGGGAACCAGAGCATTATCGTAAGACAGACACCCACCCTAAACCAGGGGTTGGCAACTTACAGCCCGTGGGCCACATCTGGCCTGCAAAACCTTGGATCTGGAGCCGCAGCAGCTCAAGGAAATCAGTGACACACTCCAGCCACAGCAGCAAAGGAGATATTGCCAGGGTACTAACTCCTGTCTTCTTCTATTTAGTCCCTTTGCAGCATCTTCCTACACTGGGGAAAATATAGAGGTAGAGGCTGGCTTCCAAACTGCAGCCGTTGGTGGCAAAATGTTGCCAGCCTCTGCCCTAAATAATATCTAGCCTAGCTTTCTTAGCTAACTGCCTACCTGTCAAGCATCCTCCCTCCCCTGCTTTCAGCTCTGGCCTTAAAGCTAGTGCCATGAGACCTAAAGAAGAATGTCTTATATTCAAAAGCTTGTCGAACTTTATGCCAACTACATAGTTGGTCCAATAAAAGATATCACCCTACGAAATGTTTGCCCCTCACATGATTTCTAGAGTGACCACCATAGCTACATCACTTTTATACTACCTTCATACTACTGCTAAGCCAAAAACAAAGGAAGCAAATTGGAGATTTTTTAAAACACTTTTTAATAGATTTTCTATTTTTAGTTGTTCTGTATTTTTCAAAATTGTATTGATATACTTAATATATTTAGTAGAAGTAATAGTTTTCTTTCATTTAGAATTTCATTTTCAAAACTTAAAAAAAAAAGTTGAGTTGTTTAAGTGTAGATTCTTGTTAAAAAAATAAAAAATTCTACCTTGTGATTAAGTTGACCAGCCAAAGTACCTAAGTGGCAAAGAAAAGAAAGCAGCAAGAGGATTTTTTTCCTTTTCAACTTCCTCATCTTTGCTTTATCACTTTCTTAACTTTTGATTATTCAGCTTGGTCATATGCTGTAGTAGTTTTATTTTTTTAAAACAAATAATAATGAATTATTTTTTAAAATTCAAACATCTATAAAATTCTTTTCTTAAAAAAGTCAGTTACAAGTATTGTTAGAATTGACACAATTCAATACAAATTTTCTGAAATATGTTAAAGAGAACTTTCACTCTGGAAATTTTGCAGGAAATATAATGCTGATATATTACCGATATAAAAAATATTACTTTTACTTTTGCAGGTAAAACTACATTTTCAGTAAAATAATGGAAATATTCTTAGAAACATTTTTACTATTCACTTTCCTGCTTGGGTTTCTTCATTAGTATCTCTGCACTTTATCTTAACTGATGCCTCTTGTTTTGACTTGTTTGTATTTCCCTGTAAGGAGTATCTGCTTCTAACTTTTCTGCATTGTGTGATGCTACATCTACTGTAATTATACAAAGATTTAAAGATAAGATTTAATAATAGCATTTAGCATAGGATACCACAACTCAAGAGTAATGATGTGTAGAGGTTAAAAACCTCAGAAGACAGCCCTTCATTCCGTGCTAGCAATATAGCTGCAATCAACTATCCAAGTGTGTTAATTTAAAAATAGTACAGGTAGGTCTACTGGTCAAACTTTGGTGAAACTGCAGTATACACAAAACCTTTTGATGTTACTGACCCCACACTCCTAGTTGACTGGGCTGCTACTTAGAAAAAAGATTTTTTTATTTTTTTTTTAGGTTATGTATTTGTTGCTTTCAACATGCCTTGTTGCATACCTGGGCCTCTTGTGAAGCCACTGCTGCACTACCTTTGTCTGCTTACAACACTGTCGGCATGTCTACACATGCCAATTGAAGGCACATTAGCCATTTTGAAGACACATTAAAGGCACGGGTCTATACATGCATGCCCTTAATGCACCTTAAAAATGTTGATTTTAGGCTAATCACACCTAAATTTGATATCTGCATAAAGCAGGTATCGAAATTAGGCATGATTACTTAAGGCACCTTAGCGCATGTGTAGATGCCTTAAGAGACCTTAACGCTGGCTATGTCAACTGAGTTGGCCAGAGCCAAGGCCACAGGGCCCTGCGCTGCTGCCAGGCACCACCAACAAGAAGAGATGGTGGGTACTGGTCTCCAAGGTGCAGATGCTGGAGCCATAGCCTGTTGGTATGCTGACTGACTTGGGACTAAGTCAGCAGAGGAGGCAGGAGGCACAAGAGCTCCTGTCAAAGCATTAGGGAAAGCTCCCCACCCCCATGACTCCTTGCAGAGGAAGGGTGTGGCACAGCATGGGCAGGGCCTTTGCTAGCAGCTCCTCCACACCTCTCCCTTGGGGTGGGTTACCTGGCTGGGCAGTGCAACCCTGCAGGGGCAGGACACCTCCCTGCCCGCCTGGAATTCAGGAGCCCTTAGAAACTTGCGCTGGGGCTCCCGCCTAGAGCAGCAAGCAGGCTGGGACTGAGTCTGCTCCCAGTACCCGGCACAGCTTTCCCTGCTCCACCTACCTCCATCCCAGACAAGCACCCGGCCTTCCTGCCAGACACTGCCCATGGGAGAGGCAGCATGAGCTCCTGATGGCTCTGCTTAGCTCAGCCCCATCAGGCTGGGCACAATGCGGGTGGGGACTCAGCTCTCTCCTGGGCCACCCTGATCCAAGGCTGAGCTCCAACCCATGTTGCACCCAGCCTGTCCAGGCTAAGTCAAGCCCAGGAGGTCACACTGCCTCTCTCATGGGCAGTGTCCAGCAGGGAGGCTAGGATTGAGGTAGGTAGAGCAGGGAAAGTGCTGGGGGCAGATGAAGTCCCAACCTGCCTGGTGTCTTGGGTGGGAGTCCTAGCACAGGCTGCTAAAGGTGCCTGAATCCCAGGCAGGTAGAGAGGTGTCACACCCCTGAAGGGCTGCATTGCCAGGCCAGCTAACCCACCTGGAGGAAGACATGTAGGGGGAGCTGCTAGCAAAGTCCCTGCCCATGCTGCGCTGCACCCTTCCCCTGCAGGGAGTCGTGGGAGCCCTTTCCCTTGTGCTTTGACTGGAGCTCTAGTGCCTCCTGGCACCTCTGCCGACTTGGTCTCAAGTTGGTTGACACACTGACAGGCACCAATGCCGCCAGAACCACTGCTTCAGCTCCACCGCCTGCACCTTGGAGAACAGCACCCACTGCCTCTTCTTGTTGGTGGTGCCTGGTGGCAGCACAAGGCCCTATGGCCTTGGCTCCGGCCTGCTCTCATCCGACACTGGGGAGACAGGAACATGGTGAGGTGGTTAGAGTCAGGGTTGGGCTGATAATGTCCAGGGGAACTGGAGGCTCCCAGCCTCTCACCCAGTGCTGGCATGTGCCACCCGGCTACAGGTTTCCAGGGGCTGTCCAGGGTGCAGCCCAGGGCAGGCTGCAAATGCATTTGCCCAGTGAACCGTATTAAGGCACCTTAAGGTGTGCACATGTAGATGCATGCCTAAATAATTTTAATGTACCTTAGGCTAAGGCACATTAAATTTAAGTGCATGTAAATTCATGTGTAAACACACCCTGTGTGACATCGCATGTACTTAGGAGACATAGCTTGGTGGGTAGATAAAAATAAAGGGGGAAAGGATGTGGGTGATGCCTTAGAAAGAGTCTACTATAGACCATCTAATCAGAAGGGGGAGTTAAATGCCCGAAAAAGTCTCATCCATCATAAGTATCCAAAAGACAGGTTTAGTCCAACATGCGTGTGTCAAAAACAGATCATATCAAACCAGTCAAATTTCCTACTCTGACCAGGAAACCAGCTGACTGAAAAAGGAGGAACTAGTAGTTCTAATATGCCTTGCTTCTGTAAGGCTTTTGGCACTGCTTTGCATGGTATTTAAGTTAAGGAAATACAGTCTAGATTTAATCAATAGGGTAGGTATAGAACTTAGAGCAACCAAAGAGGAGTTATCAAGTGTTTGTGGTCAGATATAGCAAACAGTTCATGTGGGGCTCTTCAGGGAGCCTGTCTTGAGTCCAGTTCTATTCCGTATTTTTATAAACGATTTAGATGAGGGGAAGAGAAATACCTGTATGCATCTAGCAAATAGGACCCATTAGGAAAGATGGAAGAAACTGGGTTTGTTTAGTTTAGATAACTGAAGGTTGAGGGAAACACATATCACCCATCTTCCCCTGTAGGTAGCTGATAGTTATGAAAGGTATGGTGATCAAATGTTGTCCATCTGAAGGGAGGACAAGAAGAAATGTCCATCTGAAGGGAGGACAAGAAGAAATCAGCATAATTTGCTGGAAAAAAAATACATTGAATATTAGGAAAATTGCTGAGGTGGTGACACTCTGGAATAAGCCACTGAGGCAGCTTGTACTCCCCTTTACTTTATGCTTTTAAGAATAGGCTATCTTATCCTAATAGGTGTTTTGTCTAGGTATACTTGATCCTGCCTTGGTGCCAGAGGTTGGACTAGATATGATCCCTTCCAACCCTACATTTGTATGATGGAAAGGCTCAAACCTTTGTGAAGTCGGCAGTTCTCTCTGAATAGTTTCATTAATTGTAATGGGACTTATATGAACAGTGGGATGGATATAATATTAATATTTTGGAGCCTGTTGGGTTTTAGGTACCTCCTGATAAATCACAGGTGCCTTAATATGGCACATCAGTAATCAGAAAAGTTGTATCATTGTGGTCTCCAAGATGAATGATCCAGTGTCACCTCTATTTATCCTTCCGTATTATCCTTCTAGGTGTTCTGATTGATTGGTTTGGAGTGAAAACATACCTTATCTCACATGTGGCTTCAGTTGCCAGTAGGAATGTCACTACATTGTATGTGTCCTAATCTTGAGATGTTCATCAAGATTAGGACATGTACAATGTAGTTGTCTCCTTACTGGGCACATCTACACATTGCCCTACAGAGACATAGTGGCACACTACGTCACCCTATGGCACACTATGGTGATATAGCAATCACGTGTGTCTGTACATGAACGCCGGCTACATCACCATAGTGGTGCACTCCCCAGCTATAGCACATCCTTACGGCAATGTAACCCATGAATCTAAGAGCGTGCCTCTCATGCACTACGGTATGGGCAGGTGCTGCACTGTGTTTTAGTACATCCGCATAGCAAGTACTAAAACATGGTGCAGTAACAACATCACCATACAGCAACGTGTAGACATACCCTCTAGGTACAAATAATGTTCCAGTTAATCATGCAGCCTCAACTCTGAAGTTTTTAGTTCACCCAGTATGGTTCCATCTGTAATGTGGACGGACTTTACCCCCAAACCAAACCAAAGTCTTTGCCCACAATGTTACTGCAATGCTACAACATGCATAAGATCTCATCTAATGCAAAGTAAATGCACACTTTGTGTCCGGTGAACTTCCTTTTTATAGTGAACCACTGCTCTATTAGCTGGTGTTAGTGGTTCCTTTTACTGTTACACAGTGGATTGCGAAAGCAAATATGTAACACATCCAGCTTTTCTTGTTCAGAGAACCATTTTTTCCATGACGACTGTGGGTTTTTTAATTTGTTTTGTTTTTTGCTGAATTATCAGTAAAGCCATACCACTCAGCCTTGGCATTCAGCCCACATCCACCCACATTTTTTTCCTTAACAATAAACAAGCTAATTATATGCCTTTGTATCTTAAGAGGCATTCCTTTCTTTCAGGTGGTTACTGATTAAAACTTTCACTCTTTTAAGAAAATGAGATGAATTGATATATCCACAAGCCTAGTTTAATATTAATCAAGGAGATAGAGTACAAAAGTGAGTGACCACACCAGAATCCTGGAGGCACAAAGGTAGCATGCAGGTCACTTTTACCACCTCCCCTCTTTGAGGCCCATAAGTGTATGTGCTACAATGCCCTAGAGGCATAGCACATACACTTAAACATATGCAAGGCCATGTGAACTGGAAGAGTAAGATCAAAGCTATGTTCACTGAACTTCACAAGCTTCAGATAACAAGTATATCCTCCAGCTCAGACAGACTTATGCAACATTTTGTCCCTTGAAAGGATAGCAAGATTCGATGTTGGAAAGAAACCCCCAACAATGAGATTATAAGGACTGTATTCTTGTAACATGCCTGAGGCCAAAATAAAATTGTTCTCCCTCCCATGTCCCTCCCATGTGTATTTTACTACCTATTAATATTCATGAGCATTGTGTTTGCACATCCATGGGGGATACAACTTCATGGATGAGGAAGCAGCATCTCCCACATAATGTTCTTCAAGAATAATATTGAAATTTGATGCAGAAATCCACTTTGTAGGCACTAATTCCGCAAGGTAATTAAGCACGTTCCTCATTTTAAGCACATGTTGTGTCATTGGCTTTAGTTGGCCTTCTCGTATGCTTAACATAGACATGTGTACGAGTGCCTTGGTGAATTGATATCCAGATTGTAGCCATTTTGGTCTAGAAGAAAAAGCAATCAGGACTTGTGATAAAGGTGATATCTTTTATTAGACCAACTAGATTTTTGCAAAAAAAGGTCTTTAATTGCAAGCTTTCAGGCACAAACATCCTTCATCAGGCATTGGAGAAAAGATTGTAAAAGTTCTCCTGGGTAGAAATGAAAGTTCATATTTCATAGAAGAGTTGAAGGTGGTAAAATCTCCTGTTTGGAGCAGCTCATTTTATATGCAGATTAGGCTGAGAGAAAAGTTGGAAGAGTCTGTTTACCTCAAAGTTGTTTGGTGGTAAGGAGGATGTAGTCATATCTCCTTCTGGTTATGGTGTTTCATATTTCACAGAAGAGTAAGTAGATGGGATGCTCTTCTGGCCAGGAATTTCTTACCCAGGAGAGCTTTTACAATCTTCCTCCAATGTGTGATGAAGGGTGTTTGTGCCTGAAAGCTTGCAATTAAAGAATTCTTTTTTTGCAAAAATCTAGTTGGTCAAATAAAAGATATCACCTCTACCACAAGTCCTAGTCCTGATTGGTGAACTGAGGACTTTGATTTATGAAATGTATCCTCACCCCACTAAAAAAAAATCTAAAAATGATGAGTCAGAAATAGAAAAACCCAAATGTGTTGCAAAGCCCAATTCTCTTCCTTCACAGTTAGGTGCCTACATATCTTTGAGGACCCCAGCCCTAGTCTGCTCCCCTCCCAATACATATCCATTCCTTAAAGTATGCAAAGTTCCTTACAGCTTGCAGAAAAAGATATTTTTTTTGTGATGTCTTAGTTGGTCTAATAAAAGGTATCATCTCTGAACCAAGAGTTCTAGAGTTGCATTTTGTTTTGTCTCAGACCAACACAGCTACCAAATATATCCCTGAAACATGGAAGATGCTGAATTTTAGCCAGTTTTGGATTTAAACTTAATTGCTGAACAACTAGTAAGATTTCTACACCTCCCTTCCTGTCTGCCATCTGAGACCAGTAGGGAAGGAATCCTGCCTGATCTGCAAATCAAAGAGCAACTCACAAAGACACTCTCATGGACCCAGAGGAACAGACTACCATCTTCAGGTTCCTCTGTGCAAAAATAACAGTTATTTCCTACCTATGGGGACTTTTTACCATCTTTAATTTTCCCTGAGTCTGATGAAGCGTGTGTGAGCTCAAAAGCTTGCAGAAAAAGAATGTATTTATTTATTTAGTTTTTGAGAGTTCTTGGTCTAATAAACGGTATCATATCTGAACCAAGAGTTGTAGAGTTTTGCATTTCCTTACAGCAGACATCTCAGTGTGTGGTCCATTCTAATGCGAAGTACTCCCAGGAAAAGGCCTTCTAGCAGTTGCTTTGAGATCATTCTATTGTCTCATTGTTGGGAGGTTCTTTCAAATATCCAACCTTGCTATCCTTTCAAGGGACAAAAGATAGCAATAAATCTCTAAATTGAAGGATATGCTTGTTAGCTGAAGCTTGTAAAGTACAGTGAATGTAGCTTTGATCTTACTCTTCTAGTTCACATGGGCTTGGGTACGTTTAGGGGTAGAGCCTGTGCCTTACCGGCCGTGCAGCACAAGGGTGAGCCTCAAAGAGGTAAACATGACTTGCAAGCTACCTTTGTGTCTTTAGGATTCTGGGTTTGGACTGCTGACTGGCACAGCCAGAGGCACAAGTTAGAGCAGCTTCACAGTAACCTCCTACAGATGCCAGTGGGCTGTTCTCCAGCATAGCAGAAAGTATTCCAGCCTCCCTTTCTCATTATTTTTTCATATCTAACCACTCCCCCAACCCACCTATATGCCTGGGGCTGCGAGGTGGATGAGAGAATATATTTAGGGCTTCTTCTCTCAGCCTTGTTCAGTCCTTACACAGTTTTCTCAGGAAGCTGATTTAACTGGCTTCATGACCCCATAATCTTATCCCTCCAATGTACAGGCATGCAGTGCTGACATTGGTAGTCTTATATGGCCTTGTCCCTCTCCTGTATAGGTAGCTTAGGGAGCCTCAGCAATTTTAGTTTTGAAGAAACGTAAATGGAACCATGAATTCTCGAACCATGACATTTCAAAAAGTTGATGCTTCATTCCAATATGGACCAGCGCTTGAATTTCCAGATCTCTTGCACAACTGGCATTCTGAACTCCAGCCCAACCTGATAGTCACTGTGAAGAGTGAGTGGAAAATTATAGTTTTCCAGATAAATGATTATTTAAAAAAAAAACACCCCCAAAACATTTGTTTGCAATTTAGTATAATACTGAAAATGTCAAACTTTTCAAAATCTGTGAGGAAAACCAAAACACTTCAGCAGAAAATCTAAATATGTCTCTCTTGGAAATGCTGCTACAGTGTCTCATAGGAGCTGTAGTTTCCTTTTGGTTCCCTTTCTTTTTTATAGCCAAGCTCCGAGGTTGGACTCCATTGCCCATGATATACCATGTCTTTCCACTTAGAGACTGTATATCATGGGAGTGCCTGGGTGTAATTGTGCTTCATGGGAGATATAGTTCGGCCAAGAAAAATAGCCCATGTAGAGAAAGAAGGGAATAGGGCAACCAAGCTCCATTTCCTGTGAGGCATAACAGCAAACTTGCATAGGTGCTGCATTCTCCTGCTTACAGCACATGCAGAGCAGGAGTGAAAAGAAATAGAGACAATAGGGAAATGCAGCAAAGAAGATATTTTTGCCAAGAGCATTGGAAGCAAGGTTGGAGAGCTGGTGTCAGTACTGAGTTGCCAGATTGCAGTCATCTATGACTGTGTAATCCTGTATTCACACAGAAAAACAATGTGTGAGCAGAACATTAAAGCTGTAATAGGTAAGCCTGCAATACCCAAGAGACAGAGAGAGGGAAACTAGTAAAAGCTAACAAAAGGAGGACAGGGAGAGAGAGAAATGAGAAAACAATTGTATTTTTTGTAATAAGGGGGAAAGCTAACCTGTTTTCCAGAGATGGGGAGAAGGAGAGCACTGGAAAGTGCCAGAAAGCTGTTAGTGCATAGTGTGTTACACTTTCCGAGAAGTGAGGATGAAGGATCAGTTCATGGCAGGAACATGCTCATCAGTCAGAAACAGTAATAATACATTGGAGTCTCTGAGTAATACAGATAGGTGAACTCCAATATAGTTGAAAATGGAACTTGTTGCTATGATGCAACAGAAAACCACAAAACAGCTGTCATCCAGCTGTCTTACAGTGCGAGCCCCTACCCTACTGCCTACCTTCTCCATTTCAGTGCATTTTCTGTTGGCTCTTTTTCCCCCTACAACAGGCAATTCAATAGCTCTTCCCATTTCCGATCACAGAGGAAGTTCCTTAACAATGCAACATAACAAAGATGGCAGCAAGCGTAAGAAAAGCCCCTTGCAAACCATTAGTAACAGATAGTAGAGCAGGAAAGAATAAAGCATTGCCTTGGCATGAAAAACAAGGAGAGGCTTAAAAGAAGTGGATGGGCGCTTGTACACGTGATGCCGTTATGATGTACACGTGATGAAAATGTCACTTTGTGTGACTTAATGGCATCACGCTGTACACACGCAGGAATTTGGGGAGCTTTAAATGAGTTTGCAGCATTGCAAACTAAACTAAATCCTGATGTAGTTTAGTTTGCAACAATGTTGCAGCTCTTAGTCAGCTTCCCCCCCCCCCCCCGCCCCCCAGCACAGGAGAAGCAGACAGGCTCCGCAGAAAAGGATTGGGCCCCTCGTCACTTCTGCCTTCAGCAGGCACCTGCAAAAGACAGAAGTGGTGAGGGGCCTGATCCTTTTTTTTTTCCAGCGGTGACTGCCTACCTCTCCTACAGCCTGGGGGCAAGCTGGCAGGGGCCGAGCAGCCCCTGAGCTGTGGGGGCCCATACCCTTCCCTCTGTGGTGGCAGCACCCCACCAGGGCCACCCAGGTGGGCTGCCAGTGGGCTGCGTGCTGTCCCAGCTCAGGGTCAGGGAAAAGTTGGATCGAGCCAGGTGCTGCTTTCAAGCTGAGGCAGCAGCCAACCCGCTAGCAGCCCGCCCGGCCAGCCCCAGGGGGCACTACCACCATGGAGGGAAGGACCAGGGCCCCCTCGCAGCTCAGGGGCTGCTCAGCCTGCTGGCAGCTCGACTCCCAGCTGAGGGCAGGCTCTGCCAGAAAAAAAAAGGATTCAGACCCCGCGCTGTAACAGTGATGGAAGACCCCAAATTGAAACAGTGAGTTTCAATTAAAAACCTGCCATTTCAATTTAGGGGCCACAGAATGAAACCCTAAAGACTAAACCCCCCTCACATGTACAAGTGCCTGGTGAGGCCAGTTGAGTCTCTTAAACTGCACCAGGTGAGCCTCACTGTGTAGGCCTATGAACTCTACAGATGGCAGTCGCCTTCCCTTTCTGTCCCGTAGAAGTGGTGCATGTGGACATCTGCTATGGGGCGTTTCTAAACATGTATCAGGTAATGGTAGAGCACAGCTGTTGCACACTCAGATGGAAGTAAAGCCCTACTTCTGCTCCACTCAGGAGCTAGGGCGCAGAGGAAGGTGACTGTCATATGCACTGACTTTCTATGTTCACTTTTTGGTCCCTTTAAAAAAAAATCCTTCAGTAAAGCTGAAGACCCTCCGATGTTTTCATAGTCTATTGACACTATAGCTTGTCTTCATATTTAGAGCAGCTCTGTGCATAAATTCTGTGTAACCAACTCTAGCATGTCACATACTATGCAGGAGCTTGACTGTAAGGATTTCAGGCATATCGGTGGTAAATTAGGGAAATTTTCCCTTAGCATGGTCGTTTTTCAATTCAGTTCAACCTCAGGCTATTCTGTAAGCCAAAGAACTTGCACGTCAGATATTTTATGAGTTAAACCTCTTGTGAGAATTATTTATCCATATGTAGTATAGGGCAGGCTCTGTCACAATCAGAGAAGCTGCCTGAGCCCTCCCTTCAACATATGGAGAAGTGACAAGGAGATTTTGTAAATCCCTAAAATTGGCCTGAAGTTGGTCAGGGCAAATAAAATAATGTTAGACCTGGAAGATTTTGTTTCTTTAAAGACAGTAGCAACTGCCCCATTGCTGGGACCTTTAAAACAAGACTGGACTAAGCCTTAGAGGGGGAAAGCCTTCAATGCCAGGGAGTGACTTATGGGACCCAATAGTTTGTTTTAAATTTTGTTTTCTTCTCTAATCTCATCTCTAATTCCTTTGCCTTTTGTGAGTCATACAGGCTGTGGCCCTCGGGTTCCAATAGTATTTATGGCCCAACATCTCAACAGGCAGAATCAAACAAGGAGGAAAGGGCAGCAGACACTAGGTACCAGCCTAGGGCACACCCAACCAAAAAAAAAGGTGGGTTGGGCAGCTGGCTCATATTTAATAGCTTCAGGCACACCCCTTCAATCAGGATGATGGTAGGTAGGATTGGTCAAACAGACAAGAGGGGAGAGTTGGCATCTTCAGTGAAAGGGAACATTTGAGAATTGTATCGACGGCAAATCCAGCACCGCACATAGTGGTAGATTTGCAATCAGCCCTGGGCCTGGCCCAGGGAGCAACGATCAGACCAATTGCATTTACAGATGCATAGTTATTTAAGGTATGGACTTACATATAACAGAGGCTATGTGAACCCCTGCTACCAAAGTAGTTTCTACATCAAACCTATAAATTCTGTTCAAGTAGGAAAGTCACAAGGGTTGGGAATCCACCATGAAGTAAATTGTTCCAGTGGCTAGTTATCCTTGCTATTAAAAAATGTGTGCATTTATATGTAGTGTGAATGTGTTTATCTTCAGCCAGATGGATGTAATCATCCTTTACACCTTTCTGTGTCATTGCAGTTGCTGGTCTTTCCCAGGCTGAGTCTGAAGGAATGACTCTGTATAGGTTGGTTGTACGAATTGAGAACAATTTCTTTTTCCATCTTACATCACACCTGTCTTTTGTTTGCAACATGATCAGCTAACAATGCAGCCATTCTTCACTAGATTCAAAGAACATAGGATCAGAAGGGACCCCACTGGCTCTCCACAGGACTTCCCTGAACTTAATTCCTGTTTAGAATTGGCATACCTTATGGGCTAAACCGCTGGCTGGGATGATTTATCCTTATGTAGTGGCGCCTATGCTGGCTTGGCCATCTTTGCAGGATGGAAAATGGGCACATCCCAAAGGACATCCTGTACGAACAAATTGCAGATAGGGAGAAAAGAGTAGGGCACCCAGAACTGTGCTTCCAAGATGACTGCAAGCAGGATATGAAGGCTTTTGGAATTAACCCAACCCTTTGGGAGGCTTTTGCAGGAGACAGGACAAAGTGGCACTCCCTGTTCAATCATGGAGTCCAACATCATGACAAGAAATGTTCACTCGAATTACAACAGAAACGTGACCAAAGAAAACAGCCTGTTGGTTACAGTAGCCCCTAATGCCCTGTATACCTGTGACCGCTGTGGCAGGACCTGCAAATCTAACATCAGTCTTTACAGCCACAAGAGAAAATGCACTGCCCTCAGTAGAATAGCTGTAACATCCACCATCACTCGCTGATGAACAGATGCCATAACGTCGAGCAGGCTGTCACAAATCAAAATAGGATCACTACAGTGGGGTTTTTCTATCATACCCCATCATGGAAGAAGACTGCTATCTGGGCAGTTTTGTAGCTTGAATGAAAGACTGGGCATTACATGAAGGAGAAATTAAGCCACAGCCAAGGGGTTGCTTAAAACATTATTTTAGATTAAAAAAATAGAAATTTAAATCCTCCCTGCTCCTCTTACACTTGATTGTTTCAGAATCCAGCCAAATTCCAGGGCCCTTTTATACTTCTGGAATAAAAAGGACATTTGTACTGAAAGCTGACTTCTCTGGTTAAAGCCTAACTCTGCTCAAATTCCCTTTGATCTCAGTAGAAGGACCAGGTCTTACATTTCCCAAGGAAGAATTAAAAGTGCTGGTACATGTGCACTGATCACCCCAGCATTTTTGTATATTCCTTTAATCAGCCCGCTCCCTGCTCCTCCCCGCTGCTTCTTTTGGTTTTCATGTGCGGCGTCTCCTCAAGACACAGCCCTTTTTACAAGTACTAACTGGTGAGTCTCCTTTAAAATGGGCATCTCTGGGAAAGCAAGCTGCATTCTCAGTTGACGTGCACTAGCTTGCTTCCCTGAGCGTGCTAATCTTGCCATAGTATGCCCTAGCATATGTGAGAGTACGACATGTTGCTAGAGAGGCAGAAATGCAGCCTCGGGTTCTTTTTAAGTGTGGCTATCCCCTAGCATTGTTGCCATCTCTGTGCTGAGCTTCTGGATCCAACTGAGGCCATTTGGGATACCTTCTAGGAAGCCATAATCCCCTGGCACATGCACACTTGCATGTACACCCCTTGCTGTCAGCTTAACTAGGAGTGGATAGGGCTTGTCACTGCCACTCCCCATGTTAGGGCTTGCCTCTGACACCCAGCACGTGGGGCAAACATGAGGCTGTACCCAGGACAACAGGCAATGTGCTTGTAGCGACCTGTAGTTGATCACGTGCTACAGATGGGGATGAGTCTGAGCATGCCGTAGGCATGTGTATATAGCAGGATTCAGGGTGAGGTCCTCTACAGGTATACGTTGATCTAAATCCATTGAGGCCAAAGGTCCCCTTGGCAAAGGGAGCTTTTCCTTTGCTCACAATTGTTGGCCAAGTCTGGCAGCATGAAATATATTTTTCCAAACATTGGAGGGAAACATAGGATTGTCATAAATGGCAGGAGGCAGGGCAAGACTGGCCTTTACGTTCGTTTTAAGAGTTTAGTGCAAAATATTTCACAGTTAAGAAAATTTTATGCAGAATTTAAATGATTTCCGTACCAGCCTTTGGGAAACAAATGTGCAAAATTTAAATTCTTTTTTTTATTCCTGTCAGGTGGTGGTGTCTGCACCTTCATTGAACTGTTTATATTCCAAAATGGATGTCTCTAGCTAATTCCCGCTCTTCAAAGCCTGATGTGTATATCTGTACCTCACACTGGCTGCATCTACATGAGTGGTGGACTGCGCAGTTGTTGCTTTGCACTCATTTAGTATTTAGCATAAGCAAGTACTAAATGACTGTGTAGTAACCAGCGGTACTGCTCAGTATTGTTACCGCAAGTTTTTTTCCTGATGCTACTGCACAATAGTTCATTACTACAGCTCAGTAGCATTGTGTCACAGTTAACACCCGGCAATACTATTGCGCGGTAGCAATGAGCTACTGCACAGTAGCTTGTTGCTGCTGCTCAGTAGCATCTCCTGTAGATGTGCCATTGGGCTTGATTCTGCTCGCAGATGCATTCCTGAGGTCCTCAACAACCCAGATGTCAACAGCTGATGCTTTAGGAAAAACAACATTTTAAAGGAAAGATTAAAAATACCTGAAAGCAACTTAATAATCCAAAAAACAAAGCCACAAAAATGAATTAATAACTTTTAAAGAAAATAACATCAGCACAAACCCTGTCCCAGCTGCAACCCATTTCAGTGGTGTTCAAGTACCTAAATTTTTGTATAATTCTGGGCCTTTACTACTGCTGTTGATTTTTCTATAGGAAATATTTGGATATTTGCAGGGATGGGCAGCAGTATAAACCTCAAAGCTAAGCTAAACATAGATATGACAGAGGCCAGTGGAAATGAGGATGGATATAAAGAAGGTGATTTTTAATTACTCTCAAACTACAAAAATGAGAGGTCTTCCAGTGGACTGGAACAGTACTAAACTTTTTAAACCTGATCCGAGGAAGTCATCTGTGGAACTCACTTCTAGAAGGAGGCGCGGGTGCCAAGACTATAGCAGAATCCTACAGAGGACAAGGCACATACGGAGATGACAAGAGTTCACTGACTAAGATGAGGAAGACCGTTTATTTCATAGCTGCCTCCAGCCAGGTTTTCTGCCTGTGTCTCAAACTTTTAATACTGAACATTGTCAGAAGCACGACACTGAAATAGTTGAACACATGTCTGATCTGATGTGGCCATGCCTTTGTTTCCTGAGTGAAACTTAAAATATAACTGTATTGTATTTCCTTACTGAATTTTTGGGGTATGTCAATTGCAGTCCATTTCATTCAGCTGAGCATGGTACCATCCATAAGCAAAACAATGTCAGATTAACACAGCTATCTATCTCTCGCTGCTTAATAGTCTATGCCAGTGGTTTTCCATGTTTTTAGACTCAAGGCACCCCTAGTTAGACTCAAAGCACTGCTTGGAAAATGCCAGCTCTTAGTTTTCACTCATTTTTGGACTATGGGAAAAAATAAATCAGTTTTTCTGTTGCAAAGAATTCAGAAAGATCACAACAGGTCAGAAAGCTTTTAACACCATGGATTCCTTTTTGAAATATCTGAGTTTATCTTGTGAATCATGTTTGCACACCTAAGAGTGCTAACATTGTGTGGTACCCTGCAACGCCCTTGGGAGGATCTCAAGCACCCCAGGGTGCCACAGTATCCTGGTGGAGAATCACAGGTATATATGATCACACAGTTATCTGGCTTTTGCCCATCTCTTCCCATCACAGAGGTGATCTTTAAGCTACCATTTGGCAAGGTCAGGTTTTGCTTTTGATGGTGTCTTCATGTGTGGATTCTGGAATGACTACAAGAGAGCTGTATTGTGCAATTGTTCATTTTCCTGGTGTCTGCCACATCCCAATGATATATTCAGAAATGTCTTTAATGCATTCTTCAAACTATCTAACAGATTTCATGAAGCCTGAAAAGAGTTTTTTGAGGAAGATCTGATTGATTTCTGTGCTGAATGCCCAATTATTGAAAAAGCCAGACTCCTTTTAATACTTAACTCAGGTTCCCTTTAGGACTTTGCAGTTCACCTTTAGTAGCAAAGATCTCTACAGGGTGCATTTTTTGTTGGTTTGTTTGCCTGCCCCATTGTAGGTCAACTGGTGAGAAGACCCCTGTGCTGGTAGAACCTATTTAGGAAATGCGGTTATTTCTCCACAGGAAACGAATACAGTAGGGTAGGAGTGTTATCAGCTTCCATTATATACATTTTAACTATCCTTATTTAGAAAGGACAGCCCAGATAACCCCTGTAAATTTTAAAAGGGATCAAAGTAAAGAAACAAAACCATTAAAAAGAAGACTTATTTCAGCATGAGCTCCAGCTGTGTCCCTATTGCCTCCACCCAACCCTACCCTTAATTGTTTGCAAATAGGATCCTGGCTACAAGGACTAGAATTGCATACAGAACTGAAGAGCGGTTCAATTCCTTCCTGTGTGAATTCTAAAGAACTGCACATTTCTGAGAATATCCTACTGGGAAAAATACCCTAGAAAATCCTAAGCTAAAAAAATACTCAGTCTTTACAGATTTAGACGACGTTTAGGGTGGCACAAAGAAACTGGAGAGATGCTGGCAATAAAACACCCTTCCCATGGTCTCCCACAAAGAACAAGTGCCATATGCTAAAACTAGTAATAGATGAACCACAAGACATGGAAAAAGTCATGGGAATTAAAACCAAGCATTTAGGCCTTTTAAATGGAGGTCTCTTTGAGCTGTCTAGCATGTGTGGGCCTCTCTACTGGTGGAACATAATAGAAGTCTACTGTACCAAAGGGCAGGTTACAGGCTGTAGTGCTGTGTTGCAACATCCAAATCCTTTTATGAACCTAGACCTGTGTGTGTATGTGGTGATTAGATGCTGATCTTGATGGTGGGAGGAAAGGTAGGGAGTTTAGATACTACTATGATAGAAACAATAAGTAGTAGCCACCAGTCCTTTTTGGTTCCAATGGAAGTAAATGGTTTAACCATTTATAACTTTCTTAACTAAAGCAAGGGTGTAGGTTGTAGCCGTGTTGATCTAAGGACATAGGCAGACAAGGTTTTGTGGGTGAATCTGAAATCTTTTATTAGACCAACTTAAGCAAGCTTTCTTAACTAAAGCCAGTGCATCATTTTTCTTCTGAGCATTTGAGAGCAGTGCAGATCTAGAACATTGTTTTAAGACCAGTGGAGCAGTAGGGACTGGAAGACATCTATTATGCTGAAATGAATGGTTAGCTGAAGTGCTGTGGGAGAATGCCAACATGTTTTCTAGTATTGAAAGGTGGGGAAAAGAACAAAACTTACTCTGCCATAGTCTCCAAAAGCATGGCCAAGAGGGAAAAAAAGCCACGGGCAGTTTCCATAAAAAGGGGAGGAATCTTCTGCCTTATTGCAACAGAAGTATAAGCCCTAAACCTCTGATTGTTAAGTGAAGTTCTCTGGCTAAATTAACTGTTAGCATGGCTAATTAATCAGTAGTACATTTGATTTACTAATAAGGAGCAGTGTGTTGCAGTTTGGCTTGCTTGGGTTTGATTGAAGAACCTGGTTTTTGGTAACTCAAGAAAATATGGCAGCATTTGTAAACAACCTGTGTTTGGTTCAGAAACAAACCCATGCTGGAACACATAAAAAACCTAAATGCTGACCCTCCTGGTTTAAAAGGCAGGATTGTTTACTGTTACGCACAGCCACCTGTTGTCACATATGTGCCAGCACAAGCCAGATATGCGGTAAGCTAACACAGGCAATTTAACTCAAAAGGGTTTGGGTGAGAACAACTGAGTCATCCCATTTACCAGAGGAAGTGTGGTGTTCTGTTTGAAAGCGCAGACCCAGGAGCTCTGGGTGCTTTTCTTGGCTCTGCAACAGCTTTGTGAGTGTGATCCTGGGCACATCACTCTACATTTCTGAGCCCTGAGACATCTATAAAACAGAATGCAGGACAGGGTAGGGAGGGTGGAGTTTTGAAGTTTATAAAGCTCTTTGCTACCAAAAGCATTACAGGTTTGTTTTTGTAGAGAAAATAAGTACAGTCACCTCCATGACAAAGAGGTTGAAGTTCAGCCAAAGGCAGAAGGTTAGCAGAAGACCTGAGGGTTTAAACACACTGTACTGGGTTGGTCAGTTCAACTTCAACCTGAGGACCAATGCACTGAAAAATGTTAGGAATAGGAGGGGAGGAGGAAGGAGAATAAAAGCAGTCAAGGCAGGACTGATTACTTTGGAAAGTAGTGCAATACAGGTACTTTCACTAGTAAATTTCTCTCCAAATCTGGAATAGTCCAGGGAGAGAGGGAGTCATGACTCCTGGATTACCTTTGCAAGCAGTTATTGGTATAGTATTTCTACCAATAAATACTTTGTTTCAGTAAAGAGGCCAAAAATGCATAGCTATCTGTCACCCCTTACCGACAACCCCCCTGAAACTGGATTGAGACACCATTCTAAACAAAGGACTTCTGTCTCCAGGGCCACCAGTTTGCTGCTTTCCCAATGTACTTCAGTCCCTTGATCAACCAGTAACAGAGGAAGAGTAACACAGGGCTGCACTAAATCTGGAGACTATTGGCATCCTCTGAAAGTCAGAACCAAATGGAAAGGTGCTGTGCTGTGAAACAAAAGGTCTTACACATTTTTTGGGAAGTTGATAGTCAGGTTAAGTCAACCTGAAGGCTTTTAGTCAGCTTCCTTGGGCTGTGACAGATTAGGTTGCTGATTAGATACAATATATATTAAAAAAAACCAAAAGTAATACAAACATGAAGGAGATTTCTGAGATTTTTTATAAGCACACAAAGTTTACACCATTTCTTCAAATTAATCTTCTGCGTTCACCACACATGTATTTACAGTATCCCAATTTTAACTTGCCTGAGACATGTCATGTCTTGTGCATTTGGAAATGGTTTCTGTGACAAGCATTTATGTTATACATTTATAAACATTGCTGCATACTTTATTGTCTCTAATTTTCTTCTTTTTTCTGGTTTGTGTGCATTTGACAAATGCAAAATGCTGGGGCACCAGAGCATAAACTGAACTTCTAAGGTTCTTAGTATCCGTGACACGCATAGATGGCAATAGTCCAGCACTTGTAAACACGTTGCCTATCAAAAAACTAGATAAATAAATGCATTAAATAATATCCAAGAGACATTTAAGGTACCTGGCTTCACCTTTCACCTAGGGAGAGTAAAGGCCCAGTGCTCACTCTCAAGACTCCTTCCAGGAGACCAGGAAGACTGAGAGGAGCTTGTTGGACAAGTTCTTCTCTGCCTGGGTCTGGTTCTACAACCCATCCCTACCTTGAGAGTCCCTTACTCACAGGAGCAGTACCACTGAACTTGCTTGAATAAAGTGAGTAAAGGTTACCTAACCAAGCTATCTGTGGGCTTTAATTTCTTTTAAAATAGATTTAGCATGGAGCAAACGCTGCTTTTTAGGCACACTGGCTGTTGTTAAGACAATGACAGTTTGCCCCAGTGACAGTTTGGGGCAGGGATGGAAGGAAATACAGATAAAATATTTCCTGGTGAGCGTGCCATAGAATGGTGCACCCTGTTTCCATCACTGCACCTGGCCTGCTGCACAGGCTGATATGGATTGTATGTGGCGACATCTTTAAAGCACAGCATTCCCCGGAGTGCACTCAAGTAGTAGGCCCTGCAGTCCCTGCTTGTGTCCTCTGCCCGGATACCCCATACAAAGGCCAGGAACAGCCTTGTATGTAAAACCTTCCCTGGAATGTTCCTCACAGAGGAGCTTTTCCTAGCAAGGTTGTGAGGGTTGGATCCAGATTTGGATCTCAACATGAATTTCCCAGAATTCACAGGCAATTGGATTTGGGGTTCTCATGCTGCCTGTTAAAAACGGAAATCCAAAATGCTCCCCATGCCCCCTTTCACCTCTCCCCCCTCCAACCCTCTTCATATGCAGAAGGAATATTTTGGAGAAGGATCTGGATTTCTTGTTTGGGGCCTGCACTTGCTGTTCATCTCCAAGAAGCTACACTACTCAGATTCAGTCTGTGGTTCAGAGGAGTGAAGTGAGGAAGTAATAGAAGCAAGCTTGAACAGACTTCAGCAAATTGGTTGCCTCAAGTGCCAGCTCTTATAGTTTAATGCCCATCCTGCAATGGTTAGAGTTTTTCCTGAAGCCACAGCATAAGGAATCACGTGATTTACATGAGGACTGCCGCTTTCATTTGAAAAAAAATAAAAGCTTGAGTCCATCTGGCTGCAGAGGACAGCTTGAACATGTGGCTGCTAGTGATTCAGAAACCAGAGGCATAGAACATGTTTGAATCTCATGATCCTGGGGAGTTTGGGGTGCCCAGGTGTCAGTGGAGTAATCACAAGGTCCTGATCCTCCACACCCACTAGCACGGGCCACTGGTGCATCCCGAGTCTTGGAGGGCACCAGATTGCCAACTGGGGTGGGGTGGGTCCCCCAGCGGCCGATTGCCAAGCCAGCGCTGAAATCAGAAGTGCACTTCCAGTTCGGCAGCTGGTGCTTCCAGGGGGGGCACAGCCAATCTCAGGGGGTGCACATGCACCTGCGTGCACCCCCTATGCATTGCCAATGCAGAGGACGACAAGCCTGTATTATGGGGACATGAATAAGGATTGCAGAGCTCCTTCAGGGGAAACAGTTTACATCACACACAATGACTGCATGGGTTGTTTTTTTCCTTCCCCTTACCTTCCACTCCACACAGTGCAGCAGAGGACTTTTTTGGCATGCCCATGCATCTGTTGCTCATGATCCTAAGGATCCAGTAGCTGGAGCCACATGAACTGCTGACAGGCACTGCACGAGTACCTGGCTGCTGAATCTTTGCAGCACCCACTGTGCAGGCTCTTCCCAGCTCTTCCAATTCTGCCCTGCAACACATCTGCTATTCTAGGTTCAAGCCTGGTCCCATGTGAGCCACCAGCCAGTTGTGCAGAACTGTTAGAAATGTGCTAGCACAGCAGGACAAGTTAGGATCTGCCAGATGCTCCATTATCTGTTGAAACAACTTCCTCTGTTGCTATGGTACATTTAACCAGCGGTAGCTTTGGGTTGCAATTCTTTTTCTGGATCAGTTTTGCGATGGGAGCGGCCAAGCTATCGTTTTGCACTTTGCCACAGCCTGCGGTTAAAGCAGATTCCCCAAAGTGGTTAGAGCACATGGAAGTTATGGGTGAACTGTGATATTGTGCCTTTATTGCAAAAGGACTGGGCTGTACAGTGCAAAGGCTAACGCACGTGCAGATATTCTGTCAGCTCAGGCTTAGAGAGGTGGAGTGGTGTCTACGCCCTTTAGGGAGGACATGAGGCAAAGCACTATTCTACTTTAATAACAGGGCACCCCTTTCATCCTAGATGTGTAGCCCATCTACAAACAAAGCAATGACTCAGAAATAAAAGCCACATTTATTTTCTTACTTTAGGCACTCATTGGTAATGACGGGAAGAAAGAAATCTAGATATCGTTCCTTGTCAAAGAAAACAATGGGCTTTTTAACCCGCATTTTACATCACTCCCATTTCCAAGGATGTTTGGCCTCCCGCTGGAGATCTACAGTGCTGTAGGGGAGGTGGAAGAGGGCTCCCTGGTTCTTTAACACAAGAGCAAGAGTACAGGGAGAAATGGGGTGAGATGTACCAGGTGTGACAAAAACCATGTGTCCTTTTGAGCAGGTTTCTAACTTCAGAAAGCATGAGGGAATGGAAAAGGCCCTAGCCTAGAGAAAATCCTCTTCACCTCAGGAGAGCTTCTCCAGGGGAGGACTGGGGTGTCTTAAATGAGGACAGCTGCTCTTTGCAAGTTGTTGGTACTTGAGAAAAAGCCTCCTGGTCTCAAATTTAAACAAAGATGCCCTGTAAAAAAGAAGATCTCTAGTAACTTCCTATAGATTAAGGGCAAAAGAGACACCTCTGACCTCCTGCATAACCAGTGTTTATTGTGCTAAACACACTACTTTTGACTGAACTAAAGCAACACTCTTTTTTTGCAAGACCTCTAGTCTTCACTTGAAGATTTCAACTGCTAGAAGTCTTCCTCAGTAAGCTGTTGCTGCCTTCACACCATTCTTCTTGCTGTCTTAGGAGCACTGAGAGCAGTGGTCCACAAAGTCTTTGCTCTGGGACAACCTGGCAGAGCTCATGTGCATCTTGTTTTTCTTGTAGCTTGGTTGTGCAGAGTCAAGGTGATGCAACAGCAGAGGCATGAATGAAAGGGCTGAGGTTTGCCCTTGGCAATAACTAACATTCTTCCCTATTACCACAGAGGAACCCAAGCATGTTTGAACTACACACCTCTCCATGTTTCTTGAGGCCTGTAGAAACAAGGCACGACAATTTTATTTAACTGCTTCGTAAAAAACAGAAGCTGTGGGTCACAGAGAACAAACTGTTTACAAAAGCTGGTCATAAATGGAGCTCCTGAAGGCACGGGTCAGGATTATGGATGGTGGCTTAGAAGCCTCCCCCTTGCTCAGCCCTGTCCTTGCTGCAACTCCCCCTACTCTGAGGGAGTGAACAGTCTGCCTCCTTTTAGTCTCTTTTTCATATGCTGTGGCCCTACTAGCCCTTCCTCCTTTCCATATTGCTTTTGAAATAGGTGGAAAGCAAGTCTCAGCTTCAGTCTGCTAGGTATATTATTGGCCTCTGGCTCTGCATGGACCTGAAAAAAGAAACATGCACCCTCCTCTCCCTGCCCCAGGACAATGTGCCGGGGAGAGTTTCCCTCTAAGTAAGGGCAAGACCACGTCCAAACAAAGCCACGAGCCTACATCTGCAAGGCCTGGCTTTCCAAGCCACTTGAACCCAGCCTCCACTCGAGTATGTGCATCATTGTACAGATGCAGCTGCCTGCACATGTGCTTCTGACACTAGCACCTGAATAACCAATGAATAGGAGCACGCACTTACATGCACATGAGAACTCCTTGTGCACAGTTCACAAATGCAACATATTCCCTATGCAGTGTGGAGGTTCACAGCCCATGGAAGAACACCTGAGGCTCCATTCTTAAGCTTCTGTTTTGACATTATCAAGGGTCTACTTGGTAATGAGCAGGGACCCTGCTTTTCTCCAATTTAAAGAACACCCAATTTTCAGATAAAAAAGTAACCCCAAATCCACATTTTTTCTATGATTTAAATGAAACACCACTAATATATAGATAGACATATAGTGGTGTTTCATTTTAAATCACAGAAAAATGTGGATTTGGGGTTACAGACAACCCCTGCTTAATGCAGTTTTGGTTAGCGCTATTTCACTATAGCGCTTATTTAAAATCGATACCAGATTTCACCAAGTGTTCAGCCAGTTTTGCTATAGCTCTCAGTGGACTCTGTGAGAAGGCGGTGGGGCAGACAGGAAGAAGCAGCGGTGGCAGCGAGTGGGAGGGTGGGCATGAGCACGGGGGGGAGGGGGGGGAGTGGTGGTGGCAAATGCGGGGTCCACGCCTGGGGCCAGGGCAGGGCCAATGGGGGCTTGCACCCAGGGCGGGGCAGTAGGAGCAGCTGTGCCCAGGACCATGCCAGCAGGGGCCCACGACCAGAGCGGGGCAGCAGAAGCGCCAGTGCCTGGGCTGGCGTGTAGGGCTGGGGCAGGCAGGGGTGGGGAGAGGCAGCAGTGGTAAGAAGCAGGGGGGTGGGGAAACATGAGCACAGGGCCTGGGCTAGCAGGGCCCAGGGTAGGGCAGCAGCACGGGTCTGGACTGGCATGTGGGGCTGGAGAGGCGGCGGCAGCGAGGAGCAGTGGCAACCAATTATTTACATTCTATTTACGTTCATTCCTAGGAGGCGATGGGTTTTGCTTAGTGCAGTTCCACTTAACGCTCGTTTTTTCTGGAACCAAGTAAGAGCACTAAGCGGGGATTGCCTGTACTTTTTCTTTTTTTTTAACCGAAAATTGTGTCATAACCAAATGAGTTGAGGGCCCCTGTCACAATAGAACTGCCCTGAATAACTGCAGTTACTTTCATATTTGGTCACGTTCCGCCTCGTTAGTTATTCCTACCTAGCAGTCTGTTATTGGCCACTCCAGACATATAAAAGTTCATGCAGCTTCCGCGCAAGTCGAAGACCTCTGAGCACACGGCAGAGTAACTACGGAGAACTCTGTAGTGCGATCAAGGAAACTTGGCGGACTGATCACCCACCAATATCTCCCCATCACCGGGTCCTCCTGACGTACCCTTGTTATGCTGCAGGTTCCTTTTCATTCATAAATTCGTTAACTCGTAACTCGTTTTGCTATCTGTGACAACGCAAGCAAGCTACCTCGAGGCCTGCGCTGCCATTCCACGTGGCATAAGTAAAAGCAATCTTTTAAAACCAATAAGCTGTCTCACCTCTCCATCGCCGGCCTGCCTGATGTCCCATTAAATTAGCAATCCTCTGGTCGGCTCCGGCCACCCGAGACAAATTGGACTTTTATTTTTTTTTTAAATCAGAGAAAACCAGGATCCCTGGTAATGAGATGAGTTATATGTTTTTTTCCTTCTACTCCTTCAAATTTTGGAGGCTCCTGTGAGGCTCTAGCTTGAGAGCATACAAAACCAATGAGAAGGACTATGCTTTGCCATTACACCACTTTCATTTCCTGAATGGGAGACATTGCATTTTGAGCATAAACTCCTAATCAGACAGACTTTTCCATGGACTGTTTAGCTGAAGGAAAGGTATCCTGAGCAGAGGACCCTCAGGCACTGCTTAGTTCTACAAAGCCCAAGGTACTGAATATCAAATTTGTGCGCCAAGCTCTATTTTTCTAGGCACTTTTTTTTTTTTTTTTTTTTTTTTGAGGCAGAGGGCTGCAATAGGCAGATCCCCTACTTTGGAAAGTTACAAGAAACAAAATTGCACCCATTTTAACTCAGAGCTGGTCTTTAAAATGATGTAGGTAAACCATTGCAAAAGCTGCCTGGACACTTCCTAATCAAACTAAGCTATGGTTAGCACATCCACACATGAAATGAATGGGATGCGATAAACTCCAGCACATAGGTGCCGACTTTTATTTTTGCCCGGGGAGGGACCCCGATATGATGGACACATGGAAAAAGTTTTACATATTTCAGGTGACAGCCCTCTTGCCAAGAGGGGCCAGGGCCAGGGCCAGGGCCAGGGCCAGGGCCAGCCCCCCCCCCCCCCCATGTACTTGGCTCCTCTGCTCTGGCACATATCACACCAGAGTTTATTGCTCCCTGGTCCCATACTTACACATGCACCTGGGACCACAGCATGCTGGGCCAGGTTGGATTAGTCCCAACTAACAGGGCACCTGGGGGTCCAGCTTGCCAGCCTGGGGTGCTCCAACCTGGCTCAAAGTGCTGCGGAGGGGCTGGCTGAGGCACAAGGGTACAAGCCTAAATTTAATCTATTTTAATTTTAGGCTAAACAAAAAAGGGTCCATCTTAAAATGCCAAACAAATGCCCAGTAGCTTTTAGCACTGGTTTACAAAGTGGTTTATATCAAATCAGTACATTTTTTCTCTTTTTGAAGAGACCTAGTAGTGATACTGGGATAACTTGGATTAACTTTTTTTATTTTCTCTCTTTTTTTTTCTTCTTCTTTTTCCCCTTTCTTTTTAGAAGTTTTAAAATTTTGGGCCCAAGATTTTAAAGAGGGACTAATGATTGTATATGCTTAACTTGACACTCCATAAGGGATCCAATCTGTTTTCAGAATGTAAGTGCTGCAGTTTCACAAATAATAGTGTCTCTGTTATGTCATTAGCAACACTGCAAATCACTAGTCATCATAGTCTTGGCTTCCATGGCATAAGTATACACAGAAGCTTATTAGACATGTAAATCAAGCTCTTACAGCTAGGTCAGAGAATACCTTCCACAGAACTGATCTGGTACGTCAGGGCACAAGGAAAGGAGCAACTGATCCAAGCAAAAACAGTGACCTTTATACATAGTCTGGAAAATTAAATTTTTCATGATTAAGCCCCTGCTACCATATAAAACTAGAAGGGATCTCCTGGGTCACAGAGTACAGTCTCCTACTGGATGACATAGTGTCTACAGTAATCCCGCCTAAACTTATCATGACTTCACAATGCCTGACTTATCTCCGTCTCCATTTAGCTGATGCACCTTATTATGAAAGACTGCACAGAAAACAAATTTATGAGTATGTAGCTTTATGTTAAATGAGAAGCCGATACATTTGCATTAATTTGGTCTGAAGGAATGTACTGACAAGGTGGTGCTCGATTTTAATCAGTGTACTTTTCTCTCCAGCACAGTACATCTGGCATTTACCAGCCTCAGGTGGAGTCTTCCAAGCTTTTTGTGCTATATAGCTCAAACGGAGAAGGCTTACAGACCATTCTTTTCCTTTTCAGTGAAAAGTGGGGGTAGGAGGGGAACATAGGTCAGGAGCAGATTGCAGAAGGCATTAAAATAAGACTATTTCCAAAGGAAAGCTCTTTGCCAACTGCAATATACAGTTATGTTACTGGTAGGTCCTAGATTACAGAGTAGGTCAGTATTTAACCTTTCAATGCTTTTAGCTTGAATTCAAATTCAAAATTCAGACTTTAGGGAAAAGGTGAGCTTGAACAAAACATAATATAATTTCAAAAGGTGTAGTACTTGGACAGTGTACCGGTCATGGTTTAGGGTCAAGCTGAGTTTTCATGAAGAAACTACATATAATTATGGGACCATATTGGGAAGATACAGAACAACATATCAGTGGGTGCATCAGTATTGAGAATTGGAGTAAAATGGAGTTAGATGAGCTGGTAAAGCTTTTGCTGATGTTGCTATTCTGCTCTAGTTAGCTTATGCCTAAACACAGCAGGATTTAAAAGCCAGGCATTTCCCTACGTGATGACAACCTTAATTATTCACACATTGCCCTCGTGTTAGGAAAAGGTGATGTGCATCTCCTGGGCCCTCTGTTGCTAAATAAGTATTTCAACTTTTCTTTTTGAAATAAAACCCTCCTCCCATTTCATTTGAAACTAGAAGGAGGGAACATTATAAAAATTGCAAAGTACAATTGACAAAACATGCTTAAGTTTTACGTGTAACAATGCACATTGTCACCACAGCCAAGAGGCGAAGGGCACTGACAGATGTGCAGCTGCCATTGTAATGCATGGTGCTTCAAAGGAAGCACCATGAGTTACAGCAACCCCCCCCTCCCCCCGACCCAACAGATCCCCACTGCCCCAACTCAGCCTGCACTGGAGCTCAGCCACCTCACAGCTGTGTGGGATCCCCAGTCTACCTGCCCCCACCTCCAGCATGGGCTGGGCAAACCCTGGACCAAGCTCCCTCCCTTCCCTTCCCTCATATTCTGAAGACAGCACCAGGGGCTGGGCTGATGCTCCTGGCACAAACTAACAGAAGTTAAACGAAGGTGCTCCATTTTTGAAGCGCCTTCATTTGAACCCTTGGGTAATGAGGGTTTGTTCGTCATGCAATAGGGCATTTTTAAAGCACTCTACTACATCTGTGCACTTCTGTCAGGGCATGGCTATAGAGTGCTTTCAGGGGGACAATCACAAGACAAAACATCACTTTTGTCAGCACCCATAATGATCAGGACCCTCTGATGAACAAGATTTGAGCATCAGTCTTGCCTACAGGCTAGTTTAAGCAGTTTTCCAATCAGCATGCTGCCTTCTGCTAATCCCTTTCAAAGCCATCTAACTGTTCATGTGTTGTACAGGCAAGTCAAGCCACTTAACCCAGGTTGTAGATTCCGCTATGCAGGCAGCACATTTAAATGTTACAAACACAACTCTTTTGCAGCTAGCCCTACAATGACTTGCCTTTACTGCACAGAGTACCTTTTTCTGCGTATGCTGTAGTGAAAAAAATATCCTGTGCATACAACCATACTTACAGCAGGTATATACAACAATTATTTTATTGATAACAGATCACATATGAACTTTGAGAAAAGAGTGAATATTAAAACATACCCAGCTCTAAAGTCTATTTTCTTTAGTAGAAAAATGTGAGCAACAGATAGAAAAAACTATATACACAGTATATTATATCAATCACACAGTTCATTCATTTAGGATATGTACTGTGGCACTGTACATGTGGTTCTATAAAACACACGCCATCTAAACAAACTGCTTTGAAAATGTTCCATAATGTTATCAGAATATAACATTTGATTATTGCAAAGAAAAATTCATAATGAACTATTCAAACTTATGCCATTTTCACATTAAAACCATTTACAGGTACCAAGTCATATGGCTGATCTTGCATTATACACGTTGGTATGGCATATAAATTTGTATTTTCACATGCTTCACTTAGAGACAAAATTAGGATTTGTTTCAGTTCTTACAGCCTATGACCTAGCTGAGAATAGTTTCTTGGTACTGTTCAGTACATGGAAATGTGTGGTCTTGTAATCAATATTTCTGTATAGAAGAATGAACAGTACAGTATTTCCATATAGTCCATCTTGCACATTCTGAAAGTGAAATGACACTTAAGCATAGAGTCCAGGATCAAATGCATCTGTTCCAGGATTGAACGCATTTTCCTAAAAAAAAACCAACTTCTTAATAAGCCGCCTTCTTCAACAGTGCTCGTTTTAAGTTGAACATTAGAGGTTTTTAGACAACTTCTTACCACAGAGGCTTTAAAAAGGGTGTAATCCCGGTAGTCTGAAACAAGATGTTTGTCCCACTGCATCTGAAGAGATCAGAAGGCAGAACAACACTTAAAAACTTGATATAGCATACTGAAAGATTCAGGTACCACTTAACTGCTGTCGAATTTTACAACATGCCTGGGAGGCAGGTTAAATGTATTTATATCCATTATCAAGGTGGAAAGACACACAAAAAGACTGCCGAAAACCAGAGTGGTAGACTTGATACTGCTATTCAGGAGTCCCTGGCACTTGCTCCTGCACCCAGTCTGAGATTAGGCATGGTACCTTTTGTAAAAGGTAACTTTTAAATTGCTGGAATTAAAGTTTATCTGCAGATTTTGCAGGCAAGCAGCTTACTGTACAAATTCCAGGACAATCTCCAAAGTTCAGCAGCCTCCCAACACTTAGTAGAAAGGTAAAGATACAGAATTTGCTATTTTAAGTCTCACTTAGCAACATGACAGTTGAGCTATTCCCACTTTGCTTAGCCAGCTGCAGTACAGTCTGAAACTGGAGGCACTGCACATCAACAAGGGCCCCATGTTTTAGTAGGATCTCAACTGTTTTCGCATGCCCACCTCTTGCTGCCAGGTGAAGAGCTGTCAACCCTTCTTCATCAGAATCATTTATGTTTCCTAAGCTGACAAGCTCCTCTACTACTTCAGAGTGTCCATTTTCAGCAGCAAGGTGTAGTGCTGCTCTGTTTGCAGGGCCTTTGGCCAGAACATTAGCCTTTTCATCTATCAGCAGTCTAGTTGTGGCTAGATGTCCACTGCGGGCTGCTAAATGAAATGCAGTATATCCTTCTGCTGTAACAGCCTCAATTTCTGCACCACGATTGAGAAGCAGCCTGGAAGTGCTGGTATGGCCCGTTTCAGCAGCTACATGGAGAGCAGTTTGCAGAAGCGTGTTCTGGATGTTAACATCTGACTGCAGTTCGATAAGAATGCGGGCCACTCTGTAGTGCCCTCTTTGAGCTGCCAGGTGCAGGGGAGTCCTTCCGTCCACTGTCTGTGCATTCACATCTGCATCTGAATGTTTTGCCAAAAGCTTGACAATGGAGAGATGACCTTGCCAAGCAGCATAGTGCAATGGCAACCAGCCATCCTTTCCCTTGATATCTACATTCACACCTCTTCTCAAGAGGATACGCACTATGTTTTCTTGGCCATGCTGGCAGGCTATGTGAATGGGGGCTCTGCCTTCAAAATCTACTTCATTCGGCAGGGCATTCTTATCAAGCAGCATTCTGGTGCTGAAGTCATCCCCGTTCTGTGCTGCAAAGTGAAGAGCTGTCCACTGATCCTCATCTTTGGCATTCACATTGATTTTCCTTGCCAGAATAAGCTCCACGATGCTTCGAACCTTCTTCTCTATAGCCACGTGCAGGGGGGTAGACCCTTTCTTATTGGTGAGATTAGGGTTAGCATTATAAAGGAGCAGCCACTTGACACACTCTTCTTGACCTGCCTCAACAGCCAAGTGCAAGAGGCTGGAGTTTCCATCTAAAACAAGATCAACATCTTGAGGCTGGAGAATCTTCATTAGCTTGCCTGTGTCTCCAGCTAGAATTGCCTCAGCCAATTTTCTCTTTTGAATATCTGTCGTGTCAATATCTGGATGGAGAAAGACAGTATAAAAATCCTGTTAGAGCCAAGAACTATATTTACTATACTTAGGTGTTTCAGTTATTAATACAGAGGTGCAATTTTCCCTTCAATTAACACTTATGCTTTAAACCTCACTTCCCTATAGTATGTGGCTGACAGTTTAAAAATCAGACTTGAAAAATGTTGTTCCTAGCTTCTCCCTCGTGAAAACAGGAATGGAAGCATGGTGGGATAATAAAATGCAGCCTCTGATCTTCCCCTGATGCTGCAATGAACATCACTTCATTTAATCCAATACTGAAATACCAATCTTGGTAGCACCAAGTAGAAGTGGGAGGCTACTAACCATTAACCACAAAAATAAAACTCAGATTTTCAGAAACAGTGCTTACAGTTGGGTTCTTAAACACCCCAAAAAGATTAATTTAAGCTGGAACAGGTACAGTAAGGGGCTACAAGGATGTTTAGTAGGGCTGTGTGAAGCTTCAGTTGCTGATTCAATTGGGCAGAGATTCAGCCCAATTTGGAGGCCGAATCTCCAAATCCGAATAGAATCAGGAGACCCTTTAATCTCTCCGAATAGAATCAGAACCCTCTGAATTGATTCAGAGAGATTCAGAAAAATTCAGAGTTTCAGACATAGATACAGCTTTAAATGTTTTTTCTACGTACCTCAAGGTACCAGGTGGCTTGTGAATGCTGAGGCGGATTGAGTGTCACAAGGAAGCGTGGGGGGCCTTCAGTGCGCTTGGCGGCAGACCCGGAACTAGACCAGAAGCACTTCCAGTATACTTCCAGGTCTGCCACCAAGCATGTGGGGGGGCCGCCGTGCTCCTGTGGGACACTCCATCTGTCCCAGCATCACAGCATTCACAAGCCACGCTTGGTACCTCAAGATATGCAGAAAAAACGTTTAAAGCTGTGTCTACGGCCAAATTGCTGATTCTTGGAATCAGCATTGAATATTTGGATTTGGCTGAACTGAATTGAGACAGTGATCCGAATCAACGAATCGAATCGCTGTCCCTCAATTCAGGCCAAATCTGAATCCAAACTGAATACGGCCCGTTTTGCACACCCCTAATGTTTAGGAGAGTGGAAAACTTACTTAATGGCTGGAGACTGACTTGCTTATTTTGCAAAACAAAGGCTGGCACGGGATACAGTTACAAATTTGTGAGGTCAATGTCAGAAATATTGTTCTTTAACTTAAATAAAAGAACAATGCTGGCACAAGATCTAGATACAAACAATGCAGGCTACAAACTGGTCACAAAAACTCAGACTGGAAGAGTAAAGTTTTGGTCTTCTAAATGAAACAGTTGAAAGCAATTAAAGTTCCTTGACAAGACAGAAGGGACAGTATGACAGGATAGAGGCACTGCTGCCAAAATAAATCAAGAGTGGTATGTAGAACTGAATTTAATATCATGAGGAAGGGTTGAAATCTCCATCTCCATGAAGACGGGCTTCTGCTGGTCATCTGTAGTGGCCAGGAAGAATTTTCCTCTTTCCCCACTAAGAATGCATTATTGAAAACAGAAGCTAAACACCAGCATTCACATTAGGACCACCGCCTTCCTTTGAAGCACTGGACATTGACCACAGCCAGGGTACGGGAGTGCATCTCCTCATGCAATTAGGATCAAACCAACTGCCAGGTGTGGGGTCACCAAGAAATTTTTCCTTTGCCAAATCTGATTTGGGAGACTTTTTTATTGCCTTTTGTAGGAGGCAGCCATGGTCTGTTTCCTGTCACTGTAGTAGTAAAAGAGTTGGTGGTACCCTTGCTCTTTACCTGCAGCTTTTAGGTTTCTGAAAAAGGGTGCAATAGGAACTGGAAGGGATGTAGATGTTCTTGTGGAATCTCTCCATCAAAGTTCCTTCTGAATACAGGGAGTGGACTTTAGGGTCTGGGAGGCCTTTCCTGGTGTCACTTGATTTTATTTTCCAATGATAAGTAATAACCCCAAATCTATTAAATTCTATTTAAGTACCCAAATGTAGGCATCTATTTTAGAAAATGGTCACCTTTGTTTCAAAGTTCCATGCTGCTTTCCAATTTCAGATTTAGGATTTCCCAAGCATTTAGGTGAATAAAATAACAGTGCTAAGACTATGACAGAGCTGGTGCAAGGACTTGGGGACTGATTTGTAAAACAGTATTCCCCAACCTTTCTCCATGAATACAGTTGCCAAGGCTCACCATTTCCAGAGTTCTCTCTCTCGAAGGACAAAGACAGGGAACCTCGAGATGAAAAGGCCGAATCCACAGAAGAAACTCCTGAAAGTCTCTTGTCACTGGAAGCAAGTTTGGACTCAGAAGAGCTACGGCTCAGCTCCTCAGGGCCTTCAACTGTCTGTGAAATCCCCGAATCCAGCTGGGACAACAATTCCGAGAGGCTGTAATCCTTAGCTGACACTGGAGCGGATGCTCGTTTCGCCTGGGATACCGCATGCCTTCCCTTAAAAAACAACCACACACTGACTTTTGAAACGTTTGGCTCCCCATTTGGGGGTGGGAGAAGGGGGAGGACTAGCAGAATGAAATCCAGATTTAAGCTCTATGCTTAAATAATAATAATAATTTAAAAAAAGATTGTACCCGGAAGAGGACAGATACAGGAATGCAGTATGTGTAGGAAGCTCTCAATTCAGTTGCTTCCTCCCTTCCTGTCACTTTTAATATCAGACCTTTCCCACTTCAGGGAGTTCACTCTCACAACCTGGACCTCCTCAGCACCTACTGTGTTTTGGTTGCTGTAACCACCTGTTCTCTGTCCTGCATGACACAGACTGCAGGAAAGGCCAACACAGAGAAGATACCCACTGAGAGTTTTTCTTTCCTATGGCCTTCTAACATCTTTCTGAAGCAATTCTAGTATTTGCTTCTCCCCTATTCCAACTCCATCACATTCAGAGTTTTTAGCCTTCACTGCAGTGCATAATTTTGCCCTTTCCAAACCAACCCACCCTTCCTTACTTCTAATCATAGAAACACCTAACTCCAAACCCCCGTGGCTGTTCTCTCCCCATAGCAATTGTTTGAAAATAAAATTTGAAATACACTCATTGAAAAACACTTTTGCCTGAAAGAGTGCTGAGACAACAGCTTGGAAGAGTGATTAGTAATTACAATAGGGTATGTAAATCAAGAGATCCTTGTACATAAAGGATTTATGCATAAAGAATTTCCCTTGTGCATGCAAGGGAAAAGTAAATTACCTCTGAACGTAGTTCTCGGGAACGTTTGGTGTCCAGGTCCTGGGTTACAGTTTCCTTTGTTTCATCTTCTGGTTTTTCATACAAGTCCTCTGTTTCTGAAGTGATTTCTTTAAAGATGCAAAAAAGCCTTTTAATAGCAGTTTGAAATTAACATAGCATCATAACAGCAGGAGCAGAGATGAGGTTTTATTCTACCCAAAGAACACACACATCCTGAGATCTTTTCCATGTTGTCCACCATCAGATATTCTGTCCCCTCCTGTGTAGATGTGAGAGCATAACTAAGCCTTCATAGACACAAAATCATGTATTTGTCTGAATGCCAATGACCAACTATGGACACCCTTTTGCAAGAAAGTGAAATAGGTCAAACAAGATGCTGGACCCCAAGCCAACAAGATGGATGATGGTAACAAGTTTGTCACTACTGCTTGATCAGATTTAAGTATGACTAAGAGATGGAATACTCCTTGGCTTCAGTTATCCAGTCCCCTATAGCACAGGTAGGTGCATGTGTGTGGAAGGGTGGGGAAAGGAGGAAAATTAATTCACTCATTCAAACAATTAGCATTAAACAATCTGAGGACAGTTATGATATTTTTTTGTGCATCTACTATTTGGAGCACTTTCATATTTTGTTTTGGATAAGCTGAAGACTAAGATCAGGGTTGTGTCATTACTGCCAGAAAGATGAATCAGTTGTATTAAAAAAAACCAAACACAAAACAATCTCTTTGTTGAACAGCAGCATGCAACAGGAAAGCAGGGTGTCCAACACTCCCCTTCACCATGCCAAATCCCGCCTTGGCCAGGATGTTTTTTCGGAAGTGAACCTACTCGCACTCTTCCTAGACAACACATCTGGGGATTAGCCAGTTCAGTACAGCTCTGACTTCTAAAATGTTTACATGACATTTTATCGTGGTCAGACTTGCCTCCATATAATCCCTTCCTCCACATGTGAATATTGCTTTATAGCTTCTTTACTACACAACATACTATTTTCTCACTATTGCCTGTGAGATTTAACCCAGGTATTAATATAGTCCTGAGCAATGAAGTGACTCACAAGAGAAATGGGCAGTTGGATTACCAGAAAATCTTACCTTGAAATGTTGGCCGCTTACTAGGATCATCTTGCCAACACTTTTGCATCAGTCTAATCAAGTTATTACATGAGCGAGGTCTGGATTTGGAAATGGAAGGTAGTTCTGGGCGGTGGCCTTGAACTACTTTGACCATAATATGCAAGATGTTATTTTCTTCTGCAGATTAAAAGGATATAAATGGACACATCTTAATAAAATGACAGAATTAAAAATTTTCTTTTCTTTAGTACAAGTTTAATTTATTCACTGGAAATTTGGCTTCCATGCCATTGTAAGTTCTAGAACAAAATTTTTTGACCTTGGGGTAGTGAACCAGTGGAGTGGGTTGCCTACAGAAGCAGGACAATTTCCATCATTAGAAGATTTTAAGAACAAGCTAGATCTGCCAGGAATGGCTTAGGTATAGTTGATCTTGTGTTACAGCCAAGGGATGGATTAGATCTCCTGAGATCCCTTGCAGCCCTGTTTTCTATGATTCTCCAGGTTTGGAACATATTTCTAACACAGTATGAAAAACGTATATTATAACTTCAGGAATGGCAAAAAAAACTAACGTCGCTGGGTATTTTATATAACACCAGTTAAATGTCAGGGGATAAGGGCACTTTACAAAACTTGAGTTGGAGAGAAATACAGCTCTGGGTTACTGTTGCTGGGACTCTTATCTGTTCCTCACACTGGGTCCATCTATACACGCATTAATGCACCATTGCTACAGCACATTAAGTTTAATACCCCTAATATGAGGTACTAACTAAATGAGTAGTAACCAGCGCTACTGTTCAGTAGCAAAGGTGCATGGTCTTTTTGTGAAGATTAATGCACAGTAGAATAATTCTACTGCATATTAGTGTGGCTTTTGCTCCAACATGCTAATGCACAATAGAACTAGTCTACTGCGCATTAGGCATCTCATGTAGACATGCCCACAGTCTACATAAAATTTTTATATAAGCAAAAGCAGTGCTAGAGAATAGCCATAGAACAACAAACTCGAGAGCCGTGGTAACAAAGGGGGACAGGATCTTGCACTTCATAAAAACAGATGCTTGGTGGAGAGTAAATTACATAAGATGATTTTTTTTAGACATTTGAGGGGAAAGCCATGAGTAAGCTGATCTTATTTATAATGTAGTACATTCATCATGTGCTAGACAGACAACTTCTTAAAAACAGATCTACATCCAAGGTCTACAACTGCAGAGAGGCTTTTTAGTATACAGTTTCTGCAGATACAGTTTGACAGGTGGCTCTGCAGTTTGCCATTTTTTAGGGGCTACCAGAGGATGCATTTTGAATTCTCACTGAGCTATGCAATGACTTTAGATAGGCATGGAAAACTTGCATCAATGCCAAATCCTCCATAGATAGGGGATAGTTAACAGTCTTATAGGTTACATTTCCAAAATATGCAAAGATATGGGACTACTTTCGAAGCATGCCTGAAATATATGAAGTCCAAACTATAATAAAAGGGCCCACCAGCACACATACTCTAGAAACTGAGAAGGCAGAAGTTTCCCGGGACAATCACTTTTGAGTATGGGTAATGCACCTGGAAGTGGGTTTAAGAATTATGTTTTTGTTGCACACATCCAAAATCTGAACCTTTTGAATAAAACCACATTGGCTTACCTGCAAAAGGCTTCTTTTGTGTGAGGACTCCCCAAACCACGATGGAAAAACTGTCAAAAAACAACATGTGCATCTTTAAATAAAGATTTTAAAAGAAAACACCTCCCCCACAAAAAATATCAATCAAAACTATTGAAAATAAACCAAGATGCAAATCATTGAAGTAGAGTACAGGTAATAGGCAAATAACTATATATAATGAGATGGTTTTGGGCCTAGCCTATGGATACACGTTTTAATAGCAGTTAATGTGAACACAGGTTTTACAGGAAGGTATTTAACTGTTCATACAGAATGTTAGAATTGTTTTAATTGAAAACTCAGTCACTAACTCAGAGTACAGCATGGAATTATTGGACAAATTTTGTAAAATTCAAAAATCAAAACAGAAGTCAGCTCACAGTTTAGTCTCATTTGTTTAGAGCTTAATAATTTTCCTAATAAGAGTAAACAGAAGCTGGTAATAAAAGATGAAATCCAGGCACCAGTGGAGTCAGTGGCAAAATGCTCACTCACTTGTAATAAGCTCAAGATATGGCTTTGACAGAAAGTCTAAAAAGCATATAGAAAGGCACTCCAAGTCTTGTTCCTTTAAAAAAAATAAAAAAAAATAAGTGCAATTAAAGAAACCTGTTAAATCACAGGTTCTAAAGGGGTTTCCACAAAACCTAAAATAATAAAGGTGTTAGATCCTGTGTTTTTAGTAATCTTGACTTATAATGATACACATTCATGTAAAATGTGCAATTTGTTAACAATACTACCCAAAAGGAAAAGAATCTTAAAAATAAGTAAAGTACCAAAGCTTCAATTCTGCACAGGCTTCATTTAAATTGGAGCACATTCATAAGGCTGTCTGTATCAAGGCCTAGACCACTCTCCCCACCATTCTCTTTGAAATTGAACAAGACACCAAAGAGCTAACCTCTACCATTCTGTATCCTTTAAATAAGCTTTCAGATCTATGCACAGATGACTGACCTGTACACATCGTGTTTGGTGTCAAAGCATCGGTTCTTCTCCTTTATACGCTCTGGAGGCAGATATGCTATAGTGCCACATAAACCATCTACGCTGAGATCATGGGAATGTGAGAGGCCATTGCATTTTGCTAGTCCAAAATCAGAAATCTGCAGGAGTAGAACACAAACATGCCCAACAATGAGATTCCCGATTATTTTACCTAAAAAAGCTAATCTCTCCTCCCCTCTCTTTCAACTACAGTATGAGTTTTCTTGTCACAGCCTTTAAATTAAAGCAAATTGCCATTTGGAAATACTCTGCTAGTAAAACCTCTAAAAACAATGATGCGGGAGAGTTATATTTTTTCTTTTCTAGGTAGGCTATTAAAAAAGCTAGTAGTTGCTTCATGAAGATGAAATGAAACTTATTAACTCAAAAAAGAGACACAATTAGCATGTATTTATGACATGTTGGGACAATTTTACATGATTAGCCACATTTGGACAATGCAGTCCGCATATTAATGCAACGGTCACCCTTTTCCCCTTCAAGTAGTAACCAACTGGAAAGCGTTCTGCATGCTTCAGAGTCCTGTTTCTCAGCTTGGAGCAAGCAAGCTAAGTCACAAAAGCTGTGCGGAGAATGCAGACACCCCTCCCTCCCCCACAAAAACCCTCTACGCCTTATCACATATAGTACAAATTCCAGTAACCACGTCTCTATGGGTCAAACATTAATGGCATCTGGAGACAGGCAAGAAACATTAAAAATAGCAGGGAACTCTTTTTGGCAACCAACGCATACAGCAAGTTGGTGCAGCAATGCAGTGAATCCAGCCGAAAGGAACAAAAACAAGTGATGGCAAGTTCTCTTTTAAAAGGAAACGCCTCCAGTTTAATCTGAAGTGTCAAACAAATATGCTTTTATTTGCCCTCTAAGGCACAGCACATTCAGAAAGCAAACACACAGAGAGAAACCATGTTTCTTGTGGTACTTTAATATTTTCCCAGCTGTTCTAGAAAGCTCAAAAATGTAGGTCCCCACTGTTTTTAGGTAGACACACTACAAGGTGAGCCCCACATCTTCTCTAAGCATCATTCTGATCCCCTTCCTCGACCAAATCTGTGGCTCTGCTTTCTGATCCCTGCTCCAATGCTGTGATCCCTGTTCCCTCCCTGATCTGCCACATGCCACATACATGGAGCCTGTGCCACTTATGGCACACGTGCCATGAGTTGACCACCCCTGTTCTAAAATATGGAGGACAGGGAACAGGAGGAGATTTTAAGAGACCCTAAGTGATTTTCATTGGTGCTTTGGAAACATTTTGTCCACCTACACAATATCCCCCTTCATGCAAAAGGCACCACATCTTCTGGTGACTCTTTCATCTAGCACCTTTTGTTCTTTGTAGCATCTCCCCTGGAAAAAGTTTCAGGTGTACGTCAAATCAATAGGTCATATTATATTTATAAAAATTCTTTGTGATTCTGACTTTACAGCAGGTTTTATGGTTTCTCCCCAGTAAAAGTCTCAGAAGTCTAACAAAGTCTTTTAGACTTTAAACAGAAATTTCCTTCTGGACACAAGGAATCAAACAGACACTCTCACTCCAAAACTGTCTGGAGGCATCGTTGCTAGAGTGAACAACTGCCATCATAATCCACCAGAAGATCTAGCACAGCAGTGGAGTGTTCCAGGAAGGCAAGAAGAATCGCAGGATTCGGAGATGCTCAGTGCTTCCGAGCATGCTAGCAAAATAAATACACCCTCAATTCTTCTTTAAAGCAATCCAGCTATCGCAAGTCTGAACAGAACACCCTTGGCAGAGCTCTGGTATTGGGTGACATATTGAAAAGTAGTTAACTGTTCATGTCTGAAGTGAGCTATATGGCAGATAAGCATTTTAAATGCTGTAAAAGCAGAGGTGTAAAACTCATCCGGACTCATGGACTAGATAAGCCCTGCAGACCAGCCCCAAGCAGCAGAGCCAGCACACAGGGCTGGGCTGGTGCATGCACTTCATGCAGTGCATGCCCTAGAAAAGCCCCATGTCATATATGGTGCACGCCAACCCCCATCCAGCGCTGGAGCATGGAGCTGGCATGGGATACATGCAACACCCATCCCGGACTGGCCTTATGCACTGGATCCAGTACGCAGGGCTGGTCTGTGAGCCCAATCTGGACCAGCCCCGAGGCCAGCAGTGTGCTCCCCGGACCAGCCCCCTGTGCTGAGTACATCACCCACAGTGCCGGGTCTAGTTCGGCACACTGCATGTAGTGTGCCCCAGACTGGCTCCATGAATAGTATGCAGTGCAGGGGACCAGAGCCAGTGCATGCCCCATGCAGCGTTTAGGGGTGGTCCAAGACTGGCAAGCCAGATTGTAAAGCTCCACAGACCAGATCTGGCCCATAGGCATATCTTTGACACCCTGCTGTAAAGTAATGAACTGGCTAAACAAGTGAAAGACTTTGTATCATTTAGTTTTAGTTCAGTTAAAGGGGAAAATACAAAACAGCACTCATGCATGAACTTCAGTGCTCAGAAGAGGAGCTTGCTAAAAAAGGCGATGCTTCACCCTTTCTGTACAGATCCTTAGGACAGCTAAGGCAGAGGGAGTGACTCAAAAATCTACAAGCAAGATTATTCTTTGAACTTACAAAAGCAAAGAAACAGCCAACACTGGAACAGGACAGTGTACTCTGGTGCATGTGTTGTAAACACACTGGCATACCTTACAGAGACAATACAGAAGATCAGATGTGTGTGGACTAAGAAGGGAATTTAACTGCAAAGTTGCCTGGTGTGTGCCAACATATCACATATGGCACTGAAAATTAAGGTACTGTACTTAAGCAGTATATTCTGGAGTGAGCTTTTTTCAGGTTCAAATCAAACCTTCAAAGTAAATCAGACTATTTTGTTTAATAATAGGAGTCATACAAGTGGGAAAATGTAGCCCTTTAAAGCTTTTTGACTTTTATTAACTGTTTCCACACACATTTTGTAATCTAGCATTTGTTTTGTACACATTGAGGCAAGTTTGCGTGTGTTCTTAGAAAGGATCTCTTCTAAATAACAAATGCACAGAGACATTTGAAGACTCTCAAAAGTATTTGCAGATTGTGTCATTGTTAGAGGAATTCTTATTCCTCCTAAGTTATTTCACCAGGCTTTCATCCCCAAGTGATTCATAAGAAGTCCATAACATAAGCACAGGTAAAATGTAGCTACAACTGAAGCAGAGAGGATAGCTTCCTGCATAGTGAGAGGTGATGATGTGAGAAAAACAAACAAACAAACAAACAAACAAAAAACCATGGCCCAGTTCCTGTATGGAGGCCCAGGATTCTTTTTATTTAGATGGCTAATAAGATCTTGGCTTTTAAGTTTCATGTCGGAAGAGCTATATGAACCATTATGCATACAGTATTTATAAATGCTGTTTTGCACCAATAGAACAACAGCATTTACTCCTGAAGTTGAGAGCATCACATTATTTCTTTCCACCCAGGATTCGATTTCTTCACAGACCTTAGACAGAATTTCTTTGCTGCTTCATCTTGCAGATACTTCCATGCCAATGACCAGTACGTAGTGAGCTCATTTGTAGGGTTCAGCATCTCAGCTCGGTCACGCACAACTTCAAAATCTACTGTCACAAGGACGTGTCGAAGACAGCAGTCCCCAAGAAAAGTAAGATGTGTGGCATATTCATTTTCGTCTACTCATTGCATTTGCCCATAAAGCTCTTTTTGCTCCCAGCTACTTCAGACCCCAGCACTAAGTCTGCAAAGTAACAACCAGCTTTAACTGTGTTTCTCTGCAGTCATATGCTACACAAAGCACACTGGGGATTGAGAGCACAAAATGCTCTCCAACTGAACTTGTGCATTACTTTTCTGTGAACAATACTGAAGGGCATCTAGGCACCAGTTAGGTTCACTGCATCAGTCAGGCACAGGGTGCATAAGAAGTTTGTTTTTTTCAGTTACATAATACAAGCAGACAAGATTAATTATTAATTTGTGCTGGCATGTTTGGTGTTTCTGTCACTGGCAGATGTTGTCACATACCTGGGCAGGTGGAACACTGCCATGTTGTTCTTTGTTGACTCTTTGGAAATGAAAAGGTATTTTTAAAATCCTGTACTGTATTGTAAGGGTGTGGTGAGCTGCAGTTTGGAAGTAAGAAAACTCCAAAGTTCATCCTTTTGAATTTCTTGGTAGTGTCATACTTGACAGAGTTGAAGCAAACTGCTACATCAACTAGCATAGTCTGAAAGTGTTAAAAATTGCTGGCTTAGCCTTTGAGGACACAAGATGGAAAATTTCTGGGGGAAATTAAACAAAACGTTTATTCAAAGATGGTGTTAGAACTCCCTTTTACGTTTTTCCTTCATATTCCTTCTAAAGACTAGTAGCACCATCATTTTAAACAAACACGATTAGGAGCAAGTTAGGCAATATAATAATGTAAGGGCCTCTGTTTTTTCAAGAGTCAGTTGCAATTGTCTGTAATGTTACAGAGAAGCACAGATTGGATAAAACTGGTCAGTTACAGCTCAAACAGTGAATGACACTAGCTCCTCCCAAGATGCACTACTGCACCAAGATGTTAGAAACACAGATTTTATAGAAGGGACTCATATTTACAATTCCCCTTTCTAAAAAGGTGATTTTTAAGTAACATACCTTGAAATATTAAATATTAACAATGGAACAGAAAAATGTTCACGTTTAATAGACCCTAGAAAGAGTGACCATGCCCAAAGTAAACAAAGAGAAAATGGGTCTAACTTCTTTCAGTCCTAATGAAATACTCATAGTAGTAATTTTAAGACAAAAATTGCTTTCAAACCAACTGTGTTCTTCTAAAGTTCTAACCTGCATTTGTCAGTGATAAAAAGCAAAACTGAGTTGAAGGGGGAGCTTAGGGCAATGAATGTACTGCTGTTAGTCTTATTTGAAACCCTTTGTAAAGGGTTCTGGGAGAGTTTTGTTTTTTTACAAAATCGGCAGGTTATAATGGCTGAATCACAACTACCAATTAGGATAGGAAGGAGAATCCAGAAACAGATTGGAAACAGAAGCAGAATGTAACAAAATGAAATTAGCCTGGAAAAATACAAACTAATAATACAGGGAAAAGTGATCTGAAACACGGATATGTCATGGGAAGAGAACTCTTTAGAGATAGTGGCTGCCAACAAGTTAGACATGGGTATTGCAGCACATGAGGCTAGCTGGCTTCATGGAAGATGAAAAATGAAAATTACCAGAAAGCAGCTTGCAATTTATTGGGAAATCAGAGAGAAGCTTAAAACAGCTAATTGCATGTAGTTCAATTAATGGAGGAACTGTGAGAAACAGTCTATAAATATTTGAAGGATGCAAATAAGAGAGATTGGAGGATTATTTTAGTGGGTACAAGCCGGCAGAACTGGGATCAACGAGTTGACATTAAGAAAAGGATAGTGCAGATTGATACCCAATGACAAAGCCCATGCAAACAAGAAATTGTCTTCTAAAGGAAGTTACAACAAGACTTTCATCTGAAAGTGAACCAATGCCATTAAGAAAAAGTCGTGGGAGTAATCTTGTGATTGCAGAGAACAGGGTTAACAGAACTATTATGCCTTTCCAACTATCTCCGTTGACACTATTTAGAGAAGTAGCATAAATTGTAAAAATGCTTAGCAAGGACTTAACAAATTTTGACAGTAAAAAGGTGACAAGACATCACCTTGATGTGTCTGAAATATGTACATTTATTCCCTGTAGTTATCACCACCCTTTTAATGATTCCCCTCCCCACAAATAATAAAAAAAAAAAAAAATCAGCAAAACTATTGCGTAAATGCCCAAGAGACAACTTTGTGGAATGGAGGCAGAAGCTTGATGACTAATGCAACAGCATTGCCATGTAGTTACTATCATCACCAGCTGGAATTTTCAAAGTAAATCTTATGCTTGTTAAAAAGAGAAGGATGCATTTGCATTTTAAGTGGTGGTGGGACACAGCAGCACTTCCAACTCACTCTGCTTAGAAGCTGCTTGCTTTATGGCTCCAGGGCAAATACTTGGTAGAGAACCTCCCCTCCACTGAGATGTTAGTCCACTGTTCTTCAGCCTGTTCACTTATTTTCAGATTCCATTAGGAGCAGGTCACCTGCTAATTAAACTGCCATTTAAAAGTAAGAACATGCGACTCACAAGCTTTTGGCAATCAAAAATATAGACCAAATGAAGCTGCAGGATCTGAGGTTCAATAATGGGTTTGGCTCAACATGAAAGGGAGCTTTGAGGCCATATTTTTAGAGTAAAGGAACTCCAAAAAAAACATGCCCCCCCTTCACCCCATGCGTGCAGAGATGCATCACCATGTATTGGCACTGCAAATGCCTGGAAGATGCAACATTTAGCCCTTTTATGTCCCATTACAGAAGGGTGTGATCTAACTGCCCCCAAAGGCCTTGGGAGCTGGCCAGGGTATTCAGTGTGCCAATTCACTGAGCAGGAACAAAAGTATATTAGGAACATCAAACCCTGACCACAGTGAAAAGTGCAGTCTTCACACATGCCTCCCTTCTCATTCCATCACCACCCAAAATATATGCCAATACCAATTTACCATACAGCCTCTTAGTAGCCTTAGACAGCAAGAAAAATATAAATAGGGATAGAATCAAGCTGTATGAGGGAAAGCTGAAGGAACCGGGTACATGTGGTGGGGAGGGGGGATGGGAGAGAGGACACATGATGGCAGTTTTCAAATATTTGAAGACTGCAATAAACAACATGGAGAAAAACTGTTCTCCCTTGCCAGGGAGGATGGGGTATGAGACAATGGGCTTAGAACTATAGCAACACAGATTAAAATCTCAAGAAAATCTTCATAACTGGAAGAGCAGCAGGACAATGGATGAAGCTGCCCAAGGAAGCTGTAGAACCTCTTTCATTAAGGGTTTTTAAAGAAGAGCCTGGAACAGCATTCATCTGGCACAGTATAGGGCATAGGCGACATGTAGGGAGGGACACAGGGGGGCACGTGCCCCCCCCGAGATTGGCCCTCACCAGCCAGAGAGTGAGGGCGCCAAGTGAAGCGCCGTCTGATGCCCCCCTGAGATTGACACCAGCCGATGAGCAGCCGATCACCGACCCTGTAAGCGCCAGCAGCAAAACCGGAAGTGCTGGCGACCACCACCCCAGTCGGGAATCAGCCACTGGTGCCCCCCACCCAGATTCTGGAGGCACCAGTCGCCCATGGTTTAGGGACAGGATATTTTGCATCTGTATGGAGTGTTGCAACCCCTGTACATCCCGTCCAACTCTTTGTATGCTGTGAACCTCCAGGCAAACCAAAAATTTGGAATTAAAAAAAATAATTAAGTTATGCAAAAATAAATTATCAAATCAATTCTTAACAATAACCACCAAGCATTTTGTAGGCACAAGGCACACTTTGAATAGCAGAAATTGTCACTTTCACAACACCATCAAGCCACTATACTGCAATCTGTTTTTCATAAGGAAAATCCCCCCCACCAGAGAGCCAACAAGTTGCTTAGCTATAATAGAGATCTGAACTCTTGCTTCAAGTTTGATTTACCTAAAAATAAGTCTGTTATAATTCTGACTCTCCAGCCACTAGGAGTTCTCCCCTGCCCTGAATTTAAACAAATCTGATAATTCTGTTGTAAACAGAATTCAAGCCTGGCTTCTTGTAGCACAGCAGTATGATTTTCAGAAGACCAGAATTACCACAACTCTCCTGGAAAGTTACTGATGACTATGAGAAGTTCTCATCACTTAGAACCTAAACAAAAAAAGTCATCCCAGCTCACTGCTCACATTCCAGGCATACACATTAGGCTCTCCCGGTATTAGGAACAAAACGCAGCTATGCACACGCTTGTCTGCCTTGTAGTTCTTCTCTCCAAGAGTTGTGCTCAACCCAGAACAAAGCAATTCAGGAGCTGATGGATTAGAATAAGCTATTTAGTTCTGGAGGGGGATAGATGAGCACTTAAATATTTCTTACACATCACCCAATAACCACCAGTAAGCCAACCAGTTCATTGACTTCTGCAGATCAGACTTTGAGAGTTTTATCATGAGCTTCAACATTGCCAGGATCAGGCCCAGAAGTTATATAACAAACATAAACCACACGTGCCAAATAAAAGAAAAGCTCACATTTTTACAGAGTGGATGAAATAGCTAGGAAGACTTCCACAAAAGAACAACATTTTAGTTTGTGTCACACTGAGCTCAAGAAGAATTTTTTTTTTTTTTTAAACTACGGAGCCCATGAAAACCTCTAAACATGAACTTCTTTGGATGTGGGTGGCAAGAAGAGATTTATTGTTTCAGAGCATCAACTTCCAACCAAGCCCAGGGAGAAAATTAGTTCTCTACAAGCCTGAGTTAATTTTTACCTCATATTCTAGCTTCAAGCCCACGAGCATGGACTAGAGTACGGGTAGGCAATGGTTTTTTCAGCACTCCGGTCAAAAAAACCACCACATCTATCTTGGAAGGTGCAGGAGTGCCGGTATGCCAGAAAAACAAAACGAGGGCAGGGGATACATTTCAGGATGCACTATATATTAGCATAGTTAATAATCATAAATGTTGCCCTGCTGCCCTCCCCCGGGCCCTCTGGAGTGCAGCGTGTGACCCAGAGTGGCATTGCACAGAGGAGCCACACAGATAAGCTGCCTGCCGCTGCAATCTCTGCACTGCCCTGGCCACACTTCCCCTGTGTGCACAGGGGCAGCAGCACATGGTTGTGCCCCCACCTGCAGGGGAAGTGTGGCCAGGGCAGCGGGGAGCTCAGTGCAGCAGACGGCTTTTGTACGCCTCCCTACCGTGCCCCGCCATGCCGGGTTCCACATGCTGCTCTGCAGAAGTGGCAGGGGAGGGCAGCACAGTGGGAAGCATCACCAGCACTTGCTGCTTCCCAGAGCCCGGGGCGCAGCTGGGTCCAGGGCGGGGAGTCAGGAGCTCTTTGCAGCCTCCTGGCTGCAGCTGGCCTAGGCTCTGGTGTAGCAAGGCTTCCAGCCGCCTTCTGGGAGCAGCCCAGGCTCCAGGGCTGGTAGTAGCTGCCCAGGCTGGCAGTGGCATGCTAAGCAAAATGGCCTCGTGTGCCATGTTTGGCACGCGTGCCGCAGGTTGCCGACCCCTGGACTAGAGTACATGAAGAGTAACAGGATCCCAAATGGAAAACCTGCTAAACATGTGCTGGGAAAGGTTTTGGAATCTGAACTAAGAGGTCCACATTCCACATCCCTCTTCCCTCCATCTGCTCTTATCCTGCTTCTCCCCCAATTTCTGCCACTCCCTGCCAAATCACAGGAAATAGAGATTTGACAGACTCTCCCTCAGACTTCAAGAACAGAGTTTTTTTGTTGAATCAGCCTTTAGAGGCTGATTTTCTCTCTTTCTACTTCAAAGCAAGATGTTAAGTATTGTGGAGTTGGCTAGATACAATTAAGTGAGAGGAAGAAGGTTACTCACTGAAGCCAAAAGACAAGCTCATTTTGCAAATGTGTAGGTAAGCATTTATTTTGAATGCTGAAATCATGGTTGTGCCTTCGCGTTAAGCTTGTTCACCCGCCTTGAACTCGAGTAATGCAAAAAATTCCCAGTGACAGAAACAGGTCCTAACAGTTGCATGAATCCCAAGACATACCTTGACGTGATAGTGGGCATCAAGCAGAATGTTTGCTGGCTTGAGATCCAGATGGAGCAGTGGCGGTGACATGCAGTGCAGGAAGTTCATACCCACAGCCGTCTCATGGATGATTCGGAAGCGCAGTTCCCATGGCAGTGGTTCTGAGGCCAGAAGCTTTTCCAGTGATCCTGTCTCCATATATTCCATAACCAAGCCAACTGGTTCCTTACAGATGCCATAAACAGGAAGGATATAGCGAAATTTTGCCATTTCCATCTTCTTTGCTTCTTCCAGCAGCTCCATCCGCTCCCTAGGCCAAAGAGAATAACGTTATCAAAGGCATGGGCTATTCCTACCCACAAACATGACATTTACTTTAACACAGGGCAATCCAACTTCCAAGCCACTGGGAACTTCACAGGCTTCCCTGCTACCCAGCATAGCAGGCACCTCCTGCTGGGCTGGATTCCATGGGCACCCCCACATTGTGCCAAGACCGTAGGCCATGCTGTGCTGCCTTGATCCTAGGAGTGGGAGCATGAAAGAGAAGCTGAAGGAGAGAGGGAGAGCCTGAAGACCCCTGTGGCAGTAGCACCTAGACCTCAAGTCCAGGGCCTTTGCATTAACTCCTCGCTGGCTGCATGTGGCCTGTGGGCCACCAACCTGGGAGTCATGCTCTAACAATTAGCCTACAGTACTAAGTGATACATTTCAGAATCTCCACTTGGAGATCAGTACTTATCCAATCTCTGCAGCTAGCATTAAATTCATTTGTTCATTCTGTTCTTGCTTTAACAAAACAATTTTAAACACAGATTTACCTCTGCTAGCTCCCCAGGCTACAAATGCTAACTTTTTGCGATTCACAAGACAAAAGTTAAACAGAAGCAAATTTAGACAGCATTGCTCCAATTGCCTTGCTACGCACAGGTCCCCAAAGTCATCTGGGGAACTGGAACTAATCTGAAAAAACACTCCCATAGAGAAGGAACAGATTCCAGTTATAAATTACATGGACACATTATAAGCTCTTTTCCACCATGGACTATGCTCAGTTAGTTCACCGAGATAGACCCAACTCAGGCAGCACTGAAAAACAAAGCAAAACAAAACTTAAAACACAACTAAATGCCTATATTGTGTTTCCAGAATAATCCCAAGTAAGGAGATCAATAAATTATTTACAAGTCATGTGGAAGCCTGATCTGTGAGGTGCTAAGTACTGGCCTGTAAGAAATTAGGATTTTCCTTGACTCCCAGATCAAGACCCTGATTGCTTACAGTAGGAGAGGACAACAGTGCCCTCACTTAACAATAATCAAATCGAATAATTCATATTTGTTTATTTGGAGTCAACACTAAATTGGAAGGAAAAAGTCTCCCATGGCTGCCTACAAGTATAGAAAAGCAGTCAATCCTGGGGGAAGGATAATAATTTGATCCAAAAAAAAGATTAATAAAAGTAAGACAGCATACTATACAGATTTCACTCATGGGTAAGAACAAATCAGTAAGTCTCTGACCAGTAAAACAAAGAAGTATGGAAGTCAGAACCACATGCTCCGAGAACATTATTTTACAAAGACCCTTATAACATCTACAACAAAATTCTACCAGCTCTACTAACTGCTATCTTGTTCATCACATTTGTCAGCAAGGTCCAACAGTTTAAAAAATAAAAATAAAAAACAAACAAACCAAGGGCCAATGCCAACATGGTGGTTCACTAATTTAAGCACGGACTTGAATAGAACAATATGCCAATTCACACCAAAGGAACTACCCTAAGTGTATTTAAAGCAGCATTAAAAAGAGTGAATCTCATACCTTTATTCAGCTGCTGTTCTGAAAGATTAAGGGTCAGATTCTACTCTACTGATTAGATATCTAAGTGTGATTCAGCCCTGCCTGAATCTGTGGAAAACAAAAAACCATTAACTCAAGAAGGAAGTGGGTCCTCCATCATCATTAGTTTTTGTGATTTAAGAATAAGATGAAAGCGCTTTACAAAAAAAAAAAAACAACTGTGAAGTGAAGTTCTTTAGTAGCTCTAAATCCTGTTTTAGTTTTACTATGCTGGGGCTGAGCTGAAAATCCAAGGAGCTAGACTTCTCTGGCTAGTGCTACTGCACAATGACTAATTCAATGTTGCAGAATTCAGAAGCCAGTTGAATTGAGCAAGATCTCCTACAGCAAAATTTTAAATTCAGCACTCATAGATCTAGCACAGAAAAATGAAAAACATTCTTCCTGGGAGATGAACAGCTATATTCTGAAGACAATTTAGTACATCAGAAGGACAGGTCAACCACTCTTAAACATGCCCAAGGTATTTATTGTTACATTGTTATAAAGCATCATGTAGGCAAAAATAAAAAATAAAAAAGTGATGTTGACACTGCAGTATGTCTCAACAAGGTTGGTGAGTCTAGGATTTGACTAAATTATCAAATTATAATTCTTTTTAAACTATTTCCAGTACAAATGAGTGCTCATGATCACAGCTTTAAAAATCCAGATTACATGGATTGTAGAATACAAAACTCAAAACAGATGATCTCCGACCACAAAATTAGATACGGTCAATGATTCCAATAAACAAATTTTAAATGCCAGCCACCAATCTTCAAACCAGGATTTAGATATTACAACTTTTCTTTTGATTTAAAACTTGGTTCAAATGCTTTTCCCATGTAAAGGGACTGGAAAGAATTCCCTGCAGTCCCAGTGGAAAAGGTAAGTGATTCAACATTAGTCAGTCAAAGAGAAGAATGGAATCAGTAAGAACCCTGATTTACCAATCCGGTGCAGTGAGTGAAATGAGTGAATCACATTTACCAGGAAGAAGAAAAACAACTTCATAGCCAAGGAGTCTAGTTCTTGTAAAGACTTATCTGAAGAATTCTCCACACCCCCCCCCCCCTCAAAAGGAGGGGGGAGGAAAAAAGTGTTTCTTTGTGAGGAAGAGGAAGGAGAAGGCAGTGGGGGAGGGACCTTTTCTCTACTCTCCAGGTTGGCTCCTGTTGCTACTGCTTACAGCAATTTTCCTCTGAAATAATTGCCTTTGTAGACAAGCACCCCGGTTGGTCTTTGGCATGCTAGAAGGGAGTGCCCATGAATAGAAAAACCAACTCCTTGCCCCCAAGCCACATGCATAGCCAGCATAATTCACCAGCCTTCATCTGGCTTTGGAGACAGGCACAAGATCTGTCTGAATACTATGGGGCAGAGTTAGTAAGAACCCAACAATTACTGAAACATGCACACTAGAGCCACGGTTTGAGCTATGGGGTTCCTTGGTTAACAGAGGAGTGAGAAAGTATACCAAGTTCATAAAGGTCAAAGACACAGGATAGAAAACTAACACTAAGCTGCAAAAGAGAGAGGGAAGAGGACAATAGATAGGCCACCTTCAACGACTGAATTAACACACTATGTGAAGGGCTTCTCTCTAGTTAACTGGGACCTTTGACATTCCTTAAAGTGGTATTTGATCTGCTTAACTGTCTTTTTCTAAGATAGTTGATCTCTCCGATCCAACATGGTCCCATTCTTCCAGTTTCTCTGAGGAGAGAATGGCATCCCCATTCCTTGCTCCTCTCCAGGAGAGTAGCAGAAGCCAACTCCTATCACAACATAGGCTCACACTCAAAAAAACCTCAAAAGCCAACTGTCCTATGTACCAGCCATGTCACAAGACAAAGAAAGAAGCTTCAGAGACTGACAGTCCACTGTTCTGTTTATATACAGAGATCTCTATACATCTTATACAAACTATATGGTCAATCCGATAAAAAGATATGACCTAGAAAACACAAAAACCACTTGCTTCTCACATAGTTCCTGGACCAACACTCCAACCCGACTAAAATGATCATTGCAATTTTGCATCCATTTCTCTTTAATGCTCCTTGAAAGGAGAGATCTAAAAAAAAAGTTAGTAATTATTTTGCATGCTGATCTAGAGAGAAATTGGAAAAATTAAAGATCCCAACTGGTTAACTCTACACCAACTACACATCAGCCAACTACATAGTAGAACAGTTGGGGTGCTTTCATACTAGACGAGACCCACTTATTTGGGACCCCACCCTCCAAACTTTGCAGCAAGGAATACAAGTTACCTCATCAGAGCAAACCGGTCCTTTGCTGCCCAGTGATTCAACAGCAGAATATTCAGAAGCAACTTTTCTCATATCTGCACTTTGTATATTAACCCTTTGCCCTGCGTCATGCAAAAACACCCACTGCTGAAATAGGTCTTTTTCCTCTACCTGCTTAAAGGTTTCTATATAGATTTTCAACAAGGGAACAGTCTGAAAGGTTTGGACATGTAGAATATGTTGCATTAGTGTCCTCAGCAAGGAGGACAAACAAGATAATGCAGTTGGGTTAGTGCATGTGTTTGGGGTAAAAAGCATCCCCTTATTTAGGCTAATGCTGTTCAGTGTCACGTACAGCAGTAGACATAAAGGTCTCAGACGTCACAGGTTCAATGCTGTGTTGTAACCGCATCCCCTGGGCTGCCAGGTGAACATTAGTCAATCTCTGGATGTGTGAATGGAAACTAAAGGGATACCATCATTCACCTTTAAGATCCAAACAGCACAATACTTCTTAATTACCCATGTGCAGTTTCCCAAAGAAGGGGGCGAATTTTATTTTCCCCAAAAATCACCACAGCTACCAACAGCTTCAAAAACAAGCCTGTTCCAATGGATGACCTTTTCATTCCCATTAAAAGGTGTTTGTTATATTTGCATTCATTTCTAAGTACACAAAGACATCTTAGCTTTCTCCCAAGGATCTCTCAAAGTCCACAGAGCCAGAATTCTAGCCATAAGGCTAAAAGAACTTGTTTAATCCACCGTTCCCCCTTCAGGCCACCCTATTCTGCTTTCGTTTGGCCCGTATACACTTCTGAAGTTTTTGCTTGGGCTTCCATCAATTATCACATCTTTGCAGAAATGGAATGGCATTTGGCTCAGTCCTCCTTTCACTTGGGACTGTCTAGCTCAACAGTTAAAGAAAACTACCTAAGTACCTCCCCAGAGACAGAAGTACAAGAGAGACCCATTACAGTCCACTGCTACACAGCCAAGTTTTAGTTTGGTACCAAGCTAGTGAAAAGTATTCTACATTTCTGATGTTAACCTGGAATTTTTAATACCAACTATTACTAAAATAATCTGAGAAATAGATTGGCTCAGTTAAAAGGTTGCTAAACTGTGGATTATTCCAACTAATTCAAGATAGTACTCAATCTGTGAATTGAAGAGATAGTGGCTAGGTGCAGACATTAAAAAAGCTGGAGGCAGAATCAGTCTAAGTTAGAGTTGTCCTTAAGCAAGGTAGGTTAGATCAGTAGCAAACAAGACACACATTCACCCTTTGGTGGGGGGAGCAAATCTAAGTCTAGGCTCTGCCATTTTTAAACTAGTCTGTGCGACGAACTTCTGTTCTGGGTACAGACTGGTTTCTGATTACTTATACCAGTAAAAGAATAACATTTGTACCTGGCCAGCATTATATTTTTTTGCCTCCCTTCACATTTTTAACAGTGCAACAGCTTTAAAAAGCCAGGGAGGGAGGGGAAACAAACATCCCTTTATGGCAGAATTAGCAACCAAAGTATGGTAAGGTAATTACAGAGACAGCAAACTTATACATTTATAACAGCCTTTTTCAAAGCCCAAGGCGAACAATGTATGGTTATAATTTCTTTAAAAAAAAAAAAAAAAACTGCAATGCAAAAGTAGTTTAAAAATTAAGGCATTGCCTTGCAGCAGCTGAGACAAAGCCTTACAGCAGAGAATCTGAAAATGAAACTCAAATGATTTTCTCTGTACAATGACAAAAACAGTATAAATGGCCTAAAAAAAGGACTGGATTTTCAAAACCAGCTTTCAATCAACTTTGAAAGTCTCAGTGAACATAGTTATTGTTCACAGCCTTCTTTCAAGTTCACAGTGTTCCTTTAACATTGATTTCAAAGCCTTTAAAAGTTATCCCTTTCAATGGATAAAAGATGCTGTTAAACTGGAATAAAGAAAAACTCATGCAAAATTAAGAACTTGCTTCCCAACATCAAACTGGGAGACAATTTAATTTAAACGGTAGATTCTAAAATTTAAGATGTATTTGCATATAAAAGTAAGAATATTTGAATAGTGAATTCTGCCCAATTTCCTAACTGGGAACAAAGTAGTAACTCAAATAAACAGAAGTACCAACTCTTTAGAGTTTCTCCACAATTAAAAAGTTAACTCAGATTAAGGTAGATTTCAAATTTAAGGAGCAACAGCTAACCTAGAAGGGGAGGGGGGACCCAACCAACCAAATCAAACACTGAAAGCAAGAGAGGTTTAGAGAGTTGTTTTCACTTCAACTGAAAACACTTAATTGTTTGACTGGACCTCATTACGGATTAGGACAGAAATGTACTCTCTTTGAAGTTTACCCTCTTTAATAGGTTGGGGATTTCGCTCTCCTTTTGAAAGCAAGGTTAATCCAATAAAAGTTACTATCTACAACATTTTGCCCTTTTGTATGTTGTTCGCTATTTATTGACCCAAGATGATTATCGTGTGTAGATCATGTTAACCCCACCCTTTGAGCAGTGGATTTTGTAATTCACCTACACTATTTAAAAATATTGGTCTTGCAGACAAGAAAGCCAGCTGTCCCATGCACACTTCAGGCACATTTACACTACAAATGGGAACTTAAGCACATTAGGAAACTACAAGCCATACTAATGGACATCCCCAGCATAATAGTTTTGCGGCATAGGGCAGGCTATTGAAAATGATTATTTTCAATCCTGGGCCCAACCAGTCTCTCCTGTGGCAGGAAGCCTTTTTAGAGAGAGCATTTTCCCTGTTTCTAGGTAAATCACAAAGCCTGTCCCAGAACTGGCAGAATGCCCAGAGATCAATGAAGTCATAAAATGATGAGCCTCACCCAGTATAAGCCCTGCCCACCTCCTGTGCCCTGCCTCAACACAGATCCCAGCTTGCAGTCTTCTCTGCTTCCTGAGAAAGGGAAGATCATACTCTACACATCTGTCACAAGAGAAGTGATTCTTACATAGTGGGCCACTACCACACATAGAACTTGATTACACTGTACATTGATTGCCTTGTTACAGCCTACCACTGCTAAGAACAATACATCCCACCTAAATGCCCCAAACCATATTACAACCATGCCATTGACTACTTTGCATGAGGAGGAGAGGCAACAAACACACACACAGAGGATTTTTTTTAAACAATCTTGACAAAAGAAAACAAGGTTCATCCATTTCTCATACACTCTGCCTGTCTTCTCCTGCATAGGAAAGATCCTCCTCTTCTCTTTGCTCAGGGCAAATGGCCCCTGGCAGATGTTACACTTAAGGTGTAATTAATGGCTAAACCCCCCAACCCGCATCTTAAGTACACATGTTTATGTAATTAATGGTGTGGAAAAACAGGGAATAATGCACAAGTTATTACACAAATATGTTGTTACACAAAAGCAGATACTTTGTAATAACTTTGTGGCTGGTTCCCATTGTGCCTTTAATTGAATGTATGTCCAGGCCATCCACTGATTTGGGAAGCTCCTTACCTCAGGGGTGCATCAGAGCCCCCAACTCCAATACAGCCCTGAGGCTGGGAGCAGCAATCTACTGACTGGCTTGTTACTTTCTGGTGCAGGGGGAGCCCAGGCTCATGATCCCAGGCTCCCCCTTGTACTGGCAATATGGTACGATTGGGATCTGATCCCTGATCCCATAGCTACACCATGCATGTGTAGTATGGCAGGAGGCATGATTGCTAGGATCATGGATCTGGTCCCATCACACTTTTAACCAAACATCTGCCCAGGGCCTAAAAGTGGGGTCATTACAGTCAAACCATTTTAAGCAGAGTTAAGGCTTAACAGCAGCTCTGACACAGATGTACTTAGCAGCTGGTAGTTACACCAAGAAACACCAGAAATATCCCAGACACACTGGGAAATAAGGCACCTTGTCATAGGCAGCTATCTATCCCTACGACAAGGCTTTGTCTTTAAGTATATTTCTATCCTACCCTTCCATCAACATGATCAGTTCTTACAGGACAGGCAGGACAAGCATCTCTATCTATCATCCTGGTCCTTCTTCATTTGGTACTTGCCATTCATAGTGCAAAGTACTTTCAGTTCAGTGCTGCCTTTTCTGATCTAATGGGTAAAATATGTAGCACTGCTGTAGAGCTCCCAATATCCCTAACTTGCCTCAGTGGCAAAGCAACACAGCTGGCACTTCCTAGAGACTGGCCAGGTCTTCCCTTAAGTGCAACAAGGGCCACATCTACTTACGGAACATTTAATTGTCAGTATGTGTTCACTGAGCTTAATCACTATCCATCTAAGTTGCTGGGTTACAACATAGGCCTTGACCACCAGAGTCAACAGGTTAAAGCCTAGCTTTGTGTTGTTTAAAATAACAGTGCTAACTTCCAACTCTGGGTTGTCATTTTGTTTAATTGTTTAAAACTAGGTCACAATAGCAGGGCACAAATATAATCCAGTTTGGCCACAGTGATGTTTAAAGCAATGCTTAACCACGGGTATTCCATACAGCTCTTTATCCTAAATAGGGGGAGGTGGCATATCTGTTCTTCCCCCAGAACTAAAGGAAGAATCACATAGGGTCCTGCTAATTCACCTTTTAGTTCACTTTTAAATTGCATGCTCTACCTGCCAAGGCACAAGTCTCACATAGCAAACAGTTTCCTGATACAGAACAGAAGTCCTTGCTACTCACAAGAGCTCTGCAAAAGCTACTGTACTTGGCCTTAAACTGGAAGGTGACCATTCTCAGACCTGTATTTGTGTACAGAAGTGCTCTGTGCACATTTTACAGCAATGTAATTTACAGTAGTTTTTTACAGCACTACAAAGTTACAGTGCTCTCAAACATGGCAAAAGTGCAGTGTTGGTGGGACGAGGGGTGCTCTGAGCCTCCCTGCATTTCCCAGACCAGGAGGCTCTGCAGCCTCCTGGGGCTTCTCCACTGGTCAATTTGACCAGCATCTAAAAGTTATTTAAAGCGCTGTGGGTTGCTAAAGTGCGGTGAAATCCAGCACTTCAAATTTAATATCACATTTAACAAGGGTTAATTTAAAATGCCATATACATTTTAAAGTTCTATAAAGCTGTGCACTTCTGTTAAATCAGGGCATTAAAGTACTTTAAATGGCAAATAAAGCAACTTCTGCACACACAAGACATTTCTGCAGTGCTAAGGATCCAGAGCTGCCCTTCATTCTCAGGAAAGTCAGTGGCTTCAGGAAGAATTTTAAGTCAGGAGGTACAGGACTTGGTCTCTAGCACACAATAAGAAGAGCATGCTAAGCATTCTGCACAGATAAGGTGCAATCAGTTAGCAATGTCTGTGAACCTTGTATCTTACTGCTAAGACCCACAAGTGCGTGGGCACATTTGAAATGCTTTTAAAATAAAGATAAAGGGACAAAGTCCATTCTTTCTGTGATTCCAGTCAGGGAGCGAAAGGAAGTCTCCTGTGGATGCTGAAGTATACAGCATGTAGGATAGTTCAGAAAGCCCCAAAAGAAATGGACATTACCAAATTATGTCAGCTAATTTCACTCCTCTACTATCTCAGAAATCTCTGTAGTTTTAAGGGGACTTTTAATCCCCCAATACAGAAGAACCTTGCTAATCAGCAATAAGCTGCTCATGAGGTCAGGCATTAATGCAAACAAAATTTCAGCTTCCATTTTTTAAAAAAAGTTTCCAGTTCTCATGCCCCCCAAAGAGCTTAACAAATATGACCCAAGCATAAACTAAGGAATCAAAGACCAGAAGGCAAATAAAGAAAGCTCCAATTTTCTTAGTCTCATAATTTTCAAATCAGTTTTTTTATTACTATTTTTAAGGGGTAGGGAATGTCCTGGTATGATTCTGAAACACACAGGGCTGTTTCATTGGGGCAAACCACTAGCAAGTCCTCTCCAGTGTAGCTGTCAACAATAAGGAGGTCCTAGTAATGAGACTTTTCACTTACCAATTCACGCCACATTGAAATTAAAAAAGTATACAATCAATCACTTTCCAAACAGCATTTTCACATGCAGCTACCAACATTTACAAGACAGACTAATAATCAGAGGGCTCACTTTGTGACTTTTTGGAAAGCGGTGAACACCTAACCCTGAAAACACCTCCCGCCCCCAAAAAATACTGAGATGTTTGCCAGCCTCCAAAAGAATGAACATTAACTCGGTGTTACTCATGCATTCAAATGAAAAAGTGAACTCTCACTCACAAAAGCTTCTCTATTTCAGCATCTTTAGTTCAGCTAGTTGAGTGCATCTCTACCCTGCCTTCATACATTTAACAGCCCAAGGACTGCAGAATTTCATCAACAGCCTTTTTACTCCTTGTAGTACTTTAGCTTTTTGGTGGGATTAAAAAAAATGACAAAACACAGAAACCTTTTCCTAGGAACCAGACAAGGGTATTTTTAGAATCTGTCCAAATTTCAACAATCAAAATCTGAACAAGTGTAAACTGCTAGCAAATGCCACCTGAGAGCAAGGCCCCCACACACACATACAGGATTTGGTCTTCAGGTCCCTTCAGACAGAGCTGTTGAAAGAGCCCTCCTACTAAACAAAAGCCATCACCTTCTTCCAAGGCAGAGGTGTGTGTGTGCATGTGTATACACATACACAATTCTTCACAAAGATACATAAAGCATGTGTGCATACATGCGCATAATAGTTACATGTATGTATGTGTGTATTATGTGCATGCATATATACACACACACAAATAGTGCACACCACCACATGCGCATGTTTATACAAATGCATGCACATACATGTGTGTCTCCTGTGAATACACACACACACACACACTTATATCTCCATCTCCAGTGAATATAAATAATATAGGGGGGGCGGGATATATATAATATACACTGGTTGAAAATTGCTGTGTGTACATACAGGTATAGATACATACACATGTATATGCATGCGAGTATAATAGCATTGTGTGTGTATATACATATATATTTATACACATACACACACGTATGTGATGTGTATGTGTATGAATCTGTGAAATTGTACGGTGTATGTACATAGATCACAGAGAAGTAAGACTGGAAGAGACCTCAAGAGATTATCTACTCCACCTGGGGATCAAGCCTGCCACCTTGGTGATATATATAGATATAGTGATCTATAGATATATACACACACACACATACCACAAGACACATACATGTATTTATACGCACATACACATTGCAAATCGTGTGCACGTACATACATACAGATAGAGCTGTGCATACACACACCGACACTGTGATTCCCAACCAGGGGTGCCCCGAGGAGACCTTGAGAGAGCGCCTTTCAGGGATGCCACACAACACACACACATACTGACACGTGTGTACATGTGTGTCCCCCCCCCAGGGGGGCAGGCGCCCGAGTTGCTCCCAGCCAGCCCCCCGGCCCCGCGCACCTTTCGTCCACGTGCAGGCTGGGCGAGCACTTAATGGCGAGCCAAGTCCTCCAGTGCACGTGGCGCACCTTGTACACCTGGCCGAAGCCGCCCGAGCCGACCTTCTCCCAGGCCGCCAGCTCGCCCGCCTCGAAGGTCTTGAGCAGCCCCATACCCCACGCCGCGCTGCTCGCCTGCTCCATGGCCGGCGCGCCCGGCCACCGGCCCTGCCCTACCCCGTCTGCGCCGCGCCGAGCCCCGCGCCCGGCCCAGGTGACTCAGGTGCGGGCGCGGCCCGGCCAATGGCAGCGCTCCCCCGCTGCGCCGCCTCAGCTCCCGCTCCCGCCTCCCGCGCGAGGGCCCCCAGCCCCGGCCGGTGCCAGCCGCCGCCCTCCCCTCGCTGCCCGGCCCCACACAGCCGGGAGCAGCGCCCCCCTGGCACGCCTGCTGCACACCTCTGCCGTGCAGCGTCCCACACCACCGTCTGCCAGGCCATCAAAAAATAGTAATAATAACAACAACAACCCAATCAGGACATCGTCTCAACTCAGCCTTGCCTTTCACTATTGCTGCTTTTTTCCGCCTTACAAAATCATAGAAAAATCATAGAAAGTGAAGGTTGGAAGGGACCTCAGGAGGTGACCTAGCCCAACCCCCTGCTCAAAGCAGGACCATCCCCAACTAGATCATCCCAGCCAAGGCTTGGTCTACCTGGGTCTTAACAACTTCCAAAGATGGAGAGTCCACCACCTCTCTGGGTAACCTGTGCCAGTGCTTTACTGCCCTCCTGGTGAGAAAATTCTTCCCAATATCTAACCTAAACTTCCCTTGCTGCAACTTGTTTTTTTCCAATGGCAAATCCAATGCTCCATCTCAAATGGCAGCTTCTAAACAAAATCTGCCTTTAGGCGGGGAGGGGGGAGATTTGTGATGGTCCAGGAAGAAAGCAAGAAGGAGTGTTTATTTATTTAAATTGACTTTTTATTTATATTATTTATTTATATGTTATCTATTTGGACCAACTGGACAGTTATCCCCTTGATATCAACAGGACTATTCCTTTTTAAAATTGAGCAAGTCACTCTGCAGCAAACAAAACAGATTTCTTTGCCTACAGTTTACACCTTGAGTTATTCAGCACTTAAAATATGTTAGCACACTTGATTTCACCCTTCCTGCTGCATGTTTTAGTGAAGGCAGCTGGTCAAGTTAACTTGTATTTATCGTCAATCTCTAGAAAAATGGGTATTTTTTCTAGCTTTTGGGCATTGACACAATGCTGAAATGTTTGGACTCCAGCTGTTGCAAGGGACAGCTCTCTTTCAGAATGTTACGGCCAGAAAGGACCACTATGAACGATGATCTGCAGTGGTACAAAGCACTCTCACTGGTGTCTATTTCTGTGATTTTTTTTGCTACTTTGTGATCTGCTACTTCTCTTAAATCCCCAGGTCCTGGAGTCAGGTGTTTACAGAACAACCTCAGCTTTCATTTGAAAGAAATAAGGTTCTGGAGGAAAGTTAGAAAAATGTGATCTCAAAACAAACCAAAAACAGAGGACATGAAAACCCCAACGTTTTAAAATCTTTTTATTTTTAAAACAATCTCATTATATGAGAGACATGAGTCTATAATTCTTTGCACCCTTCCTGCAATTCCTGCAACCTTTACTCAGTCTGAGTTTGGGATCTGTCTGAGTAAGAACTAAGGGCTAGATCTACAAAAGGACCAAGGAGCTGACTATATCACAAGCTCTCTGCCACTACTCCTGTTAGCCTGCAGCTGCCCCCACAGGGAATTCACCAGATCACCTACACACCTACACAATTTCTGGCAGCTCCACGGCAGCTATACGACCTAGGCCCACAGTGCATCCTAAGACATGATGGGCACAGACAGAAGTTATGTTTGTCATGTGATCAGCCCCTTGAAAGTGCTACACAGCTGTGCCTTAACAGAAGTACACAGCTACAGAGCACTTTAAAAGTCCCAAAATTTTGCAACAAATTCAAATGAAGGCACTCCAAAGTGGGGTGCCTTCATTAATTTCTGTCTGCTCTGGCAGCTGGGCTGATGCAGCCCCACCCGTGATGCTGTCTGCACACTGGGAGGGGGTTAAAAAGGATGAGAGAAGCTCTGGTTGGGCTCTGCCCAGCCTGTGCTGGAGTGGGGGTCAGTGACTACCACCCCCACTCCAGCACAGGCTGGACAAACCCAAGCCTGAGCTCCCTTCCCTCCCATGGTGTAGACAGCACTAGAGTTGGGAGTGGGGAGGCAGGGCTACAGGAAAGAAGCTGCAGACATGTAACTCCTCATAGCTGGATTGGTTCCAAAGCGGCCCACCCTCCTGACCCAACAGTGAACGTCTGTTGGGTCAGGGAGGGTCAGTCTAATGCATGGAGCTTTCTGTGAAGTACCATGAGTTAGACCAGGGAACTGTTAGCAACCCAGTTGCTAAAGGGGCTACAGCAGCTGGCAGAAAGCATAGTTGCCTCTGCACATACTTTCTATATCCGTCAGCTTCCAGGTGGCAACAGAAGTCTTCTGTGACTCATTGGGCTGGTGTTACTCTACCACAGGAAAACAAGGCTCTACCATCACAGAGAAGCAAGGAGTGTGGACACATTCACAGCTTTCTGGCTGAACTCTATGAGCAGATAAGCTTTTAGCCAGCCTGTGTAATCAGACAATCTTATTAATGTTTGTCTAACTTTGCTTCTCACTTCCTTTCTGTTGTTCATTGCACTAACTCTTTGTTCCCTCTTGGTTTGGGCCCCTGTCTGCAATCAGATCAGCACAGATGAACTTATGTATCCTTGCATAGGCGCCAACTCCATAGGTGCTGTGGGGCTCGAGCACCTGCTGAAAAAAATTAGTGGGTACTCAGCACCCATGGAGTCACAATTGCAGACATTTAAAAAACCCCCAAAAAACAGCACGCTTTACTGAAAGAAGCAGCGCATTACTTCAACTGGGCTCTGCAGTGTCTGTAAAGACTGGGCGCTTCAGTGGGCCTTTTGGGTGTGTCACAACCCAAAGGTGTGATTTTTGTTTTTGTGTGTGCTTTGGCACCACTGAATTATTTTCCCGCCGTTTGAAGCTTTCTTTGCAGGGTGCATTTCTTCTTTGCAGCATAGAAATGCACGTTGCAAGGAGTTCCCGCCATTTGTATTTAAATTCAAGCCCCATTATTGGTTGTTTTTAAATTATTCCCACGTGGCGGCTAGCGATTGGCTTGCTAGCCATATAAGAGGCTTGAGTGGTTTCTGCCCAAGTTGGAGGACTCCACGAACATCAGGAGGAGGAGACTTCACGTCTCGTGAAGATCTCTAAGCGCTGCGGAGCCTATTGGACCCAGCGTGAATATCAAGAAGGCAACAGGGGTCTGATCAGCCTCTCGCCTCTCCCCGTCGCCGAGCACAATCCTCGACGTATCCCTCTTCCCTGCGCGCAAACAAGGATCCACGGAGCCTCGACAACTCTGTGAGAGTGAGAGTTTTGTCCGAGTCCTCAAACGGGGATTTAAGCGGAGCTTTACCTGGGAAACTGTCCAGCCTACACCGCGACCATCTACAGTGTAAGTAAACAATCTTGAATCAACCACTAAGCGTCTGTGCCTAATTCTAGCGTGTCGCCTGCTTTCTTTGACCCAGCGTGTCCGGGCTGCTGGCCACAGCCCGTGGCGTGAAAAAAGGGCCCCGGATTGCTCCCAGCCCGCACATGGCGACGAGGATGGGATCAGGAGAAAGCACGCTAGAGCTAGAATTAGTTAAGAACTGCCCTTGGCGTGGTGAAAAACGCCAAGTGAAAAGTTTTATGGAGCTGGAGGCGCATATCGCTTACCACCAGGCGGGTGGAACGGGTGAGAGATGTATCAGCAGACGTCTTTCGCTGAAGGGAGAAGAGGGACCTTCCGAGGACGGAGCCCCGAGAGAGAGGGAAGTGTATCTGCACCCTGCGGCATTTGGGTGTATGATGAGCAACGAGTGGGTCCTGTTTAGGCCCCTCGATACTGTGTCCCTCGCTAGAGTCAACCTGGTGGGCGCAGTGAACCCGACCTTCACCCGGGAGTGTGCCCGTTGCCTACGATATGCTCGGGAGAGTGAAGAACCCGTGCCAATCGGCTGGTTCTCCCCTTTCATGGTGGCGTCTAGATTAAGGGGTCGCAAGCTTCCATCCGAGCTCCGCGAAGATCTAGAGACGGAGGAACGCGCCACAGATGAGAGGGTGGCCCTACAGTACGACAAGGGGGGATAGTTAAGTGCAACTTTCCGTACAATAACTGATTTAATGAACAAAAATTTAAGTTTAAAGGCCCAGCTGCGTATGGCTGTTCAGGCGGTCAAAGAAGCAGCTGAGAGAAGGGATCCTGAAACGCCAGTCCAAGATGGCGCCGAGCAAGAGGGAGACCGCGTGGAAGAACCGGAAAAGAAAGGTGGAGCTTCGGAGGAACCCGCGAGAGTTCGGTCAGCCCATTGACGCAGCGTCATCTCCGGCAACCCCGCCCAGCAACACAGTGCCGCCTCTGACAACCGTGCCTTCTTGCTGACGGAAGGGAGAATCGAGTGGAGAAGTGCATCCGCCCCTCCTGCCTGAAGCAGTAACAGCAGCAGTAACTCCTACAGCAGCAGTTCAGCCTACAACAATGACTAACCGAATTGTTACTGCCTACTATGCTCGCACCAGAACTGAACTACAGGATTTATGTAGAAAATCAAGAATCCATCCTGAAGAAACTCTGGCTGTATGGTTGGGACGTTTGGTCGTGGAACTTGGATCCGACTTGCTGAACCAGGAAGAAGCAAGCTTCTTGGTCAGACAATCTTCGTGGAGTAGAGGACATGTCACTGACATCGACATGATAGTGGTCAACGTTCACTGGCCTATTCCACTGCCAGTGCTTGTTGCAGGACTGATCGGTCAAAAAGCCTACGTATGGCATGACAGACGGCCAGAATATACCTGCGCAGAGCAACTCATGCTAGCGATCATCGGAGTCTCGTACTGTGCCTGGAACCCCAGAGCATGTGCGCTGGGACTGACATCACTCCAGCGAATAAGACCATGGCCTCATCGTCATCTACGAGACCCTGGAACCGTTCCAGTAACCGTTCACAGCCTAGATAGTTGTCTTGAGGTTTATGGGCGAAAGAACATCATCGTCCTCCGGATTCTGCTCAACCCAATGGTGAACCAACCCGTAAGCAACCTCCTTCGTCAGTTGTCACAACTGCGTATCCTGATGGAGCCAAGATTATCTAGTGATCGGGACTGTCGACACCCGACCGAGATTCAAGGCATGAAACATCATGAATTCGACCTTCCATCACTGCCACAGAGAACACCAGAAGAGCGATACATGTTTGGATTTCTCCTACAGCGTTCTGGACTCAATAAGCGGCAACTTCGGATTTTAGGGGACGCAGGCCAATGGCAACTGGTCTATGAGTTACGTTTCCGTTACCTAGAAGAGTTAGACGACGGCTCCTCAATGATTTCATCTAATTGAGTGTATAAGAAAGGATAGTTTAGAGTAGCAACCACTTGTACCATATAGAAATAACAGTAAAGTTCCATGAATATGTTGAGATGCGTTAACTTTTTTTTTTTTTGAGAGTTTTTGTTTACAGATCCAGAATTCAAAGTGCGTGGTGAAGAGAAGCCCCGAGAAGGATAACATCACCGAAAAGTGAGGGCCTGACGCGTGACTTCGCCATAATGCCCACTGAATCCCTGATCGTGCAGTTTTTGTTATGAATCTGATTATGTGTGTGTATTTGTGTTGGTTATTGTTTGGTTCAATCCCTGAAGGACGAACTTTTCATGTTGATAAATGTTGTGTTTGTTTGTTTTGTTTGGTGACTCGTGATAAAACTCTTGATCACTCGAATAATGAGCGTGCAGCATAATTCAGCTGTGCCTTCAGCAAGGGGGGATGTCACAACCCAAAGGTGTGATTTTTGTTTTTGTGTGTGCTTTGGCACCATTGAATTATTTTCCTGCCGTTTGAAGCTTTCTTTGCAGGGTGCATTTCTTCTTTGCAGCATAGAAATGCACGTTGCAAGGAGTTCCCACCATTTGTATTTAAATTCGAGCCCCATTATTGGTTGTTTTTAAATTATTCCCACGTGGCGGCTAGCAATTGGCTTGCTAGCCGTATAAGAGGCTTGAGTGGTTTCCGCCCAAGTTGGAGGACTCCACGAACATCAGGAGGAGGAGACTTCACGTCTCGTGAAGATCTCTAAGCGCTGCGGAGCCTATTGGACCCAGCGTGAATATCAAGAAGGCAACAGGGGTCTGATCAGCCTCTCGCCTCTCCCCGTCGCCGAGCGCAATCCTCGACATATCCCTCTTCCCTGCGCGCAAACAAGGATCCACGGAGCCTCGACAACTCTGTGAGAGTGAGAGTTTTGTCCGAGTCCTCAAACGGGGATTTAAGCGGAGCTTTACCTGGGAAACTGTCCAGCCTACACCGCGACCATCTACAGTGTAAGTAAACAATCTTGAATCAACCACTAAGCGTCTGTGCCTAATTCTAGCGTGTCGCCTGCTTTCTCCGACCCAGTGTGTCCGGGCTGCTGGCCACAGCCCGCGGTCCGAAAAAAGGGCCCCGGATCACTCTCAGCCCACACAGGGTGCTTTTAGCTAAAAGTTGATTCAATCAGCTATTAGATTAAATTGCCAAAAAAGCCCCATGAAAGCGCCCAGTCTTTACAGACATTGCAGAGCCAGGTTGAAGTAATGCACTTCTTCTTCTGGAGCTCGGCATGGGAATGCACTGAGTTAAAAGTAAAGCTCTGTTTTCTGGAGTTTATTTTTAATCTGCAAGCACCCACTGGCAAAAAACAAAGTTGGCACCTATATATCCTTGCAGAGAAGTAAGCAGAATTAGGGCCTTAAATTGTAAAATCTCAGGGAAGGAAGTGCAGTACCTCACCTCAAGTGGGGTCCTTTGGGATTTATTCTAACAACAATGATAATAATAATTTACTTCACAGCTACGTTTGAGACAGTCGTAAAAACTAAGTTCAGAAAAAATGAGTGGACTGGAAAATCCATCCAGATGTATTTAATTGAGAATGGCATAATACAGAAAAAAGAACAATAAAAATGGCATAATCTAGTAGTGCAGGATCAAAGTCTAAAAAAACAACTGTATAAAATGAGGCCAACCCCTTCTGGGACCAGGTGCCTACTAGCAATGCTTCTGATAAAACATGATTAGACCTAACTGGGTTCTGTCTGACCAGCACTGACAAAAGAGATTTATGCTAAGGCAGGGATAGGCAACCCCCAGCACAGGTGCCAGAGTGTGGCACTCGAAGGCATTTTGCTCGGCATACACGCCTCAGGGCAGATGGCAGGGAAGGGACAGGGCTGCACTGCCTCAGCAAGGATTGGCTTCCCCACCATCCGCCCCCAACATGCCAACAATTTACAAGTCGAGGTTGCGGGTGTTTTTGGCACGCTGCCCAAAAACATTGAGGACCCCTGTGCTAAGAACTGTGTTAAAACTGACTGCATAGGCAGTAATGTGACTTCTGCTGCCCTTTCTGGTCAAGGAAACAATGCTAGAACCCACATAGCATTCTACTAAACCCAATGGAACCAAAGCCCCAGATCAATGGTGCCCAACCTTTTTGCCCTGTGGGCTGGGTGGATGGTGCCAGATCTGGGTGGATGGTGCAGGGCAGATCTGGCTGATGGGTCCAGTCTGGCTGTGGGGGGTGTTGTGTAGCCTGACCTTGATCCATCTGCCTGGGGCAGGGGCAGTGTGCAGCAGCCCCAATCCAAATGTGCTGGGATGGCGGGGGAGCCCTGTGAGTAGTTATGCCAGAATAGGAGGTGCCTTGATGCTCAGGAGGCCTTCTCCCTGGTTGGGCCTCACTCCAGGTCGTAAAACGGGGCATACAAAGTGGCTTGCTCATGGGATATTTCCCCTCAACCTGCTCATCATGCCATGATCTTACATAAGAAGGAGGGTCCTAGGATGTTACTGGCAGCCCTCGTGGGCGTGCACGTGTTATGGATGTTCCTGGAGCTCCTCCTTCCCTTCACCCTGTCCATATGCCAACTGAGGCCTGAGCTGTGTTGATAATTCTGCCCTCAGGCCACAAAGGGCCAGTGCCTCAGATACACTTCTGAGTTCAGAGATGCCTGGGCTTGGATTAATTCAGGACCACTAAATTTACTGCTGCCATGGCTTAATGTGCTTATTCACTAATCACACTTCAACAATCAATTCATTCATGGGTTCTCTTAAAGCAACAGAGTCCATAATTAATTCATGGGTGTCCAACTCAAGTCCCAGCCCCCAATTAATTCAAGGGCTTTCAAAATCAAGGCTTCAATTAATTTACACTGTTCAACTCAAATCACACGCCATTAATCAATTCATGGCAGAGTCCTTATGCAAGTGGTTCTTACAACAATGAGGACTACCCCTTTAAGAAAAAAACTGGAAACCAAAATAACAGTCTCTTCACCATGCCCAGCTCTTGGACCACAATAACTGCCACACTCACATGTCCCTCTCTCTGGGCCTGGGTACTGGGATTCAAGAGGAGTCTTCCTCGGAGCAATTCTGTGTCACTGGGTGGCTGGAAATCCCTCCAGATTTCCAGGCTGGGATCTGGCTAAGCTCCTTACCGGGTCCAGCGTGACAGGGTCTGTTGCAGCTGTGGCATTCTGCCCTCCTGCTCTGCATGGCCCTGCTCCAGGTACAGGCCTTTGACATCACTCCCTGAGTGATGCCCTAACCACAGTGAATAGATGCTTATAAAGCGCCGCTGTGGTGTCACTCGCCACTCCACTTCCTTTGGCTCCACACCTGCTGGTAAGAATTGACCATTTCCTGTCCTTCCCAGGCATTTAGCCGAACTCTGGTGGCTTGCTATACCTCCCGAGGTCCTTCCACGCCAAGAAAAATACATGTCCCACATGTCCCCAGCCCCAAATCTGGATGTACAGGGCAGGGTAGTGGCAGAATGGTCCCAATCCGGACACATGGTTGGGAAGGAGGTGGGAAGCAGCCTGAGCCCGATCCTAATCTGGACATGCCTGTAAGGGGTGGGGGCATGCAACACTCAAGGGCACAGAGATTTATGCATATGCTTAACTCCAGAATTCTACTGAAGTCAGTGCACAAAGTTCAGCATGTATGAAGAACAAAGTCTGAGTTGCAAAGTGTACTGAGCTCAGTATCAAGTTCTAATCATTCAACATTATACCACAAAAGTTTGCTATTTAAACTGATACCTCTCTAATTACTAAGTTCCAATTACAAAAGGGTTATTCTTGAGGAAGATGCATCAGAATGGGTATACAGAGCTGGTCGTAAGACCTGAAATGTATATTTAACTTGCACAAACAGAACTTATTCAGCAAGTTATCCTAAATTCCACTAATCTGGATAAGCCTCATTTATTTTCATAAGGACAAATGGATTCTGAAAAGTTACTTTGTTAAAAAAAATTGCAGGGGTTAATGCAGAAAAACGTAGTCCTTTCATTCAGTTCCATTATCTCCTATTTGTAACATTTCCAATTACATCAGAAAAAAAGATTGTATATTGCACTTTGACATTTTTCTCTTGGAACAACTTCCCTTTAATACTTATTCAGTACACATGGAATAAAATAGCCTGAAATTGATGATTTATAGCTATCTTTAAAGGAGCTATGATGTTTGGTTGCCATATTACATAAGAAAGCAACAGGTTTGAAATAACCTAATCTCTTTATAGTCCTATCCAATATGTTGTTAAAACAGGTTGACATTTTCAAAGGTAGGCACTGATTCTGAGTTCCCAACTTGTCACATGTTGAGCCTTATTTTCACAAATGCACCCACTTCTTTGATTTAGGGTCTCAGTCCTGCAAACTTTTATGTATGCGATTAAGATTCAACACATTGAATAGTCTCATTAAATTGAAGTCAGCTACAATTCTAATTAAGATGCTCACTGTGTGTTAAGCAACATGTGCAAATTTTTTGTAGGTTCAGGGGCTTAAGTTAATGGACACTCTGCATGCTCATCAGCACCCCAAAAAATCAAGTTCATGATGTATCAGATTTGAGCACCAAGAAACTGAGACATTAGTTCAGAAATCTTTATATGAGAAGCAGGATGTGTTTGGCAATATTTTGTATTGGACCAACTGTAGAGTTGTGAGAGATGTCAGGCAAGCCTTTAGGCACAAAGGACCAGTCACCTCAGGTGAAATTTTTTCAAGATATTACCAAACACGTCCTGCTTCTTGCATATTTCCTGACCCATCGTGGCTACAACACAGAAGGCCTGTATAGGCATATTTCTGAAGGTTGTTATTGTATTATCTGCACAAATCAAAATGTTAATTAATTTGATTTTAAACCTTCCTGTGAAGTTGGGAAATCTTTTAAAAGTGGAGGAACTCTTCCGCGGTCTCTTCCATCCTACCAGTGACCGGACGAGGAAGACGGCAGGAGAACTGCATCCGAGAGACCAACTGGCGGCTTCGGCAGTGGTGTCTCGAGGCAGGCTTCGGCTTCCTGGACCATGACCCGCACATCACGACGAGGGACATGCTCAGCTGGGATGGGCTTCACCTGTCCCCCAAAGGTAAGCGTGTGTTTTCTTCTAGGTTGGCGGATCTCCTCCGGCGGGCTTTAAACTAGGCTCGTCGGGGGGAGGGGAGTACGAGGGCAGGGGAAGCTGTGGACCACCAAACCATGTGGCACCCACAAGGACAGCCCAGCCTGAAGAAGGAGAACATTGGGAACCTGAAAGCCATGGGGAGGCCAGCACAACAGAACAGGTAAGGAACAAGAAGGTAAGAAACAATGGGCCCCATGGGACTGGGAGCGGGGGGGCAGCAAAGGCGCCAGTCGCAGGGCTCAAGTGCCTATATACTAATGCTAGGAGCATGGGGAACAAGCAGGATGAACTAGCGCTCCTGCTTGCACTAAACACCTATGACTTAGTGGGGCTAACAGAGACCTGGTGGGATTCATCCCATGACTGGGCGGTACATATTGAGGGCTATAGATTGTACAGAAAGGACAGGTCGGGGAAGAAAGGGGGGGGGGTTGCACTTTATGTCAGTGAGCAATATACATCAACCCTCATCAAGACAGAATCCGAGGCTGAGGAAGTAGAAGGATTGTGGGTTAGGCTACATGGGGGGCAAGGAGAAAGGGATTTGGTGGTAGGGGTCTGCTACAGACCCCCACATCAAGGGGAAGAAATAGATGCGGGGCTCCTGAGGCAACTCTCGGAGACCATAAAAGCTAAAGAGGCGGTAGTCATGGGGGACCTAAACTACCCGGACATCTGCTGGGAGACGCAGACAGCAAGGTCCCATCGCTCATGCAGGTTTCTAACTTGTGTACAGGACCTCCACCTGACACAGGAGGTGTATGGTCCCACTAGGGGGAATGCCATACTGGATCTGGTATTGGCAACGGGAGATGACATGATAGGGGACCTCCAAATCGGTAGCTATCTGGGAGACAGTGATCACCTTATGATAGAATTCAACATAAGACGGCGAGTGGGTAAGGTAACTAGTAGGGTGAAAGTGCTAGACTTTAGGAAAGCTGATCTCATTGCACTCAGGCGATTAGTCAAGGAAGCACTGCAGAGTAGGAGTTTTGATGGGATGGGTGCCCAAGAAGGGTGGCTGTGCCTAAAGGAAACAATCCTTTGGGCACAAAGCAAGACGATCCCCGAGCGAGGCAAAAGAGGGAAAGGGGCCAGGAGGCCTCCATGGCTGACCAGAGAAATCCAGGGCAGCCTAAGGGCCAAAAGGGGAGCACATAAAAAGTGGAAACAGGGTGAGATCACTAAAGATGAATATACCTCCTCTGCTCGTGCTTGTAGGGAGGCAGTTAGGCGGGCCAAAGCTACCATGGAGCTGAGGATGGCAACCCAAGTAAAGGACAACAAGAAATTGTTTTTTAGATATATTGGGAGTAAAAGGAAGGCCCAGGGAGGAATAGGACCCCTGCTAAATGGGCAGAAGCAATTGGTGACAGATAGACGGGACAAGGCTGAACTCCTCAACGAGTTCTTTGCCTCAGTGTTCCTAAGCGAGGGGCACGACAAGTCTCTCACTGGGGTTGTAGAGAGGCAGCAGCAAGGCGCCAGACTTCCATGCGTAGATCCTGAGGTGGTGCAGAGTCATTTGGAAGAACTGGATGCCTTTAAGTCGGCAGGCCCGGATGGGCTCCATCCGAGGGTGCTGAAGGCACTGGCCGACATCATTGCAGAGCCACTGGCGGGAATATTCGAATGCTCGTGGCGCACGGGCCAAGTCCCGGAGGACTGGAAAAGGGCTAACGTGGTCCCCATTTTCAAAAAGGGGAGGAAGGAGGACCCGGGCAACTATAGGCCGGTCAGTCTCACCTCCATCCTTGGTAAAGTATTTGAAAAAATTATCAAGGCTCACATTTGTGAGAGCCCGGCAGGGCAAATTATGCTGAGGGGAAACCAGCCTGGGTTTGTGGCGGGCAGATCGTGCCTGACCAACCTAGTCTCTTTCTATGACCAGGTTACGAAACGCCTGGACACAGGAGGAGGGGTGGATGTCGTATACCTGGACTTCAGGAAGGCCTTCGATATGGTATCCCACCCCATACTGGTGAACAAATTAAGAGGCTGTGATGTGGATGACTGCACAGTCCGGTGGGTGGCGAATTGGCTAGAGGGTCGCACCCAAAGAGTCGTGGTAGATGGGTCGGTCTCGACCTGGAAGGGTGTGGGCAGTGGGGTCCCGCAGGGTTCGGTCCTTGGACCGATACTCTTTAATGTCTTCATCAGCGACTTGGACGTGGGAGTGAAATGTACTCTGTCCAAGTTTGCAGATGACACAAAGCTATGGGGAGAAGTGGACACGCCGGAGGGCAGGGAACAGCTGCAGGCAGACCTGGATAGGCTGGACAAGTGGGCAGAAAACAACAGGATGCAGTTCAACAAGGAGAAATGCAAAGTGCTGCACCTAGGGAGGAAAAATGTCCAGCACACCTACAGCCTAGGGAATGACCTGCTGGGTGGCACGGAGGTGGAAAGGGATCTTGGAGTCCTAGTGGACTCCAAGTTGAACATGAGTCGGCAGTGTGACGAAGCCATCAGAAAAGCCAATGGCACTTTATCGTGCATCAGCAGATGCATGACGAATAGGTCCAAGGAGGTGATACTTCCCCTCTATCGGGCGTTGGTCAGACCGCAGTTGGAGTACTGCGTGCAATTCTGGGCGCCACACTTCAAGAAGGATGCGGATAACCTGGAGAGGGTACAGTGAAGGGCAACTCGTATGGTCAAGGGCCTGCAGACCAAGCCCTACGAGGAGAGACTAGAGAAACTGGACCTTTTCAGCCTCCGCAAGAGAAGGTTGAGAGGCGACCTTGTGGCTGCCTATAAGTTCATCACGGGGGCACAGAAGGGAATTGGTGAGGATTTATTCACCAAGGCGCCCCCGGGGGTTACAAGAAACAATGGCCACAAGCTAGCAGAGAGCAGATTTAGACTGGACATTAGGAAGAACTTCTTCACAGTTCGAGTGGCCAAGGTCTGGAACGGGCTCCCAAGGGAGGTGGTGCTCTCCCCTACCCTGGGGGTCTTCAAGAGGAGGTTAGACGAGTATCTAGCTGGGGTCATTTAGACCCAGCACTCTTTCCTGCTTATGCAGGGGGTCGGACTTGATGATCTATTGAGGTCCCTTCCGACCCTAACATCTATGAATCTATGAATCTATGAACTGAGGCTCAGAACAATTTGCTCCAGGTCACCTAGGAAGCCTGTCCCAGAGATAGGAATAGAGAATACTCCTGACTCACATTCTTGTACTTGAATCACTAACCTATCCTTTCCAGCGCAAAAATGACAGCTTTGCAGCCTAATGCCCTGGTAGTTTATTAAAATGACTACTGTGGCACTAAGATAACATGAGCCACCAAAGGGAGAGCTCATAAAAATATCTCCACTACTGTGAAATACTGTAATACTTTAACACAGAGAAGGGATGTGACCTACAGTTCTGAACAAGATCAGCATTATAAAAAGGAAACAAATAGTCCAATTCCTCACACCCCCCACCCCAGGTGACCTGTCTACAGCTGACATTTTGTAGTAAGGGAGTAAATGTTGCTATGCTTCATAAAAAGTTAAAAGCAGCCTTCACACTCTGTTCATCAAATTTTACAGAATTACATTGAAATTCCTGTATTAGAAGCATTATAAATAATGCTCCAAAAGCAAAGGAATGTCAGAATTAGTGCCCTGAATGAGATCCAGATCCTGTGGAAAAAAATAATACAGGATCTTAACATTAAAGACTACATAATACTCCATATGCAAAAGGGAGACAAGTTAAGGTCAGCACCTCTTAGTTTGTGAGTGCTTTGGAGCCTTAATAGCTGTAATTTTTTTAAATGTCCTTTCCTATTTTTTAAAAACAAATTGAATGAATTTTACTGTCATATGGAACCGTGACCCCAGCACTGCTTATCAGCAAACTGGATTCATAGAACAAGTCTCTCAGATGAGCTGGTTAACAGTGGTGGGTTTTTATCTTTTAGGTGGATCAGCCCTAAATGAAGATATGTTTTACCAGGGATTTCACACCTACCAGTATTTACTAACAGCATTAGAAATCCAGGTCTTAGAGCTGAGTAGTGAGTACACACTAGTGGCTATCAAAAATATTCTTCTGTCCTCATTTCCCTCTTACCTTGTCCCTGTCCTCCCCACCCAGCTTCTTTCTTCCTGTCACCCTCTCTTCATTAAAAATTCTCATCTTGGTATTCCCTTCCCAGGCTTATTTTGCTTCCCCTGCACCTCAAAAAAGAAAGAAAAACTTTGCTCCTTCTTATTCTTCAGCATTCTACTCCAGCTCTTTCCTGTGCCTCCATCCTCCTCCACCACCAAAGCAGGTCTTGAGAACACAGGAGAAATCCTTTTCCTATTCTTGGTTTTGGGGCCAGGCAGGCACCAAAAACAGCAACCTCAGCCATCAGAAGCAGCTGCAAGGCAAGTTCTACAAAGCTCTGTGGCCTTGACATGAAGCATGGTTCAGTACTGATAGCATCTGCAGAACCTCTAGCTGTCAAAGGCCCCTCGGAAATTAATTTAAATGTGTGATAGGAGCTGAAGAATTTTATCCCGGATCCCCCAAATCATGCATCTTGCCATACCAGGTTATCAAGATCCAGCATGACACATCAGGACACATGATTTTTGAGATCTGGGATAAAATTTCTCAGATCCATCACATGCAGGGATCTCTAAAACCATGCCCTCATTGAAGACTGATACCTGCATACTGGCCAGCGTGGCTTTAAACTTGTCCAAGGATGCCAGCATTGGAGATTGGCTCCCTGGCATTAGGTTCCCCATGAGCCAGAAAATGTAAACTGGTTAGCAGGCAGCCCAGCACCAGAGGCTGGCTCCTGTGTTGAGCTTTCCAGGTGCTCTTTAGTGTGTCATATGCTTAAATTAGAGCATGATTGCCATTTTATAGCATGATACATTGGTTGAATGTGTGGCAAGTTACAATATATTGTGGGATTTACACTTTATGCAATAAATGAAATGTCTGCCAGGAATCAAACTCTAACATATCTCCCTTCAGTACGTGTGAACTGTGATTTTTAAGAGGCTGGATTACCAGGATTTGGCTGGAGTGGTGAGGTTTTCACAGGGATGGCAAAAGGTGCACAAGATTGATCCTCTGCCAAATTTAAAGCACAGAAGTGTTACAGGTTCTTAATGGAACAGCTGTAAGCATTTCATAATATGAACAACATGTATTTTTCCATTCCAGGAACAGTTGAATCATTTTTGCTAATACCTTTCCCCCCACAAAAAAATTAGCCCGAGGCAGACACCTGGCATGGGAACCATCAGCCAGAATAATTAACAACTGGCAAAGTTATAAACAACTAAAATCAGGATCTTATAATGGAAAGTCTTAGGCAACCTTAATTATATGTGACACTACCTGCTCCACCTATAATAATAAGATCTTTAGATGGAGGGGGGAAGGGACACTATAAAGTATAAAATGTGAATAAATAAGAATAATGCTAAAATAAGGGTAAATATCTTTTTAAAGAGCTGTCTATATAGTGTTAGGAAAAAGCACATTTTAAAAATATTTATTGCCTCAACTCTTTAAGCACAAATACCTACTTTTTATGACCTCCTCAAGCTCAGACTTGCTGTGCTTCCTGTCAGGCATAATCACTTTTTATGGTACATTTCCTCCTGCTGCTAGGTGAGCTGTAGGACATCATCTGATTTCACTATCAAAGGTACTCTTTGTAATGTTTGTCAGCTAGTACTGCAAGACTGGTGAGCTCTCTCTCCAATCCTATTCCACTGAAGTCTGTGAAAGTCAATGAAGTGGCTTCTTAAACTTAAATGGAGCTACACCAAAGTACATTTCCTGAGGATCTGACTACTGGACTGTGTCCAAATGAGCGTGGACATTTGGCTCCCCAGGGACAACTAGCGGCAGTGTACCTTGTGCTGCCGGTAGTTGTTCCCAGGAAACACCTGTGTCACGCACCCTCTGGAGTGCGGCAGGTTACCCCGGGTGGGTTGGGGAAGGCTAAGACAAGCACTGGGCTGGCCCCAGCAGCCTTACCTGGGGCCCTGGGGGCCTCCTGGGGCTGCAACAGCAGCGATCCTGCTGCTTGGAGCCTGGCTGGCCAGCTCCTGTTTTGAGCAGCACACTCTACCCCCGTGTGCACCACTCTGCTTTTTTTTTTGCACAGGTTTTTTAACCCCTGGATATCCCTTGCAGAGCAGAAAACAGCTGAATGTGTGGTATGTGGTGCCACATACCACACAGCTGCACTCGTCTGGACGTGGCCCAGGAGAACAGAAGCAAGATCAAGTGAATCATGTCTACCTCATACCTGATGTATTTAAATAAAGAAGCTGTTTCAAATTGGGTCTCTTGTAAAGCCTGATTTTATATTTCTTTTTTTTAAAAAAAGTATTTACTCACTAAGCATTAGCTTGCTAAAATAAATGAGATTATTTGTTTAGGACAGTGCTTTTCAACCTTTTTAGACTCAAGCCACCCCTCAATAGACTCGAGATACCTCCTTGGAAAATGTCAGTTCTTAAGTTTTAACTCAATTTTTGACTACAGAAAAATAATAGAGCATTTCTTCAGTTGAAAAGAACTCAGTCCACAGCAAGTCAGAGTGGTTTGAACACTATGGATTCCTATTTGAAATCTCTGGGTTTATCTTGTGAATCATGCTTGCACATCTAACAGTGCTAACACTGAGTGGCACCCTGCATCACTACTGAAAGCATCTCAAGGCACTCCAGGGTATCACGGAGTGCCCTGGTTGAGAATCACTGGCTTAGGATATACACACATTTCACAATACACTGTGTGCATCTACACGTGTGCTTTATTGTGGAGTAGACTAATTAACTCCACAGTAAAGCGTCATAGTCTACATATGCACCGGTATTAAAGCATGGTAAACTAATTAACTCCTCCGTAAGGTGCTATGGCGGAGTAAGTAACTGCAATGAAACACACGTGTAGACAGTGACAGGGCTGGATGAGGAACAAGGGTGCTAAAGCACCTGCTGGCTGCCTGCTGGTTAGCCACATGGCTCCACAGGTTCTTCACCCTTGTGTCCCAGCCAGCCCCTCCACTGTCTGATGCCGCCACTCAGAGCCTAGAGCTGACTCCCCATGCCACCTGCCATTCCAGGGCAGCTCTGCGCTGGCTCAAAGTGCTGTTGTCCTGGGCACGTGTAGATGCCATGCCCAGGAGCAGTGTACTCCAACTCAAAGTGCTATGGAGTTTATCACGTTGCATCAATTGCACATGTAGGTGTACCCGCTGTGTGACACAGAGCTAATAGCAAGATTTGAGTTACTACCAGCATTCCCTTACACCCTCTACAGACAATTAAGTGACATGGCAGTCTCATTATTCACTCTAAACAACACCCACTTCAAGAAGAAAACACCTTCAAAATAAGGTTAAAGATTAAACTGGAGCCAGTTACAAAAACAAGAGCAATTCCTAGGGAATTACTCTTCAGTTATTTTGAGACTGGCTGATCAGCACAAAAGCAGTGCTGTCTGGAATAAGACAACAGCTGGGAAATCCTAAATAAAACCATTTTTTGCTGAAGGACTTCTTTTTAGAACAGATGAACATTCCAATTAGTTCTGCAAATTCAATGATCCTGGGCCCTAATCCTGCAAGTGACTTTCTGCAAAGGATCCCGCATCCCAAGTAAAGTCAATGGATTTCAGTGTATGCACTGGGGTCTGCCTACAAAGGAATGTCCTGCAGGGTAGTGGGGTAGAGACTCCTAGTGGTAATTATAGAGGAAACAGGTATAAATCCTCATAGCTAGGTTGCCTAATACTTTCCATTATAAAAGATTCTTTTCTCTGAGAAACATTAGCACCTGTTGTTTGCAGCTTTTGATATTCAGCCTGGAAAAAATCCCTCAGGCTATAAAAGTGCCTCTTCTTTACTTAGGCAGGTAAGGTTCTATGTTCGTAAACCAACAAGGCTATAACCAACACCCCCTCCTCTTTACTCAGAGATATTCCAGACTTCAGTGTGTTGTGAAGTATTAAAAATCATGATTTCCTTTCTCTCCCTCCCTTGCCAAAATATTCTAGAGCAGCAGTCATCAACACTTCCCAGCAGTGGGCCTGAATGATCCAGCTCAGGTCCCAGGAAACCAGCACTGGGACCTGGCTACTACCAACACCACTGCTTCTCCCTGTTACTTGCCTCTCCCTGGCCACCAAATTTCCTCCTTGTGGGAACACGGCCAACAACCCCACTGCTGGACTGGTCCAACCCCCTTCCCCCCAGCTTAGCAGACTAGATCCAATGGCTCTGAGCCATAGATTGCTGACCCCTGTTCTAGACCAGCTGATCCAGTCTGCCATGCCAGAGCAGCAGCAGATGTTGCATCGGGCATGGCAGACTGGATCAGCTGGTCTGAGAGTTACTAAAGCAAGTTGTAGGTGCGAGGGCCAGGCAGGGCTTTTTCCTCAGAAAATCCTTTTCACACACTTACCTATCCCCTTTCATGAATTTCCAAGACAGACACAAAGCATGGCCCCAGTGACCTAATCATCCCCACCCTCTTTAGACTTCCACACAGAGCGAGCAGGGACTTCCCCTACTCTCTGGATGGAAGGGTACAAAGCCAGGATATGCCCCCCATAATCGTTCCTGGACTCAACACATATCCCTATTATCTTAGCCCCTTTTGAAGGAAGCACATGGATCAGCCACTCCCTGGCATTTCATAATTTTTAAGTGTTTGATTTTTCCACCTAACCAACATCCTTTTAATTTAGTTCTTGCTTGTAATATATAATTAAATATAAAAAAATATGTTAATACAATGTACAGGGTGGGATTTAAATTTCACAGATGCCAAGAAAATTATGGTTAATGTGCCTCCAAGTTTCTCAAATCTCTGCACCTGATATATGTCCAGCATAATGTAAGACTCAAGCAGGATTTTTTTTTGAGAAAAAAATCTAAAAAAAAAAAAAAAAAGGGGGGGGGGGGCATTCTTCTGTTTTTCACAGAAGGATTCCTCCCCCCCCCCCCCCCCCCCAAGGCCATGGCTTTCAATCAAAATGAACATTTTATAGGAGCATTTTTGGTTTGAGTTATATTTTTTTTTTTTGAGTAAAATAACGTTCAAAATCCATAAATGATTCTATATTTTGTAAACACCTATTTGGAAGTACAATATCCTGTAGCAGGTAAAACACTTTGATCATAAGGAACTAATTCACTTATGACTGGAAAGGGAACAAAGAAGGGCGGTTTACTGTGAAATTTCTTCCCAATAAAGCTTTTCCAGAATCCCTCTTTTGCTGTCTTTGGGTATGCAACAAGTTCTCTTTTTTTTAAATGGATATTTTGGGCCATGCTTGGGCTTTTACTCTTGTTACTTCCTTCTTACAGTTTGGGACTGAGAAACTGCAAATTGGATAATTTAATAGGGATCAAATTTATGCTTCTACAGGGAGTGTGATCATGTTCCATTTTTGAGAACTCTCTGAGCCTCTCTACATGGGGAAATTTGCAGGCAATAAACTAGGCAGGGTATGAATTTACAGCATGCTAACTACTGAATGCAACCTTTCTATGTACTCAGTAAAAACGGCTTTCAAGATGGAGTGAGCCATGCCAAGCAGAACTGCTCTAATTGCACATTAAGAGATTAGCATGCAGTGACTCGTGCACTATACATTCACACTTTAGCTTATGAAATATTACTTTTCTCGTGTACATTTTTGCTGGAGAGTGCATTTTTTCTATACGTTTTAAAAGATTTTTTTTTTAATTGCATGGTTGTCTCATTATTGTTATCTTTGCAAGTTAATAAAATAAATAAATAAATATTATAAAATAAATAAAATAAATAATGCCAGTATCTTAGCCTTTAATTGAACAGGTTGTAATAACCAGGCATATGTGGGATTATTTCTGAAAGCATACTAGTGGGCACATTTAACTAATTACACAGTCACTATACTTCTAATACCCAAATGATTATTGTGAAATGCTTTAAAATGTCTCAACAATTAATACTACATAGAACAAAGTTTGGTTTAATGATTTTTTTGTACTACTCTATTTCTAAACTATTATTGAATTGTAAACAGCTATAAACAATAATCTTTTAACAAAACACTATAGCTTAACATCAAATTAAGAAAATACACTAGTATATATCTTAAATCACTAACTACAAGCAAAGTAACTTGTGAAAACATGACACTATATATAGCACATTTATGTAAATAATAAATACAAAGATTAGTCTAATAAAAAACAGTAAGATACATTAGTGAGCAGCTTAGTTTGTCTAATGTACTGGCTTAGCTTTGTCTCCCAGGGATATAGTCATTCATCTTCTAAATGCAAATGTGTGTGCACGCATGCACACACACACACTATATCATACAGATTATGAAATCCCATTTTTTTTTGTTCAAAGTTACTCATCTGAGTATGACACATATATCATATATCTCCATGCTTATAATAAATGTTTCTGCTATACTGTATGTTAAGGTAAAATAATTCAGTATGAAAAGACCTAAATAAGCATAACATTGTGTGACAAGGGATAACAGAACACTCTTAATAAATCTCTTATTTAGTTAAAATAATTAACTTTTCTTAAATGAGTACTAAAGTCCTATGGTAACTCCAAAAATAAAGCCAGTTTCCCCACCCCTAAACAGTAATCTGAATTCCCAAGCACAGTGCAATTTCAAATAAATTTTCAGTAATGCTCAAAGATGTTGTTCCATCAAGCTCAACAGGAGTAACAGACTCTTCGGAAGTCAGGGAAGCAGTCTGAAGTTCAGAATAGACTGACTTCTTTATAGAGGTTTCTGTTTCTACAATGACATTTTCCGCAGTATTATGTGGCCAGGGCTGACACCTTGTGAGAGGTACTTCTATTGATGAACTGCCTCTTCTGTAAGAGGCATCTCTCTCTCTTTTAACATTATTATGATCTAATGAAGATGACGTGTTGTTCACAAGACCCTGATCTAAACCTGCAACAGTATTATAAACTCCTACATTCAGCTTCAAATATCCATCATCCACGTCTCTGTATCTAAAGAAATAAAATTAAAAGTAATGAAAATAAATGCTAATGTATACAAACAAAATTTACAGTATAAGATGCAAATAACATCTAATTAAATGGTTTAAACATTGAAGGTTAGCATTTAAAGATGAATCATAAAAAGCAACTTAAAATGGTAGTTAAAATATATTAAAATATATAACAAATGCAATGGCTGCCTACACACATACTCAGAGGCGTTTTGGGGGGGGATGTTGGGGCATTTTAATTTGAATGGTTTCCAGCAGCCGTTCTAATTAAAATGCTGCCACATCACATGTAATAAGTCCCCGCATGTTTAAAAACAGCTGAGAGACACTAGCTACACCTCCTTCCGTGAAGTTTAGTTAAGGTGCCCCACAGACATTTTTAAACACTCTGGGGCTTATTACATGTGAAATTGCGGTGCTGCTGCAGCTTTCTAATCAGAGTACATGGGAGCATTTGTATAGGCAGCCAATGATACTATACTTGAAATGTGCACAAGAAGTGATGTATACAAATATTACACGTTATTACAAAAGCTTCCCATTCTCTAAATTAAGAACCTGAACTTCTCTGCAGGTGCCCATGGGTATTTTTATTTTGGCCATCCTTGTCCTTACAGATGTAACTTATACTTTCAAACAGATACTTTTTGTGGTCTGTGTCTACATGAGGGATTCTGCCAACATAATTATGTTTAAGGGTGTAATTTTTCATCACTACATAGTGATGCCAGCAAAACCTTTTCTGACTAAGACTAAATTAAGTCTACAACAATCATCAGTTAGCTAACTGTACCCAGAACAAGAAAAATTTTCACTTTTTGCTTTTTGGTAAGAATAAATTGATAACGTACCTGAAGTGAGAAGGACAGCTGAGTTTATGTGTTTTGCAAAGGTGGAGGGTTAATGTGTAACACCAAGAAAAACACTTCTGGCAGATGTGACATTTGTATTTTTGAGTGCCATTCTGAGGGGAAGAAGGTGTAAGAGTTGATAATCAAGGCTGATGATAAATATATAAATAAAGATTAAACTGTACCATATATTACTCTAAATGGAAAAAAGTAAAATTATTTTAACTGCACATTTTATTTCTATAAACCTTACAATGTCTTCTCTAAGTATACATTTCTGATAGGCGATCTCCAGTAAATACTGCTGCTCTCTGAACAGCCTAGTTATACTCAGACTTTAAAGGCAGGCAGGTCTCTGGCTTCTACTGAAACAACTGGAGCTTACACAAGCAAGAAATGGAAAACATGCTGGATTACAATACAACAACTACCATAACTCAGAAAAATCCAAGTGTGTACACCTAATCTAGACAATGAAAATGTTTATAGGTACATATAAGGCAGATATCTGCACATATGCATTCAAGCCTCCTGAATGTTTGTGCACTTAAACGCCTGAATTGCACACACATTTTGGATATCTCCAAGTGTAAATGACTTATGTGCGACTGTACATACTACATTTTGAAAAACTGATTTTTACCATCTCTTAAAAGATATTTCAGTCTACCCACCACATGTGCTCTCTTGTAATGGTGTCTTAAAGTCTGTAAAGTCCGGGCAGTAAAAATGCATCCTTCCATGTCACAGCTGTAGGCATCTGACTCATGGTGTGTTTCAACATGTTTCTGCAGATCATATGCATTCTTAGAACTGTGAAACATTGAGATTAAACAAATTATATTTAGGGTTAAAAACAACAGAAGGGGGAGAGGTTGAAGCTCAGGCCTGGGAGCCATGAAATCTTGAGCTCTTTTCTTGGCTCCAACAAGGAAAAGTAAAGAACTTGCGCCAATCATTATCCTCTCCACTTAATTTTTTCCCTTTGTGAAATGTGGATAATTCTGCCAACATTCCCATGATTGTGATTTGCAGCTCATCTTTTCACTTTCTTTGTACACATATAGCCATATTCAAATCCAGTTGAAATGTGTAAGCAGATCTTGTGGCAGGAGGACAACTCAGAAGAGGAGCTTGCAACTCCCATAAAATATCCAGTAACCATTGTCAATGGTAAAGCCCATAGTTGGAGAGCTACCCAATTTAAGAAAAAACATTAATACTAAGCATGACTTGAATATACCAGTGATGAGTTTTCTGATAGTTTGCACAGTCCTGCCTTGAAAACTCACCTTTTAACATTAAGAAGAAAAGCATCGATCCTATTGGCACCACAAATTAAGGAAGTGCCTATAAAAGTATGTATTCCAAGAGGGTAGGGTCTTGGTCTATTTAATTTCTAAAAGGATGGCTATTTTAAGGTTTGAAAGTTTCCTATTGTGGGTGTCTCTTACACTGAACACTAAATTCTTTTCAGACTTCTGCTGATGAGATAAGGCCTTGTACAGACATTCAATTTCCTCTAGGAGAGTTGCTGCTCCCCCACGGGAAACCATTAGTGTACAGATGTTCAGGCTTTTTCTCCCAAAGTAAAAATGGCCACTCCAAGAGAAAAACAACCTGAGAACAACCAGGGCTAAATCACTCCCTCTAGAGTTTCTCCTGGGAGAAGAAATGCCTGTACATGCTGTGGCTTAGAGGATCCTTCCTCCCCTCCTAGGGAGACACTGTGTTGCTCACTGGACTCCACTGCTCCAGTGCAGAGCAAAACACATCCCCTTCAAAATCACTACATTGTACTGCAGTCTGAGTCAGCTAATCAGGGCTGCCCTGTGTACTTCTGCAATTTGCTGCCAGGCCAACTAAGGGATGCTGCCAGGCCAACTAAGGGAGCCTGCTGAGCATGCTGAGATGTTGCACAGGGCACCTCTATGGCTGCACAGTTTCAACACTGCAAGCTCTCCACTCTCTTCAGGGCCTCACTCAGTATTTGCATGTCTGTATACATAGCTCTGGTTGTTTCTTTGCCAAAACAAACCCGGGAAAATTCTGGGTGAATGTGTAGATGCAGTCTAGGACCCTCATATCTTCTTACCTGCTTTCACAGTGATCACAATGGAAAGGGCATTCATCGCAGTGTCGGAATCTGATGTGCACTTTCACAGAGGAAACGCTGGTACATACCAGGTCACAAAGTGGACAAGTAACGTAGGTGACTGAAGAAGTAATTATACTTTTAGTTGTATGTCATGCCTTTGCCAAAACCCTAAAGATCTGCACAATACGATAAAACATTTAAAAAGCCACTCTCAGTCAAGTTAACAAAACAAATTTGTAGTATGATGCACAAAAGGAAAAGAGGACTATGACAGAGTAAGTCGGGGGGGGGGGGGGGGGGGGGGAACGACACCCTTGCCTTGGATTTAAGTACCAGCCCAAGGCAGGCAGCTACTGTTCCAGTCCTGGCTCAGGAGCTGGAAATTATACTTGCCCCAGGCTGGGATGGTTGATGCAGCTGGAGGAACACAGAGAAGACAACATAGTGTTGTGGGGGGAGGTGCAGGGGAAACAGTGCAGTACGAGGCAGCTTAAAGGTAGGTTTGTTTATACCCTTAGTTTTATTAAACTAATAAAAATAATTTTAAAGTACTATTAACACGATTTTAATTGAATTTCAATTTCCATCCAAAGGAAGTTTGATACAAATTGCAAGAAATAATCATTTAATAAACAGAAAATTTCAGTACCCATTTTCTAACATAATAAAACATAAGAATTAAGAACATGAATTACATATATGATAAGCTGTATAATTGCTTAAATGTGGATATAATGTATTCTGCCAGCTGGCACAACAGGCAAAATTTAATACAAAAGCTCTCTTTAGTCACAAATCACCACACTGTAATGGTTACCACCCAATGGGACAACCTTTGTTTTGGGAAATAACTAAAAATACAAATGAGTTAAATTAAAAGTGTCTCGGTACTTTAAATTACTCATTTAAATCAATATATTTTAGCAAAATTAAACCACAGAAAAGCACTCACAGAGTACGCCTACACTGCACAATTTACCCCCATAATCAGCACTCTGTGGTTAGCTAGCCCAAGGATGTGTGTTTTCACAGCAAAACCATACTGACATACTGCACACTTATTGCTGTTCTACACATAATGTGTGCTTGAGTGAATTCTCACAATTCTCTCTGCTAAGAAGCTCTAGGATTTGTTTCCAGACAACTGAATCAATTGTAAAATAACTTGTCTGTACCTCAAGAGCACTGAAAGACTAACAGCAGTTTGTGTCCTCGCTACAAAGTGTGTATCCTGTATCTGAAACTGAAATACACCTTGAGCTTTAATCCATATCAGAAACCATGCAAGCAAACATGGATCAAAGCATAAATAATAGGGGTATGCAAAACAGGCCATATTCATTTTGGATTTGGTCCAAATCAGGGAACAGCGATTCGATTAATTGATTTGGATCAGTGTCCCAATTCGATTCAGCTGAATCCAAATCTGAAGATTCGATGCAGATTCAGAGAATCAGTGACTAAGCCATAGACACAGCTTTAAATGTTTTTTCTACATACCTCGAGGTATTAGGCACAGCTCGTGAACATTGAGACGGTGGGACAGATGGAGCGTCCCACAGGAATGCGGGAGGAGCGGGGGATTTCACCGCTGAATGTGTGGGAGACCTCCCCCACCCCCCCAAGTCTCCCTGGCTCAAAGATCTGCTTCAGGGGAACCCCGGGTACCCCCCAGAACCAGGAGACACCAGTCGTCTCCCACACTCCTGTGGGATGCTCCATCCACACTGGCATCTCAGCATTCACGAGTCGCCTGGTGCCTTGAGGTATGTGGGGGAAAAAATTTAAAGCTGCGTCTATGTCTGAATCGTTGAATCTTTCTGAATTGATATGGAGGGTTCTGATTCAATTCAGAGAGATTAAAGGGACTCTTGATTCGATTCAGATATTTGACCACCAAACTTGGCTGAATCTCCGCTAAATTGAATCAGTAACCAAAGCTTTGCACAGCCCTCATAAATTAGTGCATCTTGACTATTTTGTGTATAGTTGGTAGGGGAACTGAGCAAAAATATATGTAGGAGGAGCACAGATTAAATGAGTAGGTATAAACTGTAAACATACCCCAAGTGTATTATAAACTGTCCACATTGGCTCATGAAAAACAGGTATTTCAGACTATATCATGATGGAGAAAAGGTCTAAAACTCAAGTTTTGGGTCTAATAGGAATAAGAAGGGAAGGAAAAACACCTCAAATGGATGATGTGACAGGTAGATTTCAGTTCCTCCACAGCTGAACACAGTTGCCTTGATTCTCTATACTAATTCTTTCAGATGGCATATGTAAAAATATCTAAAATTGTTCCATATCATATAGTGGAAAATCTGTTTTATTTTATAAGCTCTGACTCACCATGTCCCCTCCTATGATCTCGCAGTAACCTCTCATTTGCAAAGTGTTTGTTACAGTTCTGACAAGCAAATATTTGTTCTGAAATATAAGCACATGAATTAGTGATCAAACAGATTTTAACTGCGATGTTTTTAAAACAAATGTTTTAGAGCTGTCAACTTAATAGTTAAACTAATACAGGAATGAGTAAAATTTAATATTCTTTTGTATTATGAATATTTTTCTGATATTTATGCTGATTGTAGAATTTTCTTTAGCAATAAGTTAATTTCATCCCTAATAAAATGTCGATCTAATCAGAAACATTAATAATCTGAAACCTGCTAAATTTTTGCCATTGTACCACTTATCTGAATAAGGTTACCATAATACCTGAGCACTTTCCAAGTATTTAAAAATTGAAAGAACAATATTTTTCCTGAGCTGGAGGAAAACTATCCCAATTGGTTTACAGGTTTTTGAGAAAGAGGATGTCCTGAAAGTTTTTCATTTTATTTTGAAAGCAGTTAGCTCAATAAGCATTGCAATGACTTGTAGAAGCGAGTTCCACAATCTAAATCCTGCTCCATTAAATGTTGTCTCCTGTACTTGAGAGCTTTTGTCATTCATGTACTATTTCTGACGTCTAAGGCCCAAACACTTTGGGCACAGACAGAAGTTACATTTATCACACAATGAGCCCCCTGAAAGCACTCTATAACTGTACCGTGACACACACACATGGCTGCAAAGTGTTTTTAAAGTGGCCAATCATGCAAAAAATTAACCCTCCTCAGATGAGGGATCGGATGAAGTCATTCCACTTTAGAGCACCTTAAGGAACTTGTGTTCTCTAGGGTTAATTTGTGACATGATCAGGGAGCTGAGGGAGAGAGGTGGCTTCTCTGTTGCAGATAGGCTCCTTGAGCTCCTGCAGGGAGGTTCAATCCCACCCACCCTGACCCAATAGGTGAACGCCTGTTGGAGCGGGGGGAACCGCTCTAACTCATGGCATTTTAAGTAAAGGGACTAGTAAAGCCTTATTTTTACTATGTAATGGCATAGCAGTGAGATGGATATGCACTATGTTCAAACATGGATTTGTGAGCATTCTCTCTCTTTAGCTTATTTTCTAATTCGACAGTTAAGTGTGGGCATCGCTATTCAGCCAAAAGTGCTTCCATGCTAAACATGTGAAAATAAATGTGTGTGTATAATACAAAAATAAATATATGTGTATAATACTATAAACCAGCCCCAATGAAAATTCTTTCAATTAAAAAACCCAAAATAATAGATCAAATTCACTTACTATCCTTTGAAACCTGCCACTTGACATGATCAAAAAACTTGGTGTTATTGGAGAACATTCCTCCACAAGAAGGACAGGCCACAACTCTTTCTTGAGTGTGGGTTCTTAAGTGATCCCTTAACTTGTGCTTTCCTTTAAATATTCCTAAACAGTCTAAAAACAGAATAGTTTTTAGTATTTTATTCTCTTCATGAGTACAAACAGGGAAAATGCTATTATACACTAATACTCTAGCACAGGGGTTTTCAACCTTTTTTAAGTATACCCCTCCTGGATACACTTCTGGCAGAGCGGGGAGGGTGGGGACAGGTGGATGCGGAGCGCGGGGGAATTGCACATGGCAGCAGCATGGGGTGGTGAATGGCAGCAGCAGTTGCTGAATGCAAGCTCCTGCAGCTAGAACCAGAATACCTGGTTCTAGTCATTGGTGGAGGAGCTAATTAAATGGATCCTTTAGAGGGGTATCTGGAGTACACACACATACTGAGCAATGCTGAGCTCTGGGATCACCATGGCTTGAAATGCTGTTGACTCTGGTGGAGCCCAGCCCAATGAACTATAGGGCAAATCATGAACCTTTTGGCTTTGGGCTAACATATAGTTTGTACTATATCTAAATAGGTATAAAAGTATTGCTTAAATGTGTGTTTACTAACTTGCAGCAGTTTCAAAAAAGGTGAAATGCATCAATTGTGGATGAACTAAGTCTATGGGTATTATTTTCACATTACTACAACTATGTTTATTTCAATGTGAGTGTTTTCAAATTTGCCCCTCACTTCCATGTACTCAGGGAGAACAGGTCCTGATGTTAAGGAAGAAGGAGGCAGAGAAGAGGCCACAGGGGGAAGACGTTGGAGGAGATGGAGGGCAAAGGAACTAATTGAACCCACTGATTTATTTTCCCTGTTGTAGCAGTGGGAGCAGGACTAATTCAAGGCAAACCTCCAATAATTAGATTCTAGATCTGGAAAACGATAATGAATTTATAAATTTTCCATATACAGAATCAAATTATTGGTGGGCTGTCTTATACTCAAGGGTCATCTTCTATTTGAGTAAATATGGTATCTGAGATTGCTGGGGAAAGGTTCATTGCAGTTATATTCCTGTGCTTCATGGAACACTAGGCATATGTTATAGTGAAAGTGAAATGATTAGGACAAAATATAATATTTAGTATTTTATACCTTTCCAATGACAACAAACAGCATTCTTGTTACTGGGAACGGTTTCTTTTTCAGTACAGTAGGTATGCATGGCAACATGATGATAAAACTACTCTGGATTACTGAAGGTAACCTGAAAACAAAATGGAACTATGATAATGACTCAATGTTGGCAAAAAGTCAAATGACAGGAACATATGCAATAAAAAAGTAACTTTTGGAAAGCAAACAGAGAAGCTAATTATTGCAGTGAACATTTGGGAGAAATAACTCACTCCACAGAGAGAGGGGGTCATTAGCTATTATGGAAAAATGAAACACACTCGAGTTAATTCTACATATATGAAATCCTGAGTAAGACCCCTTTATATACCAGCAGATACAGTCAATTTTAACCTAGTTACTCCCAACTCCTTCTTTTGATAGACCCCTTTACTCTTCATGGTGCTGCAAACAGAAGCTGCATCACAGCACATTCTGGAAAAACTGTCTCCATCTTTTTTACCTTCTCTACACTTATTTTCCTTACATTTATCTGTGTATTTTTCTTATTTTCTTTTTTATTTATATTTTTTGCTCCCCGCAACTGTCCTCCCACTTACCCGAAAATTCTTAGTATAGGTTAGTTAGAGTGTAAATGGGTGGCATGTTGTATCTCATTGTCAGTAACTTTGAGGGATCAAAAGGCTTCTCTGTGTGGCCCCAGGTGTGTCTACACGTGTTTTAATGCACAGAACTATGTTACTGTGCATTAAAGCATCATGTAAAAATCTGTGACATTATGCTAATACACAGTAAAATAGTCTACTGTGCGTTAAGCATCACTAAAAAATGTGCAAATGCACTACTGTGCATTAGCACAACCTAATGCGCATTAATGCATGTGTAGACATGCCCATCCACATGAAAGTTAAAGCAAATTCACTAAAGGTGTTAAACTACAGTGATCTAAAAGCTAAAGCCATTTTACTCCAGAATGAAAGTGCCCACATGGGAGTTTAACATACAGAGAAGTTTCTGTGAAAAATAAACTAAGGTCTGAAGTTACAGCTTATCTGCTGTAACTGCCCATATGCACATCTTATCCTACATAGTTTACATCATTTTTACTGAGGGGTAAGCTACCTCGCATTAACTGCATGATGCATAGCTATGGGAACACATTTGCAATGAAGATAGGAAAAAAGAAGCTTGCTAGCTTCTATGTATCCTACCCCATATTTCTAAAGTAGTCTGGACTGATTACCAAGTTGGGAAACACTGTTTTCAAATTCATAACACGTTACGGACTAAAACGAACATGGATAAATATTCTAAACATATCCATTTTAGTCCAAAAGGTATTATTAATTTGAAAACAGTGTTTCCCAACTTGGTAATCAGTCCGGACTAGTTCAGAAAGATGGGGTAGGATATGTTTCTCTTACTTAGGTGTGGATAATACTAAACAGAATACTTTCTCTTAATAAGTGAGAGAAACATATTCAAGTAGAAAAAAAATACATGAACACCCATAAAAATACTCCCCCATCAGAACAAGTCTTAAAAATATTAAGCGCTTCTTTTTACATGCTCTACACAAGAGACCTTGGTTACTGGCCTAAAAAAAGTTCTCTTTTATTTAATTGATCTACCTCTTTCAAATAAAAAGGGTCTTGCAACATGTAAGATCAGTTTTTGCCAGTGTACATATACTAAAAAAATAGGTGTATGTGTATCATTTTCTTTTTAAACAATTTCAGAAAGGTAATCCCTTATGTTAGAGCTGAACGGAAATTATGCGTGCAGATGAAACTGGACAACCAATTAAAACATATGATAGAACACTTTTATGTCGATTTGGGGCATTACTTTGACAGCCCTGGTTTAGAATAAATCTGACTACTTTCAATTTGTAGGATATATTCTTTAAACATAGGAAAAACATTGCTTTAGTCAGAAAAGGTCCAACAAAAAGAATACTAGGATTTCATAGACATTAGGGTTGGAAGGAACCTTGCAAGATCATCAGATCCAGCCCCCAGCCCAAGGGGCAGGAAAAATAAAATAAATAAATCACATGGGGTTTAAGACAAAAGGGGTTGCCTTAAGGGTTTAAGACAAAATTGATTTAAAATAAACAAGTTGTAGGTGTTGTAGTAAACTGTTTTTTCATACACTTTGACAGATGATAGAAGGCATTGTTAAAAGTAAACCGTAAAAAATTGAGCAGTGGGATTTCTGTAATTTTCAAAAGATGGTGGAGGAAAGATTACAGTGGAATTAGAGGGGAGGAACAAAATAACATTAGCACATGCTTCACTTACGTCACACTGCTCCCAATGGCAAATAAACACCTCTGAAATCTTTGGTATCTGATTCTGGTTATGGATATTCTGGGAACATACTGGCAAATCTTGATGTGAGGACTTAAGCTGAGAACCTAAGAATTTCAACTTGGTGTGGTAACCATGAAAATTTACATGAGTTACCAGTTCCCTGGGACCTGCAGCCAAAAATTCACAACTTCTCCACCAACACTGGTACTGCTCTAAACATAAGAAAGAAATAATAGTTCACTGAATGCTGTATAGTAGCTGGGACTGTGCGCAACAAAGTCATAATGCATAATAATTGCATGTATTTTTGGTAATGATTTAGTGACTTCTAAGTCTATCTAGAACAGTGAATAAGTGCTATACGCAAATAATGAAATATCTAAATTATTTAAATCTAAAAATTTTGCATTCTCTTAAAACTCAGACAATTCTAGTATAATAAAGTTTTAGCGAGTGAAAGTTCCCCCAAAAAGACAGATCTGGGGGAACTTCCATTTGCTAAAGTTTTGGTATACTAGAATTGTCTGAGTTTGCCTACAGTGCTAGAAAATGTCCATCCTATTTAATAGTTCCCCAGTGCTAAACATGTTACTGAGTGGTATAATGTTATATCATAATAATGTTCGGAAGCTTGGGTCTTAAACCCTGAATATACAATAAATGACTTGCCCTCAAAATCTTGTATTTTCAACTTAGCAAAACAAGAGACCTATATTCACTACAGCCACCGACCTTTTTACAGCCAAGTGAAGTTTTAAGCATCCAATTCTTCTGAGCTATATCTGAGTAATTAATAACTAGCACAATACAGATTATTCAAATATCCTGGGCACAACAAATACATTTGGAAATGCCAAGGGAAATCCCAAGTATTTAACAGCAAAAAAAAAGGATTGTCTGTTTCAGGTTTTTGGTCTGGACACTGAGGGCATTTTTACACATGCAAGTGCCGCAAAGTGCCCGGTGCTGCATCACTTACAGTTGTATAAGCAGTAAAATGCGTGTCAGCATGCCTAAAATGGTGACGGCATGCTTTTGAACTAAAACACACAGAAGGCGTTTTAGTTCAAAAGTGCACTGCTGCCATGTGCACTGATGTGCATTTTGCCAATTATACAACTGCAAGTGCCGTGAGTATCAGCTTGTGTGTGGAACAGACTTGGTTAATCAAGTCTATTACAGCGTGCCAATTCTCCGGCATGTCTGGGCACGTAAATGTATGTGTATAAAATGCCCTGATTGTTGAATGGTTCCTGACTTGATAGGGCAAAACTTGAAGTCAAAAGGATAGAATGAAAATAGACAACAGATACTTTTTGTGAATGCTAATGTGGTATCATTAATTCATAGCTATTCACAACATTAGTCTATTCCTCCTGCCTGTCCTAATTTCAGCCAGTTTTCAGATTTCTGAAATTTGTAAAGGATTCCATACGGGTGTGAAAATCTGCCCACACAGGTCCAATTTCAGAATAATGATCCATGCAATATACAAAAATATGTAATAAAACTTCTCCATCAGGGTAGTGAAGGGCTCATTTCATTGTGCCGAGTTTTCCTTTTCCTTTAAATAAACTTAGTCTAGTATCTATACCAGCAATCAAAATCGTGGTATTAGTGTTTGGAAGAAAGGTTAGGATTCATAAGATCCACAATAGTTATATTAAACATCTAGTAAATTAGTGCTACTTATCACCGACCGAGACTACTTACATTTTTCAGTGGTATCAGACTCTGAATTTTTCTTGCAAGTTATAGCACCAAAAACTAAATACTGTTTGTTTAGCCACAGAATTTAGAAAGCTTGCTCTCTTGCCACGTGTGCTCTGCATTGATTCCTTCAAACTCCATCTTAAATTTATAAATCTTAAATAGGGTTACCATATTTCCAGTTCCAAAAAACAGGACACCTGTCAGGACGACACCTCACTACCAACCCACAGAATCCTGGCCCTGCCAGTGCCCCTCACTCCCAACCTGTAGCCCCCTGTCCCTGCTGCTGGCCCTCACTCCCAATACACAGACCCCTGGTCCTGCTGGTACCCCTCATTCCCAATCCACAGTCCCTCGCCTCTCCCTGGGCCATGCTAATGCCCTTCACTCAACCCACAGCCCCCGGGCACTGCCAGGGCCCTGCACTCTCAACCCACAGGCCCCCACCTCCCTTGTGCCCCTCAGTCCCAAGACACAGCCCCTTGAGCCTTGCCGGTGCTGCTCCCAACCTGCAGCCCCCTGTTCCCCCCAGACCTGCCAGAAGGGGCCCCTGTCCCAACTGGTCCAGAGCGCAGTGACTCCAACTCATGCAGGCAGTGGCAGAGCAAGTCCAGCACAGGATGAATGAAAGAAGGGACACCTGTGGTAAACCCCACCTCCTCTCCCCCGGGCTGGGGCTCCAACGCCATGCCAGGGGACCCAGCCACACACCCCTCCGCCCGGGCAACATGTCCTGGCCACTCTGCCCCTGCAAGCATGGACTCAGGCCCCTGTGTTGCTGACCCAGCCATGGAGCAGCCTGATGGTCTCAAAGGACCTGCCCTACCACCTTCCACTTCCAGACTGGAGGAGCACGTGCCTTCCTCCCTGCACTGCCACAGCCCTGGCACCCAGTTTCCCACAGCGTCGGCAGGCACCTGCCCCCCCCCAATGCCTCCCCCACAACTCACCCACCCCCTGGACAGTCCCCGAGCTCTGGCCCTTCAATCCCCACTCCCCATAGACTTACCAGCATCCAGCTGCTCTCACCACCCTGCCTGGCTGCATGCCGGCCACATGTGCACACACACATGCACATGGTGCCCCGTTGCCTCTAATCGCCCACCCCTTGCTCCCAACAGTGGAGCAGAGCAAAATCCTGGTCACTTGTTCAGATTTAAAAAAAAATGCCTGGATGGAGATCAGAGGACCCAAGAAGAGGACATGCCAGGAAAACTGGACCTATGGTAACCCTACTTAATATACGAACTCCAGAACACTACATTTTATTAATGTTTTTCTTTGAGACTCCTAATTTAAATAGTTTAATCCAAGGTGGCTCAAGAAAAAACTTCAAGTTAAAACTTTTAATTCATGGCCAGACCTATTTTATTTCTATTTTAGTATTATATCCACATGAAAATAAAAGAAAATACAGTATAATCAGATGCAACAAAAAATGTCTCAATGCTGCAGTTGACTACACCGATCTTTCTGATTTCAGCTTATCTGCTCATCACCCTCCAGATCAGAACCATAGAGTACAAAATCCTCAAAATATTAATATTGTCTGTAAAGTGACTTGAGACATTATTACCTGCTCTTTCTAATTGTAGATATTTACTCAAGTGCTCTGCAATGTGGCTAAAAAGTTCCTCCATACCTTTTCCTACAAAGAGACATCCTTGCCATTCACATGGTAAGAGGAGTTTGGAGTTCTTCAGCTCATTTCCGGGGGCCATTGCTTAAAATCCATATTAGTGCAGAATTATACGTCTTATATTTGCATGTCCGTATCTTATAAAAGCAACTGTCGTGTAAGTTAGTTCGCAAACAATAAGTACTTGAACATTTTAATAAGTGGGCTGGGGGAGGGCAATATGTTTCCAAATTGAACATGTCACCTTGTGAATGCATAAGCCTTGGGGTTTACAGACACTGTAGTTTTAATGGCACTGGCATAATTAGAGCAGTATAACCACCTGTACATCTAAATCAAGGGTGCTCAATCGCTGGCCCATGGGCCAAATCTGGCTCACTGGGTTGGAAAACTTGGCAGCAGGGGGTATTAGACTTGCGCAGCCAGCACCAGCCTTACCCAGGTCATTGCAATGAAAGGGGAATCAGGGCTGGGCCCAAAACCCACTTGTCTAGATCAGGATGGGTTGCTCCCAAGTCCTGTGTCCGGACCCCACAATGTGCCAGGATCAAGTCTGCTCCCCCACTCTCCACCCACGTCTGACTGGGGGCCGCTCTGCCACGCCCCCGTCTGACAGACGGATGAGTCAGATCAGGCCCATCCCCCGCAGAGACCTGGCACCGCCCAGCCAGCCCCGGGGGTAAAATGGTTGGGCACCCCTGGTCCCGGAGTAAATCAACGTATAAAGCTTGCTGCGTCGCCCAGGTGGGACCAACCCAGCGCTTCTCAACCTCAGCCGACTCGGGGCCCCTCAGCAAGTGCCAGCTCTTCCTTCTCACTCCTGGTTTAGCTTTTTTTTGACTACGCAAACTCTCCAGAGCAGCCCTCCCGGTGCCAAGCCCTCAGACAGGCCGCAGCGGGTTTTAAGCATGCAGACTCCCACTGGCCTTGGCGCCCCGAGCAGGCGCGGCTCCCCGCAGCACCCCGGCTAAGAGCCGCCGGGCCTGCAGGGGGAGGGGCGCACCCCCCTCCAGTCTATGAAGGCGACCTCACCGCGGGGTGACAGCCCTCCGCCAACCGGCGCCAAGCCCCGCCCCCCGAGCAGCGGCGACGTAAGGAGCCAGTCGGGTAGCTGCCAAGCGCGAGACCAGAGCGCCTCCCGTCCCCACCCCCGATTACGTCACGCGCCAACAGGCGTCAGGGCACAGCCGCGAATGGGCGGGGTTGAAGCGGCGGAGGGCGCCTATGCACGCCGACCTCCGCCGCTTCCTCACGCAGCCTGGGGTCGGGGCTAAAACCTCCCCGCACCGCGCGAGGGCGGGGCCAGACGGCTTGGCCTGCCTCACCACCCACGTGCTGTTGCCTGCTGAGGCAGGGCTCGGGCACGTGGCTGAGCGGAGCAGTGTTGCTTCTCAGTCCCCGCTTTCTGCAGGGTGTTCTGGCTGTACTGCACCTGCAAGCACAGCCCTGGTGCCACCAAAGGGCTTCCGTTCCCCTGCTGCATGCTGCCCCTAGGGTTAGCAGGCACCAGCCCCTAGGTTGGTCGTCATAGAGGACAGTCCAGTTGTCCTCTGTCGATACGAAACCGGACGCCTTGTCAAGAGAAAAATAGAGGACATAAAGGTGTTGGGTTTCGTATCGATGAAGGACAGAGGAGCAGAAAAGTGGGTATCCTCTACGATGGCCACCCTACCTACCTGCCTCACACTCCAACCCCTACACACACACCCACACCCTCCTCACCACAATGCCCAAGCCCTGGCCCTCCAATCCCCATACCTATATGCTTACCTGCCAGGGCTGCTCCCACTGCCCTGCTTGGCTGCCTTCCCACAGGCTCCCCCAACCCCAAGCAGCTCCCCGCTAGGGCAAGCCAGGGAAAATGTGCATGTTGAGCAGAGCAAAATCCAGGATGTTTGTTGATATTTAAAAAAAAACCAAATGCCCAGATGGAAATGAGAGGACCCCAAAAGAGGATGTGTTCAGAAAAACCTGGACATATGATAACCCTAAGCAAGGCACCAGCCCCTGGCCCTGACCAGGAGCAGGGCCCTCCTGGGGGCTTGGCTGCAGCAAGGGCCGGCCTGCCATGGCTGGGCAGGGCAGTGCCACCCCCAGCGGTGCATCTGGGCCAAAGGTGGGGCCATTAAGTGAAGCCAGAGAAATAGTGCTTCTGCCCACCCTTTGCCAAGGCAGGCACAGCTCTGCACCCCTATGTTGTGTGTGAGGGGAGCAGGAGAGGACAAACGGTGCCAGGGTCAGCTCCGAGAGAGCCTGGCCCTGAGGCAGCTGCTGCCAGAGCAGAGCAAACTCTGCTCTGGCAGTGGCAGCAGTTGCCCAGGCAGATAAGCCTCCTCCCTATGTCCCACTCACTCCACAGCGAACCTTCACGTGTCCCCTTTGCTGTGTTTCTCCTGCACTCAATGAGCTCTTTATGCCCCTGAGCACTTGTGTAAGGCTTTGCAGTGCAGAGGTGTCAGATGCTGACATAAAGGTGTCATTCAGTGGGCAGGCACTTACTGTGTCTCCATGCAGCTGGGCTAATTTAGGAATGAATGCCCCCTCCTGCCTGGGACCAAATTGCTCAGGGATGGCACATGTGATACAGACTACCTGCACATTCACTATGGCAGGAAGAGGATAGTGCAACTGTTCTGCATTGAATTCATTTTGCCTTTCCAGATCTTTACTCCGCCTGTTTTCATGTGTGCTTGGATTTCCCTCCCTCTCCCCCCCAATCAAATACACTATTTTATGGAACAAAAGAGTGGGGAAATGACAGAAGTCACTTAGGTATTAATGCTTTTCCCATTATTATGTGCTTTATAATTATGTTCAAGACAATCTAAAATTCTCATAACATCCAAAGGAATTGTTTATTTCTGACGGATAATGTTTTGGCTGTCAAAGCCAGCGTTCTAAACCAGGGGTGGTCAACCTGTGGGACACATGCCACAAGTGGTCCTGGTAGCCTGCATGTGGCACATGGCAAATTGGGCGGGGGGGGGCAGAACGGACAACAGGACAGGCAGCATAGTGGCATTTAGGGAAGGAAGCACAAAACAGAGCATCAGATTGGGTAGGGGAAAGGGATCAGTGGCACTCATTTAAAGGTGCATTAACAAGCTTTTGTTAACACAAATTAAATCTAATACCTCCAGGCACGTACACACATGCAGGGATGCTGCTCCGACACACTGTAAATCCAGCTTAATCGAGTCTGCTGGAGTGCAGAAATTAACATGATGCAGCAGCCTCCAATGTCACGAACTAAACCTCATGTGACTCTCGGGTGCTTTTAATTACTACAGCTTGCTAATTAAAGTGCTCCTCCCCCCACGACCTCTGGGAGCACAGCTATAAACACCCTCCATTGTGAGGTAATAGGAAAATGCACATTAACCTCAGTGCACATTAACTTAATCGCACAGGGCATTTATAGACGTGCTCTGGGAGACCTGAGGGGAGTGGGCACTTTAATTAGCTAGCCGTGCTAATTAAAAGCACCTGAGTGTCATGTGTATCAGCATGTGTTTTGAACTACAGATCATTAGACAAGCTTTAGTTCAAAGTGCCCTGCCACCATTTTTTGGTGTGGGGACACTGATACACGTGACACTGGAGGTTGCTGGAGCACCTTAATTACTGTGCTCCACTAGACTCAATTAATCAAGTCTGCTCAGACGCACTGGATCTACAGCGCCTTGGACCAGCATCCCTGCGTGTGTGTATGTGTCTGTGGTTTTTAAGTGATGCTTAATGTGCATGATTTATTTTAAAGTGCATTAACTAAATAGCAGGTTTTTTAGTGATGCTTTAATGCATATTAAAACAGGCTGATGTGCATTAAAGCACATGTAGACAGGCCTAGGGAGGGTATGGGGCCTCTTTGTGGTATACCTGCTAAAAAGTTTGGCCCCCCACTGCTCTAAACTGTCACGGTGTTATTGCTACTTTTGATTGGCATCACACTGATATTGCAGGGCACTCTCTTCTGGGCACTGTGCATTTCATTAACTATCCAGATAAACATGAGCCGGCTTTTGCTAATTTAAAAGGATGGTACAAAATGGCACATCCCAAACTAGCTAGAGAACTAGCTAGCCACATTCTCCTGGTTTTTAATTTCCTATTGTCTTCACTAGTCTGAGCAAAGGCTTCAGCTGCTAACCCATTGTGGGGAGCTTGAAACTGGCAGGAGTGTCCAGCAGACAAGGGATGCATCCATCCTGTCATTCAGACAATCTAGTATATGCACTTCATTTAATTATATGTACATGATACATATTTTCATACTATTACTCTTCTATGTAATTGTTCAGCTACCAAGATGCTGGATGGGTGGTTATCCATTCACAGTCTTAAGAATGGACACAACCTCCTGTTACCTGACTGAGTACACAGGGCCATCTCTCTTGCAGTTACCCCTAACCACAGACAGCCTGGGGGCCTATTATAAAATACCCCGGCTTGGCTCTTGGCCAGAGATAGGTGGGAAGTAAAGTTTGCTGTAATCAGCTTTCCCCGAGACACAGATGAGTTTTCTACCAGCTCAGTCTCTAACATAAGCAAGGATCCTAACCTTTCTGGAGTCCAGACTCTTCCCTTTCCTGCCACTGGAATAAGCAAAAACAACCAACCAACCAAAAAAAGATGGACACTTGCAGTCCTCCTTTTCTTTTTTCATGCTTACTTACTTTCTTTCCAATCTAAGTTACTTGACATTGCTTCCTTGGGGCATGTCCAATACTTGGTAATCTTGTATTTATACTCATGTTATTATGCTCAATGGTAGCAATGAAAATGCAGCTTTTGTGGTAGTCTTGTGCTAGTTCCAACTGAATTCCTTTAAAACACATTTTAAATGGCAACACTCTTTCAGATCAGCCCTTTCAACGCTTGTGCGTGTCTTTAAAGTTCAGGAGGTGTGTAAGTGTTTGAAAGATCTGTGTCTATTTGCAGTAATGTGGCAAGTACATGGTGATAGTTAGGTGCACAGCAAGGCAGAATGTACAATTATCAAACATGACTGGAATTCCTAGGATGTTACAAACACTGGTTGGACACAGCTATTCTGTGCTCAGTTCAGATTAATAGTTAGATCATGGTTCATTTTAATAAAATACTTGCACTTAACTCATGTGCTTTTCTAGTTTGGCTTACTAACCCCACTGAACAAAAAGGGAGTGGTAAAGGAGAAGGTAATGCATATGGTTTGGAAAGAGAATAATAGCTGTCCATTTGCCAACCAGAAATGTTTTTAGGAATGACTGGATTCCTCAACCACACTAACAATGAGTACCGTATGACTGGGTAAGACTTTTCTCCCTGGAGCACATTATATATCTCTTTGTAAATGAAGATGTGCACCTGTTTCAACCATTTTTCCCATGTAAATAACCACACAAATTCTGGCTTGAGGGGGAGAAAAATTAGTGTGTGTTGAGTTCTGCGTGTCTTCCATGGGAGAAAACAGTGAACAAAAGGAAGGAAAGTAAATGAAGGTAAGATGCATTTGCCCTCAGGGCAAGTTCCTCATTCTTCCCTGTGATTATACCAGTTAAGTAATTTTAACTTGCATGTGTTCAAAGGGACTCAGATCTATTATTGATTCCACTGTCTTCTCCACAGACAGCTTCTGATCTTGCCTGAATAAGGCCTGCAGGTTCAGGGCAAAAATTGGCTAAAATTTGACTTTTCCCCCACACAGCACTAAAACAAGATAAATCTGTTAACATAAACCACCTCACATAGTTTTATTTACTCTGAAAATTAACTTTTTACACTACTGGACAAACTAGGCCCTCAGACACAAGCAGTCCTTTTGTATCAGTCAAATAGGCATTAATTCCTTTGACAGGTCAGAATAGGGTTGGTCCTAAATCTTTAGGTGTGGAGTTAAAAGAGGAAAAACAAAAACCCTCCTTTTTTTTAGACTGTCCACAAAAACATTCAACAGCTCTGGAGCAAGTTGTTCTATGATCTCTCCCAGAAAATTATATGCAGATCTGCTTTATTCCATTATCACTGTAACACCTCAAAAATTGGTCTCTACATGACTACACATATTATTCACATGGAAAATTTTTATCAGTATAATTGCATATACTGAACTAAGCATATAATAAAAATATCACTCCTTCCTGGTAGCACAGCAATAGCTTTTCCAGGAAAGTGTGTTTGAAAAATGATAATCTGCCTAAGACATGGTATTGTCAAGCCAATGTTACTATGACAGCCCAACAGAAAGGGGTGCTGTCCTGTGACGGGCCCTAACTGTTGCTTATGCCAGTAATGTATCATTTTGTTGATTTACCTCTTGTTATCTTTAGGTTATTTTTATTAAAACAAGAAACACTGGCATCAAATCTATAACAGCAGTTTCTGGATAAAGTAATAACATTTGCAAAGATGTACAAGTTATAGAAGCAGCATCCACCTTATATGTCTTCATTTGGGCATAAGACATACCAGTTTAAGCATTTCCATGCCAATGTAATTGCATCCTGGTATTCAGAGGTAAGTTACTGACCGTGTGCCTCCTTTAAAAAAAAAATTATTGGATTGATCAATACTCGCTAACAGGTTCTCTCTCAAAATGTATGAGTGCTTCTTCTCAGGACTTGTGTCTGTATTTGCCTTAAAGTACTCACCCCCCAATTAGCATGTACCCTGCTGAAAAGTATCATTGGTATTTGCTCTTTCTGTGTCCAAACATATTTTTACTCCATCATCAGAATGAGGTCAGCAAAGATACCGTTCCATTCATTATAACAAGGTCTGTATTCACATAAAAAAGGCAAAAACAATGAAAAATTCATGCAGTACACGACTTAAAAAATTAAACCACTCTTTCAAATGCTAACTTTAAGTATGAAGAGTAAGTCACCTGTTTTAGATATTACGGCTAGGTACAGACATTCAAAAATCCCAAAGTGGAATTGATCTAAGTTCCACGGTTTTCTGTGAACAGTGTTGTTTAGACAAGTAGCAGACAGAACGCATATTTGCCCTTTGGTTGGTCGGGGCGGGGGGTAAATCGTGCACTGTGTTCTACGATGTTTAAACCAGGCTACACATGATAAACTTCTGTTCTGTTATGGATACAGACTGGTCTTGTGTGCCAAATTTCTGTTCTTTTACAGGTATATACCGGTTTCTGATAACTTACATCGGTAAAAGCATAATGTTTGTACCTGACCCACATTTTCAAATTCAAAGTGATCTGTAGTTTCCCCAACAAAACATATAAACAAAGGTCATTGATAAAGACAATGGATTTAACCTACCGCAATGCAGATTAGGCTAAGTGTCAGAAAAATTTTCTTAACTACAGGAACAGTGGTTGCCTATACAAATGCAGAGGCTGCTCCAATGCATTGTAACTACAAAACATTGGAGCAGACTCTATTAAACTTCTGGGCGTTCATAGATGTGCTCCAGGAGGTGGGGGGTGCTTTAATTATAGCAGTTCTAAGAGCCGCTCTAATTAAAGTGTCCCTGCCTCCGGAGCACATGTATAAATGCCCAGTAGGACCAAGCTGCTTAAACATGGTGTAGAATCTCCTCAGCAGGATAGACATTCGTCTAAGATATTTTAGGAACAGTGGATCCTTCCCTCAAGGAATAGAGGACTAAGTTCCTTCTAACCCAGTGATTTTAGGAACAGTGGATCCTTCCCTCAAGGAATAGGTGACTAAGTTCCTTCTAACCCAGTGATTCTATAATTTAAAATAGCTGATATTATGACTCGCACAAACCCTATTTCCTTGCATATTTTAAAGGTAAGGGGTAGTGTAGTTTCTAAGCCTAGTCCCAAGAGTTAACAAAAGCTATCTTTTGTCACGTACACACAACCCCAACATGGCTTCCCATGGCTTGCCTAGATTAGGAAAATTGCAGTCATTTAACCACATCACAGTAGTGAAGCTTATGCAGCCCTTGCAATGTAGACAGAGAACAATATTTGCGGCATGTTAACATGATATTTTGCACCAGTACATCACATCTATGGTGGAAGTTTCCTGTGCTGTACTTTATGCTGACAAACCCCAAGAGATGGCAACCATCAATCTCTCTGGAACATGGTGTATACGTGAAAGGTCACCCAGACCTTCAATGCATATGTCTAGGCAGAAGTATGGAGGAGTGGAGGCTGCCCAGACTTTCCACCCCACCTTTAGGCCACTGAGACAGAATCTAAAGGCCAGACCAAGTCCAGATATTTGGTGCCTCCATGACTGTAGTTGTATAAGCGTCTGAGAATCTAACCTAGGTCTCCTGCACAGCAGACGAGGATTCTACCACTGAACCATAGGGGACTCCATACAAGCCCTGACTAGCTAACTTAATTGAATGGTCAGGTGCAAGTCATTTGGTTGGGTAGTCTCTTTCCATGCAGCAATAAAACACAGTTAAAGTAGGACCTCACTGACTGCCTTTTTTCCACCTTTGCTACATTTCCTTTTTCTTTCACACAGGTTCAGCCAATGCATTGAGCAACTAGAGAGAAGGGATGTAGCAAATTATTAGTTAGAATAAGTGCAGTGATCTCATCAATGCTATATAAACATAAGATAAATGCTAAAATCTCAGTGAGAAACTACATTTACATTTTTCATAGCTGCACAGAAAAGGAAATTTTATTATTGAAAAGAAAAAAAAATCACTAAATGCAAATATACCAAAACTACTGCTTCTAAACTGCACTTCATAGAATCTATATTGGGTGCATCTACACATGGGCTTAATGCAACACAATAAACTCTGGAGCACTTTGAGCCACAGTACACTGCTCCCAGTGAAGCATTTATACATGTGCCCGGGACAGCAGCACTTTTGAGTCAAAGCAGGGCAGACCTGGGCTGGCAGCTGGCTTGGGAGGTCAGACCCGGGCCCCAGGTAGTGGCATTGGGCAGTGGAAGGCTGAATGGGGTGTGAGAGTGCCCAACGTGCAGAACTATGACTAGGCCGCAGGCAGGGGCCTGGCCCCCTGCCTGCCATAGCTAACTGGGCATAATTTTTGCCTGTGGTCCCTGCCTACACAAGTGTTTGATTGCAATTATTTACTCTGCTGTCAGACACTGTTCCCGACAGTACTATCCTACAGTGGAGTTAATTAGTTTACTGTGCCCCAATACCACTGCATGTGTATAGACTGTGACGCTTTACTGTGGAGCTAATTATTCAACTCCGCAGTAAAGTGCACGTGTAAGTGCAACCATTGTATATAAGTGGTTGGCACTGATATTTGGTGGGTTTGTTTTTTTCAGTTCTAATAGTTTTCAGGATGGAAAATTCAGGCATCGTTAAATACACGCGCACACACCCCACTTTCCTCCCGTTTATTATATTGCAAATGGGAAAACAAGTCTCTGAAAGTGAACTAATTTACCCAAGTGTTAACTCCAAATAATTTCTGGAACAGTAAAACGTCCAGAAACTTGATTGTTTAGACAACTGAAAAAGTTGTATGTAGGTTTCTGCATAAAATATACACTTTCCATATGGAGTGGGCTCAAAAAATTTAATATTAGACAGTAATGGCACTTGATACATTATGTGTTCCTGAGAGAAATCACAGACCATCACTGAGGACTTAGCCTCTTGTTCTTCCAGCTTCTTTACAACAGTGATATTGCAATGATTTTTTTTCAAATTATACCCTGAATTTTGTGCAATATATTTTTTGGCTGTACCCTGTAACTGTATTTTGTTGATTAAATAATCTTTCTGTCTTTAACACAATTTCTGTGCTACTTGAATGCAAAATCCTATTATGTATTCAAAACCAAAAAAGAACTACACCACCCTTAGAAAGGTAGTTTGCGTCTAGCTACTCCTTTGCTTTAGAATCCAGGTACCCTAAACAGCTTTCAATTAGATAAAAGGTTTGTCGAGAAGCCATCACACATGCAAGGAACAACACTGCTATTATGTTGGCTCAAAATAATTCTAGGTTTGCTGCTAATGAACTGATACACAAATCCACAAATCATTATTGGGAAAATGTCATAACTACAGTAAATAATCTAAAAGCTAGTAATGAACTGGCAAACACAACATAGCTGAAACAGATCTCAGCTGCATTGTACATCCCTCACCATTTGAAAGAAGTGCAGTATAATTTTGGCATTCATTTGAATGAGAACTTACTTCGTCTAAAAATGTAGGTTTTAAGAAGCTCTCCTGCTATGCAAAGATAAGCATAGGCAAAGCAGAAATTGCTCATATAAACAGATGCTTCTAGTGGTTCAAATTAACAAAGAAAAAAAATTGACAAAAGTTAAAAGGCAGACCAATCGGGGGGAATTCCCCAACTGCAGGAGACACAAAGGAAAATGACTAGGAAGCTATCGCTAGCTCTCTAAATTAGGCTCAACCTGAAAACTACCCACCCCAGCTTCTTCAGATAGATTGTTTCACAGGATTGCATGTTGCTCATTGCCTAGGATCCCTTTTTTCCCTAGGAAGTTTAGTTAAACTAAGACCAACAGATGCTCAAATACCAGTGACGGCTGCACTAAAGAATGCCAGAGTCACTTTTAAAGTTGTGACGATCTAAAAATTAAGCTTATATTCATTCTGGCAGAAAAAGATCCTTCTCATCCCCATACATGCAAACTTCCTAAATTTTTTTGACTTTTATTCTATTCAAAATGTCCTGATCAAGGAGCTTCCACATTTATGCCATCTTGCTGCAAAGTGCCCTTTAAATATTGTAGGGTGGGAGGAGGGCTATCAAAGGACTAAACAAAGACATTCCTTGTGATACAACTACAATAGAACAATTGACAATGAACCATTCATTATGGGAGTCTATATACATGGGGGGGGAAGAGTGTTGTAATTAGAGTGGCTGCTGGACAGCTGCTCTCATTAAAATGCTGCAGCATCATGTGTTTTTAGTGTCCCATGTTTTAAAATGGCTGCAGGGATGCTTTAAACTAAAGCTCGTTTGTCAAGTTTTAGTTGAAGTGCCCCCACTGCCAGTTTGAAATGCAGATGCTGAATACATGACACTGCAGCACGCTGGAACGTTCAAATTAGAACACTCCAGCAGACTTGATGAATCAATTAGAATGCCTTGGAGCACGTTTATAGGCACATGTATTAAAGAAGGGGTAGCCAGGCGTGCCACGGGTGGTGTGGGCAGCATCTGCATGTGACATGAAGCAGACTGGGGAGAGAACAGGCAGTACAATGGCAGATATGGAAGGGAGCAGAAAGCAGAGCGGATCAAGCAAGGAGCACAGGACAGGAATCATAGAGAAGTAGGGCTCCAGAGGTCATCATTTCAGACCAGCCCCACCCCGCACAAGGCAGGATCATCCCTATCCAAACCATCCCATACAAACCATAATTTAAACTCTACATAAGACTACCATCATCCTTGACCTAACACCCCAACCTGTGACAGGCAAAGCAAGGGAGAAGAAAGCAGAGCAGCACGCTGGGTAACAAAATACAGGGCAGGGAGCAGATTGGGGAGGAGAAAGGGTTCAATCAAAGCAGTACTTTGGGAGAGTGCAGGACTAATTTGTAGCCTGCCTTCCAAAAAGGTTGCCCCCAACTATTTTAAATTATCATAGTTGAAAATTGCTGATCAGTCTAGATCGGTGGTGCTCAAAGTATAGCCCATGGGCTGGATCTGGACTGTGGAGGGGAGTCATCTGGTCCATGTGGTCCCTGTGGGTCCGGAAATTAGGCAGCAGGGGAGAAGTGGCAGTATTAACTGCCACATTTCTGGGAGCCCCATGGCACCATTGCACATCACTCTCTGTTGCTAAATTTGTGGACCCACGAGGAGCCTCAAAGGCTGGATAACAGCCTTGCATGCATCCACTGGTCACCACATGGGGCCTGTCTGTGACCGGACCCAACACACAGGACCAGTCCATACACCGGAAAGGTTGTGCAACATTGGTCTAGAAAAATGGCTTGAAGTGCCCATGCTGCTAGTTTATCTCTAGCCTATAGATGGATACTAGATAACTTGGTGGTAGAATTTAGGAAGGGGAAGAATCATAAGGTTCAAGGTTTTGAGAGAGAATTAAAATGAAAGATTTCCTTCTTGGGTCACTACTACTGTTTGACCTCCTGCATTAAACAGTCATCATATTATTGCGTCTGTTAAAACTTACTCCTAATGTGATCTATCACATTATGAATGTTTTAACTGATGCCATATGAAGCAGCTGTAGTCATTCTGTAGCAAAGGCAAAAACTCTTCCCCTACTTATAAGCAGTTTTCAACACTGTCTACTAAAAGTTCCTCAATGAAAGTCATTTCCTTCAAATTTTACATGTAGCGTTACCAAGCACACAGCATTTCTATGCAAGTATGAATCATTAACCATTTTTGGCTCATTTTTGGCTTACAACACCTCTATATTAGTCTAATTTTATTGACCTTGCTGCAAGAAGCACCTTTTAATACCATTTTGCATTTTACTTGTCTGCCTATGTCTTTAGACAAACACAGCTACAACCTATACCTTTAATACCATTTTGGCATAGAATGAAGAGCAAGGTTAAAATGAAAGTGTAGAAATACAACCAAACATCCCTCACTAGGCTGATTCTGAAAGGCGGGGGGGGGGGGGGGGGGGTGGTATCTTCAGGATAGGCGAATGGTAAAAAGCTAAAAGGGAAAGGGAGCTAGGAGTGGACATGGAGAGACAGGGACCAGAGACAGAAGGGCACCATGAAGCCATGCTTCCCATTGTCAGAGGAGTGCCCAGACTTTCCATGCAAAGAAGGCAAGGAATCCCATGAGAGTGTTCACAGATATGCATAGTGGATTTTGAGAGAGAGCAGCAGATGAAGGATGGCAAGGCAGGGTAAGTTTTCCACATGAATAAATGCCTTTCCTTCTTTTCCACTGTGACCTTCCTTATGTGGCCCATATGTCCCAGGCACATAAAATGAAAGCTCTGAAGGAAAGGAGCACTGTTTTGTTGGTCCTCCAAATCTGTCTCTTCAGGGGTCTCCACATCCTGCAAATATCATCCATCCACCCTACTTCAGCTTTTAGTGCTTACTAAAACAGAAAAACAAGCATGATCTTCAAATGACAAATACAGAGTGAGCCTGTTAATCCACAAAATAATTCTACCTCAAAAAACCTTCAAAATATAGAAATCTGGTAACAAAAAGCCTATTGAAGTCATGATTATTTATGATGCAAAAAGCACCCATGCCCCTAGTCTGCTAGAATTTGTACAAACTTAGAATGAGACACAAATTAAAACTCATTCCATATATTCCCTTTGCTTATTGCCGTCTAAAAATCACACCACCCATCTAGACAGGCTTCAGTTTGGATAAACACACAAAGTTAAGAGCATATTACTAGAATTAAAAAAAAAATTCCATGACAAGAGATCTACCTTTGCTATGTTAAAGCTATGTTAAAGCTCTACCATGTATAACATTATTACCTTTTCTTTTTGTTTTTTAAAGCTGTACAAAGGTAACAACCATTGCAGGTAGTTGTAATGGTTAACAAGGTCTCGCACATTAAGACACCTGATATGAACTTATTCCATAATCCCATGTTTCTTCTTGTTAACATGCCTTCTGCCCATGTTTCAGAGATAAAAATAAATAGTTCCAGTCAACAACACACACCTGCAGAAAATTTAAGAGTTCTGACATATGTTAACTTACCCTTGGACACGGTTAGTTGAAATCTTTACCTCCAATTAAACAGAGTATTTCTTCTGTATATACAGAATACTTTGTTTTTATTTCAGAACACAGCAAGGGTGCATAGTTTAGATTGAACAAAGAAATGGAATTTGTCAGGAGTGATAATAATTGAAGGAAGAATACATGGTATGACTTTTATTTGGTTGGTTCTAGAGGTACAACCGTCTTCGTGGTATGTTTTTTACCACGGTATGCCAAGCAGGTTAAGGCCTCAGTCCTGGTTAAGGCCCCTGGACAGCATAAGGACCAAGTAATGATGAGTGAAGTGACTGCATCCCTTTACTGTTTGTTTCTAGACATTCGTATTTTGAGGTGTTTGTTTTTGTAGAATTATTCTTTGGGAGTTATAATACATTCGCCTGGGGTTAAATGGATCCTGTTGATACATGCTTTTAATTTTAACTCATTCCTAATCAATGTTTATGAACTGAACATTTTAATCAAGATATTAGGCACAGATGAGCCTTTCATTAACACCAGTCTATTTGCATTGATCAACTGCTTTATTGTCCGTCTTATCATATTGGAGCGCCTCTGTCTGTAGCAATCATTGTAAAGGAATCTGTTCTTCATCCACTGATGGTTTGGAAGATACTACATAACTTTTGTTATTTCAGTGACAAAGAGCAACTTTTAGCATTTGTTGCTCTTTGCCAACAACAATGCTGCTTTCTTTATATGGGAGATGATCTTCATCTTGACATACAACAATCCAGACTGCTCAGTAGCATAAGGAAATGCAAAAGTTACAATTTACCAGGTAGTGAATATTTACCAGGTAGTATCAGCTATGATAAATGGCTGAAGCAATCCTTAATTTCCCCCTATAGCCAGGCAGGGCTTGTCTATTATCCACAGGCTCAAGCTGCCTCCTTGTGGCAGAGTATCACATATGCCAGACATTGCACTTTGACTTTTTTGTATCCACACATAACCAGTGTGTGGTGATGGGTTCTGGAAGTTTTACAAGCAGACTTCACACACCAGTTCTGTGTTGCAGAAGAACAAAGGGAGAAAATGAAACAAAACAAAACAAAAAAGGACCAAAATCATAGCAGGGTCCTTAATACATAAACATTCACCAAGAACACACATGAAAGTACAAAGGCTAAATATATATATATATATATATATATATATATATACATACACACATATACACATATATATATATTTATATGTAAAAATTACTCTCTCAAATGTTTATTACACAATGAAAGACTAATTGGTAAATTCACATCTTGAACATGATCAAAGGGGACTGATCATTTCTTTTTCAAGCCTGTTAGGGCCTTGTTACATAGTAATTTTGGGCAGCTCCTAGAGCTCTTAACCCCTGCACACATTAACACCTTATATGGTTTTAAGCAGTTGTTATGTGGCTCAAAGTTATGCCACTGCAGGGCAGGATTATCTCTGATCTGTACCACCCAGCTCCTGTTCCATTAAGGTGTGGCCAGTTCTCGTAGATGTGCCGCCCAAGCCGAAATCCTCCACTATCCCAGGATCTCTCATACCCCTGCCAATAAAGCAGGGATAGAAGCCTGTCCTGGCTCACTAGCCCCCTAGTGGTAACTCACAGCTACAGCTCCTAGTCCTACCCCTGCCTCTACTTGCAAGTCAAAGCTGCGCGGGTGGGGGACAATCAGAGATGATTTCTAGACTAAGGATATGATTGCTCCACACTCCAAGCTAGCACTAACACCAGTCAATATTTGTGTGGTTCACAGCATAAGGTATAACAAGGCCCCTAGCTAAAAGCCATATTAAAGCAGCTTTGAAAAAAATTACATAAAATTTCACAACATGGTTTCAGTTCATTGCTGGTTTGCTTCAGACTTATCTTTACTAGAAGACTGTAAAAGTCTCCTTAACATTTGATTGGCTATTTGATTCAAGTAACACTGACACTGTTGTTAAAGGCCAAGGATTTTCCATCACCAGAATGGAAATACTTTGTGAAATTAAGGTACATTTTCTTCCACATCATACCTTCCCCCTAACCCAGCCCCAAACCCCACCTACTTTATCAAATGCTCTGGTACATACATGATTTAAAGAAGAATAAAACAAGACAATTATCACTTTGTTCATTCATGTCTTAACATTACAGTCTCTACAAGGTGACTACCAGTGAATCCCAGCACACTGTCAATATCATCTCCATACCCTCCAGACTGGAAAGAAATGTATGTTTTATGGCTGAAGGGGTTTTGTAAGCTTTAGAGTCACGTTAGCCATTTGTGATTTCTCCACATTTTTGTGTCAGGTCCATTGTGATGCTCCTGCTGAATCCAGAAGCATTACTACATTAAACATACCATCACAATGGAGTGCAGAATTTAGGGCAAGACTCACTGCAATGTTTAGAAAATGTGCAGGGATCTCAGGACTCGATTGCTGCAAGGGTGCTCTGCCAATTTTAGTTTACATTTCATTGTATAAACATTTCCCCACTTCTATTTGGTATCCACAGAAGAATTCTGTTAAAAGTTCCCCAGAGATTTTGCTTGCTCTCCCAGTCCTATTCATTTCCAAGTATAAATTAGTAGCTGTACATCTGTTGCTGCTGTTCTGTTTGAACTTGCTGTTGTCCTGACTGCTGTTGTGTTTGCTGTGACTGGGGCTGCAGGACATCAGACTGAGGTACTGCCCTCCACGTCAAGGGATGCTGCTCTGTTATCTGGTTCCCTAGAGGAGCAATGGAGTTCACCAGGGTGGTTAAGTTTATAAAATGGGCCACAGACTGAGGATTGGCTGCCTCTGTCTGTGGCTGGATTTGAATATCGTTTTGGCGATTGTGAAGCATGGCAGAACCACTGACAGTATCAAATGTCACAGTAAGAATTGAATTGTCAAGCTGTAACTGTCGTTCAGGTGCAGTCAGGTGGCCAACAGCCACTGGTTGAAGGTTTGTAAACTGGGTTCCAGCTGCTGTGGTAATGGGAGTGACAGTGATATTTGTCAACCCAACAGAGCTGGAAGGGGCTGTGACGGTTGGGTCGCCAAGGGTCACCACCACCTAAGGAAGAAAAACAGAAAATAAAACCTAACCCTTATGATTTCAGACTATCTGTAAAATAACTAGCAACAGGAAGGACTGGGTGGATGCTGCCCATTTTGATGCTTTTACTGCTAATTATAGAGGGAGATCTGACTGCTGCTACAAATGGAAGATGGCAACGAAAAAGACAGACATATAATATTCAAAAAGGTTTCCTTAATTAATTTCAAGTTTGCAGTTCCAACAAATTGGTGGCATGCAGCAGACTAAGTAGTGGCAGCAGAGGGGAGGGATTAAACAGACTCTTCATTCTTCTGAACTTTCTATACTTCTTTTTATTGCAGTTTCCTACCATCATCTTTAAATGCTCAGCTCAGGCACGTTTGTCAGGATTCCAGGAGCCCAGACGCGTGGAGCAATGTCTCCAGTCTATAAGCTTTCCAGTGGAACTCACCTGCTGAATGCTTTGTACAGCTGAGTTGGTCTCATCTCCAACGTTCCCTGCAAATTCTGCTTCTTTTTCTGTGTATTCACTGAAGGCAGGGTCCTCAGGCACTTGTGTTTCCTCCTCTTCGCCTGCTTTTTGCTTTCGCTTTGGGCCACGTTTAGGAGCTTTCATATGCTGCTTACCTTCTGGTAACTCTCCCTGTTCCAGGGCTAGCTCTGGCTGCAGGTATAGAGAGTTTTCAGCATGACAAAAAAGCCCTTGCTCAAGTAGTTTAGCTATGCAAAGATCTGAATGAGAGACTATCCCCAAATGCAGGTTTACTGTCTACCCTCAGATGAAGACATCAATATATTAAAAAGGCCAGATTTGAAAGAATGGTCTCACAACCTAGAATTAACTGTTATACAGCACTACTCACACTAAACAGCCTAGTATTGCCTTTGTTTTAGGCATGGGATTTGGTTTCTATTAGAATTCCTCTTTCTTCCTGCCCTGACTTTTACATTCATTCTGCATTTGTTTTTCACTCTTGTCCACTCCCTCCCTGAGTATTCTCTTTTGCTCTCTCCTTTGCCACTCCATTTTTTGGATTCTATAATATTTATCTCCACAGCCTCTCTGTTCGCTTATCACCAATGTAAGGCTTTTAGGGCAGGTCCTTTGTTTCTAATCCTCCATGCAGACAACCAAAATGCAGTGAAATGAATAACTGATAAATAATAACACTTGGTGAACTCTGCCTACTTCTGCTCCATTTTCACCTGGATTTCTTTCCTGATCTTTTTTTCCCCCAAGCCTCTCTACACAAAGCACAAACTAATTTTAGAGATGCTAGACACTACCCTTAGAATAACATACAACATTTAAAACTGGACTTCCAAGCCTATTACTCCAGTTTCAGGAAAAAAAGTTTTTTCCAGCTTGTTATAATCATGCTTGTGAGCAAATGCCAAACAACCAAAGTGTGTACAGGATCCTGAATCCAAACCACTGTGCTGGTGAGAATATTCATATTTTGGAGTTTTTAAGCAACAATGGTAAGTCCTAAACATCAATGGGAAAAAAACTGGTACAAGATGAGGCTGCAGAGCTACAGAAGATTCAGGATTCTGCTGTCGTTAGTTTACCTGAACAATTCCAATAGAGGAGGCATCAATAGTGGTAGTTTCTGGGAGCTGCTCTAAATCATCAATTCGAACCGAAAGGACCTAGCAATGAACAGAGAACACCAAATAAGTTACAGCTAGAGAAGCGCACAAACAGTGGCAGTGTTGCATTAATGAGAAGTCACAGGACAAGAACATACAGCTGAACATGTTAATTGGTGCAGTTTACTGATTTAAAGGATTTAACGCATAGCATTAATAATTTTGTGGCATTCTTTCCTTTCTTGTTAAAAGCCCAGCAGTTAAGCCATAACTTTTTTTTTTTGGTAATCAAATCACTGGCATCAAGCTCTTTGGGGAAAGCATAATGTAAATAAACGTAACATGCCACAGGACCAGAGCAACTATGCAGTTTGAAATTAAGCTTAAACAGAAGAGCAGCAATAGCACCATTTTCTTCCCACTCCCTAGACAGATCAGCATTCACTAAAACTAATATATTTTAGGGATAACAAACTACTGTTTACCTGTCCTGTGGCCTCAAGAAGCAACAAAAATTACAGTGTTCCTGAGCCATAAATCTCTTAAAGTGTGTTGTGGTTCACTGTATACAACAGGAGTTATAAATCTGTTTACTGAAGAATGGAAACCACTGGCTGTTCATACTGCAAGAACTTTATTACTCAGGTTTGTTTTTAATGCAAAAGATTAAAACGTTGTACCATTTATTTAGTTTCTCAGCCTAGAGAACAGTTAGGAGTTTGAGGCAAGGCCATAACAATGACAGGCTATTTGTAAATGTGACCAATAATGGAAAGGTTAAGGAAGCAGGCCAATTTTTAATACAGACTGAAGAAGTTCTGAAGGCAAACTTGATGGCTGTCAACAAATACATAAAAGGGATGCCATGAACAGAATAAAAATATCTACTCTGGACACGAGTGAATGAACACTCTCTGTCCCCAATAAATATGGATTTAAGATTTAGCAGAAATAGTTTTAAAACTAGGAAAGAAGGAATTTAGCCTTTAGAAATCAGCAGAAAATGGTAAGTATAAAAATAGTCAAACAACAGAACCAAGCGACATGTTGGTTTAGATCAGTGGTGCTCAAGCTTTTGGCCCCATGTGCCAGATGAGTGACACGCATTGGTGTGCAGGCCATATTGAGCCTGGCATGCCAGGATCAGGCTGTGGGGCCCAGCATTGTCTCTGCATGCTGGGATCAAGCCCCAGAAGCCTGGCATTGCCTTCTCCTGAACCTCCAGACTGGGCTAGGGCCCTGTAGCCCAGCACTGCCCCCTTCTAACCCTCCACATGCCTGGATTGGACCCTGGCTCTGCCCTCACTCAGCCCCACACACTGGGATCAGGTGCCTGATCCAGCACACAGGGCCCACGGATCTGGAAATTTGGCAGCAGGGGAGTGGTGCCACCGCTCTCCCATCACCACATTTTCAGACCAGTGCGGAGCACAAGGGCTGGATGACATGGCGTGGTGCGCCAGATCTGTTCCCCAAACTGGAGGTTAAGCACTCTGGTATAAATTAAGGATAGTTTAAATGAGAATCAGAGCTGCCAAAACAGAAAAAAGATGAACTATATGGCATACCTGAAGTAACAAGGTAGCCAAATAAATATATAATAGGCAATAATTTGTATGCTATGTTACCCACCTCTGGGTGTTTGCGCCTCATGTGTCGGCTCATTGAAGCTCTTGTAGAAACCTTTGTCCCACAAAGCTGACAACTCTGAGCTTCTACCTTATCATGAGTTAGTTGGATGTGTTTCTGAAGCATGTAATCAGTGACATATTTCTTATCACAGACTGAGCATGTCCACTGTTTCCCTACTGACAGCAAACGAAAAACACCATTAGTATCTAGCTCTCAAAGTGAATACTGTAAAGCTGATTTCCAGTATTTCAGAAACTAGGTCAGTTCCTTTAATAACATAGTGAAAAAGCTAATCCAGTACACCAAGGACAGACTGGCAAATTGTTGTCTTTGAAACTATTATTGGAGAAGATTTACCTGTATGAATCAGTTTATGAGTCTCCATTGTGTTTCTTTCGCTAAATGTTTTCCCACAAAGCTCACACATGAAATCTTTGATCCCTGCATGAAAAGAGAATATTTAATCAGAACAATAACAATTAAAAGTATTGGGACAAGTGGGAATCTTTACTAAAACAAATCATTCTCACTGGTCATTTTTATTCCCCAGTTGTGCCACTGTTTGCAAAAGCACTGCAGGAAATACAACCTGTGAAGAAGTGCCCTGAGTAAGATTTAGCATTGCAGATTAAAGTTCAAAACTTAATTCAAGACAAAAAGAGTACTCAACACTTATCCTATAGTCAGTGGTCCATTTAGAAAGAAAAAAAAATCACACAGCATGAGGCCAAGGTGTTCCTACTTTTGGAAACCTAGTATCCATATTCCTTTAAACTGTGCTCTTTATGGTCTCACTGCTTTGAGTAGAATTCTTCCTGAAATGTCCAAATAAAGTTTTAAACCGCCCCCGCCCCATTTAGCTAATTCAGTAAAACATCCACAAGATAATGGGTCCTTGGAGAAGCTCTCACCTGTGTGCCTTTTGTAGTGCTTTAGCATATTGACTTTCTGTGCAAATTTCCGATGGCATTCCTTGCATTCGTATTCTTTAATCCCCTTGTGGAGCTTCATGTGATGACGTAGAGCATGTTTTGTCTTCATTCCTGTGAGAGAGAAAGATCTTGCTAAAGGCCTGATACAAAAATAAGGCCACATTCTCCACATGTATCCCTCCTCCAATGGGCAGCAAGACAACTCGGGACAAGCATGTTTCAAGATGGTCCCCGTTTGGTCTCTAGTAGAATGTATCACCAAATGCTTGTTTTTAATAATTTAGCTAGAGGTACACTTTTATGGGTACTTTTGTTTCAAATTCTCCACAAAACCAATGGAAATCATTTGAACAGATATTCAAGTTTGCTCAAGTTATAAAGAAACATACATGTATTCCAATTTAATAATTATAGCAATAATTATGCTTATTAATTTTAATAAGTGTACTTATTCTAATTGCTAACACTGAAAAATCACCCTAGAATGTAAGTTAAGCTGTGATCTTTTTGGCTCTTTCTTGATCTGAAAGTGGGATGGGGACAAACACTCCTCAAATAGCAGAATGACAGATACAAATCTTTAAAAATCAGACTGAAGACCAAAGAACTGAGGAACAGAAAATTAAGGGAGAGCTTATGTGCCCCTTTATCCTGAGCAAAGTGTTCAAAGTGCAGGACTCCTTCCCCCTTGAGTATCTCCTATCTCAGCATTCAGTTTTGGTGTATTCTTTATTATGATAAAAGGACATGCATGAAGTCTCAGAGAAATGGAAAAAAAGGGAATGGTTATACCTTTACCACATTCTGCACACAGGTATTCTCGGATGTTATCATGGACTCTCATATGCTCTTTTAACATGTCCTTTCTGGCAAATGATTTACCACACTGCTCACAGGCATGGCTTTTTACACCTTAAATAAAAAAAAAACCCCATCAATATAAAACAAGATCTCTGGTGGAAAATATATGTATTCCTAAAAGCTGACAAATCTCTGGCAATAGATTCACTGCGGAATAACCCAACTACTGAACAGCTTTTTGTATATATACTGTGTCCCAAAATGAATTATGAGATATAGGCAAGGGAGGTAAGATAGGTTTTTATAAGATCCAAAGCAAGAATGAGGCCAAAATATACAAGTAAACTGTACAGCAGGCTCTGACAATAAACTGTAAGTAATACTTTTTTATCAATAATGCTGAGATTTTTTTTTAAGTACAGAAGAGTGGTTTTGAGGGAAAGGAGTAGAAGAAGTAGGAGGATGAAGATAAAGAGTTAGAATAAGCCCAAAGAAATTTTTAAAAAGCAAGGACCGTATTTGAACTGGATCCAGAAATGAGAAATGGGGACGGAATAAAGTGGATTACGGATGACATAATGCAAGAAATCGGCTATGGCATTCTGCTTGTGCTGGAAAAAGGAACTGGCACTTTGGGACATCAGCATGGATAGAAGAAACTGCAGTTCTCCAGGTGACAAAGAAATGAAGGCACGGATGAAGATTTCAGTAGTGATGGACTACAAAGTCAATATTTTACTGGATAAAGACTTTATTATAACATCAGGGCTCTGCTATTATTTACTTTCTTCAAAACTGTTTGGTGGAGAAAACTGGCTTGCCATGAAGCATAAATGTTGCAATGTTAATAAAGGGTTTTTTTTGTAATTGTATTTATTAATTAATCGAACTAATCAAATAACAGATTTGACATATAAAGATATACCCATTTCTCCTAAAAATATATATGAAGACATTTATCTTCCACCAACAGTGCTCCCTTAACCCAAGTCAATGTCCACAAGCATCTTGCATTGTGTTCTTCTCTTCGTTTCAGTTTCTGACAGTTCCTTTATATTTCCATTAACATTAAGCCTTCATGTTTTTATTATATAATAATTCACACCCTCTTTTCCCCTAGAACGCTACATAATACAAATGTCATTATCTTCTGCTCATCTGATTTTAAATTTATTCAAAATTCGTTCTTAAGTGCTAGCTCACAGATCCCTCTACTTTTCTTCAGTATTCAAAACAGTTTCTTACATTTTCTGGTTTACATGCCAGAGATATTTCTTTTTCTTTTTTCTTTAAGCAAATTCCAAAAATGCCTATCCAATTTCCAAGTATCTTTTTCTTCTCTCCTACAAAATACTGATTTGATAGGACAACTTTTCCATTATAAAACTTCCCAATCTTTTTTAAACTAGGCAGCTATTTTAGGGGTGTCACTTCTCTTCCAAGTTTTTGCAATGTTGATTCTTTCAGCCACTAGAAGATAAGTGATCAATTCCTTAGGACTTTTACATGTAACTTTATGTTGTTCTGTCAGGATGAATCAATAGGAACACTAAGGAGTTATCCGAGTGTAGGCATTCTTTCCTCATTATACCTCCATCCTTCTTCCAGAACAGTTTCATTCTAGGACACATCCACCATAGGTGGAAGAATCTTCACAAATAACTGCACTCCCTACAACATTTTCCTGCTCCTGTACCAAAAATGTTTAATTGTAAGTGGGGTGAGGTAGATTTCATAGATGTTAGGACTGGAAGGGACCTTGCAAAATCATCAGGTCCAGCCCCCTGCCCAAAAGGCAGGAAGTCAGCCAGGGTCAGATGACCCCAGCAAGGTGAGCATCCAAATGTTTCTTGAACTTATCCAGAGTAGGTAATTGCACCACTTCTGGGGAAGTCTATTCCAGACTCTGGAGACTTGGACAGTATAGAAGTTTTTCCTTATGTCCAGTCTAAAATGGTTTTCCAGCAGTTTGTGACCGTTAGACCTTGTCATCCCTTGGGGTGCCCTGGTGAACAGATATTCTCCAACCCCTTATGTACTTATAAGCTGCCACCAAGTACCCCCCGAGTCTTCTCTTTTCCAGGCTGAAGAGTCCCATGCCTCTCAGCCTCTCCTCATAAGGCCTGCACTCTTGACCTCTAATGATGTGCATGGCTCTCCTCTGGACTCTCTCAAGCTTCTCCATGTCCTTTCTAAAGTGTGAAGCCCAGAATTGGATGCTATTACTGATATAGGATTTTAAAATAATTTTCTTCTATTATTGTGCAGATGGATCTGAGGACCATTGTTGCAAATGGTCTCTCATTCTTCAATACTAATTTCTGATCCAATGTCATTAACCCACTTTGTCATAAACAGAGTTTTTTCTTTTGTATGACTATTTAAAATTACTTTATATAATACAGACAATATGGGTTTCATAGGTGTGACCAATTTTTTTTCAGTTCTGTCAGATTTATACTGAGTTTTACACAGTACCATAGTAAGGAGGGGGCGGTGAGCAGGGCGACTGCCTCAGGTGCTGAAGCGAAGGGGTGCCAACAGGCACTGTCCAGCCAGGGCGGGGAATGGGGTGGAGCTGTAAGTGGCTCATTTTGGGGGGAGGGGAGAGAGGGGGGAGACGGGGGAAGAGTGGCTCCCGCCACTGCACGCACTCCCAGGCAAGCATGGGGCGTGGGGAGTGCCCCCTGGATCTGTGCACAAGGTGAGGGCGGGCTGCCACTGCAGGCTTGCCTCAGGTGCCAAATTTCCTTGCTATGGTACTGGTTTTACCTTTCTTTGGGAATGTGTTGAAAAGTCTCTCAATTGCAGGTATTGGAAAAATGGGATTTTAATGTCACCTGCAGTACACTACATTTTGTCAAAAGCTCCATTTCCTTTGAATGATTGTCCAGAATCTTTTATTCCCATGTGTTCCCAAATGTTAACGCTTCCTAATAAATTACTAGGATTAAATTCTATATTGTTATGTACAGGTGCTAAAGGTGATGGATATGAACTTAATTTTATATGTTATCCCAGGTTATCATTGTTGTCATAAAGGGGAGATTATATATTGAATGGGCCTGCAATATTTATTTAGTCATGGTAATATAGTAAGCTTGACTGTTGGACAGTATGTTCCCTCTATCTTTACCCAGTGCTTACTGTGAATCAGTTTAGGGGGTAGTTCTTACTGTGGGCTATCATACATATTTTTTTCCTGACAAGAAAAGGTAGGGATTCTGAAAGCTAAATGGACAGGATTTTTTTTTTTATATTAATAATTTACAAGGGAAAAAAGAAAACAGAATTTTTACCTGTGTGAATAAGCTTATGTCGTTCCAAATTCCCTATGCTATTAAATATCCTTCCACAAATTTCACATGGATGGATATATCTGAAAAAAACAAAAAAATAAAACAATATTTACATTCTCTTTTGACAGGCCTACGGTCTTCTGCAATCTCAATCTGTACCTGTAAATTGTCTGAAGAGACTTACTAGAAAACTTCCTTGGGGGGGAAAAAAAGAAGCATAAACCACATCAAAAGTTAAGCACAGCCAGCTAGTACCATGCCTTCACTCTTACATTTATTAGATTAAAATTCTTTACTTTATAAATCCAGGACTTTAGTCTTTCCTTTTGTTTCCTACTATAAATGAGGATGTAATTGTACAGTCATGAATGAAACAAATAGTTCCAATGGCACCACTCACATAATGACAAGGAGACAATATGAGCCCAAACAATGTCAATGAATACTGTATTTAAATCAAAAAGAAATTAAGGGATGAATTTTTTCCTGGTATATTAAAGCTGCACAAATAAAGTTTTGGGTATTCCAATACTTCTTTCTCTCCTTCCTACTAATGCCATTACCAAATGCTAATACTTGAAACAGCCACTGTAATCTCAAAAAGTAGTCTTCACATATGATTAGTTAAACATATCTTACTTTTGCACATTGGGATCAGGCAGGTTCTCTCGATGAATGACCATGTGAGCATGGTAAGTTGCCTTCAAAGCAAATCGTCGATTACAGATACTACAGCCATAGCCTTTCTCTTTGTGAACATCCATTATGTGTTTCAGGTACTCCTTCCCTCTGCCAAAGGTTAACTGTGGAATTGAACAATAGTGAATACATGGGGGGGGGGGGGGGAATCTCAGAAAAAAGGTGACTAGTTAGCTCGCTATTGAGATCAACAGCACAAATAGCCAATAATCAGCAATTCTGCACACATGGAAGTAGGTACCTGTAACAGGGACCCCTAGCCCTGTTACTAGAAGGCAGATCCACCCCTTTAAGGCCAGGACTTTCTGGGCACAGAATGCTGGTAAGGAAGGGGTTAAAGGCTGAATGTGGCCCGCTAGTCAGCTGACTGGAAGGGGCAGGCCAGGACTATAAAAACCCTGGGGAGAGTACAGTCAGTCTTGCCAGCCAAAGGGGAAGGAGTGCAACCTAGAGCTCTATAAGAGGCTTGGTAAGCAGTTGAAAGGCTGGAAGAAGGGACTACAGAAGCCCTGAGAGATGGCAGCCACCCTAGAAACCTACAGTGAGGAGCTGAAGCATGAACCCAGTGTAAATGTAAGCTGGTATGTGGCTTTCTTTGATTTTTTTTTTTTTTTTTTTTTTTTTAGTGGCTGTTATTGCCCGTAGACAGCACTGTCCATATTTCTTTTGGTTATTGACTACCCAGTGGTTTGGGTGAGGTTATCAGGGGAAGGAGGAGGCCTCATTGTGGGGAGCCTGGTGCCAGCAAAGGTGTGACTTTTGGGGGTGCATATACCTTGGTGCCAGTGGGGGTGCAGGATTTTGGGGTGCACTGACCCAGTGCCTGAAAGCACAATCTTAAAAGACCAGGAAGGTCTGGTGCACCTGCAGTGCAAGTTTATTTTGGTTTTTGTTTGTTTGGGGTTTTTTTGTTTTGTGGAACTAAGCAAGTCTGTCCCCTGGCCTTGTGCTACTCTAGCTATAGGGCTGGTAGCTAGACCTCTAGGCCAGGGAGACCAGACTCCAGATTAAAGCAGGAAAGAGGGATAGAGTCTCAGAGTCCAACCCTGTTTGGTGGGTTTAAATGGGGAGGTCTAGCTAGAGAAAGACCAGGTCAAGGCCTGTGGAGGCAAAAGACCCCAACATATGAAACATAATTGGCAGTCTCCCACTTTCAAGAACCAACATATTAATTTTCATCAAGATGTGACGGGAGAATAAAGAGCGGGACACAAGAAACCTTAGAGGGGACTCCAAGGGTGCCCCACATAGGGCATGGATAACAGGGAAGATGGTGCTGGGGAAAGCAACCTGTTACAGTACCCAATTCCTGATATTAAACAGGCCTATGAAGGACAACCAAAATTAGCTTTTCACTTAAACTTCTTTGAAATGGTAGCTCAGGCTGTTGCTTCCTTGTTGGTGGTACCACAGAGCCATAGGAGAGGTAAAGAAGTGCTGCACACCACTCTGTTAGGAGGCCTTGAGTTATTTGAGATGGGATGACTAGAGAGCTACAGCTAACCTCAGTTTGCTGTCAGTGAAAGATTCTTGTAGCTGGAGAGCATCTTTTACACTCATCTTTTCACTCTCTAAGGGGAAGAGGGAAGGATAAACAGAAAATGTTTCTTAATAAAGGGATTATTATTTTGCTACAATTTACTTTTGTGGTGCTCTCCCATAGACATTCAAGAGGGCAACATTTTCAGCCAGAAAGAGCCTTTTTAGGCTGTGGATGCATCCTGGCTGCCTTTAAAGAGGGAGCTGCTGCTTGGGAGCACATATCGGCTGTTACATGTCTACATAATCCTGCAGTGATACAAAATGAGCCTAGTTGCCTGAAAGTTGACCTGAATGAAACAGTGTTAGGGATGGAGTGATTTTTTTTTTTTTTTTTTTTACCACATAATATTACAGGATCTTTCAGAGGTAAGAGTTGAATTACAGCAGCTTGTATCCGCTTGACAGCGATGCAGTTGTTAGTCTGTCTAAACCCCTAACATTGCCAACATGTGTCTTCCACTGCTGTGACCTCCAACACTATTCATGGATTGTTCCATTTGCACAACTGCAGTTATGCTCCATCACTACAGTTCACAGGTAACTTCTTAACATGAATTCTGTTTTTATTTGCAAACACAAATAATTACATTAACTACCCATAAATGTATGTGGCATAGGCAATCAGAGTTACTCAGAACACAGCTTCAGGTGTTGCAGTTTCCAGTTGTTGTTTAAACAACTGGATTCAAATGAGGCAGGAAGTTTAAATGCAAGGTCAAACGTTTGTAATCACAGATATTAGACTAGCATCTAGAAGCACCAGTTAAGGCTAAAGCCCAATTTTGCTAAGTACCATGAACATGCAAGTAAAGAAATGGCTGCTGTCCAAAAGACCTTAAAGTCTAAACAGAAAAGGCATGCAAGGGCTAAGAGAATTATCCCTATTTTACAGGCGAGGAATTGGGGTTCTTAGCTCCATAAAGGGACTAAATTCACAATTCATGGATATCTGGCTCCCAGAACATAATACACACCACTAAATTTGACACCTAACATCTCCATACTGTGCATGGAATTAATTATGTAAGGAATGGGCATCCCAATAGTCAACAAGCTATAAGGGGAATGATTGTAAGAAATGCTGATAACAAGAGTTGTGCTTGAAATCCTAGCTTTCTCCAGAGTCTAGGCATCTATGAGACTGAGATTCACAAGCTAACCTTTCTGCAGCTATGCACTTAATTTGTCCACTAGCCTACTGTCTCTCTCTCTTTTTTTTTTTTTTTTTTTTTAAACGGTGGTGGCACCCACTGCTTATAGATTAGTTTAGAGCAGTGGTTTTCAACCTGTGGTCCGCAGACCATGTTTAAGGGGTCCACAGAAGATGAATATGATCAGTCATAAATACATATGTGATTACCCACACTTGCAATTTAAAGGGGCCTCCCACATCCATTCAAAAATTTCTAGGGGTCCACAAATGAAAAAAAGTTGAAAACCACTTGTCTAGAGGCTAGAGCAATCACCAAGTAAGAGGGAACCTAGGTTTAATGTCTGAGGCCTTTCAAACACGCATTTCACGCTTCTGAGGAGTGTCCACACTACCAGATGTTCTCCACCCTTCTTGGCAAAGCCAGTACTCTTAGACTATTGATATACTTGGCATTACATTGTAAACAGATAAAATACACATGGGGTGCATCTACACCTGTGTTTTACTGCAGACCAAAATACTGGCCCCCCCTTTGTTAACTCAACATTTTTAAAATTCTGCTCAGCATATTTTTTCTTTTTAAAAGACAAATAAAGAAATAAGCACACATTAGTTTGAAAGGAGTATTTAAATCTACCTGGCACCTTTTGCAGCTATACTTGTGAGGCTCAGAATCTGCACTTTCATCAGAGTTGTCGTCATTTTCCTCTGAAGAGATTCCAATTTTACCGATGAACTCTTCCCTCTGGTGGTCATCCATTAATGCAATGTCCTGTTTTAAGGTAGGGAAGGAGACTCTATTTTACTAAATCTAATAGCTTTTTCAGAGCTTAATATATCCTTTGCCCTTGTATACAAATTTGTTTCATAACCAGCTATAATAACATAATATAAAATACTTCTGCATCCAATACAATCCCTGTAAAGTCAAAATTCCCCAGTTCATGATAAGACATGCTTATTAAGTGACAGCTGTGCATATATATATAAAAGAAATTACTATTAGTATCAACAAGAGTTAAACTGGCTCACAGTTAAAATTGTACATCATTTTAATGGCATCACTGAACAACACAGCACCTTTCAAGCTCATATTAGATCAAAGAAATTGCATTCTTTCAAGTGGCTTAGTGAAACTTAATTGCACTAACAGGTGGGTCAAACAAATAAAACATTTCCCCACAAGGATATTTATTATTTTAGGAATTCTCACACATGGTACCCAAGAGACTATTTCAGGAACCTCCCTCATCTCATTCACAGTTACTTAACTGCCATATAACAACTGTGGCAATAGCTTTCTTGAGGAGGCAAGATTAAGCGCATATTCAGTGTATTTTTCCAGATGCCTCTTTAATGTAGATAACAGCACAAAACCGAAGGAAGAGCAGCAGCAGTTGACCAACTAGCTCTTTGCACACCAACAGGAGGTACTCTGTGGATTAGTACAAGAATGTCTATACTAACTAATACTCACTCTATATAGCACCTTTTACACTTTTGAAAGCTGTAGTCCCTGTGATGTAGGCAAGCTTTTTTTGCTTCAGATGAGTAAAATGAGGGACTGTGGGTTAAGTGGCATGTCAAAGTTCTTGCAAGGTATGTCTATATTAGAGGTCAGCAGCACTTTTGGGGCAGGGTGCCAAAACACCTGCAACCTTGACTTGTAAGATGGTGGGGGAGCCATGAGAAGTCAATCCTTCTTGTGGCAGTGCAGCCCCAGTCCCTTCTCTACCATCCACCTGAGAAGCACATGCCAAGCAAAACCTCTTTGCACACCACTTTCTGGCAACTGTGCTGGGGGTTGCTTACCTATGGTCTATAGTGCAGTCCCAGAAGCAACTGCAGGGCACTGCAAGCATACCTGAGCTAGTTTAATAGTCCAGCTGCTGCAATGCAGCATGGAGCTAAGAAGCAAGGTAAATTAGATTATGCTGATACCACAAGTTACACTGTTACCTGTACCCAAGCCAGCTAGCTTAAAACTAGCAGGGACATCCAACAACACTGCAGTCACTTCCATAAGTGCACTGCAGACCTGCAGCGTGTCAGTGGCCAATCTAGATTTGAACTAAGGCATCCTCCTGACTTCCAGGGGGACGGAGGGAGGCAGGGCTCTGTAACCATACATTTATTTATTTATTTATTTATTTATTTATTTATTTTTCTAACAATTAGATGGCACTCCCCACTCCATGTAATCTACCCTTTGATACTTAAAGGGATGGCCTCTTTGATTCTCCTGCTTCAGTTCCCTCCCCCAGCATAAGAATCACAGAAAATTTAGGGTTGGAAGGGAGCTCAGGAAGTCATCTAGTCCAACCCCCTGCTCAAAGCAGGACTAACCTGAACTATATCATCCCACCCAAAGTTTGTCTAGCTGTGTCTTAAAGCCCCAAGCATGGAGATTCCACAAACTCTCTGCAGATACACATGGTTAAATGCAGTTTTGCATGAAGGTGTGCTGCAAAGGCTTCAATTTAAAGGGAAAGCCCCTTCAATCAATCAATGCACTGTTTGAGATTCCAAAGGGAAATTTTGGCTTGGATCCAGAACGCATACCAGCTCCCACCATAAACACAAATGCACCTACCCTCTTACCCTTCTAGAACAGGTTTCCAATAACATGCAATATAGCTTATGTTCTTTATCAAAATATTAACAACCTACCTTAAAATGAACATGAATATGGTCTCTAAGCACGTCTACCCTGAAAAATTTACGTCCACAGATTTCACAGGTATACTTCTTGTCTCCATGTGTCAGAAGGTGTTTATTCATATTGCTCCTACATGAAAAGACCTAGAATGGAAGAAAACATAGAAGGAATTTTTCACATCTAAAGGAACACTGGAGCTATTCTTGATTTATTTTGCAGTTGGCAAAGGGCATATTTAATACTGCTTTCCTACAGATACTGCTTCTGGGCTGGGTGACATGTATGTCTGTATTCAACAGCAGAGTTCTCATTATCTAGTCAATACTGGACTGATGCAAAATTCTATTAACACTACAAAATATGCATATATAGGTACCCAAAGCATTCACAGATATTTTTGCTTACCAGGTGAAACAGAATGATATAGACTATGTTAGGAGAAATAAGGGAGGGCTCTTCTGTCTGTTACTGACTCTTAAGTAGAGTTGGAGTTAACAAAAAATAAAATGACTATTAACTTGAAGTGATCTCTTACACACAAACTCTGATTCAGCTGGTCTATAACAGTGGTTCTCAACATTTTTAGTCAAGGCACCCCCAAATAGACTCAAGGGAACCCTAGGAAAATGCCAATTTTTAGCTTTTACTTTTTTATTTTCCTGTAGTCAAAAACAAGCAATTTTGCAATTGCAAACAACTCAAAAATAACACAACAGGTCAGAATGTTTTTAACATTATGGATTCCTATTTGAAATATCTGGGCCTGTGAATCATGTGCATATACACCCAACAGTGACATTGTACAGTGCCCCACAACACCCACGAAAGGATCTCTGGCACCCCAGGGTGCAGCAGCACCCTGCTTAAGAATTACTGGTCTATACATTTATCTCTACCCTGCCTTCTGTCTGACTCCAGTCTAACATAGCCAACTACTATATTTACTTGAATCCAAGATAAGGTCCGTTTTCCACCCCCCCGCCCGCCATTCAGCATGGAGGTAGAAAAGCCTTATCCTGGATTCAAGTACAAGAGCCAGAGATCAGAAGCCAGGGTCACAGCTGTTCCTGCTGCTGCTGCCTGGCTGGAGCCAAGATGGATTACACAGTGGGGGAGAATGGGGAGTGTGAGGGAGACTATGTGGTGCAGGGAGGGAGCAAAGAGGTGCACATGGGGCAGACCCCGCAGTGTGAGTGGATGGGGAGGGGTTGGACCTGAGAGGAGGAAGGGGGAGACTACAGCAGCAGGGAAGCTGCAGTGTCTATGACTCCAGCTCTGACCCAGGGCAGAGGCCTGGGCCAAAGCAAGAGCTGCTGCTCCTGCTGTTCCTGACTAGTTGGGGTCAGGGCTACCACGTGATCTGTGCCCTACGCTGGAGCCAGAGCTACTGCATATAGTAAATTTAACTTAATCCAGACTAAGAGAGGTAATGGACAGACAGACATCTCTGCAGAATTAGAGTTCATGATACTTGTCCATCAGGCTTTGTTTAACACAACTTTAAATGCTCAGTAAAACCAGCTACAGAGGCTGTGCTGGAATCCCATACCTGCCACTGATAGATTTTTGGTACTTGAATGCAAAGCTTCACTGCATGCACTGGCAAAGAAGCCTACCTTTCCACACACTGGGCATCCTGATGGTTCCTTCTTGTAGCGGACCAGGTTCTCTGTGCTGTGCTCAAAATCTTCTCTTTTCACGCGCCTCACCCCTTAATGGAACAGTCCCCATCAAAAAAAATACAAATAAAATAAACCATGGTTTCCAGTCTAAACTGTATGACACTTTGACTAAACACTATGCAGAACAGTGATACACAGAAGTGGTGCTGTCTGCATGATTTGGACTCCTAATGAAAGGATCAGTGCTTACTTACAATGGTGAGAGGTGGCTTAAAAGTACAAGAGATTTGTTGAAGATACATTTCGTTTTCCTATTGGTTGCTGTGCCAAATAAGTACTCAAAATTAGGATTTCCTAGGCCTGTAAACACTGGGAACTTTGTAGGAGAGGAACAGGAGATGGATCAGTCTGGACAGGTCCTGCATAAATTCTCTGCCTTGACATGCACTCTGTCACTGTGAGAGAGAAAGAAAGGATACTGGGCTACAGGGACCTTCACCTGACTCGGCATGGCATTTTTCATGTTCTTGCCATACCAAATGCCTATTGTAAAAACTCCTCCAACCAATCAAAGGCCCACTGGGAGCTGCTAGTGCTCAGCAACCCAATAGTTGGCCTCTTCATGTTCAGTGAGGATACCTATTACCCCTGAAGCAACTTTCAAGAGGAAAATAAGGGCTCTTGCTTCTATACCCAAGGAGAGAAGAGGTTCTATGACAGTGTCTCTGAACCCTCTGTCATCAACACACAAAGTGGGGGATGAGGCTATTGGCATGGAGAACAGAACTATGCCCAATTCCATGGTGGGGCTAGGACCCCAGACTACCTTAACCATGTCCTGTTCTAAATTACTAATAGTACCATCCCCAAAATGCAGAGCATTAAGAGGCAGAAATTTTGTTGCATATTTTTTTTTTTTTTTTAATCTTTTCTCTGTGGCTGTCAGCTTCAAGGATTAATGGCCTAATTTTCTAAATGTGCTGAACACCTGCTGTTCCTGTGGACTTCAATGGAGATTTGGGGTTCTCAGTTCTTATGGTCTTATTTTCTGACCTGGAATCAAGCATGAAGTGTTCATCTGTTGTGTTGGTCTTAAAACCATTTGTATTCTTCCAAATGGATTTGTACTTAGTTGCTGTTGTCTTATTCACAATGGAAAACAGCAGCTCATTGAACAAACTTTCCAGGTGCCACAGACATTTCAAAAGGCCCATAGATTTTTAAGGCCAGAAGAGGTCATTATGATCACCTAAGGCTGACACAGAATCACAAAAAACTAGGGTTGGAAGGGACCTCAGGAGGTCATCTAGTCCAACTCTCTGCTAAAAGCAGGACCACCCCCGCCCCAGCCAGATCATTCCAGCCAGGCTTTGTCAAGTTTCATAGTAGCTAGGGTCAGGAGGGACCTGAACAGATCATCTAGCCTGACCCCCTGCCACAGGCAGGAATGAATGCTGGGTTCACAAGACCCCAGACAGGTGATCGTCCAACCTTCTCTTGGATATGCCCAAGGTAGGGGCGAGGACCACTTCCCTGGGAAGTTGGTTCCAGATTTTGGCCACCCTAACTGTAAAATATTGCCTTCTGATCTCCAACCTAAACATATTCTCTATCAGCTTATGACCATTGTTCCTCATCACCCCAGGTGGTGCTGGGGAGAAAAGAGCTCTGCCTATTTGCTGTTGATCCCCCTTGATGAGCTTGTAGGCAGCCACCAGGTTCCCCCTCAGCCTCCTCTTGCTAAGACTGAACAGGTTTAGGTCCTTCAGTCTCTCCTCGTAGGGCCTGTCCTGCTGCCCTCTCACCAAGCGGGTGGCCCTCCTCTGAACCCTCTCTAGGCTGGCCACATCCCTTTTGAAGTGTGGCGTCCAGTACTGGATTCAGTACTCCAACTGCGGCCTGACCAAAGTTGCATAGAGGGGGAGTATCGCCTCTCTGGACCGGCTGGAGATGCACCTTTGGATGCATGACAAGGTATGGCTGGCCTTGCTGGCTGCGGTTTGGCATTGGCGGCTCATGTTCATCTTGGAGTCAGTAATGACTCCAAGATCCCTTTCCGCCTCTGTGCTTTCAAGAAGGGAACTCCCCAGCCTGTACGTATGCTGTGGATTCCTTCTCCCAAGGTGCAGCACCCTGCATTTGTCATGTTGAACCACATCCTATTCTCGTCTGCTCACTTTTGTAGTCTGTCTAAAGCTAGTTGCAGCCTCTCTCTCCCTTCAAGTGTGCCCACCTCACCCCACATATTAGTATTATGTTAAGTCAGGCCTTAAAAAGCTTTAAGAATGGAGATACCATCACCTCTCTAGGTAAACCTGTTCCAGTGCTTCACTACCCTCCCAGAAAGAAAGTTTTCCCTAATATTTAATCTAAACTTCCCTTACTGCAACTTGAGACCACTGCTCCTTCTGATGTCTGCCACCACTGAAAACAAACTAGCTCCATCCTCTTTGGAACCAGCCTTCAGGTAGTTAAAGGCTGCTATTGAATCCTGCTCTCAACTCCCCCCCCTCTCTTTTGCAGACTAAAGATAAGTCTGCTGTCCCAGTTCCCTCATACTCTCCTTGCAAGTCATATGCCCCAGCCTCCTAACCATTTTCATTGCCCTCTACTGGACTCTCTCCAACTGTCCACATCCTTTCTGTAGCGGGGAACCCAGAACTGGACACAGTACTCCAGATGTGGCCTCACCAATACAGAATAGAGTGGAATAACTGCTTCCTTCAATCTGCTGGCACACACCTACTAATGCAGCCCAGAATGCTGTTAGCCTTCGTGGCAGCAGAGGCACGCTGTTGACTCATATTCAGCTTACTGTCCACTGTAACCCCCAGGTCCTTTTCTGCAAAGCTGCTGCTTAGCCACTTGGTCCCAAGTCTGTAGCGATGCATGGGATTCTTCTGTCCTAAGTGCAGGACGTTGCACTTATCCTTATTGAACCGCATGAGATTTCTTTTGGCCCAATCCTCCAATTTCTCAAAGTCACTGAATCCTATCCCTATCCTCTAGCACATGTACTACTCCCCACAGCTTGGTGTCATTTGCAAACTTGCTGAGGGTGCAATCCATCCCATCTTCCAGATGGTTACTAAGGATATTGAACAAAACTGGCCCTCAGACCACCCCCTGGGTCACTCCACTTGATACGAGCTGCTAACTAGATAGTGATCCACTGATTGCTTTGAGTCCAACAATCCAGCCAGCTCTCTATCCACCTTACAGTCCATTCACCCAACCCATACTTCCTCAGCTTGCTTGCAAGAAATCTGTGGGACTCTGTATCAAAAGCCCTGCTAAAGTCAAGGTATATCATGTTCACTACTTTCCCTGCATCCACAGAGCCGGTCATCTCGTTATAGAAGGCAATCAGGTTGGTCAGGCATGACTTGCCCTTAGTGAATCCATGCTGTTTTTTGATCACCTTCTTCTCCTCCCAAGTACTTAGAAATGGATTCCTTAAGGACCTGCTCCATGATTTTTCCAGGGACTGAAGTGAGGCTGACTGGTCTGTAGTTCCCTGGTTCGCCCTCCTTCTCTTTCTTGAAGACTGACACTATTTTTGCACTTTTCCAACGATCCACAGCCTCCCACAATAGCCATAAGTTTTCAAAGATAATGGCCAGCAGCTCTGCAATTACATAGGCCAACTCCCCTAAGCAACCTTGGCTGCACTGCATCCAGCCCCACGGACTTGTAGACATCCAGCTTTTCTAAACAGTCCCTGATGGCTGCTCACCTTCTCCCCAAGCTGTGCTGCCCGGTCCAGTAGCCTAGGAGCTGACACTGCCTGTGAAGACCGAGGTAAAAAAGGCATTGTGTACTTCAGCCTTTTCATCATCTGTCACTAAGCTGCCTACCCCATTCAGTAAGAGGCCCACACTTTCTGACTTCTCTCTTGTTGTTAACATACTTATAAAAACTAGGGCTGTGCGAAGCTTTGGTCACTGATTTGATTTGGCCCGATTCGGTGGCCGAATCTCCAAATCCAAATTGAATCAGGAGGCCCTTTAAACCTTCTGAATAGAATTGGAACCCTTCGAATCAATTTGGAGAGATTCAATGATTTGGACATAGACACAGCTTTGAATGTTTTTTCTATATCACCTCAAGGTACCAGATGGCTTGTAAATGGTGAGATCGTGACAGATGGAACATCCCATGGGAGCGCAGGGGGGAGGGTCCCCAGTGCACTTGGCGGTGGACCCAGGAGCGGACCAGAACTACTTCCAGTCCAGTTCCGGGTCTGCTGAGGAGCACGTGGGGGACACACCCACTAGCTTGGGGGGGAGGGGCATCCAGGGTCACAGGGCCAGGGAGGAGCGGGGGGGCACCTGCGAGCTCAGTGGCAGATCCGGAAGCAGACCAGAAGTACTTCCGGTCTACTTCTGGGTTTGCCACCGAGTACGCATGGGGGCCCCCCTGGTTCCTGTGGGACGCTCCATCCACCCCACCACTGCAGCGTTTACAACCCGTGCCTGGTACCTCGATGTATGTAGAAAAAACATTTAAAACTGTGTCTATGGCTGAATCGCTGATTCTCCGAATCAGCATCAAATCTTCAGATTCGGCCAAATCAAATTGAGACAGCGATCTGAATCAACAAATTGAATGTGTTCCCGATTTGGGCCGAATCCAAATCAAATACGGCCCATTTCACACACCCCTAATAGAAACCCTTCTCGTTACCCTTCATGTCTGTGCGGGGGGCTCGGTGGGGTCCTGTGGGGGGTGGGGCCTGGTGGTCCCCTTGCCTGTCCCTCCTGTGCTCGACTTGGGGCCCTGGAGGAGCAGGTGAGGGAGCTCCAGGCTGAGGGGGATCAGGGATGCAGAGGATGAAATTGATGCCTATCTCTGTTCTCTGCAGGCCCGGTCGCCCACTGTACAGCCCCCACAGGAGACGCGTCCAACGCAGGAGCGGCAGAAGGTGTCCAGATCCAGAGCTGCTCGGCCTAGAGTGGTGGAAGCTCCCCAGGTACACCTGGGGAACAGGTTTGAGGCCCTGGCAGCTGTGACAGAGAAAGACAGAGCAAATGCCTCTGGTGGGGACGATGCCACTCCCCACACGACATGGAATGGGCAGAGAACGAACACCAGCAGGAAGAAAAGCCGGGTCCTCGTCATTGGTGACTCCATCCTAAGAGGCCGGCAGATGAGACCTTCCAGTCCTGACCCCATGACACGGGAGGTCTGCTTCATGCCTGGGGCTCGGGTTCGGGACATCACTGAGAGGATCCTGGTCTACAACCAACCTGCAGACCAGTACCCCATGGATGTCATCCACGTGGGAACAAATGACGCGGCCAGGGGCAACCCAAACCACATTATGAAGGACTTTGAGGCTCTGGGGGCCAAGCTTAAGGAGACGGGGGCACAGGTGGTATTCTCCTCTCTTCTTCCGGTGAGTAGGTGGGGACGGCGACATGAGGCCTGCATTGGCAAGGTCAACCAGTGCTTACGGAGTTGATGCTGCCAGGCAGGCCTTGGGTTCCTAGATAATGACCCATGCTTTTGGGCGAGGGACTTGCTGGGGCAGGATGGGCTTCACCTCTCTCCTAAAGGCAAGCGTGTCTTCTCTTCCAGGTTGGCTGATCTCGTATGGTGAACTTTAAACTAGCCTTGCCAGGGGCGGGGGCCACAAGAAGACATAGAGACACCACCCAAGTAAGACAGGTGACACATGCAAGGAGTGCCCAGGTAGTCTTCCTAATCGGGGGGTGGCATGCGCAGCTATGCAAGGTCTTAAATGCCTATATACCAATGCTTACAGTATGGGGAACAAACTGGAGGAACTCGCCCTCAGAATAGCCAGTTCAAACCCAGACATAGTAGGGCTTACAGAAACGTGGTGGGATTCATCCCACAACTGGGCAGTTAGCATTAGGGGCTATAGTCTCTACAAGCGGGATGGAGAAAGGAGGAAGGGAGGGGGTGTGGCGCTCTATGTCAGAGCAATACACGTCCTTTGCCAGCAAAATGGGGTCAGAGGAGGGGCAAGCTGAAGTGCTCTGGGTCAAGATACAAGGGGGTCGTGGGGAGAGGGATTTAACGGTGGGGGTCTACTACAGACCCCCCAACCAAGGGGAGGAGCTGGACCGGGAATTTTTGGGCCAGCTTGCAGAGGCACTTAAGGCAAGGGATGTAGTTGTCATGGGCGATCTAAATTACCCAGACACCTGCTGGGAGGAGCAGTCAGCCAGGTCGGACCGTTCCAGGAGGTTCCTGGCCGAGATACAAGACCTCCACTTAACCCAGGAGGTGCACAGTCCCACCAGAGGAAATGCCCTGTTGGACCTGGTCCTAGCCACAGGCGATGATCTGGTAAGGGGGCTCCAGGTCCTTGACCACCTGGGTGATAGCGATCATCGCTTGCTGGAATTCATCATCCAGCACAGGGTAACAAGGGCCTGCAGCAAGGCGGTAGCCCTAGACTTCAAGAGGGCCAACTTCAAAGAGTTGAGGAGATTGGTGGGAGAGGTGCTGGGATTCTCGAGGGCAGGGGAACTCAGTGCCCAAGATGAGTGGTCGTTCCTTAAGGAGACGATACTTAGGGCCCAAGGGGTGACGATCCCAACAAGAAGCAAGGGGGGCAAGAGTGCCCAAAAGCCCCCCTGGCTCACCAAGGACGTCTGGGAATGCCTGGTTGCCAAAAAGACGGCGTACACCTGGTGGAAGGGGAGGGCTATCTCCAAAGAGGAGTATACTTCCACTGCTCGGGCCTGTAGGGGGGCTGTTAGGAAAGCTAAGGAGGATATAGAGCTAGGACTAGCGTCCAAGATCAAAGATGATAAAAAGTCCTTTTTCAAATATATAAGGAGGATGAAAAAGGCACCAGGAAACGTGGGGCCCTTGCAAGACACGCTGGGCAATCTGCTGGTTGTGCCAGAGAAGAAGGCAGACCTCTTTAACAAATTCATCATCTCCATTTTGTTGTGCAGGGACCGGGACTCCCCCACTGTGATTCAAGACTGACTCGAGGGGAACACCTCCAGACCCAAGGTTGAGGAGGACCCGGTTAGAGTGCTTCTGGAGGGGCTGGACGTGTTCAAATCAGCAGGTCCAGGTGCGCTCCACTCCAGGGTGTTGAGGGAGCTAGCAGGGGTTATTGCAGGGCCCTTGGCATGGCTTTACGAGTGCTCGTGGTGCTTGGGCCAGGTGCCAGATGATTGGAAGATGGCCAATGTGGTCCCCATCTTTAAAAAAGGGAGGAGGGAGGACCTGGGCAACTATAGGCCCATCAGTCTTACCTCAGTCCTGGGGAAACTCTTTGAGAAGATCATAAAAGAGCACATCTGTGATGGGCCAGCAACAGGGATGATGCTCAAGGGCAACCAGCACGGTTTCATTAGGGGCAGGTCATGTCAAACCAGCCTGACTGCCTTTTACGATCAGGTCACAAAAGCATTGGATGCAGGTGTCGCCATGGATGTAATCTTTCTGGACTTCAGCAAGGCCTTTGACACTGTTGACCACCCCATCCTCATTAAAAAACTAGGTGACTGTGGCATTGATGCCTACACGGTCAAATGGATTGCAAAGTGGCTGAAGGGTCGTACTCAGAGGGTGGTGGTGGACAGATCATATTCAACCTGGGGGGAAGTGGGCAGCGGTGTCCCCCAAGGCTCGGTCCTTGGGCCCACACCGTTCAATATCTTTATCAGCGATTTGGACGACAAGGTGAAAAGCAACCTGTTTAAATTTGCTGATGATACCAAAATTTGGGGTGAGGTGGGCACACTAGTAGGGAGGGAAAGACTGCAGCAAGACCTGGATAGGTTGCAAGGGTGGGCTAACAAAAACAGGATCTGTTTCAATAGTGACAAGTGCAGGGCGCTGCACTTGGGCATTAGTAACCAGCAGCACACTTATAAGATGGGAAACTCCCTTCTTGAGAGCACAGAGGCAGAAAGGGATCTTGGAGTCATTATTGGTGAACATGGGCCAACAGTGCGAGGTCACGGTCGGCAGGGCTAACCGGACCTTATCATGCATCCACAGGTGCATCTCAAGTAGGGCCAAGGAGGTGATCCTCCCCCTCTACGTGACACTGGTCAGGCCGCAGCTGGAGTACTGTGTCCAGTTCTGGGCACCTCACTTCAAGAGGGATGTGGACAACATTGAGAGGGTCCAGAGGAGGGCCACCCGCATGATCCGGGGACAGCAGGGCAGACCCTACAATGAGAGGCTACGGGACCTAAACCTGTTCAGCTTTCGCAAGAGAAGGCTGAGGGGGGACCTGGTGACCATCTATAAACTCACTAGGGGGGACCAGATGGGTTTGGGAGAGACCTTGTTTCCCCTAGCGCCCCCTGGGATAACAAGGAATAACAGCCACAAGTTGTTGGAGAGTAGGTTTAGATTAGACATCCGTAGGAACTACTTCACAGTTAGGGCGGCTAGGATCTGGAACCAACTTCCAAGGGAAGTGGTGCTGGCTCCTACCCTGGGGGTCTTTAAGAAGCGGCTCGATGCCTACCTGGCTGGGGTCATTTGAGCCCAGTTTTCCTCCTGCCCAAGCAGGGGGTCGGACTTGAAGATCTACAAGGTCCCTTCCGACCCTACTTCTATGATTCTATGTCCCTTGACAATCATAACTCCAATTACACTTCGGCCTTCCTAATTTCATCCCTGCGTGCTCAAGCAATATTCTTATACTCCTCCCTAGCCATCTGTCCAGGTTTCCACTTCTTGTAAGCTTCCTTTTTGTGTTTAAGTTCACTGAAGAGTTCGCTGCTAAACCAAGCTGGTTGCCTGCCATATTTGCTATTCTTCCTACACATCAAGAGTTTGTTCCTGCACCCTCAGTTAAGTTTCTTTAAAATACAATCTATGTAATGCATCCTATGTAACAGACCACAATATTTTCATCTGAAAACTAAAGAATTGAATGTAGCCATTCATAGCTAGAGTACAGAATCTCTCTCTTTTTCTTTTTTTAAAAGGTCTTCAAATATGATCTCAGTACTCAAAGGGATGAAGTAGTTACTTCCACGATTCACTACACTTGGGATACAGGCAGACAGATAATTATACTGTTCTAAAAGGATGTGGGTGACATAGCGCTTATCAGCAAACCTCTTGAAACTATTTTGTCTGTCTACCCCTATCTGAGAGTAAGTAAAACTAAACCATGGTTGTTTAACCCCCTTTCATTAAGGGGTAAAGCTGTCTCAGTTCAAAGTTCCACTTGCCGTGGGACAGGAATGAACAAACAAAATGGCTGAAATGCGGTAAGCTCCTATGTCCCTTTTAAAAAGGGCATAACTATTGTGTGCCTATATCCTTATTTGTTAGCAACTGGTTACACCAGCTACATAAGATTAAGTTGATTTTGAGACAAAAGCTAATATCCAGAGGAGAGTGAGGCACAAGCACTGACTAAGCCTTCCTTAGTCAAGTAACTCTACCAGGGTGGTGGGTGGCTTTATCCTGAGTATACTTACCTTCCAAGTGTCTCCGCTGATGATCCAACATGACATCTTTACGGTAGAACATTTTATTGCAGATTTCACATGAAAATTTCTTATCCCCATGCTTCTTCTTGTGTTTTGAGAGGTTACTGTTCGTAGAAAAGAATCTGAAACACATCTCACACTGGAACGTCTTGTCGTCTGTTGGCAAAGCAAAGAAAGCAATCCTTCTCAGATGAAAACATCAGAAAAGAAGTCACTTCTACAATTAGGTGTAGAATTGCTCTTTCCAGGCTACACCTATGCCATTTTTCTAGTACTTCTGAAGGTGCTGTTCTTGAGCCCGTACCTGCCTACCCACTCCAGTTCTGCACATGCCACACCTGAAAAACAAGGCAGTGAAGCCACTCTGGCAGCATTACCCACCACTGCTGACAAGGGCACTGAAAATAGAGTAGCAGTTGGGGGTAGAGTGGCTTGGGGCAGGGAACAATTTCACTACTGTAGTATTGGGTTTGGAACAAGCATATCAGGAGCAGGACATGCTTGAGAACAGCATCCCTAGGACACTGTTTAGATATATCTATAATCAGTGCATTTTTGGATCAAGGAGAATGCAGGCAAGAAACAGGCTGCTAGTTGTAAGATGATCTTGTAAGTTTTTCTTTCTACTAAAAAATAAAACTACCAGCCCACCTGACATCACAAAGTCAGGTCTCCCCCTAAGAACCAATGGAAGGCAGCTCTACTGAAATCCCCTTCTCTTATCGCATAAAAGGCAAGAATTCACAAAACCACTCCAAAGAGAAACAAACAGTAAATCTTTAAGGTAACTTGAACACTGATTCTGGTAGGGTAAGCTTTTCATGTGAAGCCTCATTTCTACTACCTGAAATATATAACCATTCTGCCTAGAGTGGGTCCTGCCTTTCCCCAAAACAATGTTCTATTTGGAAGCGAAAGAAGAACTGCTGCATCTGAACAGAAGCACACCAAGTCCAGCATTTGGTTAAGGGCAGATGACAGGACCAGAAGCCTCAATTGAAGGTACAAAGCCCTTATAACAAATTTTATATCTTCATGGCAAGTTTATGCCTAATCCAGTAGTTGAGGAAGTATAAAGGAGTATGACATTTTCACTAGGGCAAGAGAGCAAAAAGAATTAAGTCTTTTAAGAGTAGCTTCAAAATTGATGTTAGTTTTGGAAATAAACAACCTTGTATTGCTTCCATTTGATGAAGGCAGATTTCCGGGCTGCAGCTGGGACAGCAGGGGCATTGAGGCCAGAGAGAAAAAGTGGCAATGCAGATGCTGCTTCCAGCTGCCTGGATCCAGCATAGCTCCACACTGATCACTGTACTATAGAATTAAATTAATTTTGCTCTGCAGTAAAAGTGGAGCAGATATATGACACATCAGCTTATACCAGTGTAAGTTAGGCCACCCTGGGGTAAAGATTCCCCTCAAAAAATGAAGAGCAATTATACAGTGGTGTAAAGTATACTAACATAGGCCACATACAAATATTCAGTTAGTAGATATTGTTCAGAATTTCAGATGTTTAGAATTTTTCTCCCAGAGTAAAAATGGCTATTCAAGGAAAAAATAACCTGCGATCAACCAGGGTTAAATCACTCTTAAGAGAGTTTCTTCTCAGAGTGAATGCCTGTACACATTCTCTTCTGAGAGAGACTACAGCACAGAGTATAGCTCCAGCATCCCAGGGTGCTCTGCTCCCCACTTCTCCCCATGAGAAAGTATGTTGCTTGATGAACTCTGCTTCTGCATGCAAGAAGGGAACGAAACATGCCCCCTTCATGACCCCTATAATGTGCTGCAGGGAGACTGAGCAGTCTGGGTCGGTCAGTCAGGGCTGCCCTGTGTACTCCTCCCATTCTGTCTCCAGGCAGACATAGAGCCTGCAGAGTATGTAGAGATGTGCATAGGGTCCCCCTGATTGTGCAGTCAGCCCTGCAAACTCTGCTCTTTGGGGGCTCACCATTCACACATCTTTGGGTAAGTTTTTCTGTCAGGAGAACAACTCTGGGAGAATTCTCCAAGATTATTTGAATGTATGTATGCAGCCATAATGGTATGTGTCCAGTCCCCTAGTCAATTGCTCCCTGCCACCTGGTGGCCAAATTCTGTAACAGTATCTACTGTAGGCAGACCAGGTTGGCGGAGCTAATTGTTCATCCACTCCTTACTACGGATTAAATTAATTACACTAAAATCAGGGATATGTTACTAGCTGGGTATCTGAACTCCTAATGCTTAGTTTTAGAAAAAGTAAATTGGAAGTTGTGACCGGATACTTGAGAGAGAGCTGTTTCCTTATGAAACAGTATTTCAGGCAAGTTGTTTATTTTAATCTTTTGTGCTGTGATAACATGATAAATATTAAGCCCAAGAGACTACCTTTCCCTCCTGGTTGCTACGGTGATGCACTATAGGACATACCCCTGAAAGAGCTAAGATTAGATAACTTTGAGGGTAAGTGGTTCTTATCACCTGTTCTGCAATTGTGGAATTCCAATGCACTCTCTATCCGAAAGGCCTTTTCACACGTAGCACACTTGAATCTGTACTCACTGTCAACCTGAGAATTGCCAATGTTTAAGAGAGGAAGAGAAAAAAAACAAGTCATTTCACAATGGAGAAAGAGAAAATCTGCAAAGAAATCCAGATGGCTTTTCAATACTTTCAGTCTTCTGATTTTATTCAAATGGGAATTTTTTTCCCTTTCAAAACATTAAAAAACCATCTCAATGGAGGATTCTTATTTCTGAACCCTGTGCAAAAAAGCCCCATTGTTCTTACTGATTGATAAAAAGAGACGTTAGGTGTGTGTGGTTAGCAATCTCTGGCTGTTTTCAAGCTTATATGGAGGTATTTGATTTAGGAAAAAATCAAGACGTCACCAAACTCATCATCAGGCTCCAACAACATTCTTGGCATCAGATGCCAACACTTGGAATACTTGGCATTGGATGCAAAGCCCTCTGAAGTCAATAGAAAGACTCTTGGGCTGCTTGCAGATGTTAAAACAAACAAACAAACAAACAAATGCGCTTTACAGAAGATGCAGTGCACTACTTCAATCCAGCTCCGCAGCATCTGTATAGATGGAGCACTTTAGCAGGGCTTTTTGGCTCTTAGCTAAAGCTGATTCAATCAGCTATTAGATAAAAGCACCAAAAAAGCCCCACTAAAGCACCTATCACGATGTCAGGCGAGCCAAGTCCAACTAATGTGCTGCCTCTTTTGGGCATGCACTAGGCTCGGCATGAGAGTGCATGGAGTTTTAAAGTAAAGTAAAGCGCTAGTTTTTTGGGTTTTTTATTTTTTTTAACATCTGCAAGCAGCCTTGGTGCTCTCAGTGTTTTATTATATTATCTGTATTGCATTAGCACTAAGACACCCTGGTCAAGGATTGGGGCTCCACTGCAAGCGTGTACATACTCAAACACACGTGTGTGTATGTACACACATACATATGTCTTTTATAGATTTAGATTACAATAGGGTAGAAGTGGTTTTACTTCTGTTATGTTGCTATCCACGCATGTATGTATGCATGTTTATGTACACGTGTGGAAGCCTGATATAACAGTAGGACAGTTTCTGTTGTAATCTAAATCTACAAAAGACAGAGACAGAAATGGGACTGGTGGGCAAGACAATAGTGAAAGAATTCTATTTGGTGTAAGCAGCAGTCAGAGCTTACCTCTGGATACAGCCCTCAGCCTAGAGCTATCTCCAGTTCAGTGACCCTCTTTCCTGCAGATTCTTGCATGTTAGGCAACCACTCTGCACACAGCTGAACCACACTCCCCAAATAGCATCCTACATTTCTTCATACATTTCCACCCTTACTCATGAAAAATCAGCTAGTCATTTCCACTCACTTCATTCCTGCTGTGTTTGTATGAAACATGCTGCTTCAAGCTCTCTTTACGGCTGAATAGTTTGGCACATTCTTCACATTTAAACAGTTTGTCACCTAAGGGATCAATCAATATAGAACAGAGTCAGAGGCTGATGTAATCAACTCCACATGGAACACCTAAAAAAAAAAATTGTGAGATGGCAAGCTAACAGCTTAGCTATCAGACACAACAGGAGCCTGTAACAATTAAAAGGACTCACTGATTTTAAGAACAAGAGGAATCATTATGATCAGTTAGCATGACTTCTTGCATGTAACTTTAACCACCTTTAAAGAATTTTTAGCTAGCCATGTTAATAACTTGAAGTCAGGCAGAAGGTAAGGGAGGGTGGCACCACAAGAGTAACTGGTTTAGATATGAGCTTTTACAGAGAACAACCTACTTCATCAGATGTATGAATGAGCAGTCCATTCATGGTCCAAGTTGCCACACTACCCTACTGTGTGCCTAAAAATTATTGCATTTAACTCAATAGCCTTTGAATTAACCACAGCACCTCTCCAGGGAGAGAGAAGCAATCTTTAAAGACTGATCACATTGTCTCACTGTTAAAAATTTGCAAGCTTATTTCTAGCTGGAACTTATCTACTTGGACTTCAAACCAGTGTCTTATGATGCTTTTGTCAACTTGATTCAAAAAGCCATTAAGTAATTACTAAGAGAACTGATCAAAGTTAGCAGTATCTAAGATTCTCTCAAGCCCTGACACTGAATGGAGATGCTATCTGATGGCAGAGAGATGCATGCAAACCCACCGTGAGAGCGGATGTGTCTGCTGAGGTTGCTGCTGTTCTGGAAGACCTTACTGCAGATGCTGCACTGGTACACTCGCTTGTGATCCCCAAGTTGCTTCATCAACTTGCGCCGTATTCCATGTCTACTGGAGAGAATTAAACTTCTTTTGAGGGACATGGTGTTTTGGTGATGAGTAAACCTACTGGATTAGAGAAAGAAAGGCAGGGACTGAAAGGTATCCCACAGAGGAAAAGAAAGTGTGCTAGAAGATGGCAAAAACTTAGTCTTATGCTCAGCCTCTAGGGGGAAGTCAGAGCCTGGCTATTGTGCTCAGGGGTGACTCCTCCCAGCCATGTATAGAAAGCAGTCAAGGCTGCCTGAAAAGCATTTAGTCCAGTCATCCTCAGCCAGAAAAATAAAATGTGTCTAACTTGAATCAAAGATTAGATCTCCAGTGCTCTCAAATGAAGACAAAGGAATTTCTCTCATTATCCCTTAAAATCACTTTTCACTTCAAAAGCTTTGCAATTTTCATGTGAAAAGCATATAAAAGCAGCATGTAGAGAACCATCTAGCAATACCATTCTGCTTCTTTTTCTAACTGCTGTTTGTGACAAGTTTTTGAATCCTACTTTTATATGGCTATGTACTTGCTGGGGGCTTCAATTTATGTTACTAACTGTAATCTTGAAATAGAAATCAATCAAACACACCCACAGATCTTTCAGGCAGCTATTTTCACTCAGACAAAATATCTTTTACAAGAAATACATGCAATTACCATATTTACTCAATTACAAGATGAGGTCCCCCCACCACTTAACATAGAGGAAAAACTCCTTATCTTACAATTGAGTATGAGGCAGGCAGCTGCTATGGCTCTGGCCCCATCCCTGGGTCAGAGCCACAGCCCCAGCTGCTGCTTGCACCCCCCCCACTGCTGCCTGTTCCGTAGCCCCTACCGTTCCTCCCCTGCAGCCTCCGTGCCTCCCCCACCCCCTTCTTTGCTCTGGTGCTTGCAGGTTCTAGCTCTGCTGCAGCCTAGAGCTTGGTGCATGGTCCAGCCCTGTAGCAGCAGTGCCAGCTCTATGCAGTGCTACGGAGCAGAGCTGGAGCTACGCTCCATGCTCCAAGGCTGCAGTGGAGACAGAGCCTGCTGGTGCCGAGACAAAGGTAAGGAAGAGGTTGATGGGCAGGTAGAGGAGAGTGGGGGATGGGATGGGTATGACAGGGGCAGGGACCCAAGGCTGCAGGGTGGCAGAAGCAGCACAAAGAGGAGGAAGTTGGGGGGGAAGAGGAAAGTGGGGGGCAGGGGCATGAGAGGCAGAAGTGGTACAGTGAGGGTAAGCTGGGGGGGAGGGGGAAGGGTAGGAGCCTGCAGCTGCAGAGGGCAGGCACAAAGGGAGGTAAAGGGGGGTGAGGACAGGACAGGACAGGAGGCAAGATGCATGCCTGCCTCACCACCTGCCCTACCACGTACTTCCCCACTGCTTTCCTCTACTGCCTGCTCCATTACTACCCCACTCATCGCCTGTCCCTGCCACTGTCTATGGCAGTAAGGGGGATAAATTTAAGATGATCTTCCAATAATTAGATTCTATACATGGAAAATTCTAACAAAGATATAATTTTTCCATGAATAGAATCTAATTATTGGGGGGGGGTTCATTTATATCTGGGTAAATACAGGAATCAAATTCCTGAGATTCTGCAAACTCCACAGGTATCCTCTCCTTGCCCCCTTCATGCTAGATGAGACAGGAGTGGTTGACAAGTTCTACTAGCAGCAGGACTGCCCAACATGTTTGGGAGAAATTGTAGCATGTTGGAACTTTTATTACTGTCACTCTGGGAGTAATATTAAAAACTGTGCAGCTGTGCCTGAATTTCATAAATCACTTTGTATAACATGATGAAGACACAGTTCTATTGCAGTACACTCTGCAAGGGAAACTCATATTACCAGCACCCCACCACTAACTTATAACGCTTCCAGCCTGCACGAATCTCCCACTGTGGCATACAGGAGCACAAGCTCCATTAGCAGCTGCTCCACCACCAGCAGTCTGTACATCCACACATGGAGCTGAGTGATGAAGAAGACTTTGACAGAACCCACTTTACCACGGATCCCATTAATAAAAAAGAGAGTCAGAGTTGGGCCAGGTTCTGATTGCTCCAAATTAATCCCTCAGCCAATACCCTCCCGCAAGAAAAACTACAACGGTGTTGTAGAGATGACCTGAGGAAAGGTTTCACTGCTATAAGACGCTGCATCCCTTGTGACTTACTTTGTTACTGAACTAATATTATTTGTGGTGCTTGGCATCTTTCCTAAAACCAGTTCCATAATCCTTTCTTCGGCTGCAGAGGGAATGGCTACCTCATCGGGTGGAATCTCTGTTATAATTTCAGCCACACGATCCACTGTGAACACATTAAACACAAAAATACAGAATTTCTGTGGAGGGCTTTAAATGCATACAGGCACAAATGCAATTAAACTCAGAATATACGTTTTCTGAGATGGAACGAAGCCTTATACTTTCTTTATATCCTTTTGTTCTAGAAATACACTGAACCAGAGTTTCCATTCTTGGCATCTAACTGAAATCAAAATAGGCAGGTAATTTAAAAGTATGAATTAAAACAAAGATAAATAATGAGATATGGCTGCTGAACTGGGTTCCAAGACCAAGAAAATAGGGCTGTGTAAAGCTTCAGTTGCTGATTTGATTTGGTGGGGGTTTGGCCCGATTTGGTGGCCGAATCTCTGAATCCGAATCGAATCAGGAGACCCTTTAATCTCTCTGAATTGAACTGGAACCCTCCGAATGGATTCAGAGAGATTCGGAAAGATGTGACGATTCAGACAGACACAGCTTTAAATGTTTTTTCTACATACCTCAAGGTACCAAGTGGCTCATGAATGCTGAGATGGTGGGGAGGATGGATGCCACAGGAGTGCAGGGGAGTCCCCAGCATGCTTGGCAGCAAACCTAGAAGTGGACCAGAAGCACTTCCAGTCCACTTCCAGGTCCGCCTATCTATTTCTGCCTAGTAACTCCAAGATAGAGGTTGACTTACCATCCCTGAAATTTGAGGTTCTCTCCTTTTCAAACCTCCTTTGCTTTTACCCTATTGAATGTAATTGTGCTTGTTATACATGATTGTCCAACATATTTTTCAGGTCAAGCTCTTGGTCTCAATGGTATCTTGGGAACAAACAAATTTTATATCTGTACAGTAACAGTGCAAAAGAGGAAGGCACAAGCTGCTTCTGCTCAGTCAGATTTGCAAACCAATGGTCCAATGGATCCCATGCTAAAGGAAGGCTCCTATCTCAGTCTCAGGAAAACATGCGTTGAGATAAGGTCTTGAAAGAAGTCCCTCCAGATAAGAAAGCTTAAAGGAACAGCCAGGAAGGAGGGAATATATTGGGGACAGAAAGTGTCCTTTCCCTTTCTAGCTAGCACAAAGAAGGACAGGACTCTGTCACTCACTCTTCTGGGTTACCTTAAACTTTTTTGTATTTTCTGCTTATTAATAAAACTAGACCTGAAGAAAAGGACATAATACATAAGAAAACCTGAAAAACTGAGCTTTGTCTACCTCATCTGGTGAATCTGCCCAAAAACTTGCATGCAGATGCTATGATGTTTATTACTGAGGCATTAATCTTAGAAAAGACACTGTCATTACAGGAGATAATTTTCAAAGGTTACCTACATAAACTAAAAACCACCTACCCCAAATCTAGGCACTGGATTTGCAAGCCTTTTTATATTAAGACACAACCAATAAGACAGAAGCCGATCTGGCAGCTACTTGTATAAGCCTCACCTGTCTCATTTGCAGGGTCTTTGTCTTCAACAACAACAAGAGGTGTTTCTGTTTTTGCTGTTTTGGACTTCCTTCCCCTTCGCGGCTTCCTCCTCGTATCTAAGTTGGGGCTGGCCCCTTCACTGATTACAGGCTGATCTGCAGCAGGAGCCTCTACAACCTTTTCTGGAACTCCTTCACTTTGGCTAGTCTGGGGGACTCCTTTCGCTTCCTCCAAGTGACTCAACAGATGCTCTGCAAGGGTGAGAGGAGAAACAGGGTCGTGACTGAAACACATGGATAGCTAAGCCACTAAAGCAGAGGCAGGCAATTATCTTGGCTGGAGAGCTGCTTAAAGTTTGGTGAGCCTGAGAGCCACATAGGTAGCCCCACCCCTTGGCAGTTGCCCTGCCTGCTGGTTGTCATCTTGGGACTGGAAATCTCCCCCCCATTCCCTGACCTTTGCCACCATAAATCCCTCCCCTTGCTCTCTGGAAATGCTCCTTTGGGGTGGGGAGGGGGGTGGCCATCTTAGAACGAGAAAAAAAAACCAAATCATACATTAAAAATCAAACACCTACTATAACTGATTTTATTACAAAAAATATTTTCATCATGATTTGTGTTTGCATAGTGTATATAGAGATGATTGCACAATAACTCAAAGATAAAGTCTTAGTCTTGTATATTGTATGGGGGTGTGTGTATGGTGGGGTGTGGGGAGTGTGCAGGGGGTGTGGCTGTGTGTGGGGAGGCAATAGGGCATGTTGGGGCAGTGTGTGTGTGTGTATGTGGGGAGGCTGCAGGGGCACGGTTTGGGTGTGTGGAGTTTGCTGCGTGTGAGGGAGGGGGTGGCGACTCCCCCCATGCTCCTGCCATGATGCTTAGCCCCCCCCACAGGCAGCAGCAGCAGCAGGCAGGGCCGCTCAGTGCTGGCACCCAGTGGCACGTGGCTTCAGCTAGCACTGCACACAGGGGCAAGGAGAGCAGTCCAGTTGGGCCACCTTTATCACTGGGGCTCCCCACTGTGCATGCACAGCACCTGCTCTTGCACGCCACTGGAAGGAAGCTCCAAGTGCTGGAGCTGCCTGCCTTCACCGCTCCCTGCCATGCAGGCCCTGGGACTCCATGGGGAAGCAGAGGGAAGGGCTCCCCTCTACTTCCGGTGGAGTCCTGGGACCTGCATAACACAGAACAGCAAAGGCAACCAGCTCCAGCACATGGAGCTTCCCTCTGGTGGCGTGCGAGTGCAGAAGCTGCACGTGGGTGGCAGGGAGACCCAGTGATAGAGGCAGCTTGGCCAAGCTGCAGTCCTAGCCCTCCATGTGCAGTGCTGGCTGGAGCCATGTGCTGCCACGTGCCAGCACTGGGCATAAGCACCTCAAGCACCCCAGCTCTATGCTGCTGCCAACCCCAGCCCCACACTCCTGCCCAGCTCTGCAGCTCCCCGCTATCCCCACCACTTCCCTACCCATTACCCAGAGCAAGTAGGACACCAGGGAAGCCAAGCAGGTCTCCCAGGAGCTGCAGCAGTGGCAGCACAGCCTTCCCCAGAAGCTGTGTGCTGGCTGGTCTGGGCCCTTCTGCCCATGACCGCAGGAGTGAGGCACAAGAGGGTATGTTGGGGGGTGGGGGGGGGGTGTATATGAGGGAACCTCACTCCCACCCTTATAGACGGAAGGGCTGGGTGGGGTATAATTATTTGTTGGTTGCCACAAGCTGGATGAAAGTACCTGGCAGGCCAGATTTGGCTTGCGGTCTGTATTTTGCCCACCCCTACATAAAAGCCTATCGTTAGGTTAACTGAACCCTGCCAAGTTCAAGTATTTCATGGGCAGTGAAAAACACCCAACATATATATGAACATTTCATTTACAATGGAGGACTTACCACTGACCTAGACTGAAATATACAAAAGGCTGTATTTATTTGGACAAGTTTATAGATTAGCAATAAAGGGTACAGTGTTCAGAGGTGCCTAAGTGATTTAACAACTTAAGCTGTTCTTCAATGATGACTTAAGAGGCCTGAGAGAATGTCTATACCACTCCCCTAGCATACCACTCTCAAGCAAGAACCAGCATCCACAACCAGAAATGAGATGGTATGGACACACTGAGGACATCTCCTGCCTTTGCTCAAGAACTCACTGGAAACTGAGAACTCAGGAGTGGCAGTGGCGGGCATGCCCAGCATGGCTGCACCGCCTCATTTCTAGGTTTGGCATGTGCAAAGCATGGTATGCTCAAAAAGAGTTTGCCCAGGAGTATAGGGGAAATGGTGTGGACATATCTGAATTCCCATTGGAAACCAGTAAGAATTAGTCTCCTACATCTTTTAATCTCTTAACAGAAACCTTATTCAATACCTATAAAACACAACATAAGAAAATGACATGTTTCAGTACCCTATAACAATGCCTTTGTGCTGCTATAACCGAATTGATGACAATACGGAGCATCCCTAAATCTGCACCCTCTTTTATATGTAACTCCATTTATTCTGATGTTAATATTCATCTGCCATCTACTAGACAATTTTTCTTTCTAGATACAATATCATAACATTTGATCAGACAGAAGCCTGCACTCATCATCAGTTGCAACCTTAGTTTTACTCTTTCTTAGGATCTTAAACAACAACAAGCAAACAAATCATAACACCCTATAACTTATGGCACAGCAAAACCACCACCCTGATTATAAAATGTCTTGCTTTGAAAGGATGGAACTGCCCAAACATTTTCTGGGTGTTCTGAACAGGAATTCCAAATTTCCCTCATACCTGTCAGCAGCTGAGGTTCCTGGAAAATGGAGGAACACACTTTACACGTCCACTGGTTAGACTCCAGTTCAGGAGGCCCAATGCCCTCTGGCGTACTCGCTACATCACAAAAAGAAAAAAATTACAAACATTTTAAATATAAACATAGCCCACTGCTCAGCAGCTCAGAGGGATTTACAATAATGTTTACCCTGCTATGAAGCTTTAGAACAACTTGTTTCATTGATTAAACAAGGAATAAGACTGACCCAAGGAAACAGCTGCTGCAATCTCACCAGTCTGGTAGAGTTTAAGATAATATCCAAGTAGGTGTTTTTACGTAAGAAGCATCAGAAGATGTTTATGCTCGAGACTAACACAGAATTCACTGGAAGGCCAATAGATCATTTTAAGAACTAAAACAGGAATGGAATTAAAAAAGAAAGGAAAGGAGATTTCAATCTTCCTAATATCTCACTTGAGCTTGAGGTAGATTTTCCCTTTCTTCTTTCTAAATTAAGTAACAATCAAAGGTAATTTTCAAAGAATATTTGGTATGACCAATCTTGACCGCCTTAAGAAATCAGACTTACTCATTCTGGGCAAACTGGGAATATGGACTGAACAAAATGTTTTCACAAAAGGGAATGTGAAGGGGAGTGAAAAAGCCCCTACACTTATTTGAACAGCTTAATGAACTGGATATTTTGCCAAGTCTAATATTATAAAAGTGTGATGGGCTGGCTGGCAGTAACTTAGCTCAGGGGTTTTGAAAGGGCAAAAGATGATTGGAGGACTTGGGATTCCCTTTCCTCACCAATCAGGCCCCAGAGACTCACCCTCCATGTCCCCTGATTGGCCCCTTGGGTCACCTGGAGGGGGATAAAAGGGGCAGTGCAGCTGACTCAGGGAAGACCAGCAAGGGACCACAAGGAAGGAGATTCAAAGAACTGGCAAAGAGCTGGGCCAGCAGGGCGGGAGCAGTTGTCCCAGAAGCACCTGAAGGAGTCGGTCGGACTTGCACGCAGCACTTGGACTCTCAGCAGCACAGCATGCGGCCGGCAGGAGAGCCTCCCCGCTGGGCTCCAGGATCCCCTACGAGAGCGTACGGCCAGCAGGAGAGGCTCCCCACTGGGCTCGAGGACCCCTATGAGAGGCTGTGGCCAGCAGGAGAGGCTCCCCAGCTCCAGCAACAATCTGAGTAGTGACCTGAGAGGTTCCCAGCTCTGCTTCCAGCTCCTCCAATAGGAAGCCAGGCAGCTTGACGTCAGGCAGGGGCTCCGGGAAAGTCAAGACCCCTAGCAGCTTAGCCCAGGACCAGCACTGGTGGCTGTGTGGTAGAGTTTCTGCCTACCACATGGGAGATCTAAGTTCAAGTCCCAACTGGGGTGAGTGGGTTAACAGGAAGAAATTCTTGTTGCTGTGGAGAGGGGCTATTGTGTTTTCCCCTTTTCTCCCCCTCCAGCTACCTAGGCCCTATATTCCTCGTCATTTGACATTTCGTATTTTGTGCCTTTTATATTTCCCCAACCAGTATTGTCTGTTCTGCTGTTTGTGTTTTATATTTTGGTTAACCCTGTCTTTTGCCAACTGGATGAATATGAACTTGTGAACCCAGCATTCATTCCTGCCTGTGGCAGGGGGTCAGGCTAGATGATCTGTTCAGGTCCCTCCTGACCCTAGCTACTATGAAACTATGTCTACGATTGTAAGTGTCTAACCCTTGTTGAATCCTGCCACCTCGGGGCATTGTAGTGTCCCCTATACCCCCTGCTTTATGCCTGTTATGTTCCCAGCACTGTTCTGTCATTAAAAGGTATATGGTTAAGTCCCCATTGGTGGTCTGATCTGCTCTATAGGGGGAGGAGAGTCCCTACACCTCCCACAGCACTTCTGCACCTGCTTTGATCCCTTCAATTGGAGAGGGGGTACCTCTTGGAGTATTGCCCAGGTTACATAAGCCTTAGTGTGTCTATAATATTTTATTTGCACTCTGATTGGCTGACAAAAACAACCAATTAGAGTGCTAATACAGTGTTCGGACAGGAGGTGGTGGTACAGTGGAGCACCACCGTGATGGTGGGGGCACAGGGGATGGAGCAGGGGTGGCAAGGCCAGCACAGCTGGCCTTGACCCTCCTGCCCTGCTCCCTGGAGGCAGTAGCAAAGGAGCAAACAGAATGGGGAGAGCAAGGCCAGCACAACTGGCCTTGCCCCCCCCCCCCCCGGCTCCTTGGAGGTGGCAGCAGCAGTGTGGGGGTGGGGGATGAGTGGGGAGGGGGGCTGAGGCCAGCAGTGTGCTGGCCTTGCCCCCACCCCCTGTATTCCCTGCAGGTGGCACATACGGAAGAGGGGGACCAAGGCCAGTGCTGTTGACCTCGACCCTTCTCTCTCTCCTGCACTGCTCCCTCCCGACATGGCGGGGTGGTAGGAAACAGCAAGCCTGGACCAATGCAGGAAGGGGGATGGGAGCACTTTAATAAGAGGTACTAACCGAAGGCACAGTAACTAGTTACTGCGTAGTAGCGCCAGCACATGTTTTTTTAGCGATGCTTACTGCACATCAGTCTAATAACACTATGCAATAGGCTATCAGTACGGTTAATAACTGCTATGTTACTGCGCAATATTAGGCTAATGCGCAGTAAGCATCTTGTGTAGATGTGCCCAGTATTTCTTAAATAAAACATGCAGAATTTCAGTTCTGCAAAGATTTTTCTTTTCTTTTTCTTTTTTTTGGTGGGGAAAGGGGATATGGCAGGGATCAGGTAGGAAGGAAGGTCCCAAAATGAAAACCTATAAAACCCCTCTGAAATATCTGTTTTTTTCTAAACACAGTTTTTCAGTGACCATTATATTATAATAGCAGCAGCATCTGGGTTAATTAGATGAGCTTCTCTGGTGGAATATTTTAAACACGTCTGTAACAGAAAAAGAAAGTGCCATGTTTAATGTCAATGCATAATGTCTAAGCAGAGCAGCTTCCCAATGAACTGCCTCTGATGACCCCTTTTGAATAGAATTTAGATAAAGTAATTTACAAATGTTTAATGCCTCTTAATTTCATTGTCCCAGTTACTGGACGTGACAAAAAAGACTAAGTTCTAGCATACCGTTCTTGTGGGGAACTTTCTGGGGGACTCGGTGTGAACATATTTTCCTATAAATAGTTCCAGTAAATAGTTTTATAAGCAGAACACCTTTATGCCCTTTTCACCTCAGGGACAGATGGCCTGACAGCAGGCTGTAGACTGCTCTTTGACTGATTTCCTGTGATTTTATGCTTCGTCTTATTGGGTCAGTGTTGACCCCAGGTTAATCTTATAGTTTTGTAACTTTTCTGTTGCAAGCATGGCTAACTGTCAAAGGACAGAGTGAGGCTCTGAGAGAACTGGGTAGAAAAAAAGGCAGTTCCAGGGAGGACACAGTAAAGAGAAAGTCCCAGAGTGTAGAGAAAGGAATAGTCCCAGGGAGGAGAGAGTAGAACCTGAAGAAAAGAGGCACAATAAGATGGTTTTTTTGGAAGCAGTCTGCTGTGCTGTTTGGGACATCAGCACTCCGATCCCCTCCACTTATAAGAAGAAAACACCCCCATTCCTGGAAGATGCCCAAAAAGGAGCTCTTTGAGGAAGGAGTGCTGCAGATCACTGGGAAAGCCATGCCAGGGCTGGAAAAGCCAAGCCATGCTGGCTTCCAGGGGCCCTTCAGGAGAGGGAGACCAAATAAAGGTTCTCCTTGGGGAGTCACGAGGCAGAGCCTCCCTTCGGAAGTGGCATGATCTGTGATACTGAATACTCTTTGTACTCATGTAACATTAAGCATGTTTTTTAAAACAATCGTTCCTTTGTCAACGTTAACCACCTTGCTCACAAGGTTATCTAATTTTGAGCCACTGTAATCAAGCATAGCTTGATGTCTATCAGATTTCTAAATTCTCTTTTAACTAATAAAATGTTTAGGAATAACCACTGGTCTTAACATATCCAAATGCCATTTTTCCCCATGCTGCCACTATCTTTTTGGTTTCCTGATTATAGTTTATATTTCAGGTACTACACCGTGAACAAAAGAAAAGTAAAGATTCCCTTCAGGCTTCAGAGTACCAAAAAAAGAGTTAAAAGCAGTTAGTAGAGATTGGGAGAAACATCTGCCTGCAAGTTTCTAATCCCTCTCAGTTACTGTTCTTGATCACAGCAGGTTATTAAACACCCATGAAGACGATTAATGAAAATACATATATTTGAATACTACCTTCATTAAGCGTCAAGGATACATTACATGACATACAGTCAGTAGCAAAGTTAGGGGTAGCTGAATGGAAAACCAGCCCTGGGAGCCAACTTAAAGGAGGTGCCATCACTGCTGTCGCAGAAGCACCTGCAACTGGGGAGGTCGTAATACCACAGAAGTGGCTACAGGAACCCCTGGGCAAACAAATAAGCACTTGATCCCCTCTCCTCCACCCAGGGCACCACAATTCCTAGTTATGCCTCTGCATACAAATAAACCTAATCAAAAATATGATTTTATTTATAATGTTTGACACATTGCGCATATAAACACACATGCACATTATGTGCTGAATGACTCCTTTGCTCCAGGTGACCCTTAACCTGGTACTGTTAGCTACATGAAGTATAGGAATGAACACAGGATAAAGTATTTTTGTTTACCTGAAATATCAGCTTCAGGCACACTGGACTTCTTGGGCTTTTTATGTGAGAAAACAGCACTGGGAGACTTTGAAGAGAGTCTGTTCCCTTCTTTGTCATATTCCATCACAACTAAACACATATCTGTAGTGGGAGAAAAACAGTTTCTTTTTGTCCTTTTCAGTACCTGATAGTGTCAAGGGCAACACCTACAGATGCTGCCAGCTATACTAACATAGCAGGTCTTCAACAAATACTTTCCCAAAAGTTCCTAACAAAGGAGAAACTCTATTTATGGCAGAATGCCTACCATTGTAAAATTGAGAAATACACAAGTGAGAATGCACTTAAAAACAATGAGTATGGATACTTGTATCACTGTATACATATATATTTCTTTACAGAAGTATGCAAATCCTTCAAATCTTGATTAGGCAACAGACCACTGACTATCAATTCCTGATGACCTGAGATTATTTGCATGAGAATAATTTGCAGGCTCATTATATTAAATCTGATATTTAGCAGAGTTGTAGCTTCAGCCAAATATCTAAAAACCTGGAGAGAGGGTATTCAGTTTCAGCTCAACATAACGCATATACAAAATTAACCTACTCTGGTGCTTTTTTTACTTAGGAAAAGAAAAAGGAAGCCTTTCTTTGCACCCCATGTGGAAACAGCTTGTGACAAATAAAAAATACTGGCCAAATGACCTAAGCATCTCTTCAGCCTTATAATACTTCAGGCTGCACTCTCAAAGAAAGGTCACAAAGCGTACTGATGACACTTGCATATCACCAAGCCATTCACTACTCTGTAAATTATACTCAACCTAGCAACTGCACAACAATCAAAAATGCTCTGTAATGCTAAAAGGTCTTTGTTTAAGATACAGAAATGTACAGGTAAAAGAAAATTGAGGAAAGACATAAAAGCTTTTGTGCCAGTTTAAATCACTCTATTAAAGCAGTCTGCCTTTCTCTGCAAATAACTCAAGTAATCATGTGGAATAAAAGCCTTGTTTGAACTCATCATTTTGTTTCAGAGGGCACAATCGTTGAAGGTAGATGTATTTGCCTGCAATTATACAGCATCCTATGGAAAGGAAAGGATGCCTTCACTGCAATTAGAAGGGGATCACTTCTTTAGTGATTCATTTATGTTTGAGTTATATTGGCATTTGGACTTTTTAGTGAAGAGCCTGCAGCTAAAGATCATCTTTTCCTGTCTGTTGGATCCTAAGAGCCTGGAACTACTAATTAGGACATGTATTTTTTCTTTTACTTAAAGATACTGCTACTACATGATGCTGAACCTGAGCGTTTGTCTTTTAAGATGAAACCTGCATGTGAGATGGTCTGATTTTCACATCTTATCCATGCAGGGTCAGGGCCAGCACTTGAGATACTCAGCAATTCTCAATTGTCACAGCACTTATAAAAGTGATCACATGTAGCAGGATTTGACACTTGGGGGGGGAAAAAAGAATTAAAGATGCACCAAAACATACCATTGGCAATAGTAGTAACCTGCTTTAGCACTGGCTTTTCCATTTTTTTGGCATAGAAAGCTGCATACCACACTCGCAACTCTGTCCCCGGTGGGATGTCCCGGGAGGTAGTGAAATAAATATCACTGTCATGCTGGAAGGCAGTCAAGTTCTGGTGTTCATATTCAGTGGCTGGCCTCACCATCATCATCCAATTGCAGTCATCTTCATTAGAGGTATCAAAATAAACCAGAGGCCCATCCTTCTGGAAAACCTGTGACAGCAATGGAAATAGAATGCACACTGTAACAGAGACCCTTTAGTCCCCATAATAAGGAAGAAGGGGAAGGGCCCTTGAAGGAGAATGAGAACAGGCTGAGGCACCACCACTTGGAGAAATATAAAAGGGCCATGGCAGTATTTATTTATTTGATGTATAAGGAGCAGAAGCACTCCAACAGCTAAAGAGAACAGACCTCCTGCCAAAGAAGGCCTGAGCAAAGAAGCTGGAATACTACAAGGAGGACTAGGTACAAGTAAGCCAGTAGGAAGGCTAGGCCTATGCAGGACCCAGCTGAAGGACATTGCAGAAAGGAAGACCAGCCGAAAAGAGATCTTGCACCAGGAGATGGTGATGGGTCTCAGCTGCAAGCAGCAGTATACCAAGCCAGAAATGGCCCGTCACCCCAGGACAGAAGGTAAGAGCATGGAAAGCAGGCAGGAAAACAACAAAAGACAGATCTGCTGGATATGGACACAATGAGGCCTGCGTTGTGTTTGGGCAAGGAGGATAGTAGTTGTAAGTCGCGCATACTATAAAGGTTACGAAAAATAATGGCTAATAAATTAGAATGTATTTTGTGCTTTTAGGATAAAAACTTAGAATACTTCAAGCACAAATTAAATGTCAGCACCCAGATATTTAACCCAGCACGTGTGACAAATATTACCTACATTTTACAGTTAAGTAAACTGAGGCGAAGTCATACAGCAAGTCAGAGACAGAATGGAAATAAACAAAAGCTTTAACTCAAAGGAACCTACTTCAGTTAACTCAATCAAAATTACTCACTGAAGAATGGAATGCCAATTAACCTTTTTATTCATGAATGATGGGAAGCAGGGAGAAAAGCCAGAACACTAAATAACAATCAACCCTTGATTTGGGTTTCTACTTATTTCTAAACCTTTATTTCTGATGAGATATTACTGCAGAGGGAAGACTGGACTGAAACACCCAAAACAGGTTTTTACTGAGACTTTTAAAAGGTGTGAGAATGAAACAAAAATGAGAACACACTTTTGTTGTGGTTGTTGTATGAGCATAACTTAAGTAACTGGAAAGGCAAAAGGATTATCTGCTTTTCTGATTGTGTATTGGGAAAACAGAATTAAATTGAACTGCCACACCAAAAAAAAAAAGAATTTGCATCATCATCCTTCTCCATCCTCCACCACCAAGTGTGTAAAGAAGAAGTCAAATGGCACCTATCATCCCTATCTTTCACTTGCTCTTGTAGATCTTCTCTGTTCAAATGGAACAAAGCTGTTTTAGCAATGGCTATACTAGACAGGATGCCTCACTAGGTTGAGCCACTGTCTGCTCCCTCGGGAATGCCACAGAAATACTAATTTAGGTGGCTTAATGTTAGATATTATCGAAAACTCTCTCAAATCTATCCATGTCTTTCCATAATGCTTGTACTATATTGCAGGTGTGCTCATGATGACCTTAGAACTAACTTCACATCAGTATCATTGTGCATGCATTATATTGTACCTTCAATGGAAAGGCTGACTCCTTTTCCAGTTTGGCAACTCGCTTAGATTCAAATGGGCCAAACTGGGTACGTTTGACCAACTGAGTCAGTGCAAATACACCTTCAGTCCCATCTTCAAGTTGTCTTATCTCCAGGTTGGAAGGCAGAGATGACCTAAAAATTGAAGGAAAAAAAACCCCCAAGAGAATAAAAATATCAGGAAAATTATCCATACATAAGAACAATTATCTCAGTGTCCAAGGGGAAGAGAAATAAATCACCACCCAGTTTCTCAATGCTGCAATGTCAGGTTGTCATTACTCCAGTTTCCAATAGAATTTTTAAAGTCCACAATGAAAACACTTCTACTGCTCTCAATTTTTTCAAAAGCTTTGTTTCAATATGAGTTGCCAGTGCCCTTTTATAATTCACTGCTTTCAAGATATTTTCCTTTTCAATCAGAATCTTTCTTATTGCCAAGGTCAAACTTGCAAACCCTGCTGTTTCCACTCTTCTTCCCAATTCCCTTCCTAACACGTCAGCAGTAGCTAGCCTTCCTTCAGATCATCAGTGCTTTTGTCATGGACACCTTCCCATTTTAGCAAATTGGGCCTGTGAGAGGAACCATATTCAAGAAACATTTCTTACTACTTAAAAAATGTGGCCCACCTCTGAAAAATAATTTCTTGTGACAGAAGTCATCATACTACCTTGACAAAGCTGTATAGGTGACAGACATAGATTCTTATGAACCAATTTAATTTTTAGTGACTTAATCTTAGCCTCCCTCATGAGCATCCTCAATAACACAAGCTCTGCGGTGACAGGGAAAGAGCAGAAGGGATGCTCTCTATAGCACCAGTCCCTCTATCTGGGGGCTAGATTTCTGCATGAGAAAGTAGGCAGCTGGTAACACAACTACTGCTGTAATTACTGCCTACTGCATCCCCTCTTCAGCTGCAGGGGGAGTGAGTCAATTCTGACTCAGTTTCAGTAACAACTGCATTACTAGAGACAGAAGTCAACAAGTTCTTTCTCTTTCTGTTCCCTAGATATTTGGGGTTACTACATTTCCAAAATCCCAGGACCCCAATTCCCACAACTCTTATCAGAAGTACTGATGCCTGGAGTACCTCAAAAGGTTTCCATCCCCTAGGCTTCTTTCCGAGGATACTTCCCAGATGAGAAACAATTTGGCCCTTTTATCTACAGAACTTCAGTTTTCAAAAAGTTATGCTTTCAATTGAAAGTCTACCCTGGAGTAAAATTGATAAGGCCAACTGATTATAACGGCTATGCCCCCCCAAAATATTTCCAAACATGTTTAAAAGTACACTTGAGCTGGCTTTAGAAATAGCCCCTACAGTAACTGCAACCCCAGCTTCTCATTACTGTGCATGAGAACATTAAAATGAAACCAGTTATAAACTACAGTAACAGGAAAAGGGTGAGACTGACTAATCTATTTTCCTTGTCCAGGCTGAGAAGATTACCAAAAACAAACAAAGTGTATAAGGCTTTTATTGACAAACAAATAAGATTAGTTTAAAAAAACAAAACAACAACCCTTCAGTTTTAGTAACAAAAGGTGTTACTTTATTATAATATAGTAAAGGACACTTGCTTGGACTTTAACACTTCTTCTCCCCTTGTCCCCTCCTTTTTCTCTTTTTTTAAAAACAAGACAGCCTCACTTAATCCTTTCAGCAGGATACATTTCTCAGTTGTACTACAGCCTTCACACTTGACCTTGGACAAGTTACTCCCTTTCAGCCCAAGTTCCCAAAGATAACCCAGAGATGGTAATAAAATTTTTCCCACATTTCATCCATTTTGCCTTGATTGCAAGCACTCCAGGATAGGGACTCCCACTTATTAATAAATATTGACCCAATAATGCCAGCTGGGATATGTTTGTGAAACAGTAATCCCTGGCAGTATGAATAACAGGTGTTCACCCTTCCCTCTACAGAGAGGCCACAAAGAAAAAGGCAAGAGACAGTTTAGCTGTCATCAAGCCTCTCTGGTTCTGATCAAAGATTCACTGCCGTGTCTTCGAGACCAGTCTTCTTCACTGAGTTTCTATGTTTCTAGAATATTTCAAAGATACCTTAAAACTGAAGCATCTTTTCCAGAGGAAAAAAAAATATTTCTCTTTAAGATATACAGTTTGGTGACATTTAATGATTCTATGTAATACTGTTTTATCCTAACTGAATTTAAGTGGGTAGTTTCTTTTGGGAAACATAAATAATTCTGCTATTTTGTTATAGGTTGACAAAATCAGGATTTAAGATCACTCTTAAAAACCTATAAAAATGGGAAGAATCAGTGGCTTTGCTTCTTGTGGTGGATAAATGACAGATGGTGAATGAAGTACTGTAGCACCCACATTATCACCACTGGAAAATGCTGTACCATGCTGAATATGTCAAAATGCGGTGTGATGTGCTTAAGATGGGAAAAACAAGAAAATGTGAAAGGTATCACTGTTTTTAAGAAACCAACCATTTTAAGAAACCATCCCAATTAACAAACTCACCACAACTGCCAAGGTATGAATAAGCAGGGAGACACTTGTTTCAAAGCAAAAAAGTGCTTAAACACATGCTTCAGTTTTTTGTTTCATCATGGTCTGTCTGTTTGGTAGATGGAGATCCTCATTTTTAGGTGTCAGTCTGGCATATGCCAAACAGTAAATTAATTTTAAACAAAGGAACCGCAGAGCCATGCTAAAGTTACTTACCTTGCCCTGCTCAACACAAAGGAGTCTTTGACTGTCACCACTGGGCCCAACTCGGGACATTCTGAATCATGATACTGACCACAGTCCTCACACCCTGTAAGGAAAAAGACAGCATACACAGCTTCAAGGAAATGCTATCCTAGGAATATTGCCTTTTACTTAGGAAAGCCAGATACAAAATTCAAGCATCAAACTAAGTAAATTAAATAAGCTCATCATTTCTACTGCCTCAGAGGATATGCACAATTGAATCAAAAGCACTGTCCAACACATATGCAGGACTGGCAAAGAAATGTCATAGGTGACAATGCACTTAAAAAAATTAAAATATCTTCCCAAAGAAAATATTTTCAAATCAACCCCCAGTAAATACTTGGTACAAAAATAGTTGAACAACGTTTTAGCCAACAAAAGCTAGGAAAATCATTATTCTATTCAAAGGATCCATGTTTTTAAAGCACACATGCAGAATCTCATATATTCTCAGACACTGAAAACATCCTGGCCCTACTGAAGTCAATGACAAACACCTCATCAATTTCAACAAAGCCAGGAATTCTCTGGGTGTAACAGATTTTCCCAAGTTTCTGCATAGTACCTAATGAGAAGATCCTTAGCTTTTATTACATGGCTACAACATCACTCTTACACTGCCTTTTATTATTTGGAAGTCTTATCCTCAGTGTTCACAAAAGTGAACACTAACTTAAGGATTTCTTTTAAGGTTATGCTCTAACAAAAACTTTCAATGTTTAGCATGCAAATTCTCAGTATCTAAAATTTCTGCAAAGATATTCAACATCTAACACCACAACATGTGGCTTTCTTTAATTCTTAGTGTCCACCACTACTCTACTAGGGAACATAAGCAGCACATGGACATGTGAACTCTCCTTTGTGGACGGACAATTAAAGTGGGGTTTAAATAATAACACTACCACGCAACATCTATCTCTGAAATCTACAGGATGCCATCTGGCAAACCTTCCTTGATCAACAGTGTTCACTATGTGTGGTACTTAAGGGTGCAAAGGCTACAGAAGCATTACAAAACCAGAGACAGTGAGACAGATGTGAATTACCTGGAGGAGAGTGCAAGAAAATTCAGGTTTAGCAGTGATGATGGTTTTTAGAAGCAAGTTTATGGTCAGAAGAAAGACTCTAATCAGCAAATATTTTTACAATACTCATAGAAATCAAGGGCTGGAAGAGACCTCAAAAGATCATTGAGTCCAACCCCCCTGCTCTGGGCAGGAAAACTGCTGAGATCAAATGATCCCAGTAAGGTTTCTGTCCAGTCTTTGCCTAAAGACTCCCTGTACCACCTATTCCACTATTTGTAGAGTGCACTCTTCCCTCTCATCCTGATCTTATACAGGCTCATAATTACTAATAGTAACTATTATTATTATTAAATTGTTAAATTCTATTAGTAACTTATCATTAACCCTCGATTCCTTGCAAAACAGATAATTTACCCAGCTCTTAAATGGATATACTGAGGCACAAAGTGAGTGTTAGCATCAGAAACCAAATATATGAGTTCCAGTGCCCAGCTTTAATTACTAGGCTACAACTCCCTTCAAAACATACTTGTATTCTGTAATGATGTCCCATTTTTGTTCCAATTGGAATCAAAGAAATGGACCTTTTGTGCATTTTCTCAGCTACATCTGCGTAGTTTTCTGCCAGAAAAGGGGGAAAACATCATTGTAGAGTCACCATACCCGCTGAAGAGCACAGTGTGTTCTATTCTGTTTCATGCTTATCAACAAAACTGTCAGCTGAGTTCTGATTCTACTATGTTTACTTCTGATGAGGCAGCATGAAACAGAAAGACAACAGCACAATTTTCAAGCACCAGGCTGAGCATGTAGTCCTTCTGGCATTTTAGAAGCATGTTATTTAGTTGTGAACTGAGCTTAATGCAACATGAAGCTCAACAACAGTGAGCAACTTTGGAAGCCCAGAACATCAGATACAAAAATCAATTTTTATTTCAGAAAACTCGCATAGAAATCAAGAAATGCCACAAATTCAACTCCCATGTCTCATTTGGGTATGGGGAGAGCAGGTTACTTAATGCACACTATTTGTGCAATTGGCAAGGGCCTGCCCCCTTGCTAACCTAACCCACAGAGGTAAAGATCATTTGCAAGACTTCCTGGTCTGCTCTGGCTTCTACAGCACTGAGGCTCTTTTTGTGGTAGGGCAAATAGAGAAGCTTCATCATGGAGACTAACAGTTCAAGTAATAAAATGTTAGGGCAGCACTGCCTTAGGAGAGAAACCCCAGCAAACTTTTGCAACTGAGATGATGCCACAGAGTCAGTGATTAGAGACCATTCCCTTTTGTCCTGTGGAGCAAAAATCCTGAACAGCAACAAATGGGCTGCAAGGTGAAGGGACCATCAAGGCCACACTCTTTGCTTTTGCTTTCCCCAGCCTGGATCAGAATCAGGACTCCTTTGGTTATATAAGTATAACCCCCTGATCATCATGGTCTACAGGTTCTTTTCTGTATCAGATCCTCGAAGGACATGAGGACGTTGCAGCTCCAAAACACAGGACAACAGGTTTCTAACCAAAACTGAATTTTCTCATTTTCCTAGCTCTGAAGATCCATGGGACAATGCCTGATGCATTGCCCAATAAGGCAACCACCACCACATAAGCAAAAGGCTCAAATTAACCACTGACAGTTCTAGGGGTTTTCAGTCTCCCCATAGCCGGTTATGAAAAATACTGTGCTATTAATTCATGTCTAGAGCCATTTCAGTATATTCTTCCTCTCCCTTTCCAATAAAGTATGCATGTTCTTAAAAACTGGAAGTTTCCTTCTATACCTGGGATTCACTTATATAATTGACTTTACAAATAAATAAATACCTTTACAAAAGGTAAGTTTGTTTTAGGTTCAAATTTAACATAGGGTACAGACAAGTCCCATCCTGATAACTACATCACATTCTTCTTCTAATACTTACAAATAAACATGGTTTCATCACTGCCATCTTCTGCCATATCTGCAACCTGTCAAAAAACAAGAGGAAGCTGAGCATAATGAAACTCCTTACTTTTATTACACTAATAAAACACCCACCTATTAACCTATAATGTTAACTGAGCTACATTAATATAGAGGCTGCTGAACCCTAACAAAGAAGGATGCATATGAAAGGTAAAACGCAAATTAAAGATACTATTGATTCAAGTACTGACTATTAGTAGTGATGACAGGACAAAGTGGCGCTCCCTTCTCAATCACGGAGTCCAACATCGTGATGAGAAATGGTCGCTCGAATTACAACAGAAATGTGACCAAAGGAAACAGCCTGTCAAGTACAGTAGCCCCTAATGCCATGTATACCTGTGACCACTGTGGCAGGACCTGCAAGTCTAACATCAGTTTTTACAGCCACAATAGAAAATGCACCACCCTCAGTAGAATAGCTGCAATATCCATCATCATTCTCTGATGAACAGATGCCATATATTAGTAACATTCTTTCTACAAGTTTCAGGCCTTTTCCTAACCACTTTGGTTTATGAAGCATTTTAATAAAGGAAACTGAAATTTATTATTTTAATCCATACAAGCATTTGTGAAAAACATGCTCGTATCAGCTTACATCACAGTTTTATAAGTACTGCTGGCACATAAATACAATGGAATTATTAGTTTTACAGCAAAGTCATTTTTCTTCCCAACACTTACTTCAGATAGTTTTAGTGGACATGTGGGACTTTTAGTCTATTCCACTTTAAAATGACTTTTGTGTTAACTGCATTCCACTATAAATTATAATAGTAAAATGAGTTCTAGTGATGGGTTAACAAAGGCAATGTAAAAAAATAAATATAGGAGATGCACCTAGGAAATATTCTAAATGTGCATTGACTCTTCTATGAAGCATTCCTAAATATTACACAATTGAAATTCCAGTGATCAGAATGCAAAGGGTTTTTTTTACATATAAAGAGATCATTACATCTTTAAATCTTATATCTTTAAAAAGTCCACTGAAACATGTGCGGACCCAAAAATATATCCAAAGCCTCAGGCTTTGGATTAGGCTGACTCTTCTTTAAAGACAGTCAGCCTAATTTGTTTTTTTAAGATACAAGCATGCAGAAAATATGAATAACATTTGCAATTTTAGACACTTTATGAACTCTGTTCATAACCTTATGATATGTTCAATTTGAACAAATATTTTCATTGGTCAGGAGGGGTTCCCACTGACTTAAATGGATTTTTAATCAGTCCCTTACTGCCCCAAACCAAAACACATCAAGTAGTAAAGATCTGTATTAAATTCAAAGAAGCTAGGATTTTCAGAGCTAGGGCTTCTGTTCTGTATCAAACACATAATTTACACTTGTATCTTATCATGTGGTATGTAACTTCACACATCTCTCCCCCACAATTCTCAGCCAGAAGCTCAGGCATGAAGTAAAAGCTTTATTTCTCCATTGCTTTTGCTTCATGGGCCTGGAATGAGAACTGTCAACTTTAGTGTGGCCCCAAGGTCACCTCATATCATTCTTCCCTTCTACCTGGTCCTCTCCAGTTCTATTATGAGCCAGGAGGGAGCTGAAGATCCATACTGTCAGCCCCATACTCACTCTTACAACTGGAGAGGGCAAGCTTAGAGGCCCACTCATGTCAGGTTTGTCAGCCGTGAGTCACACAGATGAGAAGCTGAGCTTCTAAGAACTGCAACCCCAGCTACAGAGAAATTAATGTATTTTTTTCATATGATGACACCAGAGAATAAAAAGGCTATGTAAAAGGAGTGATATTTTGGTAAGTACAACCACTAACTTTGGGGCAGTGGATCATGAATGCTTTTGCAAATGTGGTGCAGGGAAAAAGTAAGCTTTGGTGAATGGAACACAGGACAGGGAGTGAGCAGAAACAGGATTAAGAGCCAGGTCTCCTATGGATTTGTACAACTGCACTTAATTAAGTCACATCATCTCTGTGCTACCCTATTTTTACTTATCTGTGAAATGAGGCTCATGACTTGTGCCCTCATTCATAAAACATTTTGAGATTTACAAATATAAAAGTAGTAGGTATCTTTTGTCACTATTGCTTAAATAACTTACTGTGTGGTGGCAGCTGTTCGTTATTATCAAGGCATTGCATAAAAATGGGCAAAGATAAGCAAAGTCTGGCAGATCTTTCCTTTCTCTCCTAACATACAATAAAAGGACATGTTCTTCCATACTGGGGATGCAATTCTGCAGTGGTGGCTTTAACCCCAATGGCTTCCAGAGCCACTGCATGGGTAAGACCAACATCCAGGGTGTTAATATCGCCACCAAAGATGGGTGGTCTGGCCTGCAAGAAGCCCCACAGTCCAGATCCAGCCCATGGTGCTAAATGAGTTTGATATCCTTGCTGTACACGATCACAAAGAATAGCAATTCAACCAGTTATATTAAAGAGACTGCATCTTTGCAGCGGTTTCCATACTTGGGAGGTTTAATTTTGTCCGTGTAGATTTGGTTGAGGCATGCTGGTAAGCCAAGTCAGCACTGCCACTGTCTGCATCAAACCTGTTGCGCAAGGCAATTGGTTCCCAGGTCTGACATTACCAGAAAATTAAATTCAACAAATGTTTCTGGTAATTATAATTATTATGTACAACATTATGGGAGAGCAACAATTGCTACAGTTTTAGGAATGAAGAGAAAACGAGACGTAACAGCATACAGGGAGAGCACAATGGTGTAATGCTACCGTTTAAGGAGATGGAGATAGCAAATAGAGGTCACTCAAATACACCTCATTAAACTGATGAGAGAGAGGTGCTAAATCTCAGTTAATGTTTTACATTATCTTAATTTTCACCTCTCTATACAAGTCATTTTTCATTTCCTACATAGCACACTGATTTCTGATGCACCAGAGGTCTTTTCATTAGTTCAGCACAATGACCTACTATGTTCTGCAAAAGAAAGAACAGATAATGCATTATGTATCAAGTAGACCCAAAAACTGCAGTGTAAACATATCCATTGGAACAGAGCTAATAAATACACCAAAGGGAACACCTGAATGTGCAGGTATAGTAAGAGGACTGCTCAAGGACTCCTGTACATTTGTACATTCATATATTCATATTTGCTGTACAGGTTGACTACAGGTCTCTGTAACTTTGCTTATGCAAAAGACAAGGAAGAAAGAAGATCCTGAAAATTAGTTTTATAATTCTATTTTGACTTCATATGTCACTTTTCACCCAGGGATCTCAAAGCTCCTTATAAACCACAATTATATTTTCACAATACTCTTCTAAAATAGGCATTATGACAACCCATTTTATAGATGATGAGTCTGCAGAGTCACACTGCAAGTGGCAGAGCCTGATAGAACCCAAAACCTCTTACTCTTCATTCTTGCTTGGGACCAGATTTGTTTCCTTCGCTGGATGCTAACATTTAATCTAGCAAAGGAACCCACCCTACCGCACACAATTAACTTCCTGCTTTGCAGAGATGATACAGATCTTCTGGGCATTCCAGTAATTTCTGTATGTTATTGATAGCACTAATTAAGTGCCAACTACACTAATAAAGAACTAGTTACCTCTGTACACGAGGAGTTGCACAAAAATACATTTTAGCTAAGGGAGTGAGGATCAGATCAGAAGTAAAAAGTGCACTTTTGACAACATGAGGGCACCATATGCTTTAAGTAGAAACAGTAAGGAAAACATATCAGCTGAATGAATGACCTGGACTCACTGAGCCATGCTTGTTTTGGGGATCAAGAACTGAAGAAATGATGTATGAATAGCTCAAGTTTCTTTAATAAATTATCTACACTGGTGCATCGAGACATTGTGTCAGGTCACAGCCCACACAATTTTATCAGCTGGAGGTTTTCATGTAAGAGTTAGCAAAGAGAATTTGTCAGTTTGCATTTTCATCCCCAATGTAAGTAACTGTAACTAGCTGACTGAAAACCACTTTATAAATAGCCACAGGTTATCTTGCCACAGCGTGGCAAAGAGCAGATACTGAAACTGGGAGCGAACTGGGTATTTTTAACACTGTTCCTCTCTGGCATGCAGCCTCCAGTATTTAAGGCCCTGGAAGTTCAGATTCAGAGGCTGTGCCCCTAACCCCCGTGGCAGACTGTCAATACCTGTATTACGTAGATAACATCTATGGATAATAAGATAACACCTGGCCCGCAACCAAGCTGCTCATCTTGCCAGTTTAAACAAAATGAAAGAACATAGCTGAAGGCAGTGCAGACCGAGGGTGGTTTGACTTATTCGCTTCTGGGATTTGCTGGATGCCACACGGCCAGGAAGGGACGTTTCCCCTTCTGCTGCTGCAAGTGTCGGGGGTGTCTGTTCACCTTCAGCATTGGGCCTTGGCTGCAGCCAGGACAGGGGATTTTGACTGGGCTTTGCCAATACAACTGCTGAAACTAAAAAAAACAAAACCCCAATACCTGAGGTTTCTGGCTAGAGACTTTTGCTTCTGCTAAGGGTCACACCAATCACCATATCAGGGGTTAGGAAGAAGCTTTTTATCCCCCGGTCACTGCCTGGACTGTGTGCATGAGATAGAGAGGAGGTTGGTCAGCAAAGAGTCTGACCCCACAGTCAGACCAGCATGTGTGAGATGCTGGAGGGAGGCGTTTAGGAAGGAATTCTACCCCACAGTTATGTCAGATCAGCATGGCCTATGCCTATGAGATGGGGTTGGTCAGGATGGCATTTTACCCCACAATCAAATTGGCATGGCCTGCGTATGGTGTAGGCGGGGGTTGCCTTCCTCTACAGGCACCCCCTTCTCCTTGCACTGTCTCTGGCATGGTTTTAACAAGCCAGCCCCGGTGCCAGCACACCACCTGGCACAGCAGGCCCCACCGCCTTGCTCCTGCCCCACGAAGACAAGGCCAAGCAAGCAGCAGAAGCATGGCTGGAGCAGAGCAGCCGGCTGGGCTGGGCTGGCCTGTCCCGTCCCGTCCCGTCCCGTCCCTTCCGTTCTCCTGCGCTTGCATGCGACCCGTTGGGCGTGGGTGGGGGGAGAAGCCCTGGTGCTGGGTGCAGGGGGGGACAAACCCGTCTGGGGCACAGGAGGATGAAGACGAGGAGGAGGAAGGTGGGTGGGGGTTCAGCACCCACTTCTCCACTGGGGGCCGAGCTGCTCTGAGATGCTTTGTCACCTGCCCCCAGGGCAGGGCACCCCCAGGGGTGGGATCCCACCCCCCAGGGGTGGGATCCATCCTGGGGGCGGGATCCAGCCCCTGCAGAGAGGGACATCGCAGAGGGCGTCGGAGCCGCCTGGGGCACGGCGGGAGGTGCAGCCGAGGCGCGGCTCCTTCGCCTCCACTCCTCTCCGCGCCTGGCGGCGGTTGGAGGCCGGGGCCGGGATCCGGGAGCGGCTCCGCCGGGTTTTGCCTCGGACCCGCCCGGGCGGCGGGCGCTGAAACAAAGACCAGGCAGGCCGGAGACAAGGAGGCGGCGGCGGGAGCGGGGCCCGCGCGCCACGGGGCAGCCCCGGCGGGGGCGGGGCCGGCGCGAGGCTCGGGCCGCGCGGCGGGGGGAGGGGCGGGGCGGCGGGGGGGGGCCGGGGCGCGGCGCGCGGGGGCGGGCAGGGGCGGCGGGGGGGCGCTTATTGGCCTTACCTGCCGTTGGAATGTTCGGCCCCGGCTGGAATCCGGACTCCGGGTTCCGATCCGCTCCGGAAGCCGCACACCAGCGGAAGCCCGTCCCGGCGCGTGGGGCAGCCTGGGAATCGTAGTCCGCCGCGGGGGCGGGGACTACAGCTGGGGGTGGGGGGGTAGGGAGTGGTGTTCCTTTTGTGGGTCGAGTTGCAGGCCCGCCAGGGTTGCCCTGGCATCTCCAGGAATGAGAGAGACGCCTCCAGGAGGAGACTGCTGGGAGTCACCCGGGACATCAAGGATAGGGCGTTCATTAAAATAAAGATGAAGTGTTAAATCCCTGTTTGTACAGCAGTCCAGTGGGTTTTTAAAATTAAACAGGCACGGGCATTTGCTTTCCCGGCTTGCAGTTTGCGCACCATAATCCGTAACTGATACAGGTTTCCCTCGCCGACCGCTGGTTGGCAAGACAAAAGGCTTACAGAGAAAATGGGAGGTGGCGGGCTCATGTGCGGCCACTGAAAACCACGGTTACTCAAAACTGTGTACCGTGCTAGCTAAATAGGGTGGCCATCATAGAGGACATTCCCGTTTTCTGCTACTCTGTCCTCTCTCCTCTGTTGATACAAAACCCCGCACCTTTATTTCCTCCATTTTTCTTCTATGATGGCCACCCTATAGCCAAAATGCTATATAGACTATCATGAACGACTGGTGCCTCCCACAACTGTGGGGGGCACCATGGCGGCGAGTGGGGACTGCCCGCAGACGCCGCTGGCTGCATTGGCAGCAAGGGGGGATGGGTGCAAGTGGCGACCACCCACAGAAGCCAGCGGCAGCTTCAGCAGTGGCCAACCTCAGGGTGGGCATGTGCTCGCCCTACACGTCACCTATGTAGAACATTAAGCATAGATACTCAAAACAACACTTGGCAAAACCATGGTTGGCGAGGGAAACCTGTAAACACAGGCACGTTCGCATTGTGTGTTGCTGGCTTTTTGGAAACTTCCAGGAATAGATTCAACCTAAGTTGGCAACCCTAGTTGTGTGCAGGGGGAAGACTATGGCACACACCTGCCTGGAGTGCGCCAGGCGCCCCTGCACCTCCTCGCAAGCTTCTTATTGAGGTTCTGGCTGCCCTGTTCCCTGCACCCAGGGTCCAAATTACGGGGGAGCTCAGGGGCTGAGCCCACCTCCATAAGAGATGAGAGCCCCCTGTAAGATCTGAAAATCATAACCTAAGGGGGGGTCTCCAGTTTTATTAGGGCAGCCCAATTTTTTTGCAACCCCCCCCAAGAATCAAAGTGTAGTTTGAACCCTGTCTGCACCGTTTTATTTATGCACTCCCAGTTAACAACCCCACCAAGTCTCGGGAACTCCTGGGCAACCTCCTCCTAGCCCTGGCCCTGGCCGAGCTGGCCATGTGCCTGACCAGGAAGGACGATCTGGCCAGGATGGTCCCCAGGAGCTGCAGGGCCGCTTTCCTTTCCCTGCTTCACTCTCAAGTCCCAACTCCTTACAGAGTCCCTGGGGACCCTCCCAGCCACAGCCTCCTTCCTGGTCAGGCACACAGCTAGGAGGAGGTTTCTGAAAAGCCAAAGTACCAGTGACACACAATGAGAATGTGCCTTCTTTGTCATGTCTCCAATCCAAGCTTTCTAAGCGACCTGCTCCCAATATTCTGCAAAGGCCGTTGCTTCTGGTGTTGGTGTTGCCAGATCTTGTGGGGTGCATTGTAGTGCTATAGGGCATGGTGTGCCCTATAGCACCACAACAATAATCCATGGTGTGTTTCTGACAAACACATTGGTCAGTTGTGTGGAGACCACATGCTTTCATGAAAAAGTTGCATCTTCCAAGACCCACTCTCAGTCTGTTCAGGCTCTGCCATGTATGCCATTTGTAGTTGGAGCCAAATGCTAACTCCTCACTGGGGGTAAAATTCCTTGCCAGCTCCCTTCGACAGCTTTGTTGCCTAATTTCTCCCATTCTTTTTGCCAGAGGTAGTTCTGGCTGATTCTGGTGATGTGGTCAATGGCGTGGTAGAGGACAAAAAGCTATTTCTTGATGAGAGGCGACTTTTTTTACTGAATACATAGTTAATTTGTGGGATTAATTGCCACAGGAGGTGGCAGAGGCAGATGGTATAGCCAGGGTCAACAAGGGACCAGATAAGTTCATGGATGATAGATAGCTCTATTAATGGCTACTGAACAGAATGGTTGGAGATATTTTCTTCCAATAGCAGAAAGGGTATTGAATAGGGAATACATCACTGTGGGGCAGGGGTTGGCAACATTTTTGGTCGGAGTGCCAAAAATACTCCCAACCTTGACTTGTAAGATGTTGGCATATCAGGAGTGGACAGTGGGGGACCTGCAAGTGGCCCGATCCTTGTTGTGGCAGTAGAGCCCTAGCTCCTTCCCTGCCACCTGCCCCAAGGCCCGTGTGCCAAGCAAAATGCCTTTATGTGCCACATTCTGGCACATGGACCTGGGGTTGCCTACCCCTGCTGTAGGGAGACCTGGCTCAGTGCTCTCCCTGTATAGCATCCCCGTCTATCACTGTCAGAGACAGGATCCTGGGCTAGATGGACCATTAGTCTTAAGAAGTGTTAGTGTAGCCAGTATGGCACTTCTTAGGTTCTTAACCCTTTCAGACTCGAGACCCCCTTGGACACTGCCAGCTCGTAGTTTTCACTTGTTTCCTGACAACAGAAAAGTGCAAGAGCACAAAGCTCAAAAGACCCCAGTAGAGCAGATTGGCTTTAACACTGGATTGCTATTGGAATCCTTTGGGTTTATCTTGCGAATCACATTTGTACTGACATTGGGTGGCACCCCACAGCACCCTGGAAAGAGTCTCAAGGCACCCTGGGGTGCTGTGGCAGCTTAGCTGAGAATCATTGCTCTATACACTTGGCAGTGACAATTCAATCCAGGGAGGTGAGCAGGAATGCCACAGCAGGCCGTGGTGGCCTGCTCCCACAGCACTGTTATTTGTGGGGGCAGGAACCACCCCAGCAGCGTACCTGCCTGAGTGAGTTACTTTGGCTCTTGTGCCCCTTCTGCACTGGCAATGTGTAGGGGGTACACGTGGGTGCATGTGCACCCCCTTAGATTGGCGGTGCACCCCCTGAAAGAAGTGCCACTGACACTGCTGGCAGCATCTACGGGTGGTCACTGATCACTGCTGGCTGCCATTGACACTGCTGGTGGCATCTGCAGGTGGTCACCAACCACTGGTTGACATGCCCCCCCCCCACCCCACCCCACCGCCAACACCACCACAGCTGCTTGCAGGAGCTCCCTGCTCATCATCGCCGCCCGCAGGCAGTCGCCATGCCCCCCCAGCCTCCGGAGGCACGCGTTGTTCATGCCCTTCTGTGATGCTGAGTGTTAGAAAACATGTTTGCTGAGGGATGGTATGGCTCCTGTGCCTCAACAGGTGAACCAGCATGGTTTAGTGAATGGAGTCTGGGTGACTCATTCATCTCCACAAATTCTGCTTGTGGCAGGGCTGGTAGGTCCACCTATACTTAAGGTTGCCCACATGTACCAGTCAGGCTTTCTGGTTTCAGGTTCTTTTATATGTTATCAAACCTAAATCATCCAGCATCAATGGTTCTACATTGGTATCTGCTTCCCGCTGAACTGTTTTGAAAGTGTCAACAATAACAATGCCCCATTTGCATTAGAGCATGAAGCTGAGGAAAATGCACTGTGTTGCCCAGGTGGAAAACACTCTTTACAACTGCATGATCAAGACACTGTGCTTTGAGCGGGGATTGAAATCTGGCAGACAACTCATCCTGGTTTCAGGGATGCGCCAGTGGCTGTTTCAATTAGGAAACCACCCAAAGCTGATTAAGCTCCAGCCCCTCACAACCCTGTAGGTTGACTGGCCTAGCCTGTGCAGCCACCACCCTGACAAAAAAAATTCCCATTGTGTGTGCTTCAGCCCCAGGCTGTAAGGGCTGAGTAGGAGTAATTGCTGCTCCTTACTGCTGTAGGCTTTTTTTGTCCCAAGCACAGGCATCAAGAGATGTAAGACTTAGCGTGCTCCTTGCTGACAGCCAGGTGGCCTGAAGAAGGAAGGATTCACACACAAAACAGTTGTCACCTTGGGGTGTGGAGGTACATTGGTGCAAGTTTCTGCAGGAGGACTGGGAGTGGGTGGACAAATAGCTGGGCTGTGACCCTGGGAGTAGGGCTAGTATAGAGATCAGAGAAGGTGGGATAGGTAGAAGCCTGGGATTAGTTTGGTATGAAGGCCAGGACACAGAGCCTGAAAAATAAATGGGTTCAGGAGCCCAGAGAATAAGGCAATGATTTGGACAGAAAGCACAAAAGATGAGACAATGGATGGGAAACTAAGACTGGCTTGGCAAAGAAACTGGAAATGGAAGGGGTAGCAAAGGTGTGGTAGACACTTGGTGGGAGAATGAAGGGAGACAGCGCTTAGGTTTGAGGCAGAGGACAGAAAGAGCTAACTAAGGGTGGCATAGGAATTGGCTGAGGGAGTCAGGCAGAGGAAGGAGCAGATATGGGGTACAGGAGTCTGTGTCTACTGAAATATAGTCCTCTACAGAACCTGGAATGAAACCCAAGGTTCTCAAGTCTCACTGTCCTGTAACAATTTGCAGGGGTTTCATGAACATTTGCTGAGAGTGTCTCGTTCTCCTCTGCAGGTTCACATAATGAGATCACAATCTACATTTGCTCTCAGTTACTGCATGAGCTCCAGGGTGCTTTAGTTGGTGGATTTCAAGGTACTAACCCCGCTTGCCACATCATGACACAATAATACATGATGGAGTCGGTATTTTCATATTGCTTTTTAAAAACCTAGGAAGTTACACATAAGCACAACCCATACGCTTACAGAATGTTCATAATATTATATTCAAAATGGATCTTGATTCTTCCGCAGGGACTCCTACTTGTCCGTCCTGTGCACTGAATGAGGCAGGGGCCCAGTAGGGAAAAAAAAAGTAATATATTATCATGTAATATCCAGAGTGCATCATCAGTTGATGCACTAAGAGGCTCCATTAAGGTTCTATGTTGAAACTTAATTCTGCCATTTCCTAACTTTTGAGTACTTGACTCGCAGTGTTAATGTTATTTTAAAGTAGTTTTCTCTATGTAATTGATTTATAGTTCCATGTGGCCAAGCCCCTGGAGACCCTCAGCTGAAACAGACTGAGGCAATTTCCATATTGCCTTTTAGCAGTGTACAGGGGAGAAAATGATCTCTGGAGGAATGCTCAGGGAAAAAAAATAATTCTCCATGCGTAGGTTATTTCATAATTGCAAATTGCAGGATTCCTTGAACCTTTCCCTGAAGTTCTGGCTCTCATCAGTCAGACAGTATGCTGGATTGGGTCACTCACTAGTTTTATCCGCTGTGGCAATTCCTCTCTTTAGAACTCAGATTCTTCCAGATCCGCTGAGCACAGGCTTGCAAGGCAATAGACCTTGCCACTTGGTACCATGTTGTACCAATTTTGCACTGAGTCTGCAAGTATTTAAACATATTGGGAACAGGGAATTTTTTTTATAGTCACAAATCTGTATAGCAACTGGATGTAGGCAGTCTGACCTAGTGGGTAGGCCACCAGAGGAGGGCCAGAGGCAGGAGGCAAGGTCCGAAGTACCCAAACTGAGGCGAAATTCCAGAAGCAGAGTCCAAGTCACAGGCTGAATCAGGGTCCTGGAGTTAAGTTATCAAAGCCAAGGGGAATTTCTGAAAAGCTGAAGTCCAGATAATGGCCATGATACCTCTAGGGCTCTTTGACCATGCCAATCTTGCCCAATGGGCACCCACTTTCTCGCCTGCCACATCTTGTTGGTAATTATTATGAATAGGGAGGCTGTCCTCGAGACTGTTTGGACACGGTCCTGATGGACCCCACTGAACCTGGAACACATTTTCCCTCTAACGCCTTAGTTAGCTTGGTTTCCAGTCATCGCTGGGGTCTCTGTAGCCCTAGCTCTGTGCCCCCTGGTGCTGGGGTCCGTTCACCCCCTTAGTCTCTGCACCCATGGCGCTGGGGTCTGCTCACCCCCTTTGTCTGTGCACCCCCTGGCACTGGGGTCTGCTCACCCCCTTTGTCTCCATGCCCCCGGCGCTGGGTTTCCCACACTGTAGTGCCCACCCCCACCAATGAGACCTCCTCCTTCCCCAGTAGTCTCAGCCTGATCCACTGGTCTTTAAACAGCAACTAAAATATGAACCCCTGGGCTATAACATAACATAAGCAGTTTAGGGTGTGCTCTGACCCTTTAAATAAGTCAAACTTCCCCCCCCAGCACTAAGTGCCTTACAGGCCAGGGTACCTGGTGAGCTCCTGGAGCCCCATTAGCCCTGAGTGCCGCATATCAAGCAGCCGCGTCTCTGGGTGATTCCTCCCTGGAGGCTCCTTCCCCTGGCTGCTGCCAGAGAACTAACCCTTCCTGGTCTCAGCCCTAGGGTTTATATATGCCCAAGCCCTGCCTTCTTCCAGTCAGCTGACCAGGTGCAGGTGCAGGCTAATTCCCTTGTTAGCCTGCTGCCATAGTAACCTGCACCTGTGGGGAAGGTTTCTGTCTGACTCTTAGGGCCCTCTCCCTAGGTAGTTTCTGCTCTTAAAGGAGCAGGCACCTTAGTGCCCAGCAACACACACAATCCACATTTTATTGACTCCTAGTCTTTCACCTTCTGATAGCTATGTAACCAGTTTTTTCCAAGTCTATACCCATGGAATCACATTTTATAAAACTACTTTAAATTAAGTCCTGCCTCTTTTGCCTCGCCTCCAAAATACTTAAAAAATTATTTGAAGTTACAGCACCCAGACAGGAATAAACCACTCACTTACGGACTGGGTGATTAAATGTTTCTGAACCCAATTAAAAATACTGTGTCCTAGTCACAATTCAGTAAACATTTACTTTTGTGCTTACTGTTCCACAGGATAGAAGATGTGTTTGCCTCAACTCTGCTGAAAAAGGCATCATTCAATGGCAGTGCAACTAGCTACTATTCACTCCATTCCTTCTGCTACACACCACCAGAACCTGTCTAGAGGAATCACTAGCAGAGGTTTCAAAGTGTATGGGAGACACAGAGGATCTCCTTTGATTAGCCCTGTGGTTCTCAACATTTTTTAGATTCAGGCACCCCTCCATAACTTTTCTGAATTCAGTACTACTTCATTTAAAAATGCCCTCTCTCAGCTTTCATTTATTTTTTGACTACTGAAAAATAATATAGCAATTTTTCAGTGGCAAAGAATTCAAAAAGACAGCAACAGGTCAGACTGTGTTTGATCCCTATTTGAAATCATCACACACAAGAGAAAGCATTACAAATTGCTTTCACGGAACATAGCTCAGGGGAAAAATGTTATGAAGTATTCATTTTACAGAATTCCCCACTAGTGATAATGAAGCATCTAGATTTTCTTCTAAATAGTTCTGTCCTACTCCAAGATTGTAATATTTTTTTTAAAACAAAAACAAAACATAAAGAACCTGGAGGACAGAGAGTGGGAAGAATACTGCATTGTTACAATCCATAAGCAGAAGAGCACTTGTGGAATCTCCTTTTGAACGATGTAGCAAGTTGATGTTCATATTAAGAAATGGACCATAATTAAAATGACACCACAAAAATAGATATGGCCATTACTATTATATAACGTACCCATATCATACTTTACACTTCCATAGCATTTTCAATCTTTAGAAATCTAAGACATTTACAAAAGGTGGAAAAGTAAATTTGACCTCACCTGATCAGATTTTCACCTGATCTCAACACTGAGCAGTACATCAAGTTCATCTACCTCTAATGAAGGGATACCTTCCTTATTTTATATCCCCTACTATGTCATGATTTCAGTGCAGCTTCTGGGATTCAGGTCCCAGATCTAACCTTTTGATCTAACCCCACCATTCACAGGCAGACAAGGTTCTTTGGGTAGATGTGATATCTTTTATTAGACCAACTAATTGGAAAAAATGCTCTTTGTACGCTTTCGGGTACAAACACCCTTCTTCAGGCATACAGAGAGTCTTAATAACATACACACGCACCCACCCCCCAATCATACTCCCCAACACACACCTCCTACACAATATACAAGAGTAAGACTTTATTTTTGAACTGTTATACAATCACCTCTATATATGCTATGCAAACACACATAAATCAGGACAAAAATATTTTTTAAATAAAATTAAAATACGTTACAGCATGTGGGAAAGACTTACCTCAGCCGGATGAGGAGCGGAGCCGGCAGGACGCCGTGCCGGAACTGGAGCATGGCACAAATGAAACCGTAGTGGACGGGAACACAGTGGCGAAAAAAAAAGGAAAAAAAACTGCCGAGCCAGGAGAAGCTGGGACAGGCTCCCATGTCGGCGTGGGCACACTTTGTAGCTGGGGCCAATTTGCTGCCTAGATACCTGAAGCCAGGATAAAAAGCCTGGTGGGAACTCAGCAAGGGGGACCGGAAGTAAGGTCCCCGACCAGCCTGTAGGGGTCAGATCTAGAACACAGTCCCAGTGCAGGGACATGGTGGCTGCCCCAGGAAGGGGCTTTCTTAAATAGTCAGAGCCAGAGACAGCTCCATAACTTCCGTGAGGAGACTCCATGGATATCAGATATCTACAGCACAGACTGGATCCCGGCAGGACCAAAAAGGACAAGGACCAATGAACAACTGACCCATGGCAAGTATAAAGCCTGAATTGGGAGTGGGACGCCAGGGGACAGGACAGCCCGGGATCTGCAAGACGCATAAATAAGGCAAGGTGCAGTAGGGAATACTCAGATCGAACAACATTCCGATCCCACTGTCATAAATTTAAAGGGCCAAGACACCCAAAATGCACGTGGTACCAACTCTGGTGGCCCAGGGAATGATTTCCTTGGTTGGTGCTAGGCAGGGTGTAGGGGGGCAGAGCCCCGAGCAGGAAGGACAACCAGGGCGACTGAAGGAAGGTACAAGAAGGGACGGGACAGACCATCTTCCTCCCCATTGTAATAATTTTCCAGCAAAGATGTGGCAGGCAAGACCCCCTGGGACACCAACCAAGGTACAACCCATTAACAAGCCTGTTTCTTCCTTAAAGTGACGGTGAAGCCGGAAAAGACCACACAAACTCGATGCACAGGTGAACAGCATGGGAGACTACATAGTAGATGTTTGACTTTTGGTGTACGATTTGGGTTTTTTTCTGGTACCAAGATGGCAATTTCCACCCCTCCCCCCACAAGAATACTTCTGGGGGCAAGGGGAGGGACTTCTGGTGGCAAAGATCAGGGGTTAGGGGGTGGGACTTCAGGTCCCAAGATGGTAACCAGGGGGCAGGGTAACTGTCAAGGGGCAGGGCTACTATTACAGCTCTTGACAGCTCACCAAAACTCATTAAGGGGCCCTCCAGCCAAAATATTTGCCCACCCCGATCTAACTCCACAGTAGATTAAATATTTGTGTCTTGGTTTAACTCTGGAGACGGTAAGCTTGCAGAAACAGCAGCTGGTGCATGAGAGAAAATGAAACAGGAAATTGTGTATTTTATTAAACTTTTCAAAATAAATTGTTATTTTTGTTTTGTGGAAATACCATGTTTTAAAAATAAACTTTTAGAGGTTTTGCATTTTATACACATTTTTTTCAGTTTTTCTGCAAATACCCTGAAATTTTTGAATGAGAATACTTTAGGGGGAAAAAAACGCATTTTTTTCCCAAAAAGTTTTGATCAGAATATTTAGCCATCTTCATCCCTTTGAAAGGATCTGATGATATATAGTTTACTTCCTTTTTCAGTAAGGAGTAAAAATTATTTAGTCTTTCATTTTGTATACCATTGCCTTTTACAAGCTATTTTCACATATACATATATATGCATCACGTTCACAGTATGAGTTTTGACTGCAAAATCCACAAGCTTTGTATGTGCATATTGTGTCCCTCACAAAGGAACTCTGATCTTGTTTGGCATCCCTGTGCTATACTGTAATAAATATTAAACAATAAGCAGTATTTGGTATGTCAAAGCAACAGGTCACATTAGTATAGTCTTCTTAGGGTGCAGAAGATAATTATAAAAAAAAACCTCCTGCTAAACTTAGTAAGAAGTCAGCAGTGGCAATGATTCCAGCCAAATTTATTTCTGGTGTGGATTACTGATTTTTAGTCATGGAACTCTTGCCAGTACCCACTAATAGAAGAACTGGGGCATAATGAACAGATTGAAGGTGAGAGGAGAAAAATAGAAAGGAGACAATTTACTTGTTTTATTTCTTTTTGCTGTTGACAGGAGTTCAAGTTTGGAGCGCTAATAACATAAAACAAACAAACAGTTTGGCAGTAAGGTACAACAAGTCAGTGTACTCTCCTTTTCAGTGGCGGGATATAAACTTTTTTGCAGATTTCAGAAACAAGCTCTGTTTATCTTGAGGGAAGAGGAAGAAGAATATATGAGTTATCTGTGAAATCTATGTTCAAACTAGCTAGGGTTTGGCAGGTTTATCTGGAAGTAGTCACTGAGGCCCTAATCCTCCAATGAGTTTTACCCTTTCCCCCACCCAGAACACATCCCAGGATTGCCATCTTGAACACACTCCAAGTAAGCTGCTCACTTCACTTCATTAAGACTCACTGCATCTGGACATATTTGTCTAATAATGACCCCTTCTGATCCCTAAAGTATTGAGAATTGTTTTTTTAGGATGCAGTGACTTGTCCATTAACAACTGGACATGTTTCTAAATCTGAATAAGTCACGCAATCCGCAACTATTAGATTTATTGGTCCCTCAATTTAGTCTTCTGAACAGGTTCCCTAATAACACAATTTTCAAGTGCTTCTCCTTGGAGTAGCAAAGCATCCTTCCTTGATAGTTACGGTGTACATACAATTTTGAAGGACATCTGAGATGGACACACATGTGCACACCCCTACCCTCTCTCCATGGATGAGCTGGGGCTGGCACCAGAGCAGCAACAGGAGTGTGAGCATGAGCTTGCTGCAACCCTTCCCCTCCCCCCGCCCCACACAGAGCCCAGAGCCAGCATCTGCCAGCCACATCTGCAGCTGGAGCAGACAGCTGGGCTGGGCCAAGTCGGTAAGTATGGGGTTCCTCCCCCTGGCACCAACTATAGCTCAGAGGTCTCCATTCCTCAGCAACGATTGACACTGCTGTGATCCGGGCACCATGAGGACCCATCAAGGCACACCCCCCTATACACATGCCCCCCCATACACACATAAGTATGCCCCTCCCCTTGCACATGCATACACACACACACAAGCACAACCTTGCAGCTCCCAGGAACTCTGATGGCAGGGTGGGATGGGACACCATGAAGCCCTGTGGACACAGAGAGCTTCCCCTCCCACTTCTGGCAGCCACCCAGGTCCACTATATGCAGCCCATGCCTCGGTAGTGGTCCCAGTAGCAGGGTATGAGGTTGCTGGCAGCAGGTGGCCATATTGGCTCACCTTACACAGCTGCCTGAGCCCTGGCCCTAGACTCTTCCCCTGGGCCAATCCTCACCCCAGGCAGTCCGCTTTCACCAGCCGCTGCTCAGAAGCTGGGATGGACAGGTGTGGGCAGGGTGGCACCAATCCTGGACTTTTGCTTCAATTTGCACTCACTGGTTGGTACAACTGGAGGGTCTGTGGAATCCAGGACTGTCCCAGGCAAACCAGGACATATTGACACCCTATGGATAGGGGATCTAACAACTATCCAAAACATCAAGCACAGCTAGAAGAAGGAATGTGCTGCTACATAAATAGGTATATAGGCAACCATTGATCCTCTGAATCATGGAGTACGTATTAAGAGGTCTAGTCAGGTGCCTGATGAATCCGCTTGTGGCTGAAAAGCCCAGTTCAAGAGTGACACAGCTTGTTACAAGTTTCACAAATATGTGTGTTGTCCGAGCGCGAGTCCAAGTTTACAGCACAGTGCTTCTTTCTCTCTTGATTTGCTTCCATCCACTGGATCAAAGCAGCTTCATATTGTTCTGCACCTAGCTCCAGGTGCTCCCTCCAGATCACATAGGAAGAGGCTATGTAAACACAAGGCCCTGTTGTTAATGTAGATATGCAGATTAAATTGGTTAGGACATTCATGACAGCACTGTACACAGAGACAATTTGTGTTTAATGTACAGTAGTAGTTATTTATTTAAAAATTTCTCTTTTCATGCTTTGTCTTGATATTCCAATAAATCGGTGTGGTACAGATGTCTTCACTGCACCAAGTTACTTCAGTGTACAAATAAAAAAAAAGCTACCACAGCTGAGTGCTAAGAATAAATGCTTTTCTCCCCACCTCCTCATCTGGAGTATGAGAGCATATTCTACAGTCAAGAAATGGTTATGCTTCTTCTACAGGTTTATTTAAGTTTCAAGATTGGCAAAATAACCTGTTTCACATATTCCTGATGATTTTTTGCATTATGCTCAGCAGCCTGCTCACCCTAAGGGAAACAACAACATTGTTCACCCTTAATTGAATAACAAGATTACTTTACCTTAATCTGGGTTAATTTCTGATTAAGGCGCTGATTCAGCAAGGTGCTTAAACACATGAATAGTTCAACTGAAGTCTGTGTGAATATCAAAAAGTAAACACGAGGTTTCTATTACCATTCACAGTTTCATTTACAACCCTGATATTTAGATGATAATTTATAGTGTTGGGCAATCAGCTGTAAATTGTACTGTATTATCAGGATCCAGGCACATCCTGTAATCATTTTCTCCTAGCACTATGGTGCATATAGCGGTTTACATAAGCACTTATCCTAAAGTTCAGCTTTACAGAGAAACACAGTTAACCTCAAAAAGGTCATGTTTATGTGATCCCTACCCCTCAGTCACATCGTTCCAAGTGACACCTTAAATTACATATGGGAGAGTCTAGTTTTATTGACTTTGCACACATTTGATAGCACTTTATGTAGCCTGTTGTACTGTTTCCCTTGTGAATTTTCACATATACATAAAGAGAAAAATATTGTTTAAAAACCGCACAGGAAAGCATGAGTGTGAAAGCCACAAGATCGCCAGCAAGATGCTGTACCAGATGCTATTTTTATTTAAAAAAGCCAAATAACTTTGGATAGATAGTATAGGGCTAATGAACTTGCAACATCAGAGGCAGAAATCTTCTCTTCCATTAGATAGTTACTACAGATTGTATCATAATCTAGCAGGGATAAAGCGATGGCAGGCAGGGAGAAGGGTTTGGGAGGAATTGCGTAGAAATGTAAGAAAACATCTTGGTATCCCTGCTCCCACAATCTTTGGCTTCTTTACCAAGTCAAACAAGTTTGGTAGTGGTAGCTTCTCTGATGCAGACCCCTGCTCGTTAAGACAACAACCACCCTCAATTTAAAAAAAAATCTGGGTGGTGGCATCTTTCATTCATTCATGTGGACTGGATATGAAATCCTAGTGACCCAGACAGAAGTCACCCCATATCCCAATCACTTCAGCCACTCTTGTCTTTGAATTGGTAGGCTAACAAGAGTTGGCTGGAATGATGTTGAACGTAAATTCTGTAGTTAAAAAAAGTCAGTGCTGGCAGATCTCATTGGGCACAAATCCAATTAAAGCTTACAGAAACCTTGCCTGAATGATGACTGAAGATTGGCCCCATAAATGTAAATGGGGAATTAAAAAAAAAGAAAAACCAAACTAAGCAAATAACCCCAACCCAAACATATGTAAACATATGTAAAACCAGATCAAAATGTTTCATCAGGTAAAAAAATTCTTTAAAGGCAGCTAACACTAGAGTGTTACCTTCAAAAATAAGACATACAAAATGCCTTCAAGTATTTGAAACAAGTACACATTAGGTAGTCTACCTCCTTAGCACTATGGGAGCACTTGGGCATACAAAACATTTAGGAACTATATAAGCTCAGCTAAAAGTTTTTGGCAGTTAGAATAATAGAAAATTAGGGTTGGAAGGGACCTCAGGAGGTCATCTAGTTCAACCCCATGCTCAAACCACAATCATCCCCCAACTAGATCATCTCAGCCATCCCAGTTCATGCTTTGAAAAGTTTATGCTTTTGCTGAAGATTCTCCTTATTTTATACCCTTTAAAAACATATTTTCTAAGCAATTCAGAGCCTAGGACAAAAATGCTAAAATCTGATCATTCAATTTTTCAATCATTTTCATTTTGGTCCTTACCCATAAAAGCATCCGCCAAAATACTGCTCCACCTCCACTCAGAGCACGTGCAGACACACACATACACCCACATACCCACACCCACATATGTTTAATAGCCAAATTTTCCAAATGGACTTGCAGTAGTTCAGCCAGTAGTAATTTTGATAAAGTCAGAGTTCTGCCTGAGAAAGACAGTGGGATTTGGTCTTATATAGTAGCATAAATAAGGGCGGGGGGATGGGGGGGAAGAAGCAACTGGGGAAGCAGTCTTGGTGTTGCCTCTGTGTGTTTGGGGAATGGGAACACAAAAAAGCTGTGACCAGAGTACTGTTCTGGGTATCACATGGCTGCCCAGGGTACAGAACTGGCCAGCTATGCCTGTAGTCTTATGCTCTTAATAAGGAATGTATATCACATTAGAAATGTGTGTAGGCATACATGAGAAAAGGTGTGCCCCTCAATGAATTTAAGTGAATGCTAAAACTTCCCTTTTGCCTTTTTTAGAGAAACAATATCATTAAAAAAAACCCTTGCACTAAGACAAAAATCTATAATTATAACACGGAACAACTAAGGGCAGCAAAATACCTCCTCAAATGTGTTTCCTAGATTATGCTTTAGTATTTGAAAAGTGAAGAAAACGGGCTATTAAAAATGTACATGGGTTAAACACGTTCTATTCAGCATTTATTGCTCCTAGCGCTGTTCTTGATATGATTGCTAGTATACTTGTCTAACAAGTACTTTACATAAGGGCGTAGAGTCCCCAAAGAAAGTTTTTGCATTGGCAATATAGCTTCTCGCATAACGGGAGAAATACATACATAGGAACAGTACAAGTTTTTAAATATCCTGTTTACAAGTAGGCTTAAAGTAAACTTAGAAAAAGTTTTTTAGCATAATATATGCACAAAATAAGTATTTGCATAATTTAATTACTTATGGCTAATATCAAAGGCCTCTCTCTACCTACACTGAGTTAGCAGTTCTTATGGAAGGTGGTCTTAACCAGCATTTTATTTCCGCTTCCAGAAACATACCTGTTTCCAATTAATACAGATTGGACCAGGGTTTCTCTCCTTCCACTTTCAGCCTAAGTAGGCACTCAAGTTGAGACCTATGCTGCCATTATTCAGTGTTTACTAAAGAAGCATTAACCACAGTGGTATGTCACATTTTTACAGTGATCCAGTCATCTAATCAATATAACTTCTTGGTATCTAGCTAGAAGTTAAATGTAAATTAGATGTTTAGCCTAAATAAAAGCTTCCCAGTTGTACCACTTTCCTGTCCCATCCACACAAGTCAAAACTCTATGGATATTAGCAAACAGGAACAGAAAGTGAACAACAAGTTATCTGTACTACTTCTACCTGGGAAAACATTTTGCTACAAGGCTTTAAAAATTAGAGGTGTCTTGGGAAACAAGAAGCCAAGCTTTGCCATTTTTATTCCTGGACCACTGTCTTAGCAAATATCATTTTATGCATGTCATTACCTGTGTTTACATCTTCTAGCACTGTTTTGTAAACAACTGATCATTTGATGTGCAAGTATCATAAGACAGCATAAAGTTTTATACACATGGTTCCACTTGGGTGCCATTCAGTTTGCTTTTGCTTTTGTTCTTAGAAAGAATTTTCTTGTTAAAGATGCGTGTTAGCGTTGCTCCCTTCTTTCGTGTTTCATCAGACACTGGCTGCTGTAAGTAAACAAGATCATTGTGCGATTGGCTCATTCCTGGATCCTTCTGATGGTGTCGGCGGCGGAAAAAGAGTTTTGCACTTTTTTTCAGAATTCCACCTGCATAAGTGAATGACAGAAAAAAAAAAGAAAAAAAAAATCGGGGAGATTTTAGGTAACCTTTGTTTTGGACCAAGGCCCAATTGTGTTTTTAAATAGAGTAGCGCAGCTCCAGTTTAAAAACACAAACTGATCTTTAGTGTTTGCATTTAACCTGCATCCTCTTGCACATTTGGTGCGCAAGATAGCTAGGAAACAAAGAATGTTGTGAGCTAATGTAAAAAATATTAAAAGTTCTACATGTTAGAGATCAATGCTACATCTGTTTTTGATTTTAGAAATATTTTTTCCATAATACTTAACTATTTGACAATGCAGGTAATGTACAGGCAAATTTAGCTAGATGCAAACTTTTTCAGTCCATACAAGGTGCATGCTACTGTATTTCCCCCCCTTCACCCATCTCATCCTTCCCAAGGAGTACACTGGGGAGTTCTAGCCTCTTAATTAGTGGAAATATATTTATTTGCTTCCCTGCACTCCATGCAAATGTTGTCATGCAAACAAACACTCTGACTGAGATTACAGTTATTATACACTTGCATAATAATTATAGTAAACAGTAAAGTCATAGAAGAAACAGTTAATCTACTGTAAGAGCAAAGAAGGATTCACTGATACTGTTGGGAGTACTAAAGAAAATGCCAGTTTGCTCTTGGTCCTCAAAGAAGGTGGGTGAATGAAAGGAAGAAAAGCTACTGTAAAGAAATGGATTTAGGAAAAAATATTCTTATTTGTGACCTTCTGAATTCACCCACTTTTTTGAGCTAATCTGCAAGTTTTATAGGATTCTCTTCCCTACTTGCTTAGTGCCAGTTGCTCTTTCAAGGTCAGAAACACCACTTATGAATGTGCAACATTAACTGTGTGCTGCAGCAATTCAGGAGTTTTGGGTCCTCTCATTTAATTTAGGTCCCAGTCTTTTAATACAGTTAAGTACAACAGGAAGCACAGCATGCGATGAGGAAGAGATAAGCAATGACCGGGAGAACACGTTCAAAAAGAGGGCAGTGGGGGAGGGCAGAGAGAGGAAACATATTCCACAAGCCACACCCAAGAGGTGTTTGCTATATTAGTGTTGATTTCTGCTGAAATAATAAGGGTATAACCAGTTATGCACAAAATAAAGGTGGCATTTTAATTCCAAATACAGGCTCGCAATGGCATCTGCAAATAATGCCTTTTGATCAATGCTATGTTCAACATACATATACAAGTCAAATAATGTATTCCATGTCAGGGGTCGGCTACCTTTTCAGTCTGCGGGACAGAATGACTCAGTTTGGGTTAGAGGCAGGTAACACATGAATGGCAGGCACTAGGAACCAATTGGCACCGGCACTGCTTTTCCCTGCAGTGGCAGAGGGGCCTTGGCAGCAGTTGCTTACCCCTGCCACCACATTGACACATGTCATCTGTGGACATTCCCCTCATGCCCCCTGTGGGGGATAAGTGGCAGCAGTGGGTGCTTTCCCTGTGCATCCACTGGGAAAAGCAGTGGTAGCAGCTTGGTTCTAGTGCCCACCCACACCGCACACAGCCTGCATCTGACCTGAACTGAATCAATCCGACTGCTAAAGCCCCACGTCTGTGGAAAGGGTCAAATGGTTCTTCAGGCTACATCCAACCTGTGGTCTGTAGGTTGCCAAACCCTGTTCTAGATGTATCTGTCACCTTAGCCAGCTACAGATAATGTTGCCCAGCAGTTGCCACAATAAAAAGACCCATCTTCAGTCTGGGCTTACCCTTTTCCACGTTTGGGATCTGTCTCAGATTCCCTCCCCCAACAAAGAGCCGAGCCATTCTGCTCTGCTGTTAAAGTTCTTAATTCTTTGAAGTGCTTCATGCATGGAAGTAAGAGCTTGACATCTGCCAGGGGACAGATTTCATGGTGGAATCAGGGACATGGCTGTTACAGTTCCCTGCAAAAACCACCTGAATTTGGCAAAAACTGAAAGTTTTGCAGTTGGCAAGTGGTGTTTCATTTTGCATATGCTCAGTACATACTCTTTAGAGTTCGGCAGCTCACTCCAACCCCACTAAAAACTCTTGTCAAGATGGGTTATTGAAGTGACAGGTAATGTTTTTATGTCCCAATCCTGTAAATCTTCCCCTCCCCACCCCCCTTTTTTTTGTGCATTTTTAATAAGGTAGCTTGAGTTGCTTATTAGTTTGAAACTTTTCCCTGGTAGCTATATCAAACCTGTTACATAGTCATTCCAAATATAACCAGAACCTCAAAGTAACTTCCTGTTCACAACACAGGTTATCAGTAAGCCTTTCATTACAAGAGCGTGGATTGTTTCTGGGAGACGTTTAACAACAAAAATGTTAGAATTCTGTCTTCAATAAATGAATGTTACTAGCACAACTGAAACTGTGACGTGAAGTACTAGCATGGAGTTAGCTGGTTCTGATATAGACCAGCACCAGCTGAATTGGTCTGAAGGTGAAGGTCTAGCAATCTAATTTTCAAATGACAACTATTTTGTGCAGAACTGATTAGTGACCTTTTCATCTATTCCTTCTTGGCAGACTTCCAGCAGATAGAAAACTGGTTCTCAAAATGAAGAAAACTTAGCATAACTTACTGGGGTCCCAGAAATCATGACATCCATCTAATGGAGCTCAGACTAGTACAAGAACAAAGTATGGTCTACACTGACAACTTTCCAATGCTTTTCAGTCACAACAGCTTGCATCCACGTCTCTAGCACTGGAACCCATCACTATAGGATCTTCATGCCATTTGTTGTTGTTACTTACTGTGAATGTATAAACCAAAAAAGCCCAGAGAAGCCTTTGCATGATGCTGTACTGGAAATTAGCTGTGGCTGCTCCTACTGTTAACGGAATGTCTTTGTCTACAGACTTGTCCACATAGGAGCTTTTACACATAACTGTTGTGGAAAAAGATATCCCCCCCCAACCACTGCATCCACACAGCAAGCTGTTCCCTATGTCAGTCAGAGCAACTGCTTACATATGGCAGGGATATACATGTGAAACACTACTTTGCTCTGCTACTGGGCATTGTGGGACTTGTCTTGTTTCCTTCAGGTATCCCACAGAGCACCACAACAGGAATTCTGGGACTTGGGGTCTAACACAGATTCTCAGGCTCCCTTTCCTGCCATCCTGAAACTCATCTGTTTGGCAAACTACTGCCACTCAAGCTGTTGTCAGCCAGTTTAAATAGGCTCCTGCTCTACTCTGTGATGCTAACTTGTTAACAAGCAGAACCTGACGGAGTTGTATGAGAATCATGCTACTGGGTGGCTTCAGCTCTGGAAGCCAGCTGCCACTCCACAAAGCAGTTTTGACCCCAGGAGTGGTGGGGCTATGACAGTGCAGGGCTGTGACCAGCCCCAGCAATGCTGGTAGGGCACACAGCTGGGAGGGGAGCTGCTCCAGGGCTGGGATCTTGTGGCGGTGACTGTGTGGTCCTGAGCCGGGGCAGAGCTGCAATTCACTGCCCGCACACCTCTAAAGGGGTCTCCGTATAAACCTGCCACAGTGATGCGGGCGGGGGCTGCTGGGAAATGGAGTCCGGCCACTGGCCAGATCTGCCATTTTGCTCACCCCTGCCATAAGCACTCCTCTAGCAGGTTCAGAAAGCATGTGGCCAACTGCCAACTGGAGCCTCGCCACCCAACCAAGATCAGTCTGCAGATAAATTAAATTTAGCATGATCAGATCAACTGTTGGAGCTGTTGCCAGATGCATGCAGTGCTCTTAAAGTTTTATGGGGCAGATCACAAAGCTTCACAAGCTCAGGAGGTTACTGCTGGGTTTCCATACTTGGGAGTTACTGAATTGTATTAGGGCAACTGCTGAGAACCAGGCATGCCTTGCTTCCAGAAAGACAGACAAATAGATACACTTTGTGTAAGAAGTGAGCAGCGTGCTTTTAACATCTTATGAGTGAAAAGGCGATTTTTGTAGCTTTTGTAATTGACACTTAGATTAGTCATGGCTTCCAAGAGCTTTTGTTTAAAAGTAAGCAACACAAAGAGTCAAGTAATTTGCTGTTATGAGATCATATTCCCTCAAATCACAGACAGATTTTTGGTCGGTTCCTAGATGCTACAGGGATGGGTGCTACAGAAATGTAAAGAGATGTCAGGAAATAGCAAGAACCACTCACATCTCTGCATTTGTTATTTTGAATCCAATAATCACAACCGGAGAGGGGCAGAGAGCTCTTCCTGTCTTTATATCTCCATGGTATTTGTACAGGCAATGGATTTACAGTTAAAATGATTTGCCATTATGGTCTACTCTGATAAGAGGTCTCAACGTAAAATACAAAATAAAAACATTTTTTTGAAGGGCAGGGGGACACAGGGAAGAAGAGAACAGGACACAAAGTTTTGCTTAACTTCTACAATAAGCATCTCAGTAAAGCTACGTTTTCTTTAAAAATATTAATATATTAAAGACAAGGCAAGAAGAACTTACTGTGTAGGCAATTAATTCTGGTTGGCATAGTAGTCCTCTTAAGTTTACAAAGGGAATGGGCAAGAAAGATGAAGTCAGAAAGGTAAGAAGTAAAAAAACTGAAATATGCAAGAGTAAAATAATAGTATGACTTTTTAACCATTAACACTATGTGATGTCTAAAAAAATAGAAAAAAATACATTTGGCAAATGCTCTCTCTCAAAATGACTGAAGAGTTTAAAGACCAAAAATCACGCAAAAGCCAAACTTTTCTTGAATTATCAAAACTAAAAATGAAAGCAGGTAGGGAGGGGAATCATGTTTCTGTTTTACTTCACAGAAATAATTATGCTGTCAGACAGCAAACATACAAGAGTATGAATCTGTAATGAACCATTTGCTTTGCTTTTCTGCTGAGCACGATACTGACATCCATGCACTATTGAAGAATGTGACACTTCACCTCAGTGATGCACTGTACCTTTTAGCCTCTGTATTGCATCATGACGCTGCAATGCTTTTCCTTCGTAAGAGAGGGTGAAATGCTGAGAACTATTATTTTAAATAGACTTCAAAAAAAATTCTTTACATTGGATTGTACAAAGATGAGAGTATTTCTGCATTTAAAGAAAACAAAGCTAAGCTACAATTGTTTGTTTGGGTTTATTAATTAATTAATTCATTTTCAGATAAGTTTTGCAAGAGTTCAGATGTTTAGTGAAATCGCAGATACAGTAATTTCTAAATTACTAGGTCTCATCATGGTACAACTAAAGCACATGCAAAACACCATCTTCCTTTCTTCCACTAAGCTCTTCCTAGCCATTAGTATGTCAAATTACTCACTCAGCATGAGAGATTCAGGTCAGTGGAAAAAAAAAGGCATGGTGTGGTGGGGGTGGGGAGAAACAAGACAGGAAAACCATGACTGAGTTGGAAAAACTCTAAGGCCCCTGGCAGACGTTCACGATCCCAGGCTCCCCCTGTACCAGGAAGTTGAAAGCATGGTACCTGGCAATCAGCTGATTGTCAGCTCGGCCAGGGACCAAACTGGAGACTGGGACCAGCCCAGGTGTCTCCACGGGTATGACAATCAGCTGATTTTTGTCTGGGTCCAGTGACTGCACTGGGGTCTGGAACATTTTTATGGCTCATTCCTCATTTTATGGCACCTTAAATCAGGTGTATGCATAGTCATCCTTCTTATTTATGCTGTGATTAACACCTTAATTGCAGAAGGAATATAACATGTAGAGGAAGCCTAAGATACACAGGAGATCTCTTTCAGATATCTCTCTGTTTGGGGCAGACTTTTTAAATGGTATCTGTAAAAGCCAGGAAAAGAAGGCTTAACATGGGTGGGCTGCACAAGAATTGTGTTAGCTCCTAACGTGCAGCTGTTAGACTTGTTTGTCATTAGTTAAGGGGTAGCAAGTGAGAAGGAGTCAATTGAACCAAATGCCCCCAGCACACCTTGTCTTTATTAGTCTCCATTTGACTATCCGTATACTCAGAACACAAGCAGTGAAACTGCTGCATTTCAGACATCAGTGGTAAGGAGAGGGAAGTGGGCTCACAGGGGAAGAAAGGGTGTTGAGCCATAGGACCTCCTGGGTCACTTGCAGCCCATAGATACTCAATGTGCGTATCTACATGTGCATGTTAATGTGCTGCAATAAACTCCGGTGCTTATTGCACTACACTATATTGCTCCTGGGCACACATTTGCATGTGCACATGGGATCACAGCACGTTGAGCTGGGTTGGAGCAGCCCTGGCTGGCAAGAGGTCTGGTAGGGGGTCAGCCTGCCAGCCTGGGGCTGCTCCCCCCAGCTCAATGTGCTGTGGAGGGGCTGGCTGGGGCATGAGGGTACTTCAGCATGGGTCAAGCTGGCAGACAGCCTCCACACTGAAGCACTCTCATGCCCCAGCCTATCTGCATGTGAGCAGCAGCAGAGTAAATTAGTTTACTCCAGCCTAATAGAGGTGCATGTGTAAACGCATGATGTTAACTGTGTAGCAAATTAGTTTACTGCACAGTAAATATCTAGTGTAGACATGCCCATTTAAGAAGAAACTATAACAGTTTGTCCCTTATTTAGAAAAAATAATCACAGCCTATGTTTCAATGTTTTAGTAGTCCTAATGCTTTAGAAAAGGATTAGAAGAAAATAAAAAAGCTAAAAAGGGAGAGAGGGAGAAACTGTTCAAATAGGTAATTTAATGTGTACAAGCAGCACTAAATGACTCAGGGATATGAGTATGCCTTTTGGGGGAGGGGTGTAGAATGGAGAAGTTACATACTTAGGAAAGATGGAGAGAGAGAGAGGAAGAAATAAGTAGTAACTGTCGATTTGTGCCATTGTCACCATCATACACATGGGCTTCCATTACTATAGGTCTAAATGGATAAGGATCAATTTGCATCAAGAAACTGGCAGTTTGGTCAGCAGCCTGATCAGACAAACCAGCTGGCTAGACTGGACTGAGAGGGAAATACCCTATTACTCCTGGTGTGTGTCTTTTCAATCCTTAAAAGAGGCAAAGTGCAGGGCACCTGCATTGTTCATGTTGTGGTTAAGTAGAGGACTCTAGTAATCAGGGCTATCATTTTGGTGCCTTTAATCAGAACCAAATCCACTCTGAGAAAAAAGGGAAGGAGGCATTGACTAGTACTGCTTGACACAGACCAGCTACAGGAGTCAGTTGTCTGATACCATACTAAGCATCTGTCAGAAGATGTCACCTACCTTTAGGTTTTTTCACACTCCCTGATTCAGAGACGCTTAATGAACTCCCAGACGTCTCTTCACAGTTCTGGTCTAACAGTGCATCGCTGTTCCATAGCTGGCTGCCATCATCCAAGCCCCAGGTGCTATGGTTACTTTCCTGTGGGTCAGTGGCAGGTAGTATTTGTGAAGCAGTCAGCGATAGCTTTTCATCTGAGGGGACTTCTGTGGTAGAGTCCTCCACAGTGAAAGGGTCTTCTTTACACGAGCCATCCATGGCTGCTGCATAGTCCATCATCAGCGCAGCTTCACTGTCCTGAGATAAGGAGGTCTGTCATGGAGTGGGGGGAAATACGAGAAAGAAATACATAGAATGTTTTCTGGAGAAACAGTTTTCATCCCAAACTCTCATTATATTTTTATGTTTCTATTTGCATTGCCCAGAGGCTGCTAGAAATCTAGCATTGTACTCTTTGCTCCTTCTTCCCAGCATGGAACTATATTAACTTTATCTTTAACAAATGAACTAGGCTTCGATTAGATTGGTAGTATTTACTTGAATCTAAATCAACCCTGAATTTAAGATGACCTCCCTTTCCAGGTACAGAATCCACAGCACGGAAAGCAGTGGCTGGAGGGGTCAGGTGACTAGGGGAGGCAGGAAGCCCCTTTGCCCTCTGTTCCCCCTGTCTTCCCCCTGCAGCCTTCCTGTCTCCACCTCCTGCCCCCGCCACCTGCACTCCCCATCTCCAGCTCCCCAGAGCCTCTGCCCCTCCCCACAGTATCTGCCTCTCCTCCCTGCCTTATTGTCAGACACTGATCAGGCTACAGTCCCTCCCCAGAGCACAGCACGTAGAAGCACAGCCCTTGCTAGCCGCATAGTAGTTGGTGCTGTTGATTGGCTCGGCAGGCAATGCAGCAGTGTCTGGGCAGGAGATGGAGTTTCCATGTGCTCTGTGCCAGGGAGGGAATCCAGCCCAAGTTGGAGCTGAGCTGCACCTGATAGTAAGCGGTGGGGGAGCTAGAAGTGCAAAGGGGAAACAGTTGTGTGTGTGGTGGGGGAGGATGCTGCTATGGTCTGACTCAGGCTGTGACTTTGTATGCAAAATCTAAGTTGAGGGGCTTTCCTCCCCGTATTATGACTGAAGGAAAAACCTTGTCTTAGATTCGAGTAAACATGGTATATTTTATTTATACATGCACACACACATACACATGCCTAGTCACCACTAGTCAGTACGGCTGCCTATACATGTGCTCACTGGCATTCTAATTAGAACAATTAATCGAGTCTGCTCCACATTCTAATTAGAATGCTTTAGCATTTCTAGCAGACACAGGGCTGGAAGGGATCTTGGAAGATCATCGAGTTCAGCCCCCTGCCCCAGGGGTAGGAAGTCAGCAGGTATCATGGGATCCCAGCAAGATAAACATCCTGATGTCTTTTGAAGGTGTTCAGTGTAGATGCTCGAACCACCTCCGGCAGCAGTCTATTCCAAACCTTGGGGGCTTGGACAGTAAAGAAGTTCTTCCTTATGTCCAGCCTGAAACAATCATGGAGGAGTTTGTGACCATTCAACCTTGTCATCCGTTGGGGCACTCTGGTGAACAGATGTTCCCCCAGGTCCTGATGAGCACCCCTGATAAACTTATAGGCGGCCACCAGATCACCCCTGAGCCTGCGCTTTTCCAGGCTGAAGAGTCCCATGGCTCTCAGCCTCTCTTCATAAGGTCTGCTTTCCTGACCTCTGATCGTGCGCGTGGCTCTTCTCTGCACCCTCTCAAGCTTCTCCACATCCTTTTTGAACTGTGGAGCCCAAAACTGGATGTAGTACTCCAGCTGCGGCCTCACCAAGGCTGAGTACAATGGGAGAATGACATCCTGGGATTTACTTGAGAAGCATCTGTGGATGCAAGCAAGCATTTTGCTTGCTTTACTAGCAGCTGTATCACACTGCAGGCTCATGTTCATCTTGTAGTCAATGATGACCCCCAAGTCCCTTCTGTCCATAGTGCTAGCCAGCGTAGCACTGCTGAGCCTATAAGGATGCTGCAGGTTTTTCTTCCCAAGGTGGAGAACCTTCCATTTTTCAGTGTTAAACACCATCAGGTTCTCATCTGCCCATTTCCTGAGCCTGTCAAGGTCAGCCTGGATTGCCCTCCTGTCCGCGGGTGTGGACGCTTTACCCCAGAGTTTGGTGTCGTTGGCAAACTTGGCCAGCCCGCTTCTGATACCAATGTCCACATCATTAATGAAGATGTTAAATAGTATAGGCCCAAGGACAGAGCCTTGGGGGACCCCACTGGTCACAGGGCACCATGACGATTGGCTTCCATCAATCACCACACTCTGGGCCCTACCGCGGAGCCAATTCCCCAGCCAGTGGATTGTGGTGAGGCCGAGGCCTCAGTTAGCCAGTTTTACTAAGAGGTGATCATGGGATACCAGATCGAAGGCTTTTTTAAAGTCAAGATATACGATATCAATCTCCTCTCCTTTGTCCAGGTGATAGGTCACCTGGTTGTAGAAGGAAATGAGATTGGTCAAGCAAGACCTACCCGCAACAAACCCGTGCTGGCTATCCCTCAGAATGTTGCCATTGGCCAGTCTGTTAAGAATGGCCTCTTTGATAATCTTTTCTAAGATCTTCCCTGGGATAGAGGGCAGGCTGATGGGCCTATAGTTTGCCAGATCCACTTTCCCCCCTTTCTTGAAGACAGGCACCACATTGGCCTTCTTCCAATCATTGGGCACCTCACCAGAGCACCAGGAGTTCTCGAAAATCTGTGCCAGGGGCTGAGCTATGATGCTAGCCAGCTCCTTGAGTAGCCTGGGGTGTAAACTGTCAGGGCCAGCTGACTTGAAGGTGTCCAGCCTCTCAAGGTATTCCTTCACAAGGTCAGCATTGATGTGGGGTAAGGAGTCTCCTTCACCCAGGCCTCCCGGTCCCGTAATGGGCAAGGGTGTCCCATAGGACTGGTGAAAGACCGCCGCAAAGTACCCATTTAACAAGTTGGCTTTTTTCTGGGTGTCAGTTGTCCCATCTGATTTAGCAGGGGGTCCAATATTGCCCTTGCTTTTCCTCCAGCTCCCCACATATCTAAAAAAGAACTTTTTATTATCCTTCATACTTGTAGCTAGTTGGAGTTCCCTTGCAGCCTTGGCTTTCCTGCTGCAACATCATGTGTATTAAGCCCCCACACGTTTTAAAATGGCCGTGGGACACTTTATCTAAACCTCCTCAAATGAAGTTTAGATAAAGCATCCCACAGCCATTTTTAAATGTGCGGAGGCTTAATACACAGGACAGTGAGGGTGAATTAGATACTACCCTCCCCCTACCACCTCTGAACACGTATATAGGCAGAATGAAACTTGCATAGCTGCAAATCCAAAGGAAGAAGTGAGAATAATTAATTATTAGTGGCTTCAAGAGCTGCTCTAATTAAAGCATTTGTAGCATCACGTGTATCAGCATCACCATGCTGAAAAATAAATGAGCTTTAGTTAAGGCGCCCCTGCTGCAATTTTTCAGCACAGGGATGCTGATACACGTGACACTGGAGTCTGCTGGAGCATGGTAATTACCACGTTCCAGGACTCGATTAATCAAGTCTGCTCTGATGCACTGTAATTATAGCACATTGGAGCAGCCTCCCTGCATGTGTATAGGCACCCACTGAGACGATAAGCCTTTTTGGGGGCGGAGAGGAAAACATACCACAAGGTTGAATGGTGGAGATGAGAACATGCATTAAAGGGCACAAGTCTTTTCAGTACACAACATTAAACAAGACCATGATGTTCAACTCTACCTTGGACACTCCTGATATAATAATGGTGCTTTTCTTTCTAGGTGATTTCAGTTTCTGCTTTGCAGACTCACTTAACTGTCGAATGGCTGCTTCAGCAACTGGATCACTGCCATTCAACACCAGCAGCTCTGAAAAGAAAGGAAAGTGTTTATGGTGGGGGGAAAAAAAAAAGAAGGCAAGAACTGAAGAACTGAGTTCAAAAGCAGGAAGAGGGGAGGTTGAATTGAATTTTAAGAAAAAAAATACAGAAGTTGTTTATACAAATTGCATGTACCCCAGTGCAATCCAATGGATCATTTTGCTGGTAAGTTTCATTATTCTCACTCCTTCCTTTAGATCTGGGGCTATGCACATTTAATTCTTCAGCTTCACATACAACTATTTGCAAAATGCCTGAAGTGGCCTTAAAGGTCTATGGAAACTCTAATTTTAAGTGTTTAATGTGCACATACCAGGCACAGCAGTGCAGGGACTGAATCTACTCCTCCTTCCTACCCTGATTTTGTCCTCAGGCCAACAGTTTCTTATCTTCCAGCAACTTCTTTGACTGCTGAAAGAGCTAGCTATGCTGATTGCAGGCTGTCCTACATGCACTCTTGGCTACTCTGAGAGGAGGAAAATGCCACTGCATGTCTCATTTCAAGCTAGATATGATGATCTCATGAATCTTTCCAATTAGCAACTTCCATGACTCTTCTGAAGGATGTGATGGTTGTTGTGATGAGAAGTGACAATTTACTTTAAACGGAAGGAGCTACAAAATAGAATCCAAACTAAAGATCCCACAACCCACACCATGAATTTTAACATTTTTTATCTTGTATTAATCATGTGATTTATAAAGGTAGAAAAGCAGGCACAGCAAGGATACACAACTTGCCCAAGGTAATTCAACTTGGAAAAGAATCCAGCCTTTTGATTTTCATGTGCTACCTTCCATCAAGTTAAGCCCAAAGCATCCCTTCTGGTTGGCAGGCTCGGTACTAGCCCAGGTGGCAATTTCTGAAGTTTTCCCTCCCAGTTTCATGTATTGTAGCCTATGGTGAAAGGGGTTTAGCAGATGTGGACTAGATGGTTTTGCCCCTTTTAAATTCCACAGCCTGACTGCTGCTCTTTTCCCTTCTCTCATAGCAGATTGTTTCTGAAAAACGAATTCCTGTCTTGACAGACGTCTGCTGTAACCCACTGTTCTTCCTCTCTCTGTGACCTCTGCTAACACAAACACTGCAGTACGTGATCAAAGGCAACAGCCTATGGGTGTGCTGTTTAATGGATTAGGTTAATCCAATACACAGCAGAGACATAGGTACACTAGTTGCAAGCTTCAGATGTTTTCCTTTTACCTGTATCTGAAGATGATAAAGTTTTGCTGACTGGAGCACCATGACAGCTAATTGCTTGAATAGAAAAATCCTTCTCAATCACCTTCACCTTCACAGGAGTTTTCACAGGAGACTCTGAAGAAAAAAAAAAGTTTCCCTATTATTTTTCTCTGTACACTTTAGCAGTAGTTATTTGTTATACGTGTCTGGAAAAAAAAGTTCTTCTCCCAATGTAAACTTAGCTTTTAGAAGAAGCCTAATGAATTTGCAATAGAAGTCACTAATAATATAAAAAGAACTCTCATGACATTTTAAAATGAATGAATTCTGTTTAGAAGATTATTTAAGTATTATTAAAACATTCCAGACAGAATACAGGTGCCTTAAAACTGACACAATAGATTTAGGAAAACAGGGCATGTATACAGGTGCTCCGGGAGTTGGGGGGGAGGAAGGGGGCGGAAGAATGGTACTTAAATTAGAGCCACTTTAATTAAAGCACCGGGAACATCACATGTACCAGCATCCCCATGCTGATAAAAAGGTGGTGGGGTGCTGAGTGAGCTTTAGTTAAAGTGCTCCCACCACCATTTTTCAGCGCACATGATGTTGCAATCTGCTGGAACATGGTAATTACAACACTTCAGCAGACTCGATTAACTGAGTCTGCTCCAACACGCTGTAATTATTAGTTGACTCACTGTCCGTAGTTTCTACCCTCCTCACTATTTTGGTGTTTTAGGTTTTGTGCCTATTGCAGAAGGGCTAACATCACCAGACACATAGTCAAACCAGACACTGCAAGCTTCTTCACACAACACTGCTGATCCACTTTAAAAATAGTTGTGTAGTTGAGGATTAAGGAGAGGCACAGCCTAGTCCGTAATAAACTCTGCATCTCTGGGCAGTCTCTGCAAGACTCTGCAAGACTTGAGCAGTTTTACTCATTTCTCTGGTAGTTCTGTCATGCAGACAAGCATCTGCCAGATACCAAAAAAATTGTTTTGATTGTGATTCTGATCCTGAAATCTTAAGGTCTGCTTTGTTCAAAATTCTACTGAATACCCTAACTCTTTAATGGCTGTGGAGTTATCAGATTGTTCTGTAGTACGGATTCCTGACTCATATACAAGCTACATGCTAGCATAGATTGGCATTATAGTGTTGGGGAAGAAGAACAAAAAAATTATTAAAACTAAGTTTAAAACGGTACACAGTACTATGGCTCAGTTTGCATCTTCTCTCATCTGTACATACATGGAGGGGACAAGCTGCAGAATCAAAGAAAGAAAATAATAGTCTAAAATAGGGCTTGGAAGCACACTCACCACTTTCTGCCACCCTCACCTTCCATGAGTACCTGAGACAAACAGCTATATCTTGTACGAGAGCATTGAAGATAGTCAGTGTCACCTTTTTGCAGGGACAGACTGATTTAAGTCAACTTAACAATTGTACAAGAAAAGATACAAATCTACTGCATATGGGATATCTGTAGTAGCATCATATTGTCCACAATCCCCCCCCATTTAGATATTCACACATATATACATAAAACCCAAACTTCACAAGACAGAAACCTCAGATATTCAAAATATCCACTGAGAGAAACCTCAGACAATCCTCTCTCACCTGATTTGTCAGGAACCTAACTCTGTTTCCACTAAAGAATCCTTTTGGTTGAGCTCAGTGGCATTACAGCAAACATCATGCAGAAGAAATTTTTTTACTTCCCGTCACAAAAAACCCAGATAGATCTGGACAGCATTACTATTTCTGCACCTGTCCCTCCACAAGTAACAAGCAGCATGCAAACATGTGCACACATACTCTCTTCAGAAACAAACCTAGATTTACATTTTAAGCTTTAACAGTCTCCTCACCTGAGCTTAGAGGAGAAGATCTTCCTTCTAGACGAGGTTTGGTTTTTACAGCAGTGACAGTAGTGACTACAGTGCCACAGGGCATCACAGTTCGATCCTTCTCTACCTTAGTAGCAGGGAGTTGAACAGGAACTTGCCAGGACCTTAACTCACTGGGTTCAATGTAGGAGAACTAGAAAGAAAAAGAAAAAAAAAAAAAAAGAAAGATCTGTATTTAGAAATAAGAACTGAAGCTTAAGAGAAATGGGCATGGTTTCCATAATTCCAGCTGCTGTCCCTTTCTTCAGTTAAAATACCCAAATTATTCCTTAAAAACTTTTCCCTTTAGCAATCACAGCTTTTATTTGGAAGACAGGTAGGGTCAGATTCAGTGTTACTCTGCAGCTGCATACACTAGTGTTAAAGCAGCACACAGCTATTCTGATTTAGTAGCAGTTCACATCCACTTTGAGCTGGTGTGAATATACACAAGGCAGGACCTGCACTCTTCTGACCCTGAAAGCCCAAAATACAAGCATGTTGATACCTCTGCCGTGACAGATCCTAACACAGGGCTACCACAGCTGGGTCTGCTGTTCAGCGTAAAGCTCTGCTGTCCGGAAGGCTGCTTCTTGAACAAGTCTAAAGGTACTGTTGCCCATGCTGAAAAGGTACCTAAAATAAATGGGGAAAAAACACCACTATAAAGCCACATCTCAGCTTTCAAAATGACCATATCAATAAAGATATTGATAAGGTTCGAGGGAGAAAAGTAAAAGACCACTGCTACTTCAGACTGTTGCGGCACCTAATAGTGTAAGGAATAGTGCCCTTGGCCATAGGGATGGGTCTTGAGCACACCTTGTCTACCTACTCCTACTTGAACATGCCAAACCCAGGAAGTGTAAAAGAGTACCTATGTACATGTGTGCATACAAAAGGGAGGATGATATCCCAGAGCACCTTCAATGGCATATTTCTGAGCTGGAGTGCATGAGTGAGAGGGGTGTATTCAGGAGTCCTTGACCTTTCACAATAGAGATACAGTGCAGACGTTCTGTATTGTGCTACAGAAGGTATGGGGGCGGTGGGGGTGGTGTTAATCTGAAAATAGCTCTAAAGAGGGAATTGAAGAAAAGCATTTGAATTCTTAAGTTTCTTCAGCTGCCTTTGTTTTATATTTTAAAGAAGGCCCTCTGGATTCCCATTAGATGGGCATAATGCATTAAGAATGCTCGTCTACTGGTCTTTGAGTGGGGAGTTCAGATTCTCTCTCTCAAGTCACCACATATTTGTACCTCAGGGCTGTCCAACTCACTTGGCCCCATGGGCCAGATCTAGGCCTGCATGCTGCCTCTGGGCTGTCAGCTGGATAGTCCTGCTATACCTTTGTACCCATGAATGTTGGCAAGGTAACAAGTATGGGACAATTTATGGGAAGAGGCTAGGTTGGCGAGATCACTGGAGCATCACAAAGACACAATGTACCAAAACTGAACCAAAAAATCCCGCCTCAATAAATAACATGAGCACAGTGTCTATCAGTACTGTGCACAAGTATTGTACGTGCCAATTTGAGCATGATGGTATAGGCAATGAAATGAAGAAATGTACATTACATCATGATTTGGGCTGCTACTCATACACGCTGATCGTACAGCAAACGGTTACCACAATGTTTTTCCGGCTGAATGCACACGGCTTGGCTAGTTAATGGAGGAGAATTACACAAGCAATATAATGGAATGTCTGAACAGCTACTGTAATTAACCCAGCAGGAAATTCATTCCCAAGTGGCTACTGGTGAGAAGTGAGTTTGGCAAGGCAACAAGCACAGATTAAAGTTATGTTAATTTTGCTAACAGCACTGTTACAATCTAAGATGACACATTCTCCTTTACATTTATCCAGGTGTTACTCTTGGAAGACACAAAAATTCTACAGTGGCAAAACTACCAATTTCAACTAGTATCTTTAAGCAATAAAGCCAAGACCTCCATATTTAAAAAAGCAGACATTTCTGTCTTTTTACTGCCATATTGCAGTTTAGTGTCTGCAGATGAAAAGGTTAATCTTAAAAAAAATGCCGTTTTACCAAAAAGAATCTGATAACAAACATCCCATATACTCTATAAATCCCTATCAACAATTAAAAACCTAAAATAATCAAAACATAAGCCCTTTCTTGAAGCAGAGTTCTGACTCTGGAAACTGAGAAGGCCAAAGACACTGTGAAATCCTTAGAAGATTTTATTACTGCTATCAATTTTCACATAAAAGGCACTCATACTTTAAACAGGCAGGAGCATGATGATCCAAAACAAACACAGGTTTGCACTAAAAGATGGTAAGAACATGATGCAGCAAACATTTGCAATAACTGGAAGAGTCTAGCAACAAATTTTGGTAAGCAACGATACAAACTTAGTATCTAGAATTAAAACTTACACCCTTAATAATTGTTTTGAGGAAATTATTCTACAATTCAGGCAATTTCTGAGCTTTTCTTTCCCTCTAGACACACACATAAATTCTTTAAAAAAATGCTTCTTTGCATCCCAACACACGTACACAAAGCCCCCTACATTAACTTGCTGAAAAAAAACTTTTTCCATCTTTTTGCTACATCATTATTTCTCCTCCAAAAACTCACTTATTTCCATTGAAAAGGAAATCTACAAACCAAGGGAATTTTTAGAGTCCTAATTTCCAAAAGTGGGGGAAGTAACTCAATATGAAATATGCTAGCTATCCATACCATACTTGGTGTGGGCTACAGGGGATGACCTGGGGGGAAGGATCTGAAGATACAAGGTAACCTACGGGTTAGTGACCATCAATTGATTGGATTTCCAATCCGGCGAAGGGTGGAAAGATAACCGTAGGGCAGAAGTGATAGACTTCAGAAAGGCCAACTTCAATATGCTCTGGAGATTAGTTAATAAGGCACTGATGATCAGGAGCATTGGTGAGATGGGAGTCCAGGAAGGGTGGTCGTTTCTAAAGGGAGCGATCCTTCGGGAGCAGGAAGAGACAATCCCATTGTGCGTGAAAGGAGGCAAAGGGGACAAAAACCCCTCTTGGCTGAACAGGGAAATCCAGGAAAGCCTAGGGGAGCAAAAACAGGCATACAGGCTGTGGAAGCAGGGGGTAGCTACCAAGGAGGAATATACCTACTTGGCTCACACTTGCAGGGAGTCAGTTAGAAAGGCCAAAGCTACAATGGAACTTAGGCTGGTGATGAAAATTAAAGACAACAAAAAGTCCTTCTACAGGTATATAGGGAGCAAAAAGAAGGCACAGGCATAGGACCCCTACAGGGAAGACTAAGGCAATTGGTGACAGATAGGAGGGACAAAGCTGAGCTTTTCAGTGAGTTTTTTGCTTCCGTATTCCTCAACATGGATCAGGACAAATCTCCCAATTGGATTAAAGATGAGCACAGGAGGGAAACCAGGCCACCAACTGTTAGTGCCGACTTAGCAAAGGGACACTTGGAGGGGCTGGATGTGTTTAAGTCAGCAGGCCCAAATGATCATCATCCAAGGGTGATGAAGGAACTGGCCAATGTCATAGCAGAACCACTGGCCAGGTTGTTTGAATACTCATAGTGCTCAGATCAGGTCCCAGAGGATTGGAAAAAGGCCAATGTGGTCTCTATTTTCAAGAAGTGGAGGAAACAGGATCTGGGTAACTATAGGCCAGCCAGCCTCACCTCTGTCCTTGGGAAAACCTTTGAAAAAATTATTAAGATTATTAATATTTGTGGGAGAGTCCAGCAGGAAAAACAATGCTGAAGGGCAACCATCATGGGGTCATAGCAGGTAGATCCTGCCTGACTAACCTCATTTCGTTTTATGACCAGGTCACAAAATGCTTAGATGCAGGGAACAAGGTAGATGTTATCTACCTGCATTTTAAGAAGGCCTTCAATATGGTATCTCATCCTATTCTCACAGATGAACTGAGCAGCTGTGACAGACATGATAACACAGTCTGGTGGATGGCAAATTGGCTAATACAGGCTTGTCCAACATATGGGCCATGGGCCACCATGCAGCCTGCCAAGCCATTTTCTGAGGCCCAAGGTCCCTCACTTGGGACAGGCGGGTGGGGGAGGGGAGGGGAGCTGCTCACCCCCGCGGGGCCGGGCTCATCACGTGAGCCGGGTCCTGCCACCGCCGCCCCGAGGGCTGCATGGTGCGGGGCTGCCCCAGCCACGCCTGACAGGATGAGCTGGGGACAGCACCGGCTTTTACTTCTTTCCGGCTCGGCCTCTTGCCCCCAGCATCCCACCCACCTCCGGGGATCCACCGGGCTCGGTGGCCGCGGGGTGTCAATGGGGCATGGTGCCTGGCGCAGGCAGTTGGCAGGGCAGCCCCGGGCGGGCCTCGGCAGGCAGGGTCCTGGTGTGACCTCTGCGGGGCAAGGCGGTGGGAGCTGGTGTCTGCTGGACCCCGCGCTCCAGGCTCGCAGCGCTGAGGCCGCCAGGGCTGCATGCGCGGGCGGCCAGGCACCACAGTAAGCGGGGCTGTGCGGGTGAGGGGCTGCGGTGCAGCGGCCACCTCACTCCAGCCCCCCTCAGGCAGCGCCGGCTCGTGGGGCTGTGCTGCTCGGGGGATGGGGATGTGGAGCTATTTATTTCTCCCCTTCTCTGGGGCAGTAGCTGGCTGGATGCAGAATGGGTCCCTCCTGCCCCTGCCAACCAGCAGCTACCGTGAACCTTGCAGTAACAGGCAGGTGCAGTAGGGCTGCACAGGCAGGGTTTCTCTGGCCCAGGACAGAGGGTGTTTGAATATGGCTCACCAGCCCACTGGGTGATAAAAAGTTCATGATCCGGCTCCACATTCAAAAAGGTTGGATACCTCTGGGCTAATATGATGCACCCAGCAAGTGGTCGTGGATGGATCACCATCGACCTGGAAAGATGTGAGCAGTGGAGTTCCCCAAGGTTTGGTCCTTGAACCAGTGCTGTTCAATGTCTTCATCAGTTACTTGGATGAAGGTGTGAAGAGCACTCTGTCTAAATTTGCAGATGACACCAAATTATGGGGTAACATAAACACACTAGGGGTCAGGAAATGAATCCAGGCAGATCTGGACAGGTTGGAGAAGTGAGCAGAGTAGAATGGGATGCAATTCAACAAGGACAAATGCAAAGGGCTGCACCTAGGGAAAAGGAATCACCAACACACTTACAGGCTGGGGGGTGACCCTCTCATCAGCACTGTAGCAGAAAGGGATCTCTGAGTCATAGTTGACTCCAAGATAAACATGAGCTGCCAATGTGATGAAGTGATTAGTAAAGCTAACTGCACTTTATAGTGCATTAGCAGGTGCATTACAAACAGGTCCAGGGAGGTGATACTTCCCCTCTATGCAGCACTGGTGAGGCCGCAGCTGGAGTACTGTGTCCAGTTTTGGGTGCCGCACTTCAAGAGAGATGTGGATAACCTTGAGAGAGTCCAAAGGAGGGTCACTCATATGGTTGGGAGCCTGAAGGTAAGGCCCTACAAGGAGAGATTGAGGGACCTGAATCTCTTCAGCCTCTGCAAGAGAAGGCTGAGAGGGGATCTTGTGGTCACCTACAAATTCACCATGGGGGGACAGGAAAGGATAGGAGATGCTCTGCTTACCAGGGCACCCATAGGAGTAACTAGAAATAATGGCCACTTAACTAGAAATAATGGACAATTAAGACAGAGAGCAGATTCAGGTTAGACATCAGGAAGAACTTCTTTATGGTAAGAGTTGCCAAAAATCTGGAATGGGCTTCCAAGGGAGGTGGTGCTCTCCCCACCTTAGGGGTCTTTAAGAGGAGACTGGACAATCACCTGGCTGGGGTCATATGACCTCAGCGCTCTTTACTGCCTGGGGCAGGAGTCGGACTCAATGATCTGCTGAGGTCCCTTCCGAAATATTATAATATTTCAAAGATTTCATAGACACTAGGGCTGGAAGGGACCTTGGAAGATCATTGAGTCCAGCCCCCTGCCCCAAGGGCAGGAAGTCAGCTAGGGTCAAAGGATCTCAGCAACATAAGTGTCCAAATGCTTCTTAAAGAAGTCCAGAGTAAGTGCTTGCACTACCTCTGGAGGGAGTCTATTCCAGGCCTTGGGGACTTGGACAGTAAAGAAGTTTTTCCTTATGTCCAGCCTAAAACAGTCTTGGAGGAGTTTGTGACCGTAAATATCTATGAATCTATACCGCTCTACCTGATGACGTGTGATAGTCTGATGTTTTATAATGCTTTACCAATATTTTTACATACTCTGAACACAACATGTACCAGTCCATGTAACTAATATATCATTCATTAAACATGGCTTCAAAACAAGATGTTATCCTAAGCCACATTTAATGAATTATCAACCAAGCCCTTCTCTATCATAACAGAGGGATTGAAAGGGACATAGTCTTCATCTTGTAGGCATGGAAAGTTTAGCTCAGTACTTTCAGATTTAATAAATCATTACAAACAAAAACTGCAAAAAGTTTAACAATACTTTAAAAACAAACAAACAACCTCTTCCCTCCAATCTCCTCAAGTAAATGGAGAGGATTAGTTAGTATTCAGAAAGGGTTCTTCCATGTTACAAATTAACTGGATACATTTGCCTAAGGTGTAAAGAGGTGGAACATGACCGTACATCCAGCTTATGAGAAGTTCTGGCCCAGAGAAAAGATATTAAAAGCCAGGTGTCTGATCACCTTTGGGATGCATCTACACAAGATGCTAAATGTGCAGTAAACTAATTCTACTGCACATTGCTTGGCAGGCAAAAACTGTGCTAATGTAGAGTAGAATTAGTCTACTATGCATTAGTGTCATACAAAAGCGTGCACTGGCACTACTGCACAACTGCACAGTAGCACCAATTATGGTGCATTAAGATGGTACTTGTTTTTACAGGTACTAAGCATAATGCGCCATAGTTACAGTGCATTAATGAACATGTAGACACACCCATTATACCAGTATTAAAAACAAAATCATTAGGATATATTGACTGGACCAGGACTTCTTAATAATGGTTCTGTTCAGCTGCAGTAAAAAGAGAAAGGAGGTTCAAAAGGTTATATAAGTTTGGAATGTTGTGGAGACAACTACTGAAAAACACAAGCAATACAGAAGCTTAACGCAACATAAGATCTCCTGTGATCCGACTTGTGAAAGCAAACACTCACTTTGGTTTTGAAGCCTGAAGAGTGAAATGCATCTCTTTCTGTGTCAAAATAAATTAGACACACTTCAATTTGTAAGAAATATCTTATAATTAGAGGGTAAAATTAGAGGGTAACAAGTTTCAAGTGGGGGTGGCAGAATCATACAATAGCAGCAGACCATTTCCTTAGTCAGAGTTTGATTATACACAAGTGGGATTAGTGAATTTCATACTTGGAAACAGCCTTTGGGAATGCAGCAGAGGTTTTCCTGCCACCCAAACGAGCATCAAGTGTGTTTTCTCCTCTCTAGAATAAGGTTTGCTTGCTCCGAGTTTTAGAAATATGAGACCATTCATTCTCCTGTACAGTAAACAGTCAGGCTTCTAAATGGAAGTTTAGTGTTCATTTTGTTAACACATGAAACAGTAAGTGGACCTCATAATCACTACTCAGGAACATAAAAAGATGAAAATCCAAGGCAAGAATATATTAAGAAGGTGGTACCATGAAAATACCAACCAGCTTAGAAGCACATGGCAAAAGGCTTGCTTGGAAGTGCCATCCTGCCTGAGGGCTCTCCTTAGGTAACTTCAAGATGAAAAACAAACAAACAATCTCAGGGAAAGGGCACTGAATTTACACAATATCATCTCTAGCACCAGTGTCTGGGGATAGAGTAAACTGTGAAGAATCCCCAGGCTCCATTTGCAGTAGGATGTCATCCACAAGCTTCCTCCGGAGTTTGCTTTTGATTTCTAATATGAATACTCATGTCCTAAAGCAGGAGTGGATTTACAAACGTTAGGCCCAGTTTTGAGAGCCTCTCCAAGCTGGCTGCTGGGCTTGTTCAGTTGGTTACTTTTAAATGATTCCTCTCTGCACAAGAATGTGTTCCTCCCTCTATGACTGTTCTGCCCCAGAGACTTTCCGATGTCTTAGCTAAATTGGCTATACTTCAATAGGGACAACCAGGTAAGTCAGTAGAGCAGTTCTACATTACATACAGGTTTATGAAATCTGAATCTCTCACATGACCCTATATAAATATATAGGACAAAGAGGGATTAATTTTGAAATCTTAGTAATTCCCATTAAATAACCATGCAAAAACTCAGTTACCATACTTACTGTCCAACTTTCCATCTTCTAAGATCTGTAATTGTAACTCTTTTGATCTGGCATTTAATTCACTGTGAAACAAACAAAACTGTGTTAAGCCTTCATGGGCCTTATTTTATTTATCTTTTATTTATATGTTTTATTGTACATTCATTTTGAATTATCTGTCCCCCTCTGCTTCACACTAGACTACAGTATGTCTCACTAGTACAACTCAAACCAGTCTCTGGGAAAGCTGAACAACAACATGTCAAGGACCTTACTGAGAACTTGCATCTAGCACCACCTGATCTTAATTAGCTTGAGGAAAAGGGGGAAAAGTGAAGGAAGACTGAACTGGAAGACTGAAATTGGATCTCTTTAGCATTATCACTAGAGTTGGATTGCCTGAATGTTTCCATTAAAAATGGCCTTTATATAAACACTGCCTCAAGTGTTATTATACATGAACAAGAATCAGCAACCTGTAGGTATGACATGATCAGCATGACAAATTTTTGCTTCCTTACTGAAATGTATATTCCTTTATTCATTACTCTGCCTCCCCTCACAGTCAGTTAATGGACGTGAGGCATAATGGACATGTGTTGTGAAACTCCCTCTAAAGTTCATTCTATTCCTCCTGTGGTAAGTCCAAGTGCTCAAAAACATATATTTACATTATGCCTCTGTTTCAGCAGCACAAGATGTTCAGTTGCAGCTGTATCACCTCCACGTGAAGGCATTACTGACTTAAGCTCAGCGGGGTGGGGGTTGAACCACAGAGACTTCCAAGGAAGTCAAAGGGTGCAGCAGAAAGTCAAGTGGTGTTGGCTTGAAAAGTGCCACCAATATGATCCTGGGGCACCATCCCTGAAAGGGAGGAAAGAAGGCATACAACCAAATCCTAACCATTAAGGATCCATAACAACCTGGCTTGGGTCCAAAGTGAGATGGTGCTCTGGCCCAATTGCTACAGTGGTGGCTTTTCCTTCACATAGCTTCTCCTTACTTGGCCTGCTGCTGCTGCTGCTACCCATTTCCTCCCCCAAAAATGGAGGCCCTGGCACCACTCCTTGCCGCTGACCCCCAACCCTAGTAAAAGTCCTGACCAGGGCTGGACCTGAGGCTCTGTGGGCTGGATGGTGCTAACCCCTGCACCAGAACTTTCTTGCAAGCCTGTCTATCTTAGGCACTTCTAAAAGCACCCGTTACTATAAAGAGACCAATATCCCTAGTGTCACAGTCAAATTCCAGTTACATTAATCACATCCTGCTTGCTTGACCTTCCCCTGCACTTTCAATAGGAAAGGGTATTCTTTGAAACTTCCTGTCCTAAAATACTGGGTGATACAGCTGCTATGCTATGTTGAACAGACACCTCTGTTCCACCAACAGGTGGTAGAAGTGGTTTGCAAAAGCAGTAGATCTATTCTGGAGCTTTTCAGAATGTTTTATGAACTAGAGGGTTATACAAGTATTGCCCACCACCTCTGTGCTATATCCAGCAGTGTGGTTGCAAAGAATCTTGTTGTTAAGCAAGAGGGTTGAGCCTGGGGCTTTACAAAAAGGCTGCAGTCTTAAGGCTTCTCATCACTTAATCAGAAAACAGAACTATAAACTAACACAGGACTGAGGTGTCTGAAAAAGGGTGCTTCCTGGTTAATGAACTTTTATTAGACCTAACAGCAGGATGAGGGACAATCAGCTTGCACTGGACAAAGCTTCCATTTGAGCACATGGTAGAATAAGAGAGCTTTCAGAATTGCTTTATGATGCATGTTCAAAGGGCCAGATCCAAAACGATAAATATATACCTCCAACTTCAAATTCCTCTCTGCTGTTAAATCATAGGCTTTCCTGCACATTTTAATGGGACCAGCTTTTTGCAAGTCCCATGCTACCTCAGACTATATGTCCTACCACTTCTCTTTCAAAAGAAACAACTTATTGATAACTGCTGCTCTCTCTCTCAGCCCTATTGCCTCTTCTGTATGAACTCTGCAAATGGAGCTCAGGCAGGCAACCCTCACAACTATAGACCTGTGCTCTTCTATGGTCCTTTCCCCTTTACACTGCAGAACAGATCGTTGCAGATTTCATTCCACACCACAAGCTGGGAGTGAAGCAGTCACTAATCCTCTTTTGCTAGATCTGTTCTTTGTACACTAGTCTCTTTTCCTTGGATAAGAGAAGAGTTAAACAACAAAGGTTGTGCACACTTCCTATAGCGCACACTTTTAGATAGTTTAATATTCTTACTTTCTTATGCACCTATATTAGAAGCTATATTTCTATGCTCCCGGGTCCTGAAAATAAAAGTGATTTAGAAATCCACGTCAACAGTTGCCATAAGACAGTACCAGCACAACACTTTGTCACTTGCTATTGTCCTATCAAATTTTTAGAAGACTTGGACAGAATATTTTAAAGACATTATTCCTTCCCCTAAGTAGAAGGTCACTGCAGGATGTGAAAACATTTAATAGAAGCCATTATCTCAGTGCAAACTCACAAGATGAACTCCTCCTTCCAAGACAGGTTTGTGGCATTTTTGGTTACAGAACTGGAGAATTTCTGTGGAGGATCATTCAACTGACTTACACATATGAGGTTCAGGCTGCCTGTAATAGGGAAAGAGAAACACACAATAGTTGACTTCACCAGGAAGTATATTTGCTTAAAAGGTGTGCAAGACAGGCATCTTATATACTGTGCATTTTTATCGACCACTGGGAAAATGCTGCCTCCCCATGAAACTCTCCTTTCCTCCATTTATTTGCATTACGCTAATATCCAGACACTCCAGTCGAAACAGGGGCCTTACTATTCTACATGCAATACGAACATAATAGGAAACAATTCATGCCCTGATGAGCTTACATTAATTTTAGACAAGAAGTGAAAAATGTGGGTGAAGCAAAGCCTGGAGGGATGGGGAGAGGCTGCGGGTAACAATAACAGGAAGTGCTATTATAAAGAGCATCTAAGTGGTTTGAGATATGCATTTTTAAGTGACCTGGAGTCCCTACTGGCCATGTGCCAAGCAGAACTGCCAATGAATAATTGATGCGGACAATTTTTAAAAAATTAATCAGGCCAGTCGAGGGAATTGGTCTACTAATGCACAAATGTGTATGGGGGTTGTAGGAAAAAAGGTGTTTACTAGGTAAACTAGTGAATTTCCATGCAGGAATTGTTTGTATCAACAATGAATATTTGTATTTTTCAGAAACTATACAAGATAATGATTTTTTTGCATTCAGGTTCAGAAGTCACTGCTTTTCATCTTGGGATTCTGGAATATCCAGAAGAGTGGCAAGAAAACACATGCACATCTGCATTAAGATTTGTAGGCAGAAATAAAGTTACATGCTACTCTAGTTCTTCTGCCAATTATTTACATCAAATTGTTTAAGATGTGCATTACTTGAACCCTGTATATGAGAGATGATCCACGTAAACACAAAGAGTCTACTAGTGAACGTTAGCTTTTAAAATAATCCGTAGCATCTGACAAAGTAGGAGGTTGCCTATGAAAGCTCATACCTCTTTGAGCCAATTAGTGTCTAAGGCACCACCCTACCAACAAATCCTTATTAAGCCATTGTTATGGGTAGGTTAAAGTTCCTTTAAGGTTAAATTGGTTTAATTGAAGTAGAAAACAGAGAGGTAATTAGCTGTGTTAGTCTAAAGTCAGGGAGAAAGCAGGATACATTTGCACCTTACAGTCTAACTATAAAGCATATCAGAGATGTACTTTTGACTTAAGCAAATAAATTTAAATTAAAAAAAATTAAAAAATACATTTTAAATGTAGATATATCAATCTATAAGGTAGAAATCTACCCTTCCTTAAGACTCCTAGAGCATTTAGCACTCCAAATACTACCTTGAAAAACTTCTTTGCAATAGGTTATCTAGGGCTTTCTCGCATCCTTCCCACCTCCAGAACAGAAGGATTACACAAACAACATGAAGCAGAAAATTAAAGCTATTATACCCCACTGCAAGAGGAGGATAAACATAGGTAGGGAGAGAGTGTAATTGTAATTAACCAAACTGTAATTTGGCAAGACTTAACAACCATGAGCATACAAAATGCTCTAGGATCACTAGTGACAAGAGATGACAGGACCTCAGTTTATCTCTCTCACAAAAACATTTAAGCAGGCAGGCTTGAGCTTGAAGAAGTTTAAATACTTGCAAGACAGGCTGAAAGCCTCCTCCTCAAACATACGCGGCACAACTGGTTTCAGAGGACAGTGACCTAGTTTTTGGTTTCACTCTACATTTGGCCCAAACCAATGACTCAGCCACTCTCACAGCATGTCTTTATTCAGACAGGACATTTTACCGATGATTTTGCTCCTGAAGGGATCTCTCAGGATTTCTCAGTGTATAATAAAGCAGCTTCAGATCAAGCAACATGCAATTCAAGATCAGTGCTGTTTGGGTGAATCACAATATGATATAATAGTGTTTGTTGGTCTCTCCCTTTTTTATATAGCTAAACTGTCATCTTTCTAGAACTAGAAAGTCAAACTCACTGACCATGTTTACAGGTTCATTTCATTGTTCTGCAGAGAAGAAAACAAGAATGATGGATTTGTTTACAAGAGAGTGGATGTATGAAGGTTAAACAAGAACCATATCTAATAATCATCTCAGTGTAATACCAAGTCACTTAATCATATACCAGAATGCAACAGCTTATGTTGGGTCAGTTTTTAAAACAGGATTGGCAACTGATTTAAGTAGTAAGTTTGAGAACTGCTTAGCAACGATGCATATGAAATGGCTCAAAAGGCTTCCTTTAAACTTTTTATTAAGATTTAGCTTTGCAGATTTTTAGAGCTGAAATAGGTCCACAGATTTCCATGAAAATTAGTTATTTCTGCTGGACCACTTCCAACCACTTCCCAGAAAATCTGCCTCCCTCAGTTGAGGTTCTCTGAGGGTTTTCCTTAGTTTTCCTACATGCCCAAATGGAAATATCACACCCACCCAACACATACTTAGAACTGCACACAAGTAGTCTATGTCCTTCTCTTCTCAGGCTGCCCTTGATAAATATGCTTAAGAACAGCCTCTGTATTCTCACATTAGCAACAGGGTCTTCTGCTCCTCCTTCCTGGTCTCAGGCAACGCAACTCTTGTTAAAGTCTCGTCATAAAGGAACCACTGCTGTCTCAGAACACCCCCTTAATTGGGAGGGAACGGGGGGCAATTTACCATGGTTTGCCAGGGTTATGGAAGGAGCCCACCACAATTTGCACAGTGTATAATACCCACTATTCTGGTCCCCAGGGCTGCTTATACATGTCCCAGGGGTTTACTTCGGTTTAATTCTCCCTAAATTGAAGCGGTAGGTGTTTAAAAACACCGCTTTGGTGAGCTGCCAATGGGTGGAGCGGTCCCTGAGCTGCGGGGAGAGGCTAGTGCTGCTTTCTGCAGCAGCGGTGGTGTCTCCCAGGCTGTACCCACCCACAGGCACCTGGCCTAGGTGCTCCTGGGAAGCACCAGCCAGGCCCCCACCCCCGCAGCCATGGAGGGAAGCACCAGGGCCCCACACAGCTCAGGCAGGCTCTGGAGAGAGAAAAAAAAAAGATCAGGCTCACAGCTTTTTTTTTCTCCCCCTTCAGTGGGTCCTGCCTGGACGGGCTGCCTGCACAGCCCCTGAGCTGCACAGGGCCTGGTGCTTCCCTCTGCAGCTGTAAGGTAGCAAACCAAAGCAAGTTGGACATGTTTTATTTTGCTGTGTCCCAAAGTCATTTAATGCACAAGACGCTGCTGACAGCGTAAACAGCTGTATCATTAAAGCGGTGCAAAAGGGCATTTAAGCCACTTTAAAGGTTAATTTTGTGGTATGTACAAAGGCCTCTGGAGCCCAAATATGGCATACCACAGAAGTCATCTGCTCAGTATGGCTTTGGGAAACAGTTAAAGGGATACTTCCCATAATGGCATTAGGGTATTGAAGAAGAAGTTTTCTTGTGGTGGAGACTGGCTGCTAAAATCCTTTTTGGAATAATTATTTAATGCTGCTTGCATGTTGTTGTGTGCCAAGGTGCCTTGAGCTTTGCAAAAGAGTCTCAATTATTTAAATGAAAATAGAATTATCCATCCCATGTACTCATTCTAGGAAGTAGAGAGGACAGAGGAGAGAGAACACATTCTGCTTGACATGGGGGCAGCTGATGGGAAAGGGAAATCCACATCCTGGGAGAAAATAAATTAACTTATCTGATCCACCCAATTGCAATACATTCCATCCAAAAGCGTGATCATTAAGACTTTTTTGTTAATAGTGCTCTCCTTGTAGCTTTGAAGCAGAACACCTGCTGCATTAAAGTAACTGTTTCACCTGCAGCACTGGGATCCATCAGGGTAGCCATGATATCCTTTACTAGCAGTTTCAGTTCATGAGCCCTTGGAGGTTTAGGGGGACTGGTGCCCTGAGGAAGAGTTCCTACGTTCTGTACATTCTGTGAAAATGAAGCAAGACAAGAGATGATGTAAAATGCTACTGGATGTGTCACATGCTCACAACCACCATGTTAAATTATTAAAAAAACAAACAAAAATCCTGGAGTGTAGCATTAGCTATTCATATGAGTTGTGTATTCCAAAATCTTCTGTGCCAATGGTTATGCAATTTTATACGTTTCCCATGTTAGACTTATTCACCGAGTCATGAATGCCTTTTTTCTTGAGATCAAAATATTAACAAAAAAAGGAGCTGGAAAAATGCCTGTACTCACCTGTACCTCCTTTATGTCTGTAGGCTTTGTACTCAAAACTACTGATGGAGAAACTGAAATAAACAGATTCTCCAAAATATCTCTGAGAACAGATATTGCACATGTCCCAGGCATCTGACCCTAGTAAGGAAGAAAACAATTCATGCTTCTAATTAATCAGGAGAAGCAATATTAAATACAGAAATTCATTTGACAGCTGAGCATGCAGTCTACTCTAATATCAGAGTATGCTTTGTCAGAAGAAGGTCTACTGCCAACAACCAGACATGGTGAGCAATTATTTAGTCACTTGATAAATAAAAAACAACACATGAGAGACAGAGACCAAAAATATGCGGTATAAAAATCAAATGCAGTACTGACATACAGAAAGGGTAGAGTCCTTACCAACATCAAAATGGAATCTCAATGATTTCACACACTATAACACTGGACCATCTCACTGGTACATATTAAACAGACAGAAGAAAAAAGATGAAGCATATTATCAGATAGTGTCAATCAGCACAGCTCCACAGACTTAAATGAAATGGTGCTGATTTACAATAGCTGGGAAGCAGTGCCTCGCAGTCAACACAGACCAATCAGTAGGGTGAAACTTAAGACTCTCTCAATCTTAACCGTGTAATCACATCTTGAGTTTTTACCTGGCGACATGTTAATGCAATTAATGGTGAGATAAAACAAAGAACAATCCACAAAGTTACTACACAAAAAGTGTGGCCAGGCTGGGGCTCCCAGCCCTGAAGTATACCCCCATGGCTGGGAGCCCTGAGAGCTGATCTGGGCTCCCAGCCTGGGGACACACCATGTGCTCCTCTGGCTGGGAGTCCCAAGCTGGGCTGGATAAACTAAGCCCAGATCAGCTGACAGAGGTTCCAGCCCTGGAAGCTTACCTGGGATTGTGATCCCAGACTCCCTCTTCACTAGCAATAAGCTGTATTGAGATCTGATGCTGGATCCCACAATCATGTCTCCTGCCATGCACATGTGGCATAGCAGGAAGCATGACTGTGAGGATCTCACCTCACATCCTATCAGGCCTTCAGCTGCACATCTGACAGGCCTTATAAATATAGGCTGCTCAAGTCAGGAAACTGAGGCTATTATTCTTATTCAAATTTGTTTATCCACAAAATTCTTTCTAAATGCATTTCACAGCAACATCCATTTATCCTTGATCCTTAATGTTACAGGCATCAAAGTTCATTGCCAAATGTTGTTTATGGAGGTAGCTTTACCAGATTGGTGCATTTTTATATAAAAATAAATTGCAGCAAGTTGTTTTCTGTTGGTCTGGTATAAAGTTTACTGCTGGAGCTGATCAGTGACAACATGCTATTCAAAATTTATTTTTCTTTGATATTTGCAATTGGACAGGGCTTTTAAAATTAAATTATTGCATAGAAGTAAAAATTGGAGGGAAAATGTTCCAGGCAGAATTTAGGTAAGGCTCAACTTCCATTCCTTCGAGATGGACAGCAAAATATACGGACAGGCTGGTGCAGTGCTTCCACAACAGAGAACTCTTCTATGTATTTCTAATAAGCCCCCAATATCCTAAATATCGTATCCCAAGAAACAGATACTGGGCTATATGGAGCTGTGGACTGCCAGTATAGCATTTCTTATGTTCTAAAAGAAGAGCATGCCGTTACTGTCCAAAACTTCTAAAGAAAGGGAGCCATTTTACAGGATCTTATACAACAGAGCTGTCCAACTGGTGGCCCACGGACCACATGTAGCCCCCAAAGGGTTAGCATGTGACCTCCCGGCTCCTGGCCAGCCACCACCCCTTTCCTCCCCCTACCTCACTATTGCTCCTGCTGTGGAAACTGGGTTCTACAGGCTTACCCTCCCTCCTCCAGTTTTTACATCCTGCTCCAGCTCCTGGGGACAAGGTAGCAGAGCAGGAGAGGGCAGGGTGCCAAAGCTGCATGCAAGTGGGAGAGGACCAGGGGCTGCTGGGACTGCACATACAGCAGTCAGGTAGCTCATAGTGCATACAATAAAGGAAGAGATTAGGGCTTCTTGTACTGCAGGTGGGTGGCATGTGTGGTCAGGAGAGAAAGGGGAAGGAGGGTTTGCTCAGGCAGCAAGGGGGAGCCAGGCTTCCTGTACTATGCTTGTTTGGGGGGGGGGAAGAGTGCATGCTAGGCTGCCTTCACAATTAGGGACAAGGGGAGGGGGGGAGGCTGTCCACACCTTAAGTGACCCCCAGGTCTATGGACTGCATCTTGTGCAGCCCCCAGATGACAGCCTGCATGGCATGTGGGCCACAGGTGCCCAGAAGTTGGACAGCCCTCTTATACAATATAAACATATGCATAAATATATATATGCGTTCAGTACACCCAATTTTAGTCACTGGAAGCCATACTCTAAACCACTGGGGGCCAAACTTTTTGGCAAGCATGCCATAAGTTAGTCCTGAACCTTCTCCGCGTATCACTCCAATCCCTTCCTTCTGCCCAAACTGCTGCTCTGCTTTCTGCTTCCTGCCTCGTACTCCCTGCCTGACTTCCCACTCTGCCCTATATACTGCTGTGCTGCCTGTCTCTTCCTTGATCCACCACATGCTACACACAGAGGTCGCCCATGCCATTTGTGGCACAGGTTGTCCTTCCTGCCCTAAAACATTTATTTCTACCAGAGCACAGCATATGCCATGTACTCAATTCAGATGAACCACATTATTTAGGTGGTTAAACAGACCCTGTTGTAAAACCCAAGCTATTTTACAGGTTATTGGAAGAATCAGTCCCCATACTTTGGGCATCCAAATGGCATTAAAATGAACACCCAACTTTGGGAGACCCTGAGCTCCTGCTGCAACACAGTGACCACATGCTGTTAACTCTAAGAACTTGGGAAAGGAATGCCCTATGCATCACAAACCTGAGCTCTTCCCTGTTCTAGAAAGTGAGGCAAATAAATCACCATTACAGGTCTACCTGAATTCAAAGTCAGAGTGCTTTCCTAACCTTTGAACTCTGACGGTTTATTAGGTAAGCCTGAAAAATTCCAACTGGAAATGTCCATAAATCCTATTTTGCTACCCATTGTACAGGGCTGTCCCTTGAATACATGCAGGCATTGTTGACAGAATTAACTAACTGTATGTCACACATACAGACGTGCCTCCTATAACAAGTTTAGGCATCAGGAAAATGAGAAAAAAATAAGGTGGGCAAGTTGCATGACACTGTGCTCCAAAATATCCAAAGGACTATTACAACTCAATTTCCATATTGTCCATTTGGGCATTGTCACCATCCTTTGCACAACAGGGAGGTGTATAGTTAAGTCTTGGTTACAGCCTGTTGAAAACTTCCACTGGGTTTTCAGTTTTGTTTTTTAACAAGACTTTTCTGGGAAAGGGGGTATAAAAAGCAATTTGCTTTGAAGAAAAATAAATATATTTGAAATCTGGAGAATTCCAGGAAACACTAATTTTGGTAACAAGTAAGCTTGCCAACTATCATTAGCTTATTTTTCAAATATTTTTCTCATGCCTGGTTGAAGCAGTTTGCTTAAAGCTTAAACAAAAACCTCACCACATAAGAAATGCCAGCCAGGTAGAGTATTCCATCTTTTTATTCTTCTAGGAAATATGACACATCATAACCAGAAGGAGATATGACTACATCCTCCTTACCACCAAACAACTACAAAGTAAACAGACTATTCCAACTTTTCTCTCAGCCTAATCTGCATAAAATGAACTGTTTCAAACAGGAGATTTTACCACACCTTCAACTCTCCTATGAAATATGAACTTTCATTTCTACCTAGGAAAACTTTTACAATTTTTTCTTCTATGCCTGAAAAAGGGAGCTTGTGCCTGAAAGTTTGCAAATAACGATTTTTTGTTGTTGTTGCAAAAATCTAGTTGGTCTAATAAAACATATCACCTCCACCTTAAGTTCTGATTCCTTAAACAAAAACCTGCACACACATTAACATTTAGAGCTGAATTTTGAATGTGAAACACATACTAATCATGAGGAAAAAAGTAAAAAAAAATTAAAAATCTATAAACAGAGGTGTCTCAAAGATTATATTCCACTTGCTTGTTGACTTCTTCCACTTATTGTTACCAAGTTATGAATACAAGCAATAGAGAAACCATATTATAGGAAAGACCTGGTCATCAGCCAGAATTAAAACCTTGCCTACCTACCCTCCTGATCCAATAAAAGAATATTGGAAAGCACCTAAGAATTTTACAAGGAAGTCTATTTTAACAGCTTTTCAAGACAAGCTGCTACTCAACAGCCAATCGAGAACAGCTCCCAGGGTAGATTCCACTTCAGATTAATTAGGGTATTTCCAAAGTGAAGCAACTATTCAAGAATGAAGCGATTTATTCTAAAATACCAACCAGGCTGGGAATTCTTCTGGAATATCCTAACAATGAATTATTCTGCAACAACAGCTCCTCTACCCCATTTTCTTGTGGAAAATTCTCCCTATGTAGACAAGTTCTCTTTCTTGCCTTCTGCATTTTTCAGACTTCCCTCCTATTCTTGCCTGTGATAAAATACTCTCTCTTTGATAACTCAAGGGTTTTTCTCTGCTCAAGTCTCCTCCTTACTACAGCTCTAAATCCAAAACAAGTTAACATGCAACCTCCACCCCAAATCTCTCTCCCTCTGCCCACACACACGTGCATACACCACATATTAGTCCCTATCTCCATTTAAATATGAGCTTTCATTCAATCCTCCAAACACACGAAATATTAAAACCATAGCCAAGTTACTTCCAAAAATCCATAGATTTCATCTTGGGAATGCAAGACTTGTATGCAAGCAAGATCTTCAGTTCTTCAGAGTCAGACTGGAAAGTACTTTCTTTAAAGAAAAGAAAGTGAGGGGGGGAGGGTATGGAAATAAAGCATCCTTAAAATACAGGACGCTGAAACAATTTCCAAGTGTACACAGTTTACAGGTTTCAACATATTGGTATTTCCCTTCCAACATTAATACAAATCAAATATACACCATCAGAGTATATAACTATAAAACCTATAGTTACTCTAATTAAGGTTTTGTCTGTTTGTTTTCTAAACCCAAGCACAGCACAGCAGATTCTGATGGCTCTCAATACCTGGTAGTCAGTCTTCTAAAAAAACCCAGAGTTTTGAATACTACTGGCCACAATTACTGTGTCAGAACCATTATGATCTGTCAATATGCACTTAGCAACCATTTTATACATGGATAACTGACCATAACTGCTTGGAATGGTATCATTTAGGCTGCTGCACATACACAGTAAATCTACATTTAAAGAAGTCTTCTGAAGTGTGTTTTGTTTTACATTTATGTAAAAATCTATGAAAAAACTGGGTTTTCCCTAGGTCACTAGTCAGTCAGTACATCTCCTCAGAAACAGTTTGGAACTGGACTAAAGCTTAAACACATAAGACACTGCACGCCATACAGGCACCCCCTTAGTGAAACAGGTGTAACAGGCCATAAAAAGGTACAACTCCCTAGTCTGGGAAGAATGAGGGTGAGGATTAATGAATGGTTCCAAATATGTTCACAAATCAGAAAGCGTGAACCAACTGCACACATAAAGGGAACTGCAGAAGGCCAAGGTATTTAGATTCTTTCGTACAAACAAAAATATGCCAAAGTCAACACTGTTTCAAAACAACACTGCCATCCTCTAGTACCAGCCTAGATGGTGCAGGGCCTTACATTTTTCAAATGAACTTGGGAAGCTGTAGTAATATCTTAAATCAAAGTCATTTTATATAAAATTAAGAAAAATCAAAGTATGTCAGAATGAATCCAAAGATACAGCAAAAGGTTTCTTTCTCAGACTGTGTCTAATTTATCTCAACCAAGCTTTAATGCTTAGGCATCTTTGCAGGGGGCTAGGTGCATAGAAAATTCATAATGTAACCTAAAAGATTTTGTTGAAGAAACCAACAGAAACTTATTGACTGACCTCCTGCACTGCTTTTGGGTGGATTTCAATATTCGTTTCTGGAGCATTAATGAAAGACCACACAACTTCAATGTCTTCTCCTTTCTCTTTCATGCAGAGTTCCAGCTGTTGAAATGACATAGGTTATTTTTATTTTTAAAAAGTCTTACAAATAGTTTGCCTTCCACAGAAAAGCACTAGGTCAACCTCATCACTGATGTAAGCAGCTACAGTTCCACAGTGGTCAGTGATGCCAACTTTACATTTAACTCTTAAGTTATAGTATTCTGAGAAAATAGAAAGCGTTATTTCAGCTTTTAGAGTGTAATCTGGTTATGGATCAAAAATATAAGATTTATATACCAAAATGTTTAGTATCAGTCTACAAATATATAAATACAATGTTCTTTACCTACATCACTCTCCCTGGAAGTTTATACAACTAGCTGGGACACATGAATCTTTTTAAGAATATAAATGTCTTTGTGACAATGAGGTTCAAATTCACTATCTTGCTGGACCACACTATGACAAGTAAAATAAATGAAAAAAAGAGGTCCAATTACTTTCAAATCTTAGAGGGGAGGAGAGAGGGGGGAAAGACAAAGATTTAAAACAAAGCACTTTACCTGCAAATGAAGTGGAGACAGTTTCACACTGTACAACTGACATTCTGTGGTAGCGTGTGAACTCTGAGACACGCTGACAAAAAATTGAATAGAATCTCCCACTACATCACAAGAAATCACCTGGGAAAAAAAGAAAAAGAAATATGGCCTTCTTCAGATGGTTTCTTGAAAGTAAGGGTAAAATGGTTTAAAAATAGTCTACTCTGTGTAGGCAGAGCAATTAAAGAGTTCAGGAATTCCTAACCTTGGTACATAGCACTTAGAAAAGCCTTAATTTTAGCATATTCATTTAATAAGCCCTAATTAATTGAGAAATACCCCTCATTGTATATGAAGGCAGACTTAAGTGCCTGAATGTCACATCTACACTCTTAGCATGAGCACGAGCACGAGCACGAGCATGCATGTGCTTCTTGCAGTGTTTCAAACCCCTTTGAGATGCCGCAAGATACATGTGCGGGAACAAAAAAACATTCCCCGTGCTGCAAATATGCAGCGTGGGGGCAAAATTTGACACCTGGATATCCAGGTATCTAAACATAACAAAAAAGCAGGGCAGGGCACAGTCCCAGACCGTGCCCTGAGGCAACCAAAAGCTTGGTCCTCCACAGAGTGCCAGAGTGTCTCTATGGCTGCCTCTTTCCCCAGTACTGCTGCAGTGACCTGGACCTGGGCCCTGTGCCAGGTAAGTAGGGGGTGGAGAGGGGGCTGGAGGAGGGGATAGGGGAGTATGGAGGGGCCCTGCCTGGCCCCAGCCCCCCACTTCCCCAACTCCCCAATCTCTCCCCCGGCTTCTCCCTCCTTCCCCCAGCTCCCCACTTGCTTTCCTGCCTGGCCCCACCCCCGCGCACATCCCACACTCACCTGCATTCCCCCACATCTCTCCACACCCACCCCCACACACATACCCTGTCCCACCCCACTTCTGCAAACTCCACATCCCCCCCATAACACACCCATTGTATGACACAAAATCCAAAAGCAAACATCAAAACATATAGATATTTAGAATTTATTTTATTACGTTGACAGGGACACTGGTAGGCTTCCAAACTGCTTTAATATTGAAAATACAGCAATAAAACATTGCCCAACTGATATTTCTCTCCCTCATTATATATGTAAATATATATATATAGTGGTCTTTTATTCTACTTGTGGAAGAGCATGGATTTGGGGGAATTTAAAAAGTGATTTTGGGGATGCTGCTTCAGCAGTCTATCTGGCACAAGGGGTAGTGTCCCCAGATACCAAGTGGCTGGGCCTCAGAAGCTCCTCAGGGCATGAAGCCTTGAGCTGCTGGCCAGGGCAGTTTTTTATACTGCTGGGGCCAGTACAGGTGCTGGCCCCAGCCTCTAGCTCAGGAGTGGGAGGCCATTCTATCTGGCCCACGGGGCCCCTAAAAAAATGTAGAAAATTAATATTTCTCTGCCCTTGGTTCCTGTCAAATATGTAGTAGGATCCAGGGGAAGCCCTGCAGGCTCCAACAACAGCGGGTCCGCCCGGCCCCACCCCCCAGCCAGAAGCCCCAGCCCTGGCTTCTGGGCTGGGAGCACATGGCTGCCCCAGCGCGGAAAGCTCAAGTAAGCGGGGGGGGACCTCGGGCAAGGAAGGAGCACAGTGGGGGGAAAGCGGCCCCTGCCCGCCCACACCCGGTGCCCCGCGCTGCAGCTGCTTGCAACCCACGTGGGGCTGTCCGGAGCAGGTACAGGCAGCCCCAGGCAAGCTGCAAGCAGCTGCAGCGTGGGGTGCCGGGCATGGGGCAGGGAGGGGCTGCTTTCTCCACCCCGACCCCCCACCCCTGCGCTCAGCACCACTTTGTAACCTGGCCCCACTGCCAGGCTGGCAGTGGGGCAGGTTACAAGCTGGTGCTGAGCATGGGGAAAAGTGGCCCCTTGCCCACCCCATGGCCAGCACCCTGTGCTGCAGCCACTTGCAGCCCACATGAGGATGCTTGTGCCTGCACCAGACAGCCCCGCATGGGCTACAAGCGCCTGCAGTGCGGGGCGCCGGCCATGGGGCAGGCAAGGGGCCACTTTTCCCCATGCTCAGAATCAGCTTCTTCCCTGCTGGCAAGCTGTGTGCTGCCCCCCACCTGTACTATGGGGCTGGGAGGCACTGAGTGTGAGCGTGCAGGGAGCCAGTGGGAGCACAAGGCCTGCACCGGTGTCCCGGGGCCAGTGCCGGTGGGGACCAGAGAAGGGTGGCAGGAGTGCGGGGTCCCAGCCGGCAGGGGCTCTATGGAGCCGGGCCAACTCCCCCCTCCCTGCTGGTGCAGCCCAGCCCGGCTCCACAGACCCCTGCTGGCCTGTGCCCTGCTCTGGGCCCCACCAGTGCTGACCCTGGGACACTGGTCCCAAGACATTGGGATTTTGGTCCCAAGATGGTGACCAGGGGGTGGGGCACCTGTCAAGGGGCGGGGCTACCCATGCAGCCCTTGACAGCCTGCCAAAACTGGGTAAGTGGCCCTCTGCTCAAAATAATTGCCCACCCCTGCTTTAGCTCCCCCTGGCAGCAGATCCGGGAGGAGCTGGGCAGGGTTATTTTGCCCCAAGTGGCACAATTTGCCCCACAGCAAAGTGTATGTCTGGGCATTTGCACTGAGGCAAAAAGCCCCAGCTCAAATTTGTGCCACTTCTATTTGAGCTGCTGAAAGCGCATGTACCTGCATGTGCGGACATGCCCTTAAACTGCAAAAGATTAAGAATTTGAGATTGAAATTTTAAATCAGTATGTCCTCTGAAAGCTTGGGGTGAGCGGGTAAGGGGAGCTCATTTCCTGAGCATTGAATTTAATCTCTCTCATTTCTTACTTCCATTATTTTCACATAACTGATTATTTGTACAAGGTAATACACATAATTCTATAATAAAAAACACAGTTTAAAATGAAGACTCCAAAACCCCAATCTGGTGCTCATTTTCTTTTTCTCTTTCAGCTTCAGCCCACACAGCACCTTTCTTTCCTTTGATTTGAAAACCTGTTAGTAGTATTATTCTTAAAGTCTAATAATATTAAGACACCCCTTTCAAAATCTAAGAACTTTTTTTTAATTAAAAAGGTCCTCCCTTCTTTAGGGTACTTTATCTGCATGTGAACACACACACATAACCCAGCCAAGCCCATTTAATCTTGAGCCAACAGAAGTAACACCTACCCCAGTGCCTGCTCCATCTTTTCCTTTTACCTTGTCTCAAAGAGAACTATACCATAATAGCCAATATTTGTACAACTAGTTTAGAAACACAAAATATAGCATGCTAATGTGGTTATTTCCCAGTGACAATCCGCTAGCAATCCTATCCCCTGCTACCAGTTGAAAGAGTGAAAGAGAGTAACAAAATAAGTTAATTACAAGCTCCATCAGAAAAAAAGAGAGACACTCCAGGTTTGCTAGTGGAAAGTGATATAATATCCTTGCTCACCAAGGGGCACCTTATTTCAGAAGTATTCCAGTTGAAGTCAATGGATGACTCATGAAAGTAAAGCACCCCTGAGCAACATAACATGTAAAGCATTCTGGCATAAAATTAGCCAAATGTGTTTTCATTTAAGAGAAAGTAAGAAATAAAGGAAAATTAAAGCCCGAATGCCCCCTCATTTGTTTTTTGGGTTTTTTTGAGCTGTTTCTTTCAGATGCCTAGCAGAAATTTCTCCTTATTTTAAATAGACCATTATAATTCTACTCACTTTTAAACAGACCAAGTCCTGCTCCCTGCCATCCTGTGAGTTCATAAATAGGCAGTAGGGCTGTGTGAAGCTTCGGTCCCTGATTTGATTCAGCAGAGATTTGGCCCATTTCAGTGGCCGAATCTCCGAATCAAATCAGAGGGACCGAAGCTTCACACAGCCCTACTGCCTATTTATGAACTCACAGGATGGCAGGGAGCAGGACTTGGCTAAGCAAAATCTTTGATGGATAGGTAGAAGGTGGCTGCTTGCATAAAGAATCCATATTTCGCTAACAAAACTGAACAAAAAGTTTGTGCATCTCAATGTTAGCGACATACAAAAATTCCCTTTCTTTAACTCCCCGACTCATTCACTGGTCCTGAAGTAAGAAGCACATAAAAATATACACTTTCTGTAATAGTGAAAGGAAACTCTTAATGATAGTTGTAAGTCTAACAATTTGAGCGGTTATTTATGGAATTTTTTCCATATAAAACAAGTCCAAAATTTCAGAAACTTACAATTATTTTACTTTCCTTCTCCACTTACTAGCTGGTTTCCACTAGCTACCTCAGCTTCTCTTTCCTTCCTTGTACCTCCCAAGAGAGCTACAATATTGCAGTTATTTTTTCTCCCTGCACAAATGGCAACACGCAGTTAACTGCAAATGCAATTAAAAGTATTTGTTTCCTTTCACATTTCATATGTTGGTTTCCCTCAAATTACATTTTACGTACACGTACTGTAAAAAAAAAATCACTCATTTCACATGTTAATTTAAACATTTTCTTACCACTCAAGATCCTAATACTGCCTAAATAAGTGGGTGCCTTCCCATAATTTTAGTAGGAGGAGAGTTTTTAAGAATGATTTCAGGGTGAGTAACTTGACTTAGCATATTACAAGCACTAGTTGATTTCTTTGAAAGTGCCACCATATAGCAGACTTTCAAGCCCACATTCACCCTTGATTAAGCTGTCTAACAGTCTAAGCAGGGCTGCCTAACTCGTGGCTCATGGGCTGCATGTGGACCCAGAAGGGCTTGCATGGAACCCATGGTTCTTGCCCAGCTGCCACTCCTTCCCCCTACCCCACCATGGCTCCTGCCACAGCATCCAGATTCGTCAGACTCCCCCTCCCTCCTCCAGCTTGTATTTCCTGACCTGCTCCTGGTAGCCAGCACAGCACAGCAATAGGGGTGGGGTGCCCAAGCTGCATATGGGCAGGGCTGCAGCAGGGTTGCCCATGCTGTGTGTGCAGTGGAAAAGGGGGTTGAGCTATTCACTCAGCATGCAACAATGGAAGAAGCAGGGCTGCCTGCATTACAAGTGGCACATGTGGCCCTGAGGGGAAAGGATGCTACACTGCCAAAGCCAAGCTGCTATTGCTGTGTGCACTGTGGGCGGTGTGGGGGTGACAGCTGCATAGTGAAGGAGAGCCCAGTGCAGGGGGGGCACCGACAACTCCAGGGACTGTAGTCTGTATGGTGTATAGCTCCCAGCTGCCCAGAAGTTGGACAGCTCTGATATAAACAGTAAGTTAAAAGTAAAAATTCCTTTCAAGATACAGTCCACAAAAGGAAAAAGAAAAGAACATGATGTTGAAAAGCCAGAAAATTAAAGCCAAGGTTAAATTTAAAATAAACCCAAACATCTGACAATGTTAATTCATAGTCTGGGTGCCTGAAATATCTTTACTCTGTTTCTGGAGGACTGAGAGAGAGAGAACACTCTTAATTCTCCAGAGCAGTTTCAGTAACTAGACAGTTTTACCCCTGACTCATGGATTTAGCCTAAAACTTTACTGTAGAAAAGTCTGTTTGGGGAAAATGTAATTCATATCTTAAAATAGTAAAAACAATAATAAACAAAAATGCCATGGGACCTACAAGAAGCTGTGTACAACTGTAGGCCTCTGCCTTGGTTAGAAATGTCTAGGCAGTAACTTCTTGGCAAACTGCAGGAGGCTCCTGTCCATGCCCCTGCCTTTATTACAAAAACTGCTGAAAAATCTCTTCCAATAAATTCCCTCCTGATATTCCCCAGCCACAGGGGAGGCAAACCCCACTTACCAATGAGGATCCACATCCTGCACACCGGCTTATTGAATAATTTCATAGATTTCATAGACATTAGGGCTGGAAGGGACCTCGGAAGATCATTGAGTCCAGCCCCCTGCCCGAAAGGCAGGAAGTCAGCTGGGGTCATAGGATCCCAGCAAGATAAGCATACAATTTACTCTTAAAGGTGTTCAATGTAGGTGCTTGAACCACCTCCGGTGGCAGGCTGTTCCAGACCTTGGGGGCTCGGGCAGTAAAGAAATTCTTCCTTATGTCCAGCCTGAAACAGTCTTGCAGTAGTTTATAACCGTTTGACCTCGTCATCCCTTGGGGCGCTCTGGTGAACAGACGTTCCCCCAGATACTGGTGGTCACCCCTGATAAACTTATAGGTGGCCATCAGATCACCCCTGAGCCTGCGCTTTTCCAGGCTAAAGAGCCCCATGGCTCTCAGCCTCTCTTCATAAGGTCTACTTTCCTGACCTCTGATCATGCGCATTGGCTCTTCTCTGGACTCTCTCAAGTTTCTCACAAGTTTGGGGCAAAGCATCCACACCAGAAGACAGGAGGGTGATCCAGGCTGACCTGGACATTTGGGCATTGTGGAGCCCCAAACTGGACGCAGTACTCCAGCTGCGGCCTCACCAAGGCCGAGTACAAGGGGAGAATGATGTCCTGGGATTTGCTTGAAAAGCATCTATGGATGCAAGCCAGTGTTTTGGTCACTTTACTAGCTGCAGCATCGCATTGCAGGCTCATGCTCATCTTGTGGTCAATGATGACCCCCAAGTCTCTTTCTTCCGTAGTGCTAGCCAGTGTAGCACTGCTGAGCCTATATGGATGCTGCAGGTTTTTCCTCCCAAGGTGGAGAACCTTGCATTTTTCAGTGTTAAACACCATCAGGTTCTCGTCCACCCATTTGCTGAGCCTGTCCAGGTCAGCCTGGATCGCCCTGTCTTCTGGTGTGGATGCTTTGCCCCAAAGTTTGGTGTCATCAGCGAACTTGGCCAGTCCGCTTCTGACTCCAATGTCCACATCATTAACAAAGATGTTGAACAATATGGGTCCAAGGACAGAGCCTTGGGGGACCCCACTGGTCACAGGGCACCATGACGATTGACTTCTGTCAATTACCACCCTCTGGATCTGACCACGGAGCCAATTTCCCAGCCAGCGGATCGTGGTGGACCCAAGGCCACAATTGGCCAGTTTCGCTAAGAGGTGATCATGGGATACCAGATCAAAGGCTTTTTTGAAGTCAAGATATATGATGTCAGTCTCTTCTCCCTTGTCCAGGTGATAGGTCACAAAGGAATGACACAAAGGTAACCAGAGAAAACTGTCCTCTCTCCCTTCCCCCCTCAGTTACCCAGACATAGCTCTTCTACCCTCAAGGCTGATTTTAGTCTAAGCAAGAACAAATAAATTAGATGCCATCAGAATGATATAGTCAACCTGCATGAGTGGAGACACAGATTGATTGGGCTGTTCATTGCTCAAAACTGTTCTGTTCCTCATGACTTATTGGTTAAAACATGAAAGTTCAAAAGCGTTCATGTCACAACCAGTCAGATTTGAAATAAACCCAACTACTTTTGTCTGCATTCCCTTCCTGCAGGCAAATTATGGAAACTACAGGAGCTCACACAGTAAGCTGAAGTTAGCCAACACGGGTACCTACAGGCATGCTGGGATACTCCAAGTGGGTCACTTCCTAATCCAGAAACACTATAGCCCAGAGTTTCGCAATCTAGCGCTGGGGTCTGGATTCAGCCCTCAGAGTCTCTGGATCCAGTGGTAAGGGGTTCTAACCACACCAAGCTGCAGTTGGTACCCAGGGCTTTGCTCATGCTGTGCCATGGTCAAGTGAAATGGGCTCTGGCCAAAGGAAGAAGCAGTGATGGCAGTCAGGACCCCATGCCCTCCTGTCTCTGACCCAAGCTGGGACTTTTCATTCCCACCCATCAGAAAACCTTTCCACCTCCTGCTATAGCCACATCCACACAGCACCACAGGTAGGGTCATGAGGGCTGCTGAGTGAAATGGCTCATCATCTCCTTCCGTAGTAATTACCAAGCTTGCAACACAAGATACACAGAATAGTCTATAGAACAAAGCCATTGACCATCACAGACAATGAATCGTAAGATATAATCAAGAGATATGAAAAAAAAATGTTTCCTGTGGTCTTCCAAAGCAGAAAAGATCTTATTCTCACACTTGCATTGAGAAATGGAAGTAGCTACATTTCTTCACAAGTGTTATCAATTTCGCTTTGCTGTATTTGACACGTTAGCAAATCTGCTAGCAAGAAATGTAATATGAAGTGGCACTTTCTGACACTGCATAAATAGTCTAATAATTTTCATGAAGAGTGCCACTTTGGAAAGGATACACCTTTCAATTAGGTGCATGCTTCACGTCCACATTTCTAAGTTGGACTGTATACAGTAAAAATACTGAACTCCAAATTTAGGTCATCTTAGATTCATTACACACTGGACTAAAAAAAAAAAAAAAGTTTAAGAATATGTAATGACAGAGTTCATACAAGAGATGGCCAGAAAGCAAACAAATAAAGGGGGAAAAATACCCAACCTGTTTTTGTAATTCAAGTTACAATAATGTAGTCTATGTAACATCATAGAAAGTTATGTTAGTATGAAAAACACTAGCATAGTTAAACTCCTAATTATTGGTATTATAAAGGCTTCATCCTAAACTGAAATTAAAACTTGCTCATGCTCAAGCAAATGTTTATGGGTAATTATCGTTGAGCATTCATTAAGTCCTACCAAAACAGAATGCTCTGTTGACTGGATAACATGAGCACTATGCGCAAGCGAGGTTGGAGTGACATGTGGGGTTGAACCAGCAGACTAGACTGCAAACCAGATTCCGTGAGGATGGATAAGTTGAACACCGCTGGACTATAATTTTAAAAATAATGTATTCATTCTGTTAAGAATATGCTTTCTAGCTGCCTCTGGAAATATGTGAGGTTTCTATAGTGTTCAGGGCTTTGCTGCCTTTCTTCTCCATGTTTCAGGTAAGTTTTTTGGTTTTTAAAAACTTTTTGCCCCTGGCCCTCCATCTTCTTCATGTTTTCAGGCAATTTCTAGCCAAATCACAGTTTTCCGGGGCTTTGTGGGAGATGCTACATTTTGGGCTTTCCCCCAAAATCCCCTGAAGTCCGAATTACAGTGGTCCCCAAGAATAAGGAACTGGCTGAAGAGAGACAGCAAAGGGTAGTGTTGGAAGGAGAACCCACTGGGTTGAAGGCAAGTTATTAGCAAGTTCCTCAAGAAGTCTTAGGACAAATCTTATTTAATGTTTTCATAACTTTAATTTGCACAAAAGTTAGGACTTGCCAATGAAGCTGAGGACACAAAGTTAAGAAGTATCATTAAGAGAAGGGTAAAAGTATTCTACAGGAGAAACTGGATGCCTGAATAGAAATAGGATGAAAAATCAGCAGCACAGAGTACAAGGTTAAATACCTGAGTATGGATAAGGATTTCTGCTATAAAGAGGTAGGTGCCTATCATTTAGAATTGACAGAAGAGGAAAATGACTAGCACCTAGGTCTCCTATGAAAAAAAACACAAATTCTGTTCTAGAAATGTCTCCCAGATGCATCCTACAATTGAGAGGAAAGCATTAATGCTGTTTTGGAAGTCACTGAATACAGCTCTGATCATGTTATTCAATGATTAACTGAGATTGGAACAAGTGAGCAGAGAAGGGCTGCTATTAATAAAGATCAAGAGAAAAGAGAGCCTCTCTTACATGATAAGTCAAAAAAGAACAGAGCTTATTTAGGCAAAGCTAGGAAGGGATAAAATTGTTCTCTAGCTCTCTCCCTCCTTGGTGTTTATCTGCTTAGTGTATTGACAGGGAGTAATGTCACAAAAACAAATGGGTATAAAATTACTAAGTTTAAGTCTCAGGAGACACTATTGAGGCAGGGACGGCCCTAACTAACAAGCTCCAAGAAGAAAGGTGATGGAAATAAAAAAACTGTTTGAAGGTAGAGACTACTAGCAAAAAAGCATGGTTAACCATTTGCGAGCTGAGTAATAACCTGAACAAAGCAAGTAATACCACAACACTGCAGCCAATCAAGGGGCTCACCGGCTTCTGCTCAACAGTAAATTTATTTGCACAAACAGGGTAAAATATGGATGAGATGGCATACTGATCTGGAGAAAAATAATTTTAGCACACTATCTATACACAACAGATGAACTTGATGCCAGAACAAGTCACTTGAAGAATGGCAAAGCAGCTGGACTTGATGACATATGCACGGAGCGGAGCAAGCACTCTAGTTCCACTACCAAGTTATAGATATTACACCTTTTTAACAATTGCTCATTAACCCTTAGGATACCTAAGTTATAGCAACAAGCCTGTGTAATAGATGTGTTAAAGCAAGGGAAGGATGTCTCTGGCCCAGAGAACTTTAGGCCAGTGTCACTTCTGTGCCATTTTTATAAACTTTACAAACGCCTTATTCTCAATCTCCTTTCACTTAATATTGAACAACATCTAATACCAGAACAAGCCAGATTTAGACCAGGCATTGGCCAAATACTAAACATCATCCAGCATACAGAAGATGGATTCAAGAAAGAGATGGTAACAGGTGCTCTGTTTGTAGACATATCAATAGCATATAACACAGTCAGCCACTGAAACCTGCTTGCCAGAGTCCACAAATTGACACACAACTACCACCTAGTGCAGCTCATTCAATCTCTTTTGAAGAGTAAACTTTTTTACGTAGAACTGTGCAGGAAATGGAGCTGCTGGAGACAACAATGAAATGGCCTCCCACAGGGCGGCCTGCTAGCACCAATCCTTTTTAACATATATACCAATGACCAACCCATACTGAATAATACATGGAGCTTCATATATGCTGATGATCTATACATCATGTCACAGGAGAAGGACTGTGTCACTGTTAAGAACACACCAACATATGCACTAACCTCTCAGATTACTACAATAAGAATCAGCTTTGCACCAACTCAACCAAGATGTAAGCCACAGCTCACCTATGTCACAGAAAAGCCAAGCAGAAATTAAACATCATCTGGGATGGAATCCCACTGACTAAACACTCATACCCTGTGTACTTGGGAGGTTACACTGGAATGAACACTTATCTTCAAAGCACATGTAGAGAAAACAAAAGGGAAAGTCAGCACCTGACCTGCAGCAATGTTTTGAAAGTTGGTCACCTCAATGCGGGAGTGAAGCTAGCTACATTACAAACCACTACTTTTGCCTTGTGTTACTCGACTGCAGAGTATGCATGTCCAGTATGGGAAAGATCAGTTCAGGCCCAGAAACTAGACACAGTTCTAATTGACAGCTGCCATGAAAAAACAGGATGTTTAAAGCCAAGACCAAAGGATAGCCTGTACTTAGCAGCTGGCATTGCACCACCTGATATCAGAAAAAAGGTAGTGAGCAGAAAAGAAAGATCAGGGCAGATGGAAGACCCCAGGCATCCACTCTATGGTCACACAGAAGTAACTAAATGATTAAAGTGTGGAAGAGTTTTGTTAACACTGTTGTACTATTGGACACAACTGCTGACAGGACTTGACTGAGGTTATGGAAAGGAAGATTACACACAATCTAGTGCTCTGAATTGGGCCCAGAACCCCATAATGGCTTTCCCAAAGGGGCTGATGTAGACTGGCCAACATGGCGATGCCTGAATTGTCCCTTCCACACCTTTATTCTTATGTTTGCATGAATCTGACAACAGGTGAAATTTTTCTCAATAATGAACTCTTGAGGAGACTACAGGTTAAGATGATGGGACTGATATAAATGGCCTCAAACCTATCTTAAGCCTGATCAAAAAGAGATTGAAAGAGCTGAATCCCTATATTAGTGCTAGCTCAAGCGCCCAACTCTTGGTGGCTTTTGGCTCTTCAAAGAACTGCCAGAGCCAACTGGTTCAATTAGGCCTTTCTAGGCAGACTGCATAGCTTATCTGATAACACCTCTCTCCTACTGCTGCCCATAATAAAGCCTCTCTTTCTCTCTGCCACTTCCCTTTGGAAGATTCATAATGCAAACTGTTCAATAGTCCTTTGATATATATTTTATCTAGCATTACAACATGGTCACTCTTAGAAAACCATTAGCTGTTGTATAATTAATGAACTCAGAACAGCTGATTATTTGAGGATATTTTTTAAAAGTATACAAAGTTAAAGTTTTGGAGAAAAAAATGGGAGAATTGTATTTTAAGGTTGTATTTTAAAGGTTGTTGTATGCTGTATTTTAAAAGTTACTAGAAAGATTCTGAAAGTTTGCTCTTGCCAAATTTGTGTGCCAGTTTCTAGACCACCGGATTACTTTACAGAATGGATGATCTTAATGGAGCTACAGCCAAAATGAAATAAAACAATGCAAATAAATACTTACTACTTACAAGCAGAACAGCTGTATTCTATATATGTAGATCCTATCCGAACTATAATTAGTAACTGGCCTGAGTATTGTCATCTTAGCTATTTAGAAATGAAATGATCCAATCTTTACCCATCCTGGGAAATGCACCAGTTTCTTAGATTTTAAGCTCTTCAAAGCTGGTGAAGTATGTTGGTATACATTTACACTGAGCATGATACAGTGGGGCTCACAGCCCAAATGGGTCCTCAAAGAACTACTATAGCACTGTTACTCTGGCTAGTTCTCAGATAGCACTTCAGAAGGAAATAGGATACTTTGGAAGACTTGTATGCTGCTTGTTCTATGCTGCTTAAGTAGTACATCCTACTGCACAAAGATCTAAGGCAGGGGTTGTCAACTGGGGGGTACATGTACCCCCCAGGGATACTTAGAAAGGTTGTAGGGGGTACATGTGGACAGGTGCGCAGTGACGGTGTCTCCCTCGATGCATTCCCACTATTTGGCTCTTACCCAGGGGAGGGGGAGGAGTGTGCTGGGTGCCGCCAAACCCACATAGCACACCGCAGAGCTTCCCCCCAACCTCAGCTCGCTCTCCTCCATCACCCTCCTGGAGAGCAGCGAGGGTCTGAATGACAGGGAGGGGAGAAAGATAGGGAGTGTGCTTCTGTGCCTGATCCCAGGAGCAAGTGGCACCTCTCTGTGGGCTGCACGGGTGCTGCCCAGCTGGCACCCACTGCCCTGCGCTGCTGCCACCACTTTCCCATGACTGGTCACATGGGCTGCTGATGGGTGGCACATGACTGGCCAGGCACGAGGCCTGTCAGCAGCCTGCAGAGTGGGGCTGGCCATGGGAAAGCAGCGTGGGAGCGACAGCAGCACCACAAGATGGTGCGTGGTGGTCACAGTGGTGACGGCAGCAGTTGGGCTGTGCTGAGCTCGGGCCAGGCGGTGGCTGAGCTGGGTGGACATTGTGGGGGCTACAGTGAATTCTGGAGTGACTGCAGCCCCTCCCATAGCTCCGCTCCCAGCTCTGCCACTGCCACCGCCTGCCCTGAGCACAGCCTGGTCTGGCCTCCCAGTGGAAAGAGCTCGGCACTGCCCCGGCCCCAGCCCGCCCCACGAGCAGATCCGGGGACACGTGCCCCCCCGCGCCCTCCAGACGAGCCACTTGCACATCCATCATGAGACCGTCCCACCCCAGCTGTGCAACACCTGCCCCAGTCCCACTCCCTCCCTCACCGCGGGGGCCTCAATCTGCAGCCACACCCTCTTAAAAACAAGAAAAAAATATAAGTGGGTACAGGAGTTGAAACTCTGTGTCATCTTTCTTGGCCAATACCGATAGCCAATTATTAACCAGCCATATTGGCTGATACCGGTCCAATAGCCAATTTACAGGAATGCAGCTGGGCAGCATGGAGAGCAGCACCCTGCAGTTAAGTCTGTGGAGGGGAAGGGGTGGGGGGGAGGGAAGGGGCTGGCGGGAAGCAGATCGCAGTCCCCACAGTGAGGGAGGGAGTGGGGTAGGGGCAGGTGCTACCCAACCAAGGCAGTGAATGGGACCAGGGGCCAGGAGCGGGACAAAGCCATGGGCGATTCATATAGGGGGTGCAAGGCAGGTGGGGGGAGGGGGTGTGGCTCCCTGCTGCTGCGTGCACCACTGGGGGTGGTATACTGGGGCATGTGCCCATCTGGATTTGTGCGCAGAGTGGATGCAGGTAGTGGGCTCAGGGCCAGGGGCAGCCCCAGCCTCTTCCCAATGTGGGGGGTGGGCCAGGGCAGGGCTCAGAGCAGGTTGGGCGTGGCTGCACAGGGCGGGTAGATAGCAACAGTGCTGAGAGACGTGGCTAAGGCAAATTTTGGGGTAGCTATAGTTCCTCCAAGCCCACCTTTAAAGTACCCCAAGCGAGGGGCCTTAGCCCCCCCATAGCCACACTCCCAGCACTGCTGCCGCCTGCCTACCCCACACAGCTGAGCCTGCCTTGCTCATGCTTGCACTGAACCCAGCCCTGGCTCAGCCACTCCACCAGGGAGATGCTTCCGCCACCCCTGACCCTGAGCCCACAGTTGGCAGTCCACATCCACCCCGCGCACAAATCCAGGGGAACACATGCCCCCCCCACCAAGGCTGACGATGCCCATGCCTCCCCTGGGGGTGCGCGGAGCCATGGGGAGCCACCTCCTTTCCCTACCCACCGCCCCCGTCCGGACAAGCCACTCATGGCTTCACCCTGCTCCCAGCCCCGGGGTCCCATTCACTGCCTTCATTGGGCAGTGCCTGCCCCTGCCCCACTCCCTCCCTCACCATGGGGGCCTTGGTCTGCCCCCCCACATCCCTTCCCTACCCCATGCCCCTTCCCCTCCACAGACTTACCTGCAGGGTGCTACTCTCCACACTACCCAGCCACATTCCTGGCCACGTGCATGGAGGCTGTGTGCATGCACAAGGTGTCCAGGGGCCCTGGCCAGAAGGCATATTATATTTAGCAGTGACATTAGCAGCTACACTGGCCAAAAAAAGCCAGTAGCTGATAAAGTTAATTTTCCTTTTATCAGTGCTGGTCCGATACGTGACCAATATATCAGTGCACCTCTACTAAGGATACACATACAGGTGTGCAGCATGCTTCAGAAGATTTATTCATAGCTTTGTCATGTGCTGCATGCTTACTGTCCTCCCATCCTCAATCTTCTGTTGTATCCACTTGTTACATTTTGTTATAATCCCAAATTGTGAGCTCTCTGGTGCAAGAAATGTATTTTAAGAAACTTGTAAAGCACATGGCATAAGGAAGGCCGTAAATATAAATAATTTAATAATTTATTTAAATTATAAATAATTAAAGCATGCTAAAACAGATACAGAAAGATAGCCATGTGCTAGCTGAAGCCATGAGCAAGGGCAAAGTGCTCTTAGTTGCCTGGGTGTTGATAAACATGTAGTGTGTAGTTACAAAGCAAGGTTTAGAACCCGCAGACCAGTAACACATTATAGACTTCAATTAGAAGTTGCAGTATGAATGGGCCTGAAATTTCAGTTATGTAGCACTTCCAGTAATATATTTACAGAGGCAAACCAGTTCCATGTGTATAAAAGTACATGGGGGCTAGTCATTAGTCCATGAATTTGTGATAGATACTCCTTGGCTTGGCAAGTCACATGCAACAGAGGAACGCCCAGAAATGGTGAGAGAAAACAAACAAAGAAAAGAAAGCATTTAGGACAGGGGTAGGCAATGTTTTTTGGCTGGAGAGCCGAAAAACCCCACAATGCCTACCTTGCAAGGTCCCGGAGTGCTGGCATACCAGAAAAACAGAAAAAGGGAAGGGGATACATGGCAGGATGCCCTGCTTCTGCTCTTTGCCCCTTACCCAAAGCCCCTGCCCCACAGCACTGCTGACCCTTGCCCCCCACCCAAAGCCCCTGCCCCCAAGCCCTGCTCATGCCCCTCGCCTCCCACCCAAAGCCCCTGCCCCCCAGCCCTGCTCATGCCCCTTGCCCCCCACCCAAAGCCCCTGCCCCCCATCCTGAGCCCCGTGGCTATCAGCAGCTACCCAGAACCTGGGCCAGCTGCAAACATCTGCTGCCTCTCGGCCCCAGCCCTGGCCCTCTCCAGGCTCTGGGGAGGCAGCAGCGGATACCGAGAACGCTCCCCACTGTGCCTCCCTCACCGCTGCTTCTACAGAGCAGTGTTGGAACCTGGTGAGGCAGGGCACAACGGGGTGCACACAAAGCTGCCTGCTCCAAGCTTCCCGCTGCCCTGGCCACGCTTCTCCTGCAGGCAGGGGCAGCAGCGAGGGGCACATCCCTGTGTGCTGCCTACGCTGCTCCCATGCTCACAGGGGAAGTGTGAACTGGGCAGCGTGGGGCTTGCAGCAGCAGGCAGCTTCCCTGTTCTGGGAAGGCAGCAGGTGCCAGTACTGTGCCCGTTGGGCCCGGGCTGGGGCAAGGGAGGCAGCAGCTGTTTGTAGCCTCCTGGCTGCAGCTGGCCCAGGCTCTGGGTAGCTGCTGATAGCCAAGGAGCCTGGGCTGCTCACAGCCGGGCTTGCAGCCTCCCACCTGGGAGCAGCCCGGGCTTTAGGCTGACAGCAGCTACCCAGACCTGAGGCTGGCTGCAGCTGGAAGTCTGCAAACAGCTGCTGCCTGCCCACCCCCGGCTCCAACGCATGGCGAGGAAAATGGCCTCGCATGCCACGGTTGGCACGCGTGCTGGGGGTTGTCGACCCCTGATTTAGGAAAAGAGTGAAAGTACTTCTCAGAGGACCACTCCCTTGTGTAAAGACATTACACTGAAATTCAAATAATACTGTTCTTCCTCTACAGGGTGTACCCTAAACTAGTGATCAACCTAGAGCCCTGATCTGAAATATGGGGCTCCTCACGGGTCCAGAAATTTGGCAGCAGGGGAGCTGTGGCAATAGTAATTATTATCTCCTACCACCAAACTTCCAGACTTGTGAGGAGTGCTGCAAGCTGGATCACACTACTACATGAGTCATTCAGTAGCCGGATCCAGCATGAGGGGCAGGGCTGGTGCACAGGATCACTGACCTTGCAGGCTGACCCCACACTGGATCCAGCCTGCAGACTGGCCCTGCCTGTGGCACTTGGCCTATGGGACCAGAAGGTTGAATTGCCCCAAACTAAGAGTAAGGAAATTCAGAGACTGAGTCTGATCTTCCGTTAGGTTCATGGCCTACAAAATTATAGAGTCCAACAAAAACCTGTTTATACAGGCAAAAGCATTTTGATTTTTAAGATATGTTGAACCACTTCTGAATTCTGACACCATCCCACAGTTCCCTTAGCCTTCAGTGCTAATTACACAGGCAACACCCAAGCAGGTTTTAACCTCTAAGGAGACACTACTATTTGGTAAGCATGTCACCCAGTAGTGTAGTTACAGTGCTTAGGTATTGAAGCTCACTTGAAAGGCAAGACCACCTATTAAAATAAAACCTTGCTATTCACTGTCTCTGTCTCTACCATTCTTAGCCAAGTTGTAATGGTATAGCACTATACTAGAGCAACACGATGCAACAGAAGAAATTAAAATTAGACTACAGTTGTCAAACTAAACAAGAAAAACTAGATGTTGCAAGATTTATATGCATTTTCAATTGTTTGTTCACTTGCTAGTTTTTTTAATTTAAAAATCCCGTAGCTAGTTTCAAATAATTACAAGTACACACATACATGTAGTTTAAGAGTTGTGCTAAAATGCACAGACTACTATACCAGAGGTAGGCAACCCCCAGCACGCATGCTAGAGTGTGGCATACGAAAGCATTTTGTTTGGCTTGAGGGCGGATGGCAGGAGAGCTGTGAGGTGCCCCAATCCTTGCGGCAGTGCAGCCCCAGCCCCTTCCCTGCCATCAATTATGATCCAGGCTGAGGTTCTGTGGACCCGGGTGCAGCTGCTTGCAGCCTCCCTGCCACCTGCTGCAAGCAGTACAGGCTCTACAACGGGCAGCAAGGGCCTCCCCAGAGCCTGGGTCAGCTGTGGCAGACAGCCACAACGCTAGAAGTGGCTGTGCCAGGATCCAAGGAGCACCACTTGGCTAGTTGCTGGTGGTTGGTGCACATATGCCTTGGGGCAGATGGTGGAGAAGGGGCCAGGGCTGTGCTACAACAACAAGGATCAGGCCCCTCACGTTTCCCCAGCCATCTGCTCCTAGCATGCCAACATCTTACAAGTCAAGGTTGTGGGTGTTTTTGGCATTCTGCCCAAAAACGTTGCCGACTTTTGTACTATACTATATTTTTGCAAGAGATCCATGTTACAGCTGATATGGTAACCATAACTTTATGTTACCAGGAGACATTAGGCCAAGTTCTGAACCCTGCTTGCAACAGAAAGCAGCCCTAATAATCCTGGCCAACCCAGATTCTTTGGATTCTACAATGCCAGGAAAATCCCTTTAGTGGTATTAAGCCACCAAAACAGCAACTGCTAGGACACAAGATGGAGTTGGAGAAGAGCAATATGATGTGGTATTGCTAAATCCTTGTTAATCTCAGTTGCCTGACAACCAACCGGGGAAGGGGGTGCTGTCAGTTAAGGGTGGATGACCTGTCAAAGACATCTGAGCACTGTGGATACTTAGCCCTTCTCCCCCCCCAGAAAAAAATGAAGTCAAGTCACTCTGCTTCAGATGCCTAAAATTAACCACTCAAATTCTAAACTTAGTAATTTATGTCTACAGTTTTGTCCATATTATAACTCTAAATTCAATCATCATTTGAAGTCAGTAGATTTGGCCATATATACCTTAAAGAAAGAGTGTACATTTTACCATATTTTGAAGTATTTGTATGCCATACAACACATACTTAAGAGAAGATTCTGGCCTTACTGAAGCCAATAGTAGAATTTAACATTTCCAGAATTCCCTCCTTAGACTTTGTACCTATTTATTTAGCATAGTCTTTATGATGTACAAAGTACACCTTTTGATCTGCAGAAAGAGAACAAGAAAGAGACAATGAGAAATATTTTTGCTCACCAGAAACAGAAACATACCCTTCTTTCTCCTCCTTTCGCCACTCTACACATGCTTTAAAAACAGTTATGTGAGCAGGAGAAAGAGTCTAAAAAATAATATTTACCGTGTGATCTTTATAAATGCACACATAACCTTGGAATAAACGTGTTAAGCATTTAGCAGCACTGAAGCACATTCTCCCCAGACTTGCAAATGGCTTAATAAGCATGCATAGAGCTTAACACATTCCATGATGCAGTCTTTCACCAGCCCTGACAAGAGCTTAAGCCCATATGCTCAAAGGTATTTAGGCACCTCACTTACTGAAGTCAGTGGGAATAGAGACTGTTTTAATAGACTGAAGGCCTGAATTTTACCTTTTCTTGGACTGATTTTACAACGCTTATGACTCTTCTAACTGCTAGCTCCAGTGGTTCAGGAGTTGTCTCCTCTTCAAATGTAAGCAGCAATGAATCCTGAAAAGCAAAAAAGGCATATTTGAACAAAATAATATCATTTTCACTTTCGTAGAACCACAGAAAATGAGGGTTGGAAGGGACCTCAGGCGGTCTTTCCAATCCCCTGCTCAAGGCTGGACTGCCCCCAACTAGATCATCCCAGCTAAGGCTTTGTCTACCCAGGTCTTAAAAACCACTAAGGGTAGAGAGTCTACAACCTCTCTGGGTAACCTGTTCCAGTGCTTTACTACCCTTCTAGCAAGAAAATGTTTTCCTAATATTTAACTTAAACTTCCCTTCCTGCAACTTGAGACCATTGCTCTTAATTCTGTTAAAAAAGGAGGATGATATACCTTGTCCTTGAGTTCTTAAAACAGAGAAAACAGAAATGCAAGATCCAATATACAAAACTGTAATTCTTTATCCCCTCTGCTGCATTTGACTTCATAATGCAAGGCACTACCTAGAAAACATATACTTAATTTCAGTCTCACAAGGCCTGATCATGACTCATCCTGTCAGGGTACTCAACACTGCAGAATAAAGCCCATATGTAGTCCAGCTGAAGGTATTCTTGTGAACAAGGATTATTCAGAATTATTATAGTATAAACAGGTGTTTTCTGCATTTAGTCTGATAACTGAAACACTACTTTATGGACAGTTATACAACAGCATAATCTACTGCAAAATTAAGAGCCCCTTTAAATACTAAGAATTGCTTATCTTTGAACACACAAGTCACTCACAACACACACAACCAAAAAGTCTGATGGAAATGTTATATGGATTGGGGGAGGGGAAGGAGGAGGGGAAGAGAAACAGAGTAGAGAACCTGTTTTGGTGGTGAAGTCATGTTTTCAGAAACAACAAATAATTGAATTTCACACAGGCTGTGCATTTCCAGCAAGCGAGTGCTGCTGCATTAGCAGTCTCTCTAGGTTGAGTTCTGCTTTGGTCCAACAGCACATGCACAGAGGAATGTCATTAGCTTTGTGATGATGACATTGTTTTGGGAGTTTGGGAAGCCTGGCTGGAGGGAGTAACACCATATTGCAGTGCCAGGCAGTGAACTCAGAAAAAAAAGCTACAGCTGTTTTCTTGGGGAGAGCCAGCACATCGGAGACAATGTTACTTTCTGTATTTATTTGTCTTCCCTAGGTTTTAAATTTTTGTTTCCTAACACTTGTTCCCAATCCACCTTAAACAACTGGACTGGGGGGGTGTGGGGATCATTCAAATCTTTTCTCACAAGAAACCCATAGTTTTTATTGACACTGCAGCAAATATTTTAAGACACAAGACATTCCTTTTTCACCTTCTCAGTTTACTGTAAGGCTTGGAAAGTGTACCCTCTCCCCACTTTTCTCTCTCTATTCCCTCACCTTGCTCCCTGCCCTCTTCTCTAATGCACATAAACAGGCACTAAAGGATTGCTTGGGAAAGCCAACAAGCCAGTACGGTCTTGAAGGAATGGAAGAATCCACAGAAGTTTTCAAATTCAGAAGGTTAAACTTTTCCCAGATGGTTCAGAACTTGGCTTTTTCCATTGACACAGCAAGGATTCAATTCACGTCCAGGAAATTAGACTGACATGACCTGACCTAGCCTCGCATCCTCCTCCTCCAGTCAGAGTTCTATTTTGTGTTTTCAGAATTGTACCTAACTGCAAGCCTTTCCAAACAGGAGGGAAGGAAGGGGAAGGGAAAGGCAGCTCAGTCACATTTGGTGCTTTCCAAAATACAGGCCTATATAATGAAGTTAAAACAGCACAAGGCATCAAAAGTCTTGGAAAGAAAAAGAGCCCTTGGATATAAGCAGAGGAACAAGGCAACCTAGAACTGACTAATTTTCAGAGTTTTTTTATTAGAAGAAAATTCTGGCTCTCTAGTAAACTAAGAGTCATGTGACAAGTCAGGAAGTTTCTATTGTTTATCTCCTCTGAGGCCCTAAACAATGTTATCAATGACATAAGCAAACAGACCACCTTGATTGTAGCAGGAATGCTATTGACCCTTGCAGCTACCCATACACTCCCAGCCACCTCCTGTAAAATAAAAATTTAAAAACAAGAAAAAAAAAAGACAAAAAGAAAAAAGATAGCAGCTAGAGAGGGAAATTTGTAAATTTTGTTGGTTAAAGACATTCTGAAGTCGTATGTTTTGAACTGCAATCTTCTTGCCCCTTAAGCTAAACAATGATAAAAAAAACCAGGAAAAGTAAATGCCAAGATTTGATTTAAGTGCACATAACTATGTTTACCTAATCTGACTATTTTATTAACAACATGTGGATAATTTTTTTCTGAAGTTTGAAAAACTAGATGTGTGTCTCACATATTAAAGCATGACTCCAGAAAATGACTGCGAGAAAACACTTTTAGTCCAAACTTATGACAGATTCCACCACCACCACAAAAAAACAAGTGATCCAAAAAGGGGGTGTCGGTCTTTGGGTCAGAGTCCACTCAACCACCCCAGCACACAACACGTTCACTTAATCTTACAGAAAGATGGCTATACACAACAGGAGCAACTGAGACCAGAAATGTTCCCTTTTTATTTCAAATAGATGACTGTTTGACAAAATGGTCCAAAAAAGAAAAAATTCCTATTTATTTGGCAGGAGACAGATTTTAGTCTAAACCTTCCAAAAGATAATGGTATGAAACACAAGGGAACTGGAAAACACCTGAAGGAAAAGAAAAATGCCAGTTTACTTTATGATACAGCCTTAAAACTATATGGTATATGTGTGTATATATAGTATGACTCTCTTTCTCCCCCTCCTTCTCCATATATATATATATATATATATATATATTAAGTGTGCCTCTAGATGTGCCACTATATAGATATAGATCTATCTGTTCATCTATATATATATAGTATGCCTCCTATATATGCACATGTGTGTGTGCCTCTGCAAAGGTTAGAGTACACACACACAAATATAGGCATGATATAAAGAGAGAGGTTATATATAGAGTCTATGGCCCATATATAAGCAAAGGACTCCCTGGATGTCTAGCCTCTTCTAGATAGGTACGTATCTGTATAGATGTACTTATATATCTCTCTACATAGAAGAGACTGGATACTAGTATAGTATAGTATAGTATAGTATAGTATAGTATAGTATAGTATAGTATAGTATAGTAATGCACACACATAATTGCTAATTAAACTATTATATAATTCTCTTACATTATCCAGTCTCTCTCTCACTATGAATTATACTAGCATACATAGTAATGTATATATGGCGTGCCTCTGCGTAGGTTAGAGCCCTGAGGGCTCCTTGGAAACCCGGCCTCTTCTATATCTACCTATCATTATATCCATCTATCAATTAGGTATACAAAAAGATACAGAAAATCCACATCAGCAGCTGTCTCTGCCTCTGTCTAGAAGCGGCTGAATTCCCAAGGAGTGTTCGGGGCCCTAACCTATGCAGAGGACTACACTGCACGCTATGACCCCGTCTCTTCCACACACAGATACACAGCAACATCTGTGAAGAGCCCTGTGTAGAAGAGGCTGCATCCAGGGAGTCCGTGGGGCTCTCACCTAGGCTAGAGGCGTGCAGCCTTATCCCGCACGATGACACTGCGCACCCCGGTGAGGCTGCCGAGACCCCCCGGGGGCAGGAGCCCGCCCCGCCCCGCCCCGCCCCGCCCCCGGGCTGCTCCCTCACCGTTCGGGCTCTGGCGGCCGCGTTGAGCGCGCTGGTCCAGGCTCCCCGCCACTGGCTCCTCCAGCTGCCCCGCGCCAGCACCCAGGCCAGAAGCGGGTCGCTGTCCGCGGGCGGCGGGGGCCGCGGCGAGCCGGCTCGGCGCCGCCAGGCGATGCGCACGTACTGCACCAGGTAGACGGCCAGCGTGGCCAGGGCGGCCGCGAACAGCGCGACCAGGGCGAGCCACTGCAGCCGCCCCCCCTGCCCGCGGCCGCCCGGGACATGGCTGCACATGCCGCAGGGAGGAGGCGGCGGCGCGGGGCACCCGGCTCTGCCCGGCCTGGCTACGGCCCGCGCCGCTCCCTCATAGCGCGCCGCCGCCGCCGCCTCCAGCTGCAGCCTCTGCCGCCAGCTCCTCCCCGCGCCCGCCCACCCGCCCTCCCGGCCGCAGCCTGGAGCCGCCCCCTGCTTCCCCGCCGCCCCGTACAGCCTCCCCCCGCTGGGGAGAGGGGGCAGTGAGGCGCTCTCCTCCCGCACCGCAGCCCCCTCCCTGCCTGCCTGCGGAGTAGCCCGCCCTCGCTCGCCCCGGCAGCTCCCCTTGCCGCCGCCTGCCCAGTCAGGCCCGCTGGACCCCTACTGGGAAGGCTGGTTGAATCGGGCGTACGTCGCCTGGAGAAGAGAAGGCGCAGGGGGGATTTCCTAGCAGCCTTCGGGCACGTGAAGGAGGGCCCCGAAGAGCACGGAGCTGGACTGGTCTCAGTGCGGGCAGATGCCAGAGCAACGGGCGCAAGTTTCAGCAAAGGGAGGTTTTCGGTCAGAGCAGCGGTTCCCGATCTGTGGTATGCCTACTCCCACCGCAGGCAACCTGTCAGTGGTGCATGCTACCGGATTTATTATAATGACTTCATCTGACAAAAATTTGCTGGTGGTACTTAACGTTGAACTGGAAAAAAAAATGCTGGTACTTCAGGTTGTATCATTTCAAATTGGTGGTGCGCCATCTGTCAGAGTTTGGGATAGATATTAAGAAAAACTCTCTGGCTAGGAGGGTGGTGAAGCACTGGAGCAGGTTACACAGAGAGTTTGTGGATTCTCCATCCTTGGAGGTTTTTAAGGCTCTGGTAGACTAAGCCATGGCTGGGATGATCTTGCTGGAGATGGTCCTGCTTTGAGCATAGGGTTGCACTAGACCAGTGGTTCTCAACCTTTTTTGTACCAGGACAGTCCGGTTGTCCTCTGTCCTCTATTGATATGAAACCAGACACCTCTGTCCTCTATTTTTCTCTTGAAGAGAAAATAGAGGACATAAAGGCATTGGGGTTTGTATCAATACAGGACAGAGGAGCAGAAAACCGGACTGTCCTCGATGATGGCCACCCTAACCAAGATCCATTTGTAAACGTTGATGGCCAGTCCCAGCCCAGTGCCCCTCACTCCTGACCTGCTGTCCCCCACTCCCAGGTCCTAGCCCCCCAGTGTGTCGGGCAGGGGGCCCCAAGCAGCCCTTTACAGGCGGAGCTGTCAGCCTACAAGGGAAAACCCATGGTTTCGCACATTTTTCTCCTTTAAAGGAGAATCCATTTTTAAAGTTTGCTTGCGACCCTTTCATATATTCTTGCAACCCACTTTTGGGTCACAACCCATGAGTTAAGAAATGCTGGACTAGATGACCTCCTGGAGTTACCTTCCAGCCCTGTTTCTCTATGATGTGGGGCTTAAGCCCACAGAGCCTTTCTTTCTAGTCAGGCAGTGCTGAAAGAGTCACTTCACTTCATGGCTCATTTCTCATCTCCCTCATTCCCTGTAAAACACTGGGGTGCCTTTGTGATTCTGCCAAGGCTGCCAAACAACATTAGCCCTGTAAACATGTTTCATAAGGTTCAACCTAGAAATTTCAAATAGGAATCTGTAGTCCTGGACAATAGATATAGCATCCTGAAAAGGAGGGTGCACAGGGTGAGGTGCATCAGCTCATGTAAAATCAACACCTAGTTTTTGCCAGTTCATAAAAAACAGAAGCTTTACTAGGATGCCTGGGGCCTAGGGATGTATTATTCAGTTTAAGATCAAAGCCAAAACAAATATCACTTCATTGGAATGAGTTAAAAACAGCCTGCAGCATTGTGAAATAGAAGGTTCATGACTAGGAGCAGCTAATAAACTGCAGAATAAAGGCTAGACTGATGGGTGAAACATCAGGCTCATTAAAAAGAAGAGAGGATGGTTAATCCCTGTGGAATGAAGAGTTTAGAAGTGTCAGGTAGATTATAATGAACCATGTCTTCTAGAGATGCATCAATACATTGGTCCATATTGTATCAGCACTGATAAAAGGAAAATTGACATTATCAGCTTTTCGGACTGATGTGGCTGATAATGTTGCTGATAACTGCCACATGCATGTGCACAGCTGCAGCATGCATGGGGCCAGGAGTGCAGCCCTTGGAGAGCAGTGTCCGGCTGGTAAGTCTGTGGGGGTATGGGGCATGTGGGGGGGGGCGATCGAGGACCCCACAGTAAGGGAGAGAATGGGGCTGGGGCAGGCACTACCCAGTTGGGGCAGAGCAGGGCACAGAGTGGAGCTGGTGGCTCGTCCAGAGGCCGCAGGGGGACAGGGAGGAGCAGCTCCTGCCTCTGCATACACCCCCAGGGGAGGCATGGGGGGGGAACATATGCCCCCTGGATCTGTGCACATGGTGAGAGTAAGCTGCCTGCTGTGTGCTCAGGGCCGGAGCTGTTCCAGCTTCTTCCTGGAGGCTGCGCTTGGGGCAGGTGGTGGCAGTGGTACTGGGAGGGGAACTGTGGGGGGGCTAAAGCCACCTCAAAATTTGCCGTAGGTCCTCCTCCCAGCGCCACCACTGGCCACCCTGCCCCCCCCACCAGACCCAAGTGCAGCTGCCAGGAAGAGGCTGGAGCAGCCCTGGCCACAAGTGTGCGGCAGGCAGCCTGCCCTTGCACCATGCACAGATCCAGGGGGGCACATGCGCCCCGTGCCTCTCTTGGAGCTGCGCGCAGCAGTGGAAGCCGCCCCCCGCACGAGCCAACCAGGCTCTGTCCCACTCCCTGCCCTGCCCCAGCTAGGCAGCGCCTGCCCCAGCCCCACTCCCTCCCTTACCACAGGGGCCTTGATGGTGCCTTCCCCCCACACCCCTTCTTCCCAAGTGACTTACCAACTGGACACTGCTCTCCAAGGTGCATATCGGCAATCAAATCAGTATCGGCTGATATTGCTGGTTAATAATCGGCCATTGATATTGGCCCAAAAAGTCTTTATCAACTAATGAATTCAAGTGGGTACGTTCTGACAAGTGCACAGATGCAGTTTGCGGTGCCTCAAAACTATTTGAGGTGCTGCAAACCACATGTGCACTCATTTGCCGCACTAATTTGCAGCATGACAGGTTTTTTTGACACCGGGAGATCCCAATATAAAAAAAAGAAAAAAGCTGATTAAAAAAAAGGAGCATGGTGCATGCAGCAGCAGCATACACCTCCAGAAACAGATCCTGGCTGGCCAGAGCCATACTCTGGATGCCAGCCAGGCTCTGAGAGGTTGGCTCAGTGCCACTACCGCCCTGGGAGGCTCCCAGTACCCCGGACAAGGTTGTTGGGGCCAGCACAGGTGCTAGCCCCAGCCTTCCCTAACTTGCCTGAGTCAATTTGCCACACGGCAGAGCACATGTGCAGGGGCATGCCTGGGGACAAATAGCACTGGCACAAATATTTGCTGCTGCTGTATGTGCCACTGCTATTTGTCCCGTGGGAAACACATGCCTCTGCACATGTGCGCTCGTTGGGACGCACCCAAGTGACTCCCTCAGAATAGCCTGACTAGAAAAGCTGCTGCTACAGCCAGGCAATTATTTTTAAACTTTGGGTGGAGCAAGAATCAAAGCAGGGTGCAAGTGCACCACTGCATCCTCCCCCAGATGCACCCCAGGAAGAGACTGTGATCCTGTGGCAGCCTCAGTCCTGCAGAGCCTCTCCCAGGCCATAACACAACCAGAAGGCAGAGTAGATTTGTACCCTACAGACTAATCAAAGTAGACACGAGTGGATCTAGCATTTTGAAAAGGGGGGTGCAGATGGTGTGGTGCATCACCACATAGAACATACTGCACATTTTTCTCCAGGTAAAATGGAATTAGATGCATTACTATTATGTTAGGGGCCCTGGGGCTATGTTATTCCATTCAAGAAAGAAGCAAAAGAAAAAACTGTATTGGAACATGCATTAATTTGCTACATCGTATATTACGTATAACAAAAGTAGGCAAAAATAATCAAAGATGTGGTTTCATTAGTCCTGGAGCCACTAAAATTAAAGGTACATCTCTTTCTCCATAAAACAAAAACTAAGCCTTCTTGAGCGTCTTGACAGTGCTTCCAAAGCCTCACTGAAAGCTTTTTCCACACCTGAGTTAATTTTTTTAGCTAGAGTTAAAAACAGCCTGCAGGGCTGTGAGGTAGGAGCTACATTACCAAAAGCAGCAGCGGACAGCAGAACTGAAGAAGAAAAGATAGCTTGATTAGTGGATGGAATGAAGAGTATAGAAAAAAAAATCAGAGATATGATAATGAGCCACAAAGTCAATTGACTCAGCACTGCCTGAATAGAAATACTGCCACCACTCCCAAGGCAGCTGGTTTTAAACTTTGGGTGGGGCAGGAATCAAAGGGGAATGGGGAGGGGTGCAACTGCATCTCCTCCCTCCCGATCAACCCCCTTAAGAGAGTGTGTGTGTGTGTGTGTGTGTGTGTGTGTGACCCCATGCCCTTGTACACAAACTGTCACTCCACAAACAGTTTTGTTTGTTTTAAGTTGACATTTTGACAATACAGTTTTTGAGGATGAACAAAATAAACTGGGCAGAATTGTTCCTAATTTTGAGCTTTGCTTGTTTTGGTCTTCTGCTGACAACATCAGATGAAAGAGCTTGAAAGCTTGTATGATCTATCTATCTATCTATCTATCTATCTATCTATCTATCTATCTATCTATCTATCTATCTTCATCAAGTGAGCTTGAAAGCATGTATGATTATATATATACACATCATATATATCATATATATGAGGTGTGTGTGTGTGTGTGTATATATATATATATATATATATATGTATATATATAGATAGATAGATAGATAGATAGATAGATGTAGATATAGATATTATACATGCTTTCAAGCACATTTCATCAGATGTTGTCAGCACAACACCAGAAGGAGCAGAGTGCAAAATCAGGAACAGTTCTGCCCATTTTTTTTGGTTCGTCCTCAAAAACTGTATTGGCAAAATGTCAACTTAAAAAAAAAACCCAACCTGTTTGTGGAGTGCCGGTTTGCGTACAAGGGCATGGGGTTCTCAAATGAGCTGCCTCACTACTCTGTGCTACAGTTCTGTAAGGTGGTTGTAAAAAGAAAAGCAACAGCAAAACAGAGCTCCCCCCAATTGACATTTTGACCAGCCCCACTCAGAAGGAAGGAGTAAAATCATCTCTATGGATGTGCTGAGGGATAGGGAGTGTGGCGTCTCTTATTGGAGCTCTGTAGTCCTTAAGAACCATCAGCTTTGCAGGAGCACAGGGCTGCAGGTCCAGGAAGTGTACAGGTCATAACTGGCATGATCACAGTAAACACAAATCCCTATGATTATTATTTATTATTTGTATTCCAGTAGCACATACAGGTCCCAAGGCAAGCTTAGGGCTCCGTTGTGCTACAAAAGTATACAAGCTCATAACAAGAGATGGTCTCTGCCCTGAAAAGCTTACAGTCTAAATAGACCAGAAAGGTTAGGAGGGAAAACAGAGAGGCAAAGTGGCTTGTCACTGGTTACACAGCAGGTCAATGGCAGCTCCAGGAATAGAACTCTGTCCTCTTGGTCATGAATCCTGTTTGGGGAGTGAGAGTATGTGTGTAAGGGCATCTGTTTCCCAGAGGAGTTGCCTCTGCAATGCAGCTTTGAGTCACAGTTCTTAGAGAAGCATTTAATTCCTCCCCAGGCTTAGATAGATTCCCTCAAAAGGAAATTTCTTGTTAAGTTGAATTTGTGATTCCCTAATTTTACAATTTATTTTTCTGTTCTAATTCCTTTACAATTTAGAAAGAGTTATTGCCACATCATACTGCTTACACTGGTGACTTCACTGGAAGCTAATATGTGTATCATCACATTATCAACTGAGCTGATGAAACACCCAATTTAAGCACAAATGGCACAGTATGTCCACTTTAGCTGTGCTGATTCCTTTTCTGGACCACAACAGCTCAGCTCCATATCCTCACTAGTATTCTTCAGTTACACAGCTTTTCAGATACCTGCCCAACAATTTCAAGCACATCCTCCAAAAGCAATGGATTTTGAGAGAATTGAAATGCTGGGCTGCAGTGGGAGAACCACTTGAACCATCCCTTCACTTGCAGCTAACAGTGCAAATTGAACTGCTACTTATAGATCCATAGATTCATAGATTCTAGGGTCGGAAGGGACCTCAATAGATCATCGAGTCCGACCCCCTGCATAGGCAGAAAAGAGTGCTGGGTCTAGATGACCCCAGCTAGATGCCCATCTAACCTCCTCTTGAAGACCCCCAGGGTAGGGGAGAGCACCACCTCCCTTGGGAACCCATTCCAGACCTTGGCCACTCGAACTGTGAAGAAGTTCTTCCTAATGTCCAGTCTAAATATGCGCTCTGCTAGCTTGTGGCCATTATTTCTTGCAACCCCCGGGGGCGCCTTGGTGAATAAAACCTCACCAATTCCCTTCTGTGCCCCCGTGATGAACTTATAGGCAGCCACAAGGTCGCCTCTCAACCTTCTCTTGCGGAGGCTGAAGAGGTCCAGGTGCCCCAGTTTCTCCTCGTAGGGCTTGGCCTGCAAGCCCTTAACCATACGAGTGGCCCTTCTCTGGACCCTCTCCAGGTTATCCACATCTCTCCTGAAGTGTGGCGCCCAAAATTGAACGCAGTATTCCAACTGTGGTCTGACCAGCGCCCGATAGAGGGGAAGTATCACTTCCTTGGATCTGTTCGTCATGCATCTGCTGATGCACGATAAAGTGCCATTAGCTTTTCTGACGGCTTCGTCACACTGACGACTCATGTTCATCTTGGAGTCCGCTAGGACTCCAAGATCCCTTTCCACTTCCATTCCACCAAGCAGGTCATTTCCTAGGCAGTAGGTATGCTAGACATTTTTCCTTCCTAGGTGCAGCACTTTGCATTTCTCCTTGTTGAGTGCAAATTGAACTGCTACTTAGACTAATTCAAACAAGATTTTGCACACAGATCATGCAAATAGACTGTTTGGATCAATACTCCAAAGTGTTCTACATACAGGCTCAGAAGACAAAACAGTTTCTAGTACAGTGAATTATGGTAGTGTAGACAAGTGCAAAAGCCAGAATGTATGATAAGAACAATAATAGCTCCAATTTGTGTTTAAAAAGTAGGAATATAAATAAAGATATTGGGATAGAAAAGATTTTCAAATGCAAACATAGGAGTCAGATGCCCAAATGCTATTGATTTTCATTGTCCTTTATGCCTCTGAAAATCTCCCCTTAGCATGTGCCATCTCTGTTAAATAGGGATCTACTCAATTCATGGTTTTGTGGATTTTGCAGAAACCAAATTTTCTGCGAAATCAGGCATGGTCTGTGAAATAATAATAAAAAAAACTTACTAAGAATAAAATGCTGGCTCCCCAGTAGGAGCCAGCAGTCCTCATGGCCACTGCAGCCCAGCCTGGTCTGCCAGGGAAGGTAGCTGCCAGCATCAAGGGCAACAGCCAAGATGGCAGCCATCCCCTCACCACCGATTGGCTGAGAGGGCTGATTGGCCCTCTCAGCCAATCAGTGAGAAGCCAGCAAGAGAACAGGGCCACACAACAGATAGCCCTTTTGGCCAATCGGTGGCGAGGAATGGGGTCACATAATGAACAGCCCTATTGGCCAGTCAGTGGCAAGGGTGGGGCCCTGCCATGATAAGCCTGCAAAAATGGTGGCCGACCCCATGGTCGGCCCACAAAGTCAGCTGCCTGCCTTCTTGACTCCAATAGGTCCCTATAAATAGCACATGAGAACTGATCTCTCAGTAGGAGATGAGCATTTTGGAAAGACACCCTTCGAAACAGCATTTTAGAGGGGGTAATGCTCTCTGTTACAATTTTTAGGAAGACTAGATTACAACAGGTCTTCAATCACCTTCTTGCCCCTCTCACAGGATTTTGGGGGAGGAGATGAATGGGGTGGAAGTGCAGTAGTTTACTATACATTTTCTCTTTTCCCACAATCTCCATGACATAGGGAATCCAGACTTATCTATTCCTTCCTCTAACCTCAACATCTCCTTCTACTCTATGTCAGGGTTGTCAAATTTATTGGTGGTCAGAAATATAAGTGCAAAAGTAAATGCTTCCAGTATCAAATAGGGAAATTACCAGGGGGTAACATCAGCAGGTTTGGAAAAAATAAAGGGAAGAACATGGCTTGTATGTACTAACTGAATGATTTTGATTTGCTCAGTAACTTATTGTTGCATTTGCTTTTAGCATGCTCCCTTTTAGTTTTCAATGTAGTCTCTTGTAAGCCTACTGTTATTTCTGCCCTTTGTTTTCCTTCCTTATTCATCTTTATCCCTTTCTTTACCATTTCCTTGTCTTTGTGGGGCTCCTTTTATTTGCATTTCCTTACTGGCTGAACCTTCCAGTTCTTAACCAGTGGAGTTCACTCAGACTCAATTTCCCAACTGTCCACATATTGATTAAATAACTGATGTGCATACTGAAGTGGCATTTCAAATCAATACCCCAGTCAGATTTAGAATATTAGCATTGTAGCTATGAGTGCTAGAAAGATTTTATTTTAAATGAAAGCTGAAACTATGAAGAATTTGAGTATGTTATGTGGACCTAATTGCCTGAGGTCTCACATTTTATCTCTGATTTTTCCACAAGTAGCTGTTCTTTGTCTTTTGGAGGAAGCCCTGTAGATGGCAGCAACTCAACTTTTAGATATTTGGCCAAGGCAATTGTTTAGCACCAGGTTTTGGGATGCTTATCTCCTAATACTACATGCTTTCATGCAAATGAAAAGTTAAAAATAGAGACAGAAAAACTGTTTATGGGATGGCAATACATTATATTAACACATTGTTTAATACTTTATTTTTAAACCACAACATTAAGACGCCAGTGTCCTTCCAGCTCATGGAAATTTTGCCTGAGAAAAGACTGGGGGATTTGTGGTTCTCAACCTTTCTAAACTCAAGGCACACCTTGGAAAGTGTCAGCTTTTAGTTTTCACTCATTTTTGATGACAGAAGAACAATTCTTAAATAATTCTGGCAAAGAACTCAGAGCACAAGTCAGAATCTCAGTTTGTCTTGTGAATCATGTTTGCACACTTAACAGTGCTAACATTGCTTGACACCCCACAGTACCCTTGAAAGGATCTCAAGGACCCCAAGGTGCTACAGCACCCTGGTTGAAAATCAGGGTGTAGAACATGGTTTCTAGAAGAATCACATTTTATATAGCAATACAGGTGGCATAGATCAAACACTGCCACTGTTACTCCCTCAAACAAGAGTGTTGAATCAAGGAGCTGTTTCATTTCTCCTGTCTTTTTGTGAGCTGGGAATCACTCAGTTATGAAAAGCTAAATTCTCAGAATCTTGCTTCTTATCATGTTACAGCAGCAGCAAGCAGCACCAGTCAATAGGATAGCAGCTGTGTACCTTATCTACCATCCTGTTTTAATTTTCAATAATGATAACTCATTAATGCCTACTGTCATTTCTGGGTAACAGTCACTACCAGTTATACAGGTTTCCATTTCAAAGCAAACATTTCAATATTTGTATTTTTTTCTGAGCATTTCAGCATTTGTTTTATCATGCTTGTGTGCATATGGAATATCAAGTTATAAGCCAGTGTGTCTACAAGAGACGCTTTACTGCACAGTAGACTAATCTACTGCACTGTAAGGCATCACTGTCTACACGTGTGCATGTTTACTGCACAGTAAATTAGTCTACTGGGCAGTAATAAACTACCTGTAGTGCATGTGTAGGCGCTAGAGTGCTCCATGCAGCCCGGGGCTGGCCGGGACCTCCCCCAGACTGGGACAGCTCCCAGACAGCCACGGGCTGTACAGGGAACCCCCACCGGACACAGATCTTGTCCCATGCACACGGGGCAGGAGCAGCAGCAGCTGTCTCCCAGCCCTGTGTACATCAGGACTCTTCCCAATGTGTACTGGACCAAGAAACAGCTGCTACTGCAGCTGGCAGAGCATTTCTGGCCCTGTGCACATGGGGACCGGCTCGTGTTCCCTGCCAGCCCCCAGGCTAGAACCCAGGGGGAGCTTGGAGCTCCCACTGGCTGCTGCAGGGGGGCAGAGTGTGGCAGGAACAGCCCTGTACTAGGCTGCTCCCACTGGGAGCAAATCTGCTCCCAAGAAGGAGCACGTGTAGTAAGCCTACTTTTAATTAGTAGAATATATAAACGTGCTCAGGAAGATCATTCATTGAAGAGCAGCAATGGGAACAGTGTCTGCATGGAGCATGGTGTGTCTGAAGGCAATGGGGATAGTATCCATGGTGTATCTGAAGGCAAACACTCCTCAGCATGCCCTGCCCACCACCTCCTGCTTGTGCACACCAAAGGTACACCAGGGGCATCCCTTGGTTCCTGTAGTTGCTCTCAAGACCTCTGCTCCAGCATGCTCTAGAGTGACTCTGTGGGGCACCTCTGAAGCAAGTTTAACATTTGGAGGTTTGGTGCAGAGCAAGTTTCGGAGGGTCATTCCTTGGATATGCTAGGGATGTAATATGCACCTGAAGGAATATGCATCATGAGGGCTAGATCCTATTTCACTTTACATGCCCAAATGGTACTTCCCAACTGCACAAGTGCCATGTTTAACATTTACACACAGTTTGTGATTTGTTTTCACTTTCTGGCAAAATAGTATCATCCTGGATGGCTGCACGTGTAACAACATGGAGATGGAGGGGGACTTTTCCCATATTTTAACCTTCTAGCCTAGTAGTTAAGGCGTTCACCTAGCAAGAGGCCCTTGTTCAAGGTCCCCTACCTCATACAGAGGGAATTTACAGTAACATCTCCTGCTTCCCAGCACAGTGCTTTAACCATGACTACATAGGTTAGACATTAAGCAGTCCCTTCTCCAGTCTTCCTCTTGCAGTTAAAACACTGTACCTCACATCCAGCAATCATTGGATAAAATAGATGGAGCGCACTTGAGAAGTTTCTGCCCCATTAGAAGCAATAGTCTAGGCTAAAACCTGTGAATACCCTTCTTTTCAGGGTAGCAACAGCCACCTCAGTGCATCATATACCCTCTAACTTCATAGTTTCATAGTAGGTAGGGTCAGAAGGGACCTGAGCAGATGATCAAGTCTGACCCCCTGCCATGGGCAGGAAAGAATGCTGAGGTCAAATGACCCCAGCTAGGTGATTAACTAGCCTCCTTTTGAAGACCCCCAGGGTAGGAGTGAGCACCACTTCTCTTGGAAGTTGGTTCCAGATCCTAGCTGCCCTGACTGAAGTAGTGCCTCCTAATATCTAGCCTGAATCTACTCTTGGTCAACTTATGGCCATTATTCCTTGCTACTCCCGGTAGTGCTCGGGGGAACAAGGGACTCCCCCAATGCCTGCTGGTCCCCCTTGGCCAGTTTGTAGATGGCCACCAGATCTTCTCTCAGCCTTCTCTTGTGGAGGTTGAACAGGTTCAGATCCTATAGCCTCCGCTCGTAGGACCTGCCTTGCTGCCCCCGACAATGCAAGTGGCCCTCCTCTGGACCCTCTTGATGCTGTCCACATCCCTCCTGAAGTGCGGCGCCCAGAACTGGATGTAGTACTCCAACTGCAGCCTGACCAGTGTTGCATAGATGGGGAGGATCACCTCCTTGGACCTGCTCGTGATGCATCTGTGGATGCATGACAAGGTGTGGTTAGCCTTCCTGACCACATCCCCACATTGGTGGCCCATGTTCATTTTGGAATCAATAATGACACCAACTTGTTCTCTTCCTCCTGGCCCCAGCTTTAAGGGGAGGGTTCTGGCTGAAGCCTAACCCAGGGCCTGGTGGTTAGACACTGTACTGGGAAGCAGGACATGTAGATTCAACCCCACCATTTAGCACTCTATAATTTGAGGCTAGACATCGTGTTTCAGATTCTACGAGTTCTTGGCTATGCCAGACCTGGTGTTCTCTCCAGCACATATATTGTCTTCCAAAATCTCAACTTTATTATTCATATTTTTCTAATGTCTCTTAGCTATCATGGTTGTGAAGAAAATCTCAAAAATGTGAGCAGAGTGTAATTACTGCAGTCTGCAAAGAATCTGGAACAATAGCTCAGAGCTGTGAACTGCTCCATGCCTCTCAGTGAAGGTTAAGTCTGAAACTGATAATTTCAATATTAATGTTGTTAATACTGTACAATAAAACCTCATTATAACAGACACTGTTTATAGCAACTCCTTGCTTTTAACAATTCCAACAGTGGAAACTGATTTTTGCACTATTATGATACAGCAAATGACTAACACTATTATTGCAGACAGCCTCTTTAATGACAGTATCTCCCAGTCTTGTGGGTGTTCATTATAATGAGGTCATACTACAGCTTAATTGCTCATGTAGGAAAGGGAAGAGGAAGATCACAAACCTACACAACTTACTGTGGTCTGATCTATACTAGAATATTTTACCAGAAAAGCTATGTTGCTTAGGGACATGGAAAAAAAACAATGTAGCATTGATATGTCAGCGAACACCTACATATAGTTGCAATTATTACAAGAAAAAACTTATTTTTCCAGCTACATTTATACTTTTTGAGGAGCTGGTTTAAGTTATATCAGAAAAATAACTCTTGCCAATAAGCTCCATCTCCATTTAGGCTGTTTTCAAGTATAACTCACTAGGTATAGCTTCTTTCTAGCTTAAAAACAGCCTGTGAGTAACACAACTGTGGCATTTGGGAGAGACTGCCACTTATTTTTTCCCCCTGAAATCAAGCCCAAGGGGCAGAAATGGGGTCATCAGAGGGACCCAGTAAGTCCAGTGCAAGGGGCTCAGGAGAGCTTGGAGAACTGCAGGATCATATTTTGGACAACTGCACAGCTCACTGCAAGTCATGCCTTATTTTGATAATTTACATGGGGAGCGCTCGGAGTAGTATAATTTTTTCCCCTCCAATTTCACACTTGTTAGACTCTATTTATTGGAACAATGGGACTCCTTTATGAAACAATGATTATCTAGGCCACACACATTCCCAATTATTTTGGTGGGGTGGGGGAAGGGAGTGAAACCAAGCATTATAGGGATTTGAATGAAGTATGATTAACTCTTTTTATACTAGTCAATTTTATCCTCTGGCTGCCCTGAATCTACTACTGTTAAAATCAATGGCAAATGTCCCATTGAATTCAAAGCAGGGAGAGGGTCAGGGTCATAATTACTTAACTAATTACATTGTTATAGCTACCAGGAAGATAAAAAGAAACACTAAATTTGATTAAAAATCATTTATATAATTACAATGCTGGGTGAAAAAAAAATAATTTAAATCAATTCTCCATGTTTATACCATAAAGCTCTAACTTACTAATATGAGAGAGAGAGGACACAGGAGAGAAAACAAAAAAAACCTTTTGAAGGTGCCATGCTGTGCTAGTGGAATTCAATCTTAACACAGAGCCTACACTAGGAAAGCTTGTATGGTAGCATGGGATGGTATTTGGTAGCCCTGTTGGTCTGAGACAAAAATTTCTTAATAGTAGCATGATATTCATGTTTAATACCAGTCAAGTGTTTGCAATGTGCATGCTGCTTACACTGCATTGGAAGATTGCACTTTGGACAGGAGAGCTTATTTCAGCACATCCCACATTTCAGCACATGGGTTTAGTTTAAGCCTATCTCTATTTGTAGTTTGGGCCACAGAGCTTTTACCTGCTTGGGAGACCTGTCTGTTAGCTTAGAGAAATAGCATCTTACCTCCTCAATCTACTCCATCCCCTTCAGTTTGGAGCGGGGGATTCCTTTTCCTTTCTTCCATATATTCAATCAGCTAGTAGGAAGCAAATTGTCTGACCACATCGTTTTGCATGCATAACTAAAAACAAAAGTGGGCTTCATAAAGATGACTAGACCATAGGGGATAACTGCATGACTAACATGATATGACACTGATTTTCAATAATGCTTTCAGATTCGTATTTTCTTGCCCTAAACCATCCTATTTTCAATATACTTAGGTATTTCATGAAAATCTACGAAATGTGGTTGCATGTTGAAGACATCTGTCATAAATTTTCAAAAATGTCTGCTAAGTTTGGGTGCCCAATTTGGGATAACATTTTGGATTTGTTTGGGTTTTTTGATAAACTGGGCTTTTTAAATTTTTATTTATTTGTTTATTTTTTAAAGAGCGTGATAGATAAATATCACATTATCATTGGCTGTCTACCCCCATGACCTATGAACCTCCTGCAGGTTATCATAATACAGGTTTGGCAGTATTATCTGAACCAGGTGACCTGTTTGCCGTCAACCAATGCAAAATTAAATTCTTGAGCACTTCTGGGCACTGATCAGCAGCAAACATGTCTACAGTCTTATCATTTTGTACAGCAAATATCCAAGTGCCCTGGTTTACTAGCTGTTCTTCTCTTAACCAGTTTATAGTAATTACTTTCTAATTGATGTTATGAAAGATCCACAAACTTTTTGTTTACAGCTGCCCCCAGATGCTCTAGGTAACGTGAAGGTCCCTAGTGATTTGTCAACGTTCTGTTGTTCTCTGACAGTGTAGGAATAAGGATGTTTCCATTCTTAACAGCTGTAATATTCAAAAAGTATATATTCTTGGCTTTAAGATCATCAAGCTACTGAATTCCAGTCTAAAGGCAGATATCTTTTTCATACAAGCCATATGCAACCACAGCTCAACTAATGACATCCTAGAAATAATCTACCCCTGTCTTTATGGAGGCCTCTCCTTCTCTCCCACGCTGTCCTGGCTCATACCATCCTGGAATTTTAGAGTTTCCCCATTCTTCTCCCATTATTGTCACTGCCAAGACACTCCTTCCCTATCCCCATTATTTTCCTTCTCTAGAACAGCCCTGCATTCTTCCTGTTCTCTCCTTTTCCATAGTGATGTCATCTACTTTCCACTCAAGTCCACTCCATCATCTTCCTCAGTTATTTCAACTCCTGGTTCTCTTTCTCTTCCCCTCCTACCAGTCTTCCACACTTATCTTTGGTACTACAGCTTCTACACTGATGACCCATTCACCTCCTCATTCACAGGGACTGAAAGAGGCCTTTTGGACTATCAAATCCAGTCTCCTGCATTTGCAGGCAACCATTTACCTCAGGTCCCTAAAAACTTTTCCCTCCAAACCTTCTCACACAATTACTAGGCAGAAAAATCGACTAAGCACACCACGACAACCCTACGGGTTGCCACAGGTAAAAGCAGGGGAGATGAAGGTGCTGCCAATGTCTGGATACTGTAATGACAACGAAATTGGTTAATAAATGCTCAGATGGTTTTGATAGAAGATGATGTGCTGCATGGCAGAGGAAGGTAACCCCCCCTATAGTCTTTGCTAATCTGACCTAGGGGAAAAATATTTCCTGATCACATCTGATTTGTAGCTTTGGACCAGCTCTCCTAAAGGGCCATTCATTTGACTTGGACTTCACAAAGAACAGCTCTCCTTTTGTCATTTCTCTACTGCTCAGTCCATCCTCTCTCACCATGACCTGATCCCTAGTTATTGAAATCTGCCCCTCTCATCCTGTCACCCAGCCCTTCTACAACCTCAGATTAATAGATTCTGATGACTTCTCATATCCTCTCTCCTCCCTTTCTTTTATTGTAATAGTCCTGTTCCAAACACTAGGAGAGCCCCTTTCTCCTCTGGTCCCAGCACAGCAGTCTAGCCCTTCCCTGAAGCCAGTTGCTCCATTCACAGATTGCTTCCTTTTCCTTTGGCTTCCTCTTTTGGGAAACTCCCAGTTGGACACTCCCCATTAACACCTGCTTTACTCTCCTCCATCTGTAGCAGGGGCCCTTAACCCCTGCTACTTGAGGTATGGGGAGCCAACACCAAAGAGCTGCAGTTAAGTAGGCAGGGGCCAGCTGCAGAGCTACATGCAGCCAAGGAAGAGCAACAAGGGATTAAAGAACAGCAGGGGGGAAGGCAGTGACTGTGGCTCAGGGCTTAAGATGCAACACCTGAGAACAGGCTGAGGGCTGAGCCATGTGACAGGAGTAGACAGAGCCAAAGCCCAGTGATTTTCAACCTTTTTTCATTTGTGAACACCTAAAACATTTCAAATGGAAGTGTGGACCCCTGGGATGGTAAGTGTGGGTATTTACCTACTTTTGATTGATCATAAGAGGACCCCTTAGACACAGTCTGCAGATCCCCCAGGGTCCAGGGACCATAGGTGAAAAGCCATTGCCTTAGCCCATTAAAGCCAGCATCCAGAGCCAGAGGGGTGAGTCTGGTTCCACTGCAAGCAGAACTCCTACTGGCTGGAGAGATGACAGAAGGGAACTCAACCAACTAGGTATGGGAGGAACTGCTACAAACCCAGCAGCCAAAGGGTAGGGGATAGCTGGGAACCCAGGGAGACCCAGAAGGCATAGAGTAACACTGGAGGACCGCTGTGGCTGTAGGGGTGGAAAGAGGCCACAGCGGTAGCTGAAAGGCATGTCAGGTTTTGAGCATAAAACTGAAGCAGGCTGAAACTCAGGCTAGAACCTGAGCCCAGAGAGGGTGACTGAGGCCCAGAAGGCCAGAGGAGGTAATGAGATGCTACCAGTCCGTAGCCAGAGTAACCTGTAGGCTAGGGCTAAAAAGGACCAAGCTTCTACAGGAAGGTAAACAGTGACAGAGTGACTTCTGCAAGGCATGGACATGGCTATGGCTGTAGGGGTGGAAAGAGGGCATGAATTCAGCCTTTAAGGAAATTAGGGCCTCAGCCACTAAGAAAGACTGTATGCAGTAGGGTTGGAGCCCCAGGCTGAGAGAGAGAAACTGTGTGTCAGGGTCTGATCCCCAAGTCAAGCAAGCCAAGTCAAGCCCATGGAGGACTAGGAAGAGCACCTGGAGCTCCCCAGCCTCTAAGGCAGGGGTTGGTAACCTTTTTGGCTGGAGTGCCAAAAATATCCCAACCTCAACCTATGACTTGACTTTGTGCGCCGGGGTGGGGAGGAGGGGGAGCTGTGAGAAGTCTGATTCTCATTGCTGGTGGCAGGTGGTTGGACACCTCCAGGAGGATGGCGGAGTAGGGGCTGGTGTTGTGCTGCCCCTGCCCTTTCCCTGCCATGTGCCCTGAGGTACATGTGCAGCTGCCACTGGCCATAGAGCCTGGGCTCCCAGCAGGCAGCAGATAGGCTGCAAACAGCTGCACTGGGGTCTGGAGCCCTGGCCCTGTTCCATGGCTGGTGGCAGCTGCACGTGCGCCTCTGTGTATGGCAGGGAAGGGGCTGGGGCAGAACAAACCTGACTCCACCCCTGCCAGCAATGAGCCAGACAGGGGCTCTGCAGACCTCCAGTGCAGTGGCTTGCAGCCTCCCAGCCATGTGCCATAGCTGGCCTGGGCTCTGGACAGGCCCCTGCCACCCTCTATGGAACCTGGGCTGCTCGCAGCAGGTGTCAGGGAGGCTGCACACAGCTGCACCAAGGTTGGCTGAGCCCTGGCCCAACTTGCTGCTGGTGGAAGCTGCATGTGCATCTCCAGGTGGACAGTGGAGGAGGGACCGGGGTTACACTGCCCTGGCCTCTTCCCTGCCATGTGCCCTTAGGTATGCGTGCATCTGCTGCCGGTGCCGGGGCTCCAGAGCCTGGTGCAGCTGTTTGCAACCTCTTGGCTGCCTGCCACATCTGACCAGAGCTCTGGGCAGTTGCTGCCTGCCACAGAGTCCAGGCTGCTTGCTGCAGGGCGTGCACCCTCCCAGCCACCTACTGCGAGTGGCCTGGGCTCCATGGCCAGCAGCAGTTGCCCAGAGCCTGGGCTGGCTCTGGTGTGCCAAGCAAAATGGTTTTGCATGCCATACTCTGGTACATATGCCAGGGGTTGGTGATCCCTGCTCTAAGGGCAATCTCCCCTCTTCATTAATACCATGAAGGTGTGGCAAGTAAGGCACCAGGATGAGACCCTGAGAGGCTGGAGAGAAAGCTGAGCAGGACCAAGACAACTACCAGGGAGCATCATGGCTACACTCTGGGCGCATCCTGTTACAGCATCCTTGTCTCTTTTGTCCCTTTGCAAGGCTCTCTGTCAGCTCCTAGTCCTGACCTACCTCCACCCTCTTTTTCCTTTGCTTCTTTTGCTACAGGCCTTCTGATGGGAATTCTGTGACCAGCTTGACATTCTTACCTATAAATTCATTCTTTCTTCCTTCAAAATCTGTACTCCCTCATCCTCCTTGATTTGTTAGCTGCTGTCAATACACTTAGGATGCTCTTCTTCATACCTTGTTCTCCTCTGGCTCCCATGACTCCATCCTGTCACCTCCTGCTCCTCTAATCATGCTTCTCCATATTCTTTATAGGATCCACCTCATCCCTTTCCACCTGTGTGAGGGAATCACAGATTTTGCCTTTGATTCCCATCTCTTCTCCCTCTATGCATTATCCTTGGTAATTTGCATCTGCAAATTCAACTACCAAATCCAGGTTGACATATCAGAGATCTCTCTCTCTCTCTCTGTGTGTTCCAGATCTGTCATCTTTTGTCCAAACTTAGGTATTGTCCATGACTGAAAACCTTGGAGTTGTCTAGCCATCTTAACATGGCTGAAGTCTAACTCTTAATTTACCTCCCACAACAAGCCCTCCTTCCCCTGTACTTTCTTGGTCACTGTGGACATCACCACGGTCTTGTCACTTAGGCCTGTAATCTGGAGGTCATCTTTGACCTGTCCGTCTGTGTAATTCCTCAGAACCAGATTCTGTCCAAATCTTGCTAATTCTTCCTGCATCAAATCTCTAATTGTGGTGTCCACCTACACAGTTAAAATTCTCATTCCATACTCTCATAATCTCTCACCTTAATTACTGCAGTCATCTTCTCTTTTGCTCTGACAAGTTCAGTCTTGCTCCACTAGTATCTGTACAAAGCATCAGTGCAAACTGAATATCCCCTGGTCACATTTGGGCACATAACCTCTCTCTCAAAACAAACAACAGTAGGTATCTGATCCACCCTATCTCCAATTTCTGCTTAGATAAAAATTGGGAAGTATTACCTCAGTAAAATTTTCACATTAATATCCGTCAGGGTTCCTTTGGCACTTGCTCTCAAATACCCACATTTCAAATGCTTAAATAGGTTCAGCAGCAGCAGCTCCTGGAGTTTTCATTAGTTCAAAAGTATAATGCTTTTTATTTTTGCTACAGTATCAGATTTGTAACTGGCATGGTCTAGATCTAGAATGATACCCTGGGGGCAGGGAAACCCCATAAAGATCACAGTTGACGACCTAGATGAGTTTTCAAGACAAAACCATCATCATCATTAACTTTGGCAAATCATAATTCCAAATTATATGTTAAGCAAAGCTATAACTTAAAGCTCACAGATAATAGCACTAAAACCAAACATGCAGCCCTTAGGTGCTTATCACGCCCTTGGATTCTACGTATGCACAAGGAGTAGAGGATGGGCTGTAAGCAGGTCCCTTAGCCTGCTGGCTTTTGTAGGAAAATTCACTCCCCTAAAAGCATCTTGGCCAGTGCTCCAAAGCAAAGTTCAGTCTTTAAACCAACAAATAAAACAAAGTCCTTCTGTTGTGTCCTGTTCCAGACACTATGAGAGGAGCCCTTCCTGCTCTGGCCCTTCCCTGCAGCAAACTCCTCCCTTCCCAGCTTGCTTTATCTTCCTTTTGCCTCACTTCTGGGAGGTTTAAAGCTCCAGTGGGACACAAACTGCTTACCCAAGTTTCCAACAGCTGGGCTTTCTTAACAAGGCAGCCTGTTCCTCCTTAAGGGGCAGACTGCCCTGCTACATGGGCCCATCATAATTAGATATAAATAAAATGAGCAGGTATATAATTACAGGAACAATAATGCGTTGATTTTCATAGTTAGTTTCATAGTTTCTAGGGTTGGAAGGGACCTGAACAGATCAAGTCCGACCTCCTGTCCTGGGCAGGAACAAGTGCTGGTATAGTACCCCAGCCAGATATCTATCCAACCACCTCCCTTGGGAGCCCATTCCAGAGCCTGGCAGCCCTAACCATAAAGTAATGTCTCAATATCAAGCCTGAATCTGTTCTCAATCAATTTGTGGCCGTTATTCCTTGTTATCCGAGGTGGTGCCCGGGGGAACAAAGCCTCACCTATTTTCCACTGGTCCCCCCTGGTGAGTTTATAGATGGCCACCAGATCCCCTCTCAGCCTTCTCTTGTGGAGGTTGAATAGATTCAGGCCCTTTAGTCTATCTTTGTAGGGCCTGACCTGCTGCCCCCTGGCCATGTGAAGGCCCTCCTCTGGACTCTCTCAAGTTTAACCATATCTCTCTTGAAGTGGGTGCAGTATTGGACTCAGTAATCCAACTGTATGCAATATTCCAACCCAGAACTGGATGCAGTACTCCAACTGCAGCCTGACCAGCGCCCCATAGAGGGGACGGATCACCTCCCTGTACCTGCTTGTGATGCATCTGTAGATGCATGACAAAGTGCAGTTAGCCTTACTGACTGCTTCCTCGCATTGGCGGCTCATGTCCATCCTGAAGTCAACAATGCCTCCAAGATCCCTTTCAGCCACTGTGTTGAGAAGGGTGTTCCCCAGCCTATAGGTATGTTGCAGGTTCCTTCTCCTTAGATGCAGCACCTTGCACTTGTCTGCATTGAATTCCATCCTATTCTCATCCACCCACCTCTGTAACCTGTCTAGATCTAGTTGGATTCTGTCCCTCTCCTCCAATGTGCCTACTTCTCCCCACATCTTAGTATCATCAGTGAATTTGGACAGTGCTTTCCACGCCCACCTCCAAGTTGCTGATAAAGATGTTGAATAGTACAGGACCGAGGACGGAGCCCTGGGGAACTCCACTGCCCACATCCCTTTAGGTCAAAAACGACCTGCCCACCACCACTCTCTGGGTGCGACCATTGAGCCAGCTTGCCACCCATGTGACTGTGTAGGCATCAATGACACAGTCACCTAGTTTTGGTGGGGGAATGGGGTGAGAAACAGTGTCAAAGGCCTTCTCAAAATCCAGGTAGACGACACCCACCTCAATGCCTGCATCCAAGGACTTTGTGACCTGGTTGTAAAAGGAAACAAGGTTAGTCAGGCAGGATCTGCCCGCAATGAACCCGTGTTGGTTGCCTCCGAGCATTACCTCCCATGCTGGGCCCCCACAGATGTGCTCCTTGATAATTTTCTCAAAGGTCTTCCCAAGGACCGAGGTGAGACTGACTGGCCTATAGTTAGCTGGGTCCTCCTTTCTCCCCTTCTTGTAAATGGGGACCACATTGGCCCTTTTCCAGTCCTCTGGAACCTGGCCTGAGCACCACGAGCACGCAAACAGCCATGCCAGAGGCCCTGCTATGACTTCCGCCAATTCCCTCAGTACCCTCAGATGAAGAGCATCCGGACATGCTGATTTAAACACGTCCAGCCCCTCCAAGAGTTCTCTAACTAGATTGTCCCTGTGGATCATACATATTCATCCAAAAACACAGCTGTCTCACTAGTTAGTTTCAAATGCCTCTTATTTCACTGCATAGCTATTTCAGAAGCCTTTTATTTTACCACATTTGCTTCATGAATGTGAAGTCACTTACATTGATAAAATATAGCCAACAAGGAACAAGTAAAAGCTGTAACATAGAAGAGACCCTGCTCTTTTTTGATCTTACATTTTCTTCTGACTCCTCAACAAGGGCTGACTAGACCCCCCTGATCTATGGGAGAACTGGATATAAGTAGTTTCTGAGGATTCTGAGTACAAACTGCATTAATAACCTTATTTATTATAACCTTACTTAGGACTTCTGGGTTTTTCTTGTAGTATATTTGAATTTTAAGAAAACATTTTATAAAATGTCTCACAATTTACTCCTAAAATCACATAGATTGGCTTGGACAGGAATATTTTTAAGTGGATCAGGAAGTAGATGAAAGGTTGTAACTAAAGGGTGATTACACATATCAATACAAGTTGGACAAAATATCTGGGGGATAGAAATCTACAGGGATAGGTATTAATGCAATTCTTATTACATGTCTTCTGTAATGACCAGAAATAAGGAATAACAGCACAGTACTTAAACTGGTGAATTGAGAGGAATTCTGTATGCCATAGAGAGAAAAAATAAAAGGAAGATAAGGGAGATGGACATAATGAAGTGATTTATCTTTACAAAATACAACCATGAACAGAAACAATCCCAAAAGCAAATAGCCAATGAAAGGAGAACTCTGGAAAGCATTAACTTTCAAATAAATTTGTCTAATTTGTATTGTTATCACCACTAATTTTGCTGTGTGTTTTCTCAAGAGGCAGCTGGCAGTAGTGCAGATTCTACAGAGCATGTCCTCCCAATCAGAAAACCAGATATAACTTTATAAAAGGAAACACATGACACTAGATTGGAAAATTGCTTTCCTTTCCCTTTTACATAAGTACTTGTTGCTGAGGTACCACAGTTCCAAGGCAGAAAGTCTTCTGTACACCTGTATTGTTGTAGGTATTTCTCTCACAATTCTGTCTTTTGTCCCCCACTCCTACAACCTTCCAAATTAAATACAGTAAAATCTCATGAATCCTGCATGCTCGGGACCAAGTGCCTGCTGGAAATGTGAAAATTCCGGATTTTTGAAACCAGAGTGGTGGCCAGTCCTGGAGCAGCGGGTGGGGATAGCAGTGGCCAGTCCCAGAGCAGTGGCCACATGTGGAGTGGCAATGCAGGGTGGTGGATCGCGGCAGCAGTTGCTGCATGCAAGCTTCCCCCTCTGCTGCTCCGGGATCGGCCACTACTACTCCCTGATGGACTGTAGTTTTAAAAAGTGTTGCGTTTTCAGTAATTCTAGATTTTTCAATATCCGGATTTATGAGGTTATGCTGTATTCACCAAGAGGAGAACTGAATGTTCTGGGAAATAAGAAGTTGGATACAAAGCTTTTGGATACAAACTTAAATTATGACCACGTGAGTGGTGTAAAAGTTATGCCAATCTCATGACTGTTCAGTCTGGGGTGTTGAGTTAACTGGTGTCTATTTCTCTTGTTGGGCAATGTCCACACCTCAAATATTGCTATGATAGTTGGTCCCTGTCTTAACAGGGTGGCCAAGGACTCTTTCAATCAAACACCACTATCCTTCCTCTGCCAGCTGAATTTACTCCAGAAGGTATATTGATAGTGGTGGGGTAGTGAGTAAAATTAAACTGATAGCAGAAGGCAGTGAGGATCCAGGTAAGATATTTTTGGAGAAATTCCTACAGGTCAACAGGGAATTTCCTCTGATGTTATGAAACTGCACAAAACAAAATTCATTGTTAGGAGCTCCCAGATATCTGATATTCTATTTTAGAAGGAAATTTGTTTAGAATATAAAACACACTTAAAATACATACTCTTAAGAATGTACATATACTAACCTTCATTAGATGCCTTCATTGCTTGCTAACAGCAGGTATATCAAGCTGTTTTAGGAGATGAAAGATTGAAGCCTATTGCCTCTACCTCTTCTAACTTTGTGCTCATGCACAAAGCATGGAAGATGAGATGAGATGTGTCCATTTCAACCGCAGAGGGGGTATTTTAGGAGGCTAGGGGGATCCATTATGGAAAAATGAAGGAACTCCAAGGCCAAGTAAGAAGTAAGATGAAATTATTAGTCATATACGTCACACAAGAAGGTTAGTGTAGCTCCATCAGAACCACACTCCTGCTAGGGTGGTGAGAACTGGGGTTGAAGTGAATTCTTGGGAATTTGTGGAGTTTCTGGGTGGGTTTCAAACACTGTTCTCTAAGGAATAATCCCTGTCCCTCCAGGAGAAACCATGTGGGGAAAACTTCCTTAACAAACCCTTACAGGACTCCCTTCTTCAGCTCCCTCACAAATTTTACAACAGGAGGGAGTGTGCCAATTCATTATTAGCAGCAATGCAGGGAGGATCGCACTGTGTGAAACTAACAAATGAAAGACAAAAAAACAACAACTTGTGCATTAGAGAAGCAAGGAAAAGACCAGAAGAACCAGTGTTTGGAACTCACTACAAATGATACCCTAGAATATCAACCCAAAATGATGACTATTATTACATAATGGAACTTTATCTAAAGCAGTGGTTCTCAATCAGAATGCCTTGAGATCCTTTCAAGGGTGCTGTGGAGTGCCACACAATTTTAGCAGTTGGGTGCATAAACATGGTTCACAAGATAAACCCAGAGATTTCAAATAGGAATCCAAAATAGTGTAAAAAATATTCTGATCAGTTGTGGTCTCCCTGAGCTCTTTGCAAAAGAAAAACTGCTCTTATTATATTTCTGGAGTCAAGAAACAAGTGAAAACTAAGATTTGGCATTTTCTGATGGTTGCCTCGAATCCAACAATGGGTGACTTGCATCTAAAGCTACATAGGAGCCAGTGAACAGGCCAGAAAATAGGGGAGTTTGAGTGGGAGTTCTGCGTGGGAAAGAAAGCTGTGGCTGTCTCAGCAGAGGCCTTGTAAGTAATGGTGAATAAGAAGGCCTGCCTGGGTTGGGCTTGGTGGTACAGCTTTAGTCTGGGAGATATATGGTAAGCTTGTTTGGAGGTGGGACTTGACTGTGGCCAATTGTGGATGATAGTGGTTGACTGGGGCTGATTGCAGGATGAGCAAGAAGGTGGGGTTTGCTGAAGCAGAAAGCCTAGTCTTGCCAGATCACAGTGACAAAGGAGTAAGCAACACCAGGGCCAGCAAACAGGTCAGCAAACAGGTGAGTCTGAGTGGGAATTCTGCCTGGAGAACCACAGACCAGTGTGTCTAACATCTACACTTGGAAAGATCATGGAGCAGTTCCTCAAGGAATCTACTGTGAAACATCCAGAGAACAAAGGGATCAGGAACAGCCAGCATGAATTTACCAAGAGCAAATCATGCCTGACCAGCCTGATTTCCTTCTATGATTAAGTGACAGGCTCTGTGGCTGAGGGGAGAGCAGTGGATATGGTATACTTTGACTTTAGCAAGGCTTTTGACACTGACTCTCACAACATTCTTATTAGCAAGCTAAAGACATTTAGACTAGACAAAAGTACCATAAGGTGAATACATTGCTTGGATCATTGTACTGGGCAAGTAGTCTTCAATGGATCAATGTCTGCTTGGGAGGAGGCATCAAGTGGGGCTCACCAAGGGTCAGTTCTGGGTCCGGTATTGTTTAATATTTTCACCAATGATGTGGATGAGGGCACCAAGTACATGGCTCAGCAAATCTGTGGATGACGATAAGTTGGGTGAAGTTGTAGACACTCCTAGAGAGTAGGGCTAGGATCCAGAATGACTTGGGTAGAATGGAGAAATGGTTCACAGTCAATCAAATGGGACTCAACAAGAACAAGTGTAAAGTCCTACACTCAGGACAGAAAAATTGCATGCACAAATACAGACCTGGGAATGAGTAGCTAGCCTGCAGTAGGACCTGAAGGTTACTGTAGACAATAAGCTAAATATGAGCCAACAGTGCTCTCTCTTTTTTTTTTTTTTTGCAACAAGGACAACAGCATACTGGGCTATATTAATAGAAGTGTCACTTGCAAATCAAGGTAAGTGATTCTTCCACTTAATTCAGCACCGGTGAGACCTCATCTGAAATACTGTGTCCAGTTTTGGGCCCCACAATTCAAGAAAGATGTGAACAATTTGGAGAGTTCAGTACAGAGCAACAAAAATGACTGGCGGCCTAGAAGACGAAACTTATGAGGAAAGGCTAAAAGAACTAGAGTTATTTAGTCTGAAGAAAAGACTTGAGATGTGATTTGATAAAGGTCTTCAAATAACCCGAAGGGCAATTATAGAGACGAAAAAGATCGGCTTTTCTCTGTGGCTACAGGGGACAGAACTTTAGAATAGCCTCAAGCTGTAGCAGGGGAAATTGAGGTTGGAGATTAGGAGGAACTTTTTGACTATGAGGGTGGACAAGCATTGGAATGGGCTGCCTAGAGGAACTGTGGAATCTCTATCCTTGGAAGTTTTCAAGAACTGGTTAGACGCTTTGGCTGGGATGTTTTAGGCGGAGGTGATCCTGCCTTCAGCAGGGGGCTGGACTAGATGACACTGAGGTCCCTTCCAGCCTTTATTTCCTATAATTCCTAAAACAATCGAGAACCTCTGGTCTAAGGTATTCTCTGACTTTCCCTTTCAATCCCAAATACTTAAGCAGAGATCATAGGAATCTAGAGCTGGAAGGGACTACATGAAGCCATTTAGTTAAACTACCAGCTCAAGGCAGGATCATCCTTGACTAAACCATTCCACCCAAGTGTCCGTCTAACCTGCTCTTGAAAATATGGATTTGTTGTTGCAAAACTAGGTGCTGGGGATTGTATTGCATATGTATCACAATACAAAGTGATAGTGCCCACAGAGGATAACCCAAACATTTACTGTTTCCCCCAGAAGCACTTGCAGATGACAAATAATTGTTGACAAATGCCCTGGAAATGGAAAAATAAGTGAATTATTGTGCATTGTCTATGGAGCAGCACTGTCTTGCTCAAAAGTGAGGCACTGGAAAAATGTCACAACATGGACCATTAAAACAAACATTTCCCTCACTGAGCAACCATGTGATCTTATGCTTTTACTTCCATTTTAATCTGATTCTTGACTCTCAGTTTGCACTGTAGGGCATTTTTTCTTATTTTTGTGAACTGTCTAAAGAGCTTCAAGTTCCCCAAAATGATGGCTAAAAATAGACTTCAGTGGACTATCTGTAGATCCTAAAGCAGCCTGCAAGAGAGGCAGCTATTACAAGAGGAAACTGAGGTAGGAAGAAGTACTGCATTTACTCAATTCTACAATGTGGCTCCCCACCTCCCATTTAACATGGCGGGGAAAAAGCCCCTTGTCTTAGAATCGAGTATGAGGGAAGTGGGAAGGGAGTCTGGGAAGGCACCTACTGTGGCTCAGGCTTCCGCCCCTATCCAGGGTCAGAGCCATAGCTGCAGCTGCTACCTGGCCCCCTTCCCTGCTACCATTGCCTCTGCACCCCACCCTCTTCTGCCCATCCCCACAGCCTCTGCTCCCTCACTTGCCCCTCCACCTCTACCACTTACCCTTGCTCTGTGCTGGCAGGCTTCATGCACATGGCAGCCTGGGGAACTGAGCAGTCTCAGCCCAGAACTAGCAGTAGTGCACAGCTGCTATGGGGGCTGGGCTTGGGTTGGGCTCCTTGTTCGGTGTTCCAGGCTAGAATGGGAATGGAACCTGCCAGCATGGAGCAAGAGTAAGGGCAGGGTGGGGGTGGGGAGCAGAGGCTAGGGGAGATGGAGCATGAGGGGGAATAGAGGCAGAGGGGGAAGTGCCCCTCCAGAGGCTGCGTGGCAGGGGACAGGTACAAGCAGGGGGCAAGCTGCTTGACTTCCTCCCTTTGCCCCACCTGCAGTGGTTGGGGGCGGGTGGGAGGGAAAGGGGACATAATTTAAGATGCCCCTCCAATAATTATATATAATCATAGATAGATCGATCATAACAAACTTATACATTTTCCATCTCTAGAACCTAATTATTGGGGGGGTCACCTTGAATTTAAGATGACCCTTAATTTAAGTAAATATGTTAAAAGCATTTGCTCAAAGGCAACCAATATACTCGTGGCAGATCAGGAGTACGTTCTGGCCATCTTGAGGTACAGTTTAATATTCTTTCCACTAGACCACACTATTTTAATTCACCATACTCACTCTTAATATTACATTGTCTTTGCCTCACAGAATCAGGCCTTTATAAATACATGCTCTTCAGTTCAGGCAATAAATGCTATGACTAATTCTTTCCCTCCCTGTGCTCACTGGGAATAAAAAAACTTTTCTTTGAGAGACCCAGTAACAAACAGTCAACCCAGCCCAACAAGAGAAGAGAGCAGAGGGCTAATACAAGCTTCAGTATAGTCACACTTCTACCCAGTTGTCCCACAATAGCTATGCACTCAGAACTGGGATGAGGACTAGAAACAGGATACAGGGATCTTTAAAATCCTCAGCAATGCAAGTAATTCACTTAACTGGTACCTTGCTCTATGGAAACATACTATCCAGCTTTTTTAAAAATATTGATGGGTCTCTTCCAACAAATACATACCAGCCTCCCATTTGTATTGCATGCATGTCCAGAGGTGGCAACATTTTTGTTTTTTGTTTTTAAATTCAGTAAACAAGGTTTGGGGGTTTATTGAAATTAGTCATTAACAGAAACTGAAAGACCTCATTAAACCCGTAATTTATATCCTTCTCCTTGCTTACAAAGTTGTTTTAGTCCTGTAATCCCAGTACAACAGGCCTCTGAAAAACAAAAAATAACAGACACCTTTAAACTGGCACAGGACTTTTCCTATATACCATTTTCCAATTTACTAGGACTAGGAACAAGTCATCAATGGCTCAATGTCTACTTGGGAGGAGGTATCAAGTGGAGTCTGTCCTGGATCTGTTTATATTTAATATCTTCACTAGTGGCTTGGAATATGACATCAAGTGCACAGTCAGCAAGTCTGTGGATGACACCAAGTTGGCTGGAATTGCAGACACTCTGGAGGGCAGGGCTAGGTTCCAGAATGACCTTGGTAGATTGGAGAAATGGTCTGGAATTGACCAGATGAGCCTCAACAAGGACAACACTTGGGACAGAATAACCACATGCACAAATACAAACTGGGGGATGAGTGGCGAGGCTACGGGACTGCAGAGAAAGACCTGGTGGTTACATAAGCTGAATATGAACCAACAGTGTGCTCTTTTCGACTTTATTCAGCACTGGTGAGGCCTCACCTTGGCCCTGTGTCCAGTTTCGGGCCCCACACTTCAAGAAGGATGTGGAGAGGTTGGAAAGAGTCCAGCACAGAGCAACAAAACATGATAAGGGAACTGGAAGGCAAGACTTATTTGGGGGTTGGACTTGATCTCTTCAGGTCCCTTCCGACCCTAGAAACTAAACTATGAAACTATGAAAGGGTGAAAGAAAGATTATTTAGTCTGGAGAAGAGAAGACTGAGGAGGTGAGGGTGGGATTTGATAACAGTCTTCAAATACCTTAAGGGCAATTATGGAGAGGATGGAAATGGGCTTTTCTCTGTGGCTATAGGGGACAGGACTAGGAGCAATGACCTAAGCTGCAGCACGGGAAATTTAGGTTGGAGATTAGAAGGAACTCTCTTACTATAAGAGTGGTCCAGTATTGGAATAAGCTACCTAGAGATGTTGTAGAATCTCCATGCTTGGAAGTTTTCAAGAGTAGGTTAGACATTTGGCTGGGATGGTTTAGTCAGGGATGATCCTGCCCTGAGCAGGTGGATGGACTAGGTGTGGTCCCTTCCAGTGCTACTGTCCTATGATCACATGGCCCTGTTTAAAGAAGGGGTATTCTCAGCATTCTGTGGTATAAAGCCTCTATTCTAGGACCAATGGTTCCCAAGATACTGGGTCATGACTCTCTCCAAGATGAAAGTATCTTTTCCAAAAATAAACATCCATGTTGGAGAACTGCCTTTAACAAGGAGCTTCGGAGTAGTCACAGCCACCACTAGTTCCTAATGGGATAGTTCTAATGGAAGCAAGTAAGAGAGTGAGAATGTATGCATGCACATGTACATGCACACACACAATAATGAGTGCATGATTAATGGGAAAATGCAAATACAGAGGCCACACAGTCATAGGAATTCCACTGAGTTCCAAAGGATAGACCCCCCCCACCCAACAACTTATTCCAAGAGAGGGGAATGGGAAAATATCAATTCTAAACAGAATGAGAGACAAGTAGTTGTGTGGGGAGACTCTCCTTCTACCTTTCATCCCAGTAGGCTTTATTGTGAGAAGCAGGAATAGTAAAACCACTAGTGCTCCCATGAGAGTTAGTATCAGGCACCACAACTGCTCCTTGTGGTGTATTTTCAAGTATCTGTCTCAGTCCAGTTTCAGATGATAAACAGTAGTATTTGCAGAAGACCTCAGATTTGATTTAATACTGATTTCATTAAATTTACCATTGACTTTAGAGCCGGTATTTGGTCAATGCTGCAGTTTTTGAACACCTTACCTCCAAGGCAGAGATTTTAAGAAGTATTTTAAATGCCACTTTGCTTTCTTCATTATTCCTTGTATCTGCATAATAAAAGTTTCAATTATGCACTCACTAAAAAGAAAATAATGGCCTTTTAAGCTTAAGTCCTCATTGCTACAGCTAAAAAATGTCAGGCTGTATTTACAAAGCAGACAAATTTGCTTTTCTGAGGAAAATTTTCACCAAACAAAGGTGATGGTATGCAAAATAATGGAACATGAATTTACTAAGATTCCACCACGAGACGCAATATTTCATAAGAAAACAAGTGTAAGTTTATTGGACACCAACATCTCTTAGTCAAGTTCTAAGTAAAGAAAACACACAGTAGAAAAAAGTCATACAAAGCAGCAATGGGTTTACATTACATTAAAGGAAGAGTTAACCTATCCTATTAATTCTCAGTCCTAAAAAAAGTAAAAACCTATTCATAATTAAAATTCAACACTGATGTACTGAACCAATATACAATGGCTACAAGATATACAGTATTATAAAAAGTTTATTTTGTCTTCTATAATCCTTTAAAATGACAAGTGATTTTATGTAACTTTAATAGGAAAATTCTACAGCTTGCATGTTGACATTGGACAACTCCAACTTCCAGAAACTGCAGGAAATTTTTTCCAAGCATTACAAGTGATTTCATTTTTTTCTTGTTATTTTTAAAAAGGGACACTGTCAAGGTGAAGCCTTAAAATTTGCATTTGATCGTTTTTATATGTTCATGCATATTTACAGTATTATAATTTTAAAAAGGTTTTTTAAAATTTAACATTCTATTGTAGTGGTAGAAATGTAAACACAAAACTGAAGAAGGAAATTGATTTGTCTGTTTTAACAGCTCTAGAATAGTGAAAAGCAAAACAAATGTAAGAGTCCAAGCCACAAAACTCAGATCCATATTTCAGACATCAAGCCAAGTTTGAAGATGCCTTTATATGGAATTTTCGTGTCTACACAGCTTAAATGCTAAAAACATTTTTGTTTTTTTTTAATTATTTCACTTTTATTAAACTATCAAATAATGTTAGTAACACAGGTAATGACTTTTATATTATGATTTTATCTTGATAGTGTCCCTTAACGTACAACAGTTATAGTACATTTTTTCACAAGTCATTTTAAACAAACAAGAATCAATAAGACATTTTAAACCCCAAATACTATCAAGGCTGCTTTCAACAAAAGGTTTTTAACACTGATTCACTAACAGCAACGTTTGAAAAAAAACAAAAAAACCCCAAACAAACCAAAACTTGCTTTGATTTTCATTTAGATCTTCTGGTAGGAAAATGTAAACAGTTTTACTGAACAGCATAGGCACATGCCAGATTTTATAGGCACATGCCAGATATTTGCACCATAACTTCTAGTGCCAGGAAGTCAGGGCTATAGTCTATCCTTGTCCCACGTGAGGAACTTCCAGTTGTGAAAGTGGAAGGTGGGGCAAAAACAGTACAAACACAGCTCAGGACCAAACCTGCATTCCCTGCTTGAGAGGGAGGAATTTTCATGAATATCCATGTCCAAGTGGGAAATGCAGGATCAGGTCTCTTACAGCTCTGTATTTTGGTTCCCTGGAGGTTTATAAGGCTATAATTGTGTTCTGAATAAGATAGACAAGTTACCTGTCATCCATTGCTTCAGCAGATTACAACCTCTGAAGTTAAATTGTTAGTCTTCTTTCATGTAAAGAAAGTACAAAAGCAGAGACAGCAGCACTACTGTTACATGTCCTCTGTATATTTTGGTAACATTGCATACGTAACCTCTCTTCAAAGGAACATTAAATTTAAAAACATTTGTTTCTACCATTCTAAAGATCATACGTAATTTTTTTCCATTGCTTACTTTAAAAGATTGGTCACGGCCTCAATTCAACACAGCATTTAAGAACATGCTTAAAGTTAAATGTGTTTAAGGCCTTTTGGCTTCAATGGAACATGAGCATGTGCCTAAAGTGCTTTGGCGAATCAGTGCCTAAAATAAACTGTAAGTTTAGTTCATGGCCTAATCCTGTTCCCAGTAAAATAAATAGGAGTTTTATCACAGGATTTCAGTTGGAACAGGATGGGGCACTGCCTGTTAAATTATACTGACAGATGATAAAACTAATCAAGCTGATAAAACCGATAGAGAATTAAAACTCTAATTTATATATTAAAAAATCTGCATATTTGTCATGATGCCATACAAAAAAGAACAAGAAATCTCAAAGTCTGAAAGAAGTCAAATTAACTTATATTAAATAATCAGGCAAAAACCCAAGGCTTTTCTAACCTTTTAAATGTGTGCTTTAGTATCCAAGTCACACAGTTGCAAAATTATAATATGAAGACAGGTTTTTTTGCATCAATATGTTACTTTTTATTCTGGTTATGGCCAACTAGGCATATTCTTTAAAAGACTTTTATTTATAATAAGCAACTAACATTTTATTTCATAATTTAACTTTTCTAATATATATTACAGTTACATGAGTGGAAGCATATCTATTCCATATCTTCCAAAATAAACATATCTGTCCCAGGGTTTTTTAAGGTACTGTATAAAAGCTAATAGAAAACCAGAACTGCTATATAAACATCTCATATTTAAAACTTTATTTAGAGATCCTGTATTCCTTTACTGAAGAACAAACAGGAATTTAAAAACCAGAGAACACGTTCAAAATTAGAAAGAGAGTTTAAAAAAATAATCTAACACAAACTTTAAAGGAGACTATTTAGATCATCAAAATCTTTTTACTGATTTTTACTGATTTTTACAATTTGTATTATATTTGAGGGAAAAACCCCAAGGTTTCTTCAAAAACATAGCACAAATTGTTTTAAGTGTGTTGTATTTATTATTATGTTATGCTAAAATGCATTAGAATTACATTCCAGATGAAAATTATATAAATATTTCAGAGTTGAACTGGTCATCATATTGTCTTAGAAGGGTATATTCAGGGAACTAGGCAGACTGTCAACAAACTAATTAGGAAATACGCTATTTTAGAGTAATCACCAGTGAAAACTTAGGCACCATTTTAGAAACTGTGTTTTCACATTTTGTCCACACAGATTTCTCTTTCTAAAAGATGTTTCATGTACTTAACATGGCTTTATTTCATCCTGATATTGTTAAATGAGCAAGGTTAAGCATAATTACTATTTTATGATGAAGCTATTTAAATAGTTTATTTTTATGAGATGGAATAAGTCACAAGAAGAAATGTCACTTTTAAAAGACAAAAGTAAGACTTGTTTTGATCGCATATCTTCATCTAAGATGCTGACATACTCTATCAGATTAGTATGATCACATTTTCACAAAAGATGCTTGTTTAAGGACAAAACACACTACAAGCAGGTGCAAATATAGGCATTTGCATTTAATAATAGTTTTAAATTTTCACCCACTGCATCACAGTGAAAGACTCTGTAGCTAATTATTGAAAATTGTTGGTAGTTGAAAGTATGAATGCCATATTGTACCACTTTGCAATGAAATTAAAACAAAACTTAAAGGATGACAAAAGCTGGTTTTGATTGAGCAAGCCATTTCAGCCAAAGGGCGTGCTCAGATGCTTAGAGCTTAGCCTGTGCTTAACCTTGCTCAGGTTCAGATCCTGAACTTTCAAAATTTTCACTGTAGTCCAAACTTTTTCTATTAGCACTTCAACCTGCATTCCCTGGGACTTCTCAAAGAGTTCTAGAAGCTGAAGGAGTGCATGAGCTGAATTTGACAGGATTAAAGGCTCGATCCTGCTCCCACTGAAGTCAGTTACAAAACTCTGATTTGACCTCACTGAATGCAGGACTGGGTCCTCATCACATAGGGCTAAATGCAATACTTTCTCTTTTGTTTTCCCAGGTGAAGTTGGCCAGATCCAAAGTGGATCCTTGTAAATACTGTTTACAGCATTTACATTCCTACAGTTCATTTTAATCCATTTTCACTGTACTAGATTTAAAATTCCAACAGCAGGAAAACCATTTGCACTGAGCTCCCAAATGAGAGAAACCTATCACCAAAAGTGGGCTGTAAAATAACTTTGGACCCTTGACAAGGTTTCTGGCAAATATCTCTAGTACCAAGGATGCCAACTCTTGCAGTTGCAACTTCAAGCAACTGAATGGTACCACACTTATTAACCATTATTACCATGATCTTGAACAAGCTAAAAAAAATCCAACAGAAAAGTATCACAAAGAATAGAAAGCGGCAGAAAAAAAACGTTCTATACACTGTAGTTATAAAAATGCAACAATTGTAGTGTGGTGCTTTTTTCCTCTGCTTTGAACTGGATATGCATGTTTCATACAAATTTCAAATACATACTTCATTCATTTATACAGGTGACTATGTAAATATTTACATTTGAATTTTCCTCAAAACCATGTTTTTGTACTCACAGCCAAACCTACTGCTGCCACACATGACAATTTTGTTCATATCCTGTGCCCCCAACAAGTTTCCACTTTTTAAATCTATATATTCATACATCCTATGTAGTTAGAATTACACAACTATACAAACCAGTGGAAACAAAATTGTGAAACTGCCTGACATCCATTCATTGTTAGTCCATATTTATAAACAGTGCTGTTGTTTGCATTTTGAGACTGCTTTAACACTAGAGTTACCAAAATGCCTACAGTAGATTACCTTTGGGGTGTTTTACAGACAGTGTACTTTTACCCAGTCTTCCTTATAAACTTACAATTAAATGGCTGAAACCAGGTTTGCTGCTACTTTTTTTGTTTTATAAAATCTAAGTATTGATATTGCTGATCTTATACTCCATTTTATTTTGCACAAGTTCCATATAATAATAAAACAATTCCACACTACCATAAAATACCAAACATTCATTTCCAATAAGTGTCAGGGAAACTCAAACTTGAGGTTTATTAGTTATTGCTAAAGATTACTAAGATCTAAGTCAAAACAGCAAAATACTCCATCCACTTCTTCCCTGTCTTCAAGGGCATGGCTAATCTTTATATGGAGCTCATGAGTTAGTTATACTCAAAACAAGAAGTTTCTTACAGTATTTCACTACTATAAACTCAGTTAGAATCGAAGTTGTTGCTTTTTTTGTTTTTAATATACATTTATATATACTGACACCACAGGATAAGGATCCATGCATACAATCAAGATGTGATCATATTTCAGTATTAATGAAATTAAATTATTCTGTTACTATAAGATCCCAGACCACAATATTTAAATTATTTAGATTTCTATCTACTAACATCAAAGTTAGTTTACCTTAATCTTCAAATCCAAGCAGCAACACAAATTCCAACTTTACTCTTTTGATGTTTCTTGTCCCCTTAGATTTCTAGTTTACATGGCATACTTCTGAAATAGCCTGGAAATGGTCTCCATTTAACCAGCTTTTTAAGCTACCTGTTGAAGGTCTCTAGCTTTCTAATTGTGTGTCTGTTCATGGCTCCAAAGACTAAAAGCTGTCTTGAATGTCCTGTGACAAAGTTTACACATATATTGTCTTTTGAATGTGATGGCTGAAAGCGGTGGAGCATGATAAAAGAGTGTGTCTGATTCTTGTGGAACAAATAGTTTCTCAGTAGTAGTGGAGCTTTCAGACAAACCTGTTGGACTATCGGGCTCCAAGGGCTGGATTTTGGGTAGAGGTGGAGGCGGTGGCAAAGGTGGTGGTGATGGAGAATTAGCTGGTTGACAGATCTCAGTCTCTTTGTTAACAGATTCTTCTGAGGCCTGCGACATATGGGACTGGAAATGACTCCACAGGCGGAAGTTGGTCCGAAAGGCCTTGTTGCACACGTGACAAATAAATGGTTTCACAGAGCATAAAAGCTCTTGGTGACGTTCCAGCTGCTTGTGTACAGTAAATATTTTCCCACATTTTTCACAGGGCCACAAGCCACTATCTTTGTTAGAGACAACCTCTTTAGTATCCCTGTTCATTTCAGTGACCTCATCTTCTATGTCATCTGCAGGTTCTTCTTTGATTTGAATTTTAAACTGTTTGGAAACACTTAGGTCTTCAGGGAGGCACGATGAATCCTCTGAATCAAAATTAATTTGTTCTGAAGAATCACTGAATACTCCATCTTCCTTTGCAGTAACAAAATTGTTTGCTTTGTTAGATTCTGACTGAGAATGCAATCTTGAAGCACTAGTTATTTCACCATTGTGATCAAGAATAGGTAAAGAAAAATTCTCTGTTGGGGCCATTGTATTTTGATTGTGAACTTCAACTTGATGACGCCAAATACTAAAAGATGATTTAAAAGTGCGCATACATTCAAGACAAGTGAGCTTCTTATACTCACACTTGCTTTCATGTTCATGCTTCAGCTCTGCAGAAGAAAACCTAAGACTGCAATAAGGACAAACTGTTGCATTTCTACAGAGTCGCTCATGATTTCCCTGTTCAATAAGGGAGGAGAGCTTTGCATTGCAAAGACGGCATTGGTACATTTCTTTGTTTTCCACTGGGCTTTCAATGTGAATATGCTCTTTCTGTTTAGGAGCCTTACTCCCTCCTATTGGTTTTTCTCCTGGATGCATCTTTATGTGCTGTTTAAATTGTGAGAGAAAACGATAAGCTTTCCCACAGTAGGTGCAAATGTAGGCTCCTTTGGCTCTTGATCTTAAGTTCCTTTTGATGACTTGTTGTGCTTGCGAAGTGGACTGTCCCTGAAAACCTTGTTTGCTGCGTCTTAGTTTAACAATCAGAGCTTTTTTAATTTCCCTCTCTCTCACTATGTCAATTAATTTTCTTTGGAATTTTTCATCCAAGACAGCATGTGAACTGGAAGCTGGTGAGGGGTTCTTCACAATTCCATGCTGGGTCTGGCAATGTGTCCACACTTTGAAGTTTGTGTGAAATCTCTTGTGGCATATATCACAAGCGTATGGTTTCTCTGGGTTGTGGTACATATTAACATGACGATGAAGGCCTGCTGTAGATCTGAAAATCTTAAGGCAGTGCTTGCATTTAAATTTTTTATTTGGTCTTGCTTCTTCCAGCTCACTGTACTCATCTTTACTGACATCAGAATCTGGAAAATCAGCATCAAGGTGTGTGGGACTTGAGCCTTCTTCAAAATTTTCCTCTGACCCAGGTGAACCATGCTCATTCATTTTCAATTTTTTAAGTGGTAATCTTCTGTCTGCTTGACATCTCCTTTTGGCTGGAAGTTGATTCACATCCCTGTGGTCATCTTCAGTTTTAAAAGGGAAGTTTTTATTAGCAGAAGCTGAAGCATCCCCCACTGTAACTCTTATTATTTCAGAAGGATCTGAAAGTGGACTGCTAGGTTCAGTTTTTATTTGTACCTCAGGAACAGGAGAAGCAACCTCCCTATCAATGGACTGAGAGGCACTAAAGGATCTAAGGCGATGTGGGTGTATTACCTGTGTCTTATCATCTAGGACTGCTTTTTCTGGAGCCTCTTTCAGGGATGAGTTTTGAGATACAATGTTGAATGTTTTCCCTTGTGGGTCATTAGTTACTGATGATGATGATGCCTGGGAAGGTTTTAAATCAACAGCAGGTGAATAAATAGGAACCTGACTATCCATAGACAGTGACCTGCGAAGGAGACTTTTTACAAGTGGGCCACTCCTATCAATTCGTTGATTCTCAGGACCAGATCCACTAGATGGAACCACTAGTCCTAACTTCGAGTAGTATAGCAAGTTCCTATCTTCTCCTTGACCATTTCCTTTTCCTGTCTCCCGCAACAAAAACGTAGATTCTGATGGGCCATGGAGTGATAAAACTGGAGGACGAGGCCTTTTTAAGGACATTTCTGCAGGTTTTCCTCTTAAAAGCTGACTGCTCCCTCCTAGATCATCAGCTGTAGTTTCTTTCTCAGCTAAAGGCTTTTGTGGCAGTACTGCATTCCTTTTCACTAAGCTACTTCTGCTTTGATCATCTATAATTCCAGAAGGTTCATGAAGCTTGGGGTAGCTCACAGGACTATCTTTTAACCACATTCTTTCACCTAATGATAAATTGTGAACTGCTTCAGTTGGTTTTGAAATTTGTTGTCTATTAGTTTTAACAGAAAAGGAGGAGGAAGGCTTAGAGGTATGGCTTAAATCATGGTGTGTTTGACTAACACTTTTCCCTTGTGCTTCATTTCTGCTCTGGCAAACAATGACACTTCTCTTCTGAGAATTGTTTTCATCTTCTTCTTGAAACAATATTTTCTTAATGGGACATGTTGGAAAAGGAGCTTGAGGAGTCTTAGAAACAATGTTAGTAAGAAAGGAAATTCCAAGACTGTAGCCCAATTCTTGCACAGCTGCAAGACTGCTTTTCTCAACAAACAAGGATGAAGAGTAAATATAGTTTAATACATTATCAAAAGCATCTGGTTCACAGAAGTCAAGCTGAAACACTGATTGGGACTCATTCTCCTTATTTGTGAACAGTGTCTGGAAGTACTCACTGCTGGCAGCCAGAACATTTTTGTGAGCTCGAAATTTTTGGTCTCCCACAATAAGAAGAACATCACAAAGCTGTCCTTTTAGACGCTCCTCATTCAAAGCACTTAAGAGTGAAATGGCATGTGCTGGATTTATGTAATGCAAGAGCCCCTCCATGATTTTGATGTACCTGAAAACAAAAAATAAGTGTTATGGTCTGTTTTACATGCAGTTTTTAGCATAAAATGAACTTATCATTCCTTAGTTTTAGAATGCCAACCAAAGCAGCCATTTTTATTTCTTTAGTATTATGTAATCTTAGCCTTTGAGAACAGGCATGAATTACAGGAACAAAGCAAACAGTATTCACAGTTCTGGCAGGTGCACAATCATGAAAGGAAGCAGCTTGTGATTCTGCTTTACCAGCGCACTTTAAATAATCACACTGTTCATTCAGATTATTAGAGCTAACCAACAAGAGCTATGTTTTCTAATTGTAGCATATGCTTACTCCTTTTCATACAAGGACCCATAGTAAATTAAATGATGGTAAAGGAGGTTCCCTGCCCCACCGATCACTACCCCTGTAGAAAGACAATTTTAAAAATATATTGCTGAATCTGGGTCATATGATTTTATAGAAAATCACTTTTGAGGATAAAACCATCTTGCATTTTGATTAAGCAAACTTTAGTTGCTTTGGTTTTTTTCCTTATTGTTCAAAATAATGATAAAAAGGCAGTTCATGTTCGGGGGGGGGGGAGACAATAGTTTTAATTGTCTCTGGTACAGATTATTAAATTATCATTTTTACTTACATTTAAATAACAAGGCAAAAGTATAATTCACAATTTAGGAAGTGTATTACTTCCTAAAGTGTAAAGAAAAAGAAATTCACCCCCTGTAACTGAGAGGCCAAATATTCCATCTTCCTGGGAATTTCATAGTTTCAGAGGTGCCCTAGTGGTGTTTTTCCATGGCTCAGTATAGTCAACTGACTCTTAACTGAACACTCATTCTTGACTCCACCACCAGATGACTTGCTGGGTGCCCTATTGTATGAGAAACAGCCACTCTAGGACTCTGATGATTGTAGTGGAGCATTACAACTTCACTGCATGCAACAATCCCCAGGTAAAATCTGTCTCCTACTGCAGAATGTCTGATAATTCGATAGAAAGCTTCTTGCTACGTCATAGGAGAGAATTAGTTAGATCTAATGTGCATCTTTAAAAACAGGAAAAAGATACCTTAGTACACAGATCATCAGTGGCACCAACTCTATCTTCTGTTTTCTTAATAGAAATTGGAGTCCTGCCAGCTTTTAAATGGAATTTTAATTTAATTCTGGTAGTAAAAAGTCTTAGCACCAACATTATGGATGGCACTGTAAAACAAATCAACAATAGGTCTTGCACATTTAATAAAAAAACCGTTTTGTTTGTATTAAAGTAGTTGATTGAAAGTGAAATTACTTTTTAGATATGACAAAGGGCTGGCAGACATAATTGCAACGGAAAGGTTTCACCTTTCACTGACTTATATGTGAGTCTGAATAACTCAAATAAATAATATGTTATAAAGTTATAACCCTATAATTAGAAAAAGTAGAGGGAAGAGGTAAAATCCATTAGCTAACAATTACCAATGAGTAATGCTCAAACCCAGTGTTCTAGATTGCCTTTGTTAAGGGTGTAAGTCTAAAAGGTATTGAGAGCACCATGGAAAGATCTACTCATAGATATGATTAGGCCAGAAACTGTAATTCAAGCATACAATACATTTTACTTAATATATAACCACAACAACAGAAGAGTTATTTCTTTGACTCCACTGAAACCAGTGCAAAGGCAGCATCTGTTTAAAATATTAGAACTATCTCCCAGAGATTAACTCTGATAAATTATGTAGGGCAGGGTTGTACATTGCAGCCCCCAGCTCCTGCTTGCCTGCTTCTCCCCTTCACTAGGGCTTCAACAACAGCCAGGAGCTCTGGGCTTCTCTCTCCCTCTCTGACAGCCGCTTCCTACTCCAACCCCAGGGGGCAGAGCAGTATGGGAAGTGGAAGCCAAGTCAGGCCATACAAGTAGGAGGAGGGTGATACACAGGCACACAGTGTTGCATCAGAGGCATCCATGTGGTCTAGGGGCCTGTGGCTTACTCTAGTACGGGCTCCAAAGCATGTAGCTCCCAGTCACTCAGAAATTGGACCCTCTTGATCTAGGGGGCAAGGTTAAAACTAATGGTACTAGACCATGAAAATGGAAATTTAACAGAATTTTGCTTTAATAGTTTTGGGTTGATGCATCTTTAGCCAAATTATTTATTCCTAATTTTTCCATTAATATTCCATCTTCTCCGTAAGGAAATAACATCATGCAAAAACTCCTCTGTAACAAAGCACATTCAAGGAAAAAAAATGGTAGGTATAGAGTATATTTTTTATATAAATAAGTTAATTATCTGTCACAGTATACCCTGCCCAGGCAGTTCAGATAATCAACATTATAGTACATCGTTTACTTGCTTGACAGCACACTATTTTTCCCACAGGACCTCTGCCTCATTGACTATACAAAATAGATAGTGCTTAGTGAATGGGTTACTCAATATTTCTTTTTATCCTCCTCATCTAATACATGTTCACTGTCTTATTTACTGCTTATCTTCCAAACGCTGCACAGTATCCAGTGCAACTTTTCATGAGGTTTTTTTCTGGTGCTGAACCTCTCAGCAAGTGAATGCTTCACAAATCATAAAGCTTCTCCAACTATTTGGGTTGGTCTAATAAAAGATATCAGATTCACCCAAGGAACCTTGTCTCACTAATCATAATGAATCCATCTTTAAAATACCCTGTGAAGTATTATCTGAATTACAGAGTTGAACTTTAAAGAAAAGGACAAAAACCCACTAACTGGGGTGTCCAAACTGAAAAACCTAATACTTGGTGTGACACACCACTTATTTTTTATAGCACCTCACCTTTTCAAAAGACAGTTCCTAATGACTCAGGTTGCAGTTATGGGCTCTGAATTTCTAAAAGTTAGGACACAGATTTCTCACACAGTAAATAAAGATCACACAACCAGAGGCCCAGTATTCATTTTCATAGATTCATAGATGCTAGGCTCAGGAAGGACCTCAACTGATCATCGAGTCCGACATCCTGCCTAGGCAGGAAAGAGTGCTGGGGGGTCAGATGATCACAGCCAGATGCCTATCCAGCCTTCTCTTAAACACCCCCAAGGTAGGGGAGAGCACCACCTCCCTTGGAAGCCCATTCCAAATTTTGGCCACCCTTACCGTGAAGAAGTTTTTCCTGATATCTAGCCTAAATCTGCTCTCTGTCAGTTTGTGACCATTGTTCCTTGTTACTCCAAGAGGCGCCCTGGTGAACAGAGCATCTCCGATCCCTTGCTGCTTCCCCTAATGAATTTGTAGGCAGCCACAAGATCACCTCTCCACCTTCTCTTATGGAGGCTGAAGAGGTCCAGATCCCTCAGTCTCTCCTCATAGGGCTTGTCCTGTAAGACCCTAACCATATGAGCGGCCCTCCTCTGGACCCTCTCGAGTCTATCAACATCCTTCTTGAAGTATGGCGCCCAAAACTGGACGCAGTACACCAAATGTGGTCTGACCAATGCTGCATAGAGAGGAAGTATCATCTCCTTGGATTTACTTGTCATGCATCTGCTGATGCATGATAAAGTGAGGTTAGCTTTGCTGATGATTTCATCACATTGACGACTGACGTTCATCTTGGAGTCCACTATGACTCCAAGATCCCTTTCTTCTTCTGTGCTGCTGAGAGGGTCACTTCCTAGCCAGTAGATGTGCTGGATATTTTTGCACCCTAGGTGCAGCACTCTGCACTTGTCCTGGTTGTACTGCACTCTACTGTGTACTACCCACTTTTCTAACCTGTCCAGGTCTGCCTGCAATTGTTCCCTACCTTCCAGAGTGTGCACTTCACCCCACAATTTAGTATCATCCGCAAACTTGGAAAGTACACTTCACACCTACATCCAAGTCACTGATGAAGATATTGAAGAGTACAGGTCCAAAGACCGAAACAAATTTTGATTTATATTAGTTGCTCCACACTACACAAGAATTTTGTGGCAGATTTAGGAGTAGAATTCAATTATTAAAAGTAGCATTCAACTCCTTTATGTAGAAGACCATCGTTCCCTTTCCTGCAATCCTATCTCATTTACTATAACATGCCATCCCATTACTTCAGCTACTAAGCCAGGGATCGTGTTACAACCCAATTCATTACACCAGTCTAATTTATTCCTAGAGCAGTCTATTCCTGTGTTGTAGATGACACAAGAAAGACCCACAACCCCCACCTCCCCAGGATACAGTCTTAACAACATGAACATACCAGGACATATAATGGGGCAAAATTAAGGATGCATGTGTAGCCTTTATTCTGAAATGTCCTGACTTTTGAATGCTTGACTTTTCAATCACACATTTTAAGTTTTAAAATTTTATTTTTAAATACAATTTCCTAGGTTTTTAAAAGGCAAAATGTAAAGAACCCAGAAATTCCTTCAAGTGAAACTATGTGTCTTCTGAACTCATATGGGTTAACAGCACAACTGGACTTTTTAGCTTTTATAAAAGCAGAAGTTTCGGTGACTTGAACTCACAGGCTAAGTTCAGACATTTAAAATGCCTAAGCCTGAATTGATTCAATCTTTGCAGGTTAGTCTAACCTGTGTAGATGGAACCGAGAACAAGTGAATAGACATTCACTTTTCATTCCAGAAATGCAGCCACATGCCTGCAATGGCTTAGGCTAGAAGCCAGGGGGTGCTAGAGTGAGCTGTCCCTTCCCTTCTGCAGCAACTGCAAGGCTGGAAGGAAGCTGAGCTGGGGGTGGGGGGTGGCCAGGCCCCTGCAGGCCACTGAGTATGACTGGGGAGGGATTTAAAGCCCCACTCTGGCCTGCAGGGACCCCACCTGGGCTGTGCCTAGAGGGGGAAGCAGCCCCTGCCAGGTTTGTCCCCAAGCAGCAGGGGGTGTGGCCAGCTAAGGGTTTGAGTAGTGCCTCAGGCTCAGGGAAGGAAGGGAAATTAAACCCCCTTGTCCCCCTCACTTTTACCAGTATAGGACCCCAGCCAGGGTCTGCGAGCTTCCCCTCCACTCTGCTGGCTGCTCAAGCAGTGGGGGGCATGGCCAGATGGCAGCTGGGGCAGTGCCTCAGGCTTGTGGAGGTGAGGGGGGTGGACTGAATCCCCTTGCCTCCCCTCTTCCACTGGCACAGGACCCAGCCAGGGTCTGCCGGCTGGGGTCCCATGCTGGGTTTAATCCCCCTTCCTTCCCTCTACCTGAGCCTGAGGCATTGCCTGGGCCACTGGGTGGCCATGGTCCCCACCACTTGAGCAGCCAGCAGGGGCGAAAAGTCAGCAGACCCTGGCTGGGATCCCATGCCAGTGGGAGAGGGGAGGAAGGGGGGTTTATTCCTCACCCCCACTGCCTAAGCCTGCTGTCCCATGCCCCCGTCCCCTCCACTCCAGCAGGGAGAAGTCTGGCAGGGGCTGCTCTGCCCCCGCTAGGCAGACCAGGCTACGTCCCCAGCTGGGTTTCCCACCCTCACCCCTTTGTCAGCCAGTTGTAACTGCTCCAGCTGGAGAGCAGAGAAACAGGGCCAACCCTGCTCTGCTTGAGCAGACAGCACAGCCCAGGCCAGGGCTACAAAGCATCCTGGGATGCTAGGGGACTGTGATTTAACTTGAACCAGGAAGGGACAGAAGTTCCATAAACTGGTTTGACCCAAATCAGTTAAGCCTGATTACTACATTCAACCAGGTTTGTCTTAAACTAGTTTTGGCCATTTTGAAATTAGTTTGTGCGCACTGAGCTTCTGTTCTGTTACAGGTTTAAACCGGCTTCCGATCACTGAAACCGGTTTGTGTGTAACATCTGTCCCTAGCTGCAGACTAACTAGAAATGGTACGCTGTTATCCTCTATACAGGAGATCCATTAAGTTACATATTTGTCTTTGGGTTTAAGAGGCATTTGCTTATTAGCAAAATTATGCTTGGACTTAGCGACTCTGACTCCAAGTTCTTGAGGAAAGCATGCTCTGGTGGCTATAAATCACCTTGTCCCATTGATCCCTAGCCTGTCCTCTCCATCCCTGTACTGTTTGCTTCTATCCCCTCCAAGCAGTAATTTTGTCTATGCCCTTGCAATGCCACCTTTACTTTTCTACCCTGACTGGAATCTAGGCCACTTTCTATTTTCTTTCACACTGCTTATGTGCCAGCATTGGAAGCGTATCATGTGCTCAGTGCCAAAGCAGGTACTGGCAATCAGAAGGAACAACTGCAGAAAGAGTCTGCTTTGAGGAGCAACAGCAGTAAGGGTCCTGCACAGCCTCTGTGGTCCTGGGTTGAAACTCGCTCAATGCAGAGCAGAACCATCAGGGAACTTTGGGACCAGCCTCTAGCAAGTCTCTGTCAATTGTCTGCAAACAGTAATGTGCAGCCTTATAACTGTGAAATCTGGGCAGATTGTTACAGAATGGCTTCTTGCCACATTTCATATTTCTGCTCCAAAGAAAGAAGACATAAGTGCATCTCAGTGAATGGTCTATCAGAACTCATCATCAGAAAAAAATCAGTTAGTGTTTCTGAATCTTAAAAAGAGACAGGCACTCTGCATGGAAAAAATTGGTCCAAACAATCAAATCTGATAAATTTATAAGCAACTAAAATAGGATTAATAATGGAAATTATTAGGCAGCCTTAAGTACACTGCTGCCATTTCTACCAATTACCATTAATAATGCTTTAATGGAGATGGGATAGTATGCTGAAACCAGACAGTTCCATGGCCATTAGGAATTACACTTAGAAGCAGAAAAATGAAAGGAAGAAAGATGATGAGAAATGAACACAAAGAAGACAGGCACCCGGGGAGTGCACAGAGAAAAAAAAATGGCCAAAACTTCAGAAAAAAAAAGAATGGACTGTAGAAACTGACTTGGGAACACAAGTGTTCTACTGGGCATCAGCTCTCACTACCTTGAGAGTGTGAGAAAGAGGTACTGCTTGTGTTTTACTTAAGGTGTGGACAGAGAAATGCTTACAGCATGACATACATGTAAAAAAAGAAGAGATTTAAATGGAGTAAATTTGATTAATCTGGTAAACAACTGTCCCTGAAGGAATTGGGGCAAAACTCTTAGCAGTGTATGTCACACTAGGTTAAGTTTCATCAGTCCCCCCATATCTCAGGCAAGCCAATTGCTAAATGTGAATAGACCGTTTTTTGCTCCCCTGCCATCTAGTGGCAGATCCTTATAACAGTGTCTGTTATAGCAGGACAGCTGCATGTCCTTTGTCTTTCTGATCTTGTCAGAAGGCAGGGAAGAAATACACCTTAAGTTGATGCCCCCGAACTCCTACCTAGGCATGACTTCCCCTATTGCAACAGCAGTTGGAGTCTCTGGGCTTCCCCTCCCATCTCCAGCTTCCACTTCTGTGGACACCCCAGGGGGCAGCACAGCATAATAAGGGGTGCTTAAGTGAGGCTGGGGCTGTGTGGCACATGGTGCAGTGGTGGGAGGGGATTGGAGCATCCATGGGGGAATTGTTGCAGTAGTGTTGGTGGGGAAGGGATGCCCACATGAGCACACACTGCAATGGGGTGAGGTGTTCATGCAGTGTGTGGTGTAGGGGCAATGACCCCCCAATGGTGTTACTCATGGTAACACCAACGGTGCATGCCACTAGTGTGGCATGCAGTCCCTGGGTGCTTACAAGCTGGACAGCCTTGGACAAGTTGAAGAGCTGCATAAGTCTTCCTGAGACACAGTTCACTTCTGATTCCATTATTGTATGATGTGCACTTTAGTTTATAAAGTGAGTTACTTTATAGACTAAAGTAAGTTACTCCATAAAGGTGAACTTACTGCATAAAGGTGAACTCTCTTCACTGTGCATGCACCACACAGCCAAGGAGGTTGTGGCCATACCCACTTTATTATGATCATGGATTTCCCATGGATTTCCCTGTTATCTGTCAGGAGACTCCAGTTGCACAAGAAACACGCTCTGCTTTATTGTCTAAATAAGCACACAGTGTTAGACACCATTCTTATAAAGTTGCAACATGGGTCAAAGAAAATCTGACTCAACTGGGGACAAAAAGGCATCAAGGTGTTTTAACAAAAGTTGTCCTCAGGATGTTTGGAATAAATCTAAACCTACGTAGCAAGTTTCAGTTTTGGCTTCAAGCTTTCAGATGTCATTAAGGGAAAAATTTTGAGAGACCTGAAGCACATTTAATTTTATTATTTATTCTGTTTAAGGATTCGGTCCTCCTAAATTTAATGAAATGGCGTTTCAGCTGTTATTATGTGAGGTATTAATTAAACTGTCATTGAAAAGCAAATTTATGAAGCACTGGTATGCTGTCAAGAAGGAAACCTGCTAAACTGATAAAGTTAAGTAAAAAGGTGTCAATTATAGATTAGATAAGCTATTTATTACTATTACAATTAAGAAGTGCTGCATATAAAACATAGGGCCTTTCATCATCTGCATGTAGCAGACAGATTTTACTTTTCCCTTCCTGTTACTGTTCATATAAGAGTCCACACAATCTGGAATGTTACATCTTTACTCTCGTCAGGTATGGACCACACATTCAGTTTAAGTTATATTACAGACAATTACTCCTTTCTTACACTAACACACAAATGCCTGGAAACATATCTATAAAATCCCTTTTTCAATGTGTCTAGTGCATTCTTTATTTACAAATAAGAGAGAAGTGAAGGTGAGCTAAACGGAAGTCCAGCTAACATGACAGGTCAATATTACGTTAAATACAAAGGCAAGGATTTTTTAGTGTGATATCTTTTAATGGACCAACTGTATAGCTGGGATAGTTGGACAAACCTTCCAACACAAGACGTTCTTCTTAAGGTCTGACCAGAACAAGCACAGCGCGGTACAACTCAAGTGCAGCATGCTGTGCTTGGCTTGTTCTGGTCAGACCTGAAAAAATGTCTTACATTTGAAAGCTGGTTTAACTCTATCCCAACTATACAATTGGTTCAATAGAAGATATCTTCTTAACAAAACCTTGCCTCTCAATTTCTGGACCATCATGGCTTATTACTCTTATGCTACTGTTAAACACAAAAAGTATTAATCTTTTTAAAAGGATTAAACCCAGACTTTTAAGAAATCCAGCCCATGTCCATCTGCAAGACAGTAAGAAATCTCACCCCAACTGATTTCCACTACCTACTCGCATTTAATTTTTCAGTTTAGAATAGCAAAGCTACATAAAAAATGACAAACACAATGCATTATTAGGTTGGCAGTCCTCAAACCTTTTGGACTGCTCAGCCCTTTTTTGGTTTTGTTCTCCTGCCATTCAACCCATTGATTAGATGTTAGAGACACTAGTAAGTAGGGATCCAGGTTCTCTCTGATAAAAGAAAACCAACCCAATTTTTGAATTTAAAGAGGTAACCCAAAATCCACATTTTTCAGTGTTTCATTTTAATCACAGAAAAATGTGGATTTTGGGTTAATTTTTTTAAACCTCAAAATTGGGAATTTTTTTTTAAATCAGAGAAAACCAGGATCCCCACTAATAAGGCCACCCCAACCACTGAAATAAAAACAAGATTTTATGATCTTGTGGAAGAATGAGGATTGTTCTTCTCTCTTCTAGAATATAGCAATGATGTTCCAACGACAAAGTTCCCAATAAAGGGTTTCCGTTACATATGAACTATTCTTTCAGTAACCTTGAGATTGCCTATTATATTCTTCACTGCCAAGCTGATTTACATAATTGTCTCTTTGCACTTGCTACTTCTGTTTCCAGCCTGATGTCCTTCATCTCTCAAGTATCTGTGATCTCTCCCCAGCATACCTGTTAATTGCTGAGAAAATTACATCCTCCCAGACTACTTCATCCACCAGGCTGTCTCCCAGGCATCTAAACCTTCACATACGTCCCACATCTACTCACCTGCATCCTCCAATCCAACTCTGAAGTATCAAGTCATTTTGTATTTACAAACATAATAGTTTTATGCAGGGTATGATTTAAAAGTATGTGCAAGGATGCATTAGGTTAAAGTCTTGGACAATAATGGAATGAAAAAGATTTCCAGCTACTATCTCCTGATATCTTAAGGTGCACACGCATCTGTGGAAGGCACTTCTCCACTCCAGTTTAATGAACAAGACATTTTTTTTTCTTTTCAGCAATTTTTTTAAGTGCAAGCTACTGAGCAACAAGTAGTTTAACAGCAACCTACAAAGAGTATCAAAAGGTATTAGGCTTTTAAATGTTTTGGCTTCTTTACAATGAGTTAAATAGAGGTCAAAAGGGTTCAAAATTAACTTCTCTCTACCTGTTAAATATATCAGAAAATGTTTATTCTGACCTCTGACACTCCTACTAAGAGTGTAGTTAATCATCATGGAAAAGAACAAAGGGGTTTAAGTAAACTAAATATTCCTACCCTTTTCAGTTATTTCTTTGCTTCACTTCTGTGATATCATTTCTTTAGTTCTCCAGTCACCACTGAACCTAAAAGACTGAGTAGGACCCGAAACTCTAGTATAAAAACCACCCACCCACCAGCCAAATTTAGGGGAAAAGAACTTCTTAAGCCTACTTGACTCAGCAAGAATCTGCAAACAAAAGCAGGAAGCCTGTCTTTTACTACTTTTGCAGATAGAAGTGGCATCCTACTAGGGCTCCTTAATAAAATCTTCTGCAATACAGCAAAGGCACAGAGTGCAGTACTCACTCTCCTTAAGGGGCACAACTACACAACAGCTTGTGTCGATATGTAGAAGTTGTACTGATGTAATTACAATGGTATAGTGAAAATAGTACCAACCCCCAAGTTGACAGTACTGATATAAAGGCATCTTTCACTGGTATTTTTCATTATTTTATGGGAAGGAAAATAAGCTACACTCATATTCTCATCTCTGTATTAACACAACTGCATCCACACTTGGGTTTGTGTAACTAGTTCGTTACAGAAGAGTTAAAAAAAGAAAGCCCTCAACTGAATGCTATACTGGTACAAAATCAATAATGGAGACCAAGGATCAGGAACTGCAATCTGAGGGCTGTAGTAGTCAGGGAAGAGCATCTTGTATACAACCCTCTTATGATACAGAGCAGATAGATAGTTTCCTTTCAATTCCACCAAAACTGTCCTAAAATAATCATAGCTCTAACCAAACACAGTGATGGTGGCAGGGGCAGAGTTGGGTTTCATGATGGAGTAAACTGGGAAAAACATGGGGTTATGAAAATCATATGGAGGACCTCCTACTCATGTCCTTTTCTATAGCTGTTAATAAATATTTTTCCTGCACCTGAAACAATACGAAAAAAAGGATAAACAAAGGATCTAATATTCTGCCCCGGCCACAGGACTGTGCCCAAACCCAGTTCCTGTTTTCTATAAATATCAGTTGGTACTTTTTATTAAGGTTATGAGACTTGTACACAGACATGAAACAAAAATTAGCCCCACCCATTAATAAACACCTCTATCTCATAGAAGTTTTATATTTCAAATAAAAGTATCCATGATTAGAGAAACAAAAAGATGCATATGAATCCTTAAAGATTTTCGTGTAAGAGATTTTTAAAGATTGCTTAATGTAATTGTTTTTGAAGGACATGGAAAGATTTTCACAAAACATCTGACATCTCACTAAAATGTGAAAGGACTTATTCATTAATGAGAACTAGAATAAATAATTATCTAAGCATTCTTATCACATCGTTACAAAGAACACAGGACAAGTGGAGGAGGGTGAAGCAAGTGCCCAAAAGAAAAAAGAAAGATTTTTGCCTCTCTTAAAGAATTCAGTTTAGGAAGTATGTAAGCAATGACAAACCTCATGCCAATATATTTAAAAAACCTCCATTCATTCAAAAAACTCTAAAAAAGTCTTACACAGGGTAAATTCTCTAGCTGTGACACTTTGAACAAAAGGACATTTTAATTCATAGAGCAAGATTTTAATGTTTCCAAGAAGCACAAAACAAAAATTATTATAAATGGGAAATATTTAGTTCTTTTAATCATTAATTCTAATATTATGAAAAAATGAAGAAGCCTGGGAAGGTGGAACCCAACATAAGGTCTCTCTCACTTCTCAAATGATTCAATTTATAAACTGTGCACAGAGTAGTTTATAATGACATGACACATGATGCTTTCATTTATGGAAGGCTGCAGAAAATATACTTCTCTTCAATCAGTTGTGAGAAAGTAGACCTGCTTGCCCCACATTTCATCACAACTGCAGAAGGGATAAAAAGATGGCATCACAGAGACTAGTCTTGCACCGAATGGAAGGATACAGTCGGGGAAGATTTATTTGCACTGAGGAAAGATGTTAGAGCATCTCCATCTGTGATGCAGGGTTTTGCTGCATCTTTAGATGTTTCATAAACATAATACTGCTTAGCTGTTTCCACTCAGAGACAACTCATTCATGTGAAGGTCTTAATTTACAGTTAATGTTGATATCTGACAGATACAGGAAGTTGACATATTTCATTTGCTTACTTAAAAAAAAGATTATTATAAATCAGTATTAGCAAGTACTAGAGTTAAGTTTCAAAATAACTTTAGTTATATTGTGACTCATATGAGGGTTCATAATTTTCTGAGAAATTCTTTGGGTTGAAATTTTTCTGTTTATACCCAAAGATGATTCATGTAAAACAAATTATGGTCAGCCCTCGGTCTGAAGGTAGAAAAAGCAATTATTTTCTCATTCTGACCATCAGTAGCTTACAGTCTCATGTAATTAAATCAAAGACTCAAAATCTGGAAATTCATATTCAGTATCAAGCTGTTGTCAGTGATGTGAAGCATCTTCAGCAAGTTAAAAAACTAGATTGAGTCAAAATAGGTGTAAGGTTCTTAGAACACAACTTGGAACACACACAGTAGGCAGGGGAAGCATACTGGCCAGTGGCATAACTAGGGTGAGGTGACAGGGTGAGCCCCTCAGGGTGCCAACTTGCAGGGTAGGGAGGAGAGGAGGTGGTGTGCAGAAAAAAAGGCTGCTGCTGCTACATCTGTACAATTGCACCAGCGATGCAGCAGCAACCAGAAAGGAAGGTGGGGGGTGTCAGTGCCCCAGGCACCTGGCTAAGTCACTACACCTCTGGTACTGGGGCTCATTTACAATATTCACATGCACATAATTAAGTGCCCAGTAAAGTTACTTTTCCTTCCTCTGTTTATTACACCCTCTGGTTGCTTCTTATCTTAAACTGGACAGTTAAGTGCTACAGGGCAGGCCCTATTTCCTGCAACAAAACTATAAGGCCCTACTATCCCAAGAGGCATCAATCCTAAGCAGGCCCATAGGACGCTACTGTTTAGCAGTGTGGGGTAGACGAAGCAAGCCTTTGAGAAAGTACAAAAGGAACAAGCTCCTTAATGTTATCTCAGGTGCTCAGACCTGAAATGGACTTCAAAAGGCCTGTGCTACACTTTTGGAGGGAATCCTGCTAAATTCCAAGCTGGGACAGAGTCAATGCAGGTAGAATCATTGGAGCTTTCAATTGCAATGCTCTAATGAAATCTCAACTTTGTATGAGAGCACTGCAGTTCTTCAAAATTCCACAGCTTGGCCAAACTGGGATGGATTTTTGTGGACTTGGCAAAAGGTACATCCCTGCAATATTTCAGTTGATTGCTCCCAAGCATAGGGATCGGTACAATTTCTTGATGAGAAGGTCACTAGAATTTTAAACTTATTTTCCTCTGGCTTCGTTCTCAGAAAAGCTGAACTTCCCCCATATTTCCCCTTCTCTTCCTCCCCCTCCCACAAACTCATTCTCAGGCAGATAATCAGCATAAACATTTTCAATGTAGTTTAGAAAAGTTGTCAGGAAATGGAAACAGATTCTTCAAGCTGGTAAATGCCAGGTCCCACATACTAAGCTGTGCTTTCAGATTCTCCTATAATGGAGCATTTGGTGCATCTACACATGCAATTAATTCAAACAATAAACTCTGAGAGATGGAGTAAACTACTCCTGGACACAGTGCCTACATGTGCGCTCAGGACAGCAGCAACTTGTGTCAGGGCAGATGAGTTTATGCCAGGGCCTCTCCTGCGCTGGGCTCCAGAGGGGCTGGCTGGTGCATGAAGGTGCTGAAAGTGCAGAGCCATGTGGCTAGGCAGAAGTCTGGCCCCTGCTGGCTGGGCTAACTGGGTGCAATTTATACCCAATGTCAGCATCTACATGTGCATTTAATTGCAGTTAATTACTCCGCTGTGAGACAGTACTGTCCCCAATGACAGTACTACCTTACTGCAGCATAAATTAGTTTACTGCAGCCTAGTACCATCGTAAGTGTAGATGGTGATGCTTTACTCTACAGTTAATTAGTCTACTCCGTAATACAGTGCAGGTGTAGATGTGGCCTTTGTGTGTCACTTAAATTCACTTTATGTACAATTCATGCATATATAACGATACAGCAAGTTTAATTCTGTCATTTTTGTAAGATCCTTATTTTTTTATTTCTTGACTTTATTATTTTAAATACAATCTTAAAATATATAACATTACACACATAACTGTACATCTATTTTCTGTTTGAGAAATTACATAACCAGCTGAAAAACTGTATTCTGCCCTTTTTCTCTGCAATCCGCATAGCCCATTCGTTCTTCCGTTCTACCAAAATTAAAAAAAAAAAAAATTGGATAGCTTTTAAACAGATAAAAAAGAAAAGAAAAAAACTCCACTTGTAACAAAATACTAGATTAAAAAGTGCAATCTCTTGCCCCTCAGAAAGCCAATTTATATAATTTTAAATGTTTTAAACGTTTTTAACAGTTGATTCTGCTTTATCATTTATTGGTTGTTGGCATATTCTGGTTATTTGTATTTCTCCATAGGACAAAAAGATTATTATTTTTGCCTTACATTTAACCTAGTTATTTGCAAATTGACTTTTGTCATATTTAATTCTATTGCATAAACCAAAACTAGAAAAAGAAAATTTAGGAGTGGTTAATTAAACAACTCAGATGAAGTAGGGAGCAGAAAGAGATTTCTGCTCACAACAGACAATCTACCATAATGTTTCACATATTGAAACATTTTTGTAATCTGTTGAATGATTACATATGGCTTTTTGTTGTTTAAAATTGTTAAGCACGTCACTTCTTTGAAGGATAAACAGCATTTTTCCTGTCATCAACCACTGCATTAGCTATCCTAGACCGCTAAGAGAAGGAAAACTGATCTGTTAAGTGTGGAATTTTGTTGTCATTATTCACAGAACGTGGTCAAGCATAAGGACATAATGAAACATGAGATGCGACTGAGAAGCAATTGGCATAATTATTTTTTTTATTAATTTGCTTGCCAGTCTTGAAGAGCTGACAAAAATGAGTAGAACAAGCTGCAGTCTAGTACCACATTATAAATGGAAAGCACACCACTGGGCTTTGGGTCTGTATTTTCTCTTATCTATTAGCATAATCTATTTATTTGTATAATTGAGCTGGTAAAAAAGCTATGCACACAACAGGAATCTATTCTACTTTTCATAGATTTCAGAGTTGGAAGGGACCTCAGGAAATCATTGATTCTGACCCTGTGCCCTGGGCAGGAAAGAGTGCTGGGGGCAGATGACCCCAGCCAGGTGTTTGTCCAGTCTCTTCTTAAAGACCCCCAAGGAAGGGGAGAGCACTACCTCTGTGAGAAGCCCATTCCAGATTCTGGTAACTTATTCTGTAAATAAGTTCTTCCTAATGTCTAGTCTAAACCTGCTCTCTGTCAGTTTGTGGTTGTTGTTTCTAGTTACTTCAAGGGGCGCTCTGGTAAACAGAGTATCTCCTATTCCTAGCACCCCACGCCCCAACAAATTTGTACATGGCCACCAAATCCCCTCTCATCCTTCTCTTACAGAGGCTGAAGAGATCTAGGTCCCTCAACCTATGCTCATAGGACCTATCCTGCAGGCCCCTAAGCATATGAGTGGCCTTCCTCTAGACCAGGGGTGGGCAATTATTTTGGTTAGAGGGCCGCTTACTGAGTTTTGGCAAGCCATTGAGGGCCACATGACAGGCAGCCCAGGGGAGATAAATATTAATTTTCTAAATTTTTTAGGGATCCCATGGGCCGGATACAATGGCCTGGTGGGCCGCATCCGGCCCCCGGGCCGCATTTTGCCCACCCCTGCTCTAGACCCTCTTAACGTTATCCACATCCCTCTGGATGCGGTACTCCAGCTGCGGCCTGACCAGTGCCACATAAAGGGAAATTATCACCTCCCTAGACCTGTTCGTGATGCACCTATTAATGTATGATAGGGTGTGGTTAGCTCTATTGATCATTTTGTCACATTGTCAACTCATGTTCAACTCTGAATCAACTACCACTCCAAGATCCCTTTCTGTTGCTGTGCGGCTTACAAAGTCCTCCCCCAATCTGTATGTATTGGTGATTTCTTCTCCTTAGGTGCAGTATTTTGCACTTATCTTTGTTAAACTGCATCCTATTTTGTTCTGCCCACTTTTCCAGCTTGTCCAAATCCACCTGAATCCGTTCCCTGCCCTCCAGTGTGTCTGCTTTGCCCCATAATTTAGTGTCATCCACGAATTTGGACAGTGTGTTCACTACGCCCTTGTCCAAATCACTGATGATGTTGAACAGCACTGGCCTGAGGACCAAGCTCTGGGGGACTCCACTACCCACATCCTTCCAGGTCGATACTGACCCGTCCACCACTCTGGGTGCGTACTTTGATTATTTGTGCATTTTCCCATAAAACAAAAACATACCCTACTTGATTAATTAAACTGCACCCCGTTAATTGCATGTCAGGAAAGGCAGCACATATATCAAATAAATAAGTAAATAGCACATTTTGGCTTAATGATTGAGCCAAAACTAGAAACTAAAGAAAGCCAAGAATTGGTTAACAGAATAACACAAAGACTGGACATTATTCTGACAGAAATTTCCATTAAATATATACATATAGGGTTACAGTAATGTTGCAAAAATGCTTCAGGATTTGAAATGTGGCAAATTACATTTTGGCCTCTGGCACATGTTCATTTAAAGGTGTCATGGGATCCGATCCCTGATCCCAACAATGGAGCTTTCTGCCAAATAACATGTGCATGGCAGGAAACATGATTTTGGGATCAAAGATCAGATCCCTCTGTACCTGCCAGTGTAGGGGATTAGGATCCCTCTGCACCTGACAGCCCAGGATTAGGACCACAGGCTCCCCCTACACTGACAAGGTGAAAGCCAGGTGCCTGCAACGCCACATGACCCAGGGCTGTAGACCAACAAATCAACTTATTTGTAAGCACCAGCCCTGGGGTAGCCCTGGACATGCCACACATTCAATTTAAGGTGCCATACAAACTGGTTTGCTGGTTTATGGTGCTTTTAAATTGGGTGCTCGCATAGTACGCCTCCCATTTATGCCACAATTAACCCATCAATCATGGCACAAATGTGATGTAAAGGGGCCCTTATTGTTCTAAATTAATTGGCACATTTCAGGGTGTTTGAAGGTATCCAGGTTGTAGCCATACTGTTTTAGAGGAAAAAGCAATCAGGGCTCATGGTAAAGGTGTTAGCTTTTATTAGACCAACAAGATTTTTGCAAAAAAAATTTTAATTGTTTGAATTTTGGAGTTGTTTGAAGGACACTCAACATGCCCCTGGTCATTAGCTACTGTATCATTGGCCACAGTGGATCCTCCATTCCAGTCTCGCACGACAGGCTGCTGTCGTGCTGGATCTCCTTATACACACACACTGGGTCCAATGTAGCAGCGTGATGGTGGCAGGGGGAGACAGACATGACCAAATGCCAATGTCCAAAATCATTGCCATCAAGTCTTTTGAGACAGGGTGGCCAAGCTGGGACCAGCCCTGAGACCGGGGTGGCCAATTAGCTTATGTGAGTGGCACCCAGCAGATCAAAGAGGTGGTAGGCCGCACAGCAGCAGGGAGCAGAAATGAGAGCAGCGGATGAAGAAGGGGCTGGAGGTGGCACAGAGAGAAGCAGGGGTTGGGGATAATCCGGGTTTGTCAAAAAGGTTGGTTTAAGAGTAGAGGCGATAGGTGCATCTCTGGGAAGGAATCACTCCGAAGGGGAGTTAAAATGCAGGACTTATTCCAGCCCCCTCCCTGTCCCGTCCTGCCCTGCTCAGCACAGCCGGGGGCGCCCGGCTGAACGCTGGGGGGGGGGGGGGAAAACCACCCATAGTGACGTCACCAGGAGCCTGGCCCCGCCCACAGCCACACGTTCTACTGCGCCTGCGCGCCACAACTCACTTTTTTCCCCCTCCCACCCCCGCATGCGCAGTCAGAACTGCGGGCACCAGTCGCGTGCTCTCCACAGTACGAACCGCCACACAGCACCCGCCCCACTCCCTACGCACGCGCACCAAGGCCGGAGCAAGGGTTCCGCGGCCCGCGCGCAAGCGCCGTAGGAACGTGTGAAGTCACGGGCAGGCGCAGGGCATGCGCACTCCGAGCTCCCAGGGGCGGGCTATGTGGCGGGCGTGGACGAGCGCCAGGGGAACGGAGCATGCGCGCTGAAGGGGGGGAGGGGACTAGTTTCGTAACCGGCGCAGGCGCAGTGCGGTGCTCGGGGACCGCAGCCCCGCTCGGTGGGGGAAGGAGGAAAAGGAGAGAGCGAGAGAAAAAAAAAAAAAAAAACCACCTCAGAGTTACGTCAGGAAAAGACGCCTTTGTGCACAGCCAGACCCGCACGGCCCGGGCAGCCCCGGAACGGGCGCGAGACGCGGCCGTTACTCACCCGCTCCGCCGCCGGCCGCGCCCCCCCCTGCTGCCCCCCTCGGTGCCTCCCTTCACGAATCGCCCGCGCGCGCTGCTGCCACCGCCGTGATTCCATCCATCTTGAATTTGACGTCATCCCACACCAGGGATGAGGTCATCGCAGGGAACGCTCGTCACGTGCGCAGCGTTCCGATTGGCCGGCGCGGGCGCCGGGGGTGAGGCGCTCGCGCCGCTGGGCGGGTGGCGGTTGGGGACGGTTATGGGGGATCCCCCGGCCGATAAACTGCCCGCTCGCTTCCCCCCCCTCCCTTAGCGCGGCAGACCCGGCGCGCTCCCCGGGGAGCCCGCCACTAGGTATGGCTCTTGTGAGAGGGGCCGGGGGACACGCTCCCACCCGTCCACGGCGGGGCAGTAGCGGAGCTCTCACAGCACCACCCGAGTCACTGGGCGGCGTGACAGCCCCTAGCCCAGGGGGACGGACACGTGACCCTTCGCCTCAAACGTTGCCCGGGGCACGTGGGAGGGGGCGCTGATGTGAGAGTCGGGGCACGTGATCCCTCGCCCCGTAGTGCCCTTCCCCCTGCCTACGTTTTGGCTCCTCCCCCTACTGGGGGGGGGGAGTGGGGTGGGGGCTGACACTGCCTGAGCAGGGGGTATCCTCTGGAGGCTTGGGCTCTTGTGGTGGGGTCCCAGGGGAGCCAGAGTGGAGTTTGTGTCCCTCCAATGCCACTGTCTGTTTGTCTCCCAGCCTCACTGAGGGGTGCCCTGGCCCCCTGAAGCCTTCTTTGCACCTTTGTCCCAGTCCCAGGGGTGTCCTGCCTCCCCCACCCGCTGTGGGTGCATTTGTAGGCAACCTTTAAGCAGGTTTCATTCTGCTTTTGCCCAGCTGTGCTCAGGGTTTTGGCCCTGCCAGCCAGCTGCATGATGCCGAGCTGGTGGGTCAACTGGATCTGGACCCGTACCACCCCTGTCCAGCCCCACGTGCCCGGGTTGGGTGTGCCTGAGCTGGCACGCAGGGCCACAGCCCACGGGGCTCCCCACGTAGCCATGGGCCGGATGACACAGTGCCAGATTTGACCCACGGGCCAAGGGCTGAGTACTCCTGCCTTAACACACAGACGTGTGAGCGTGCTCTGGGCTATGCTGCCTAGTGGCAGAGGGGGACACCTCAGTTCCCCATACTGGGTGTCCTTGAGCACCCTTGAAACGCAGTTGGAAACCCCCTACAATAAATGGAAAGGCTCCCCCAGGCTTTGCTGGTCTTCGGATGAGGCCTTTAAGCATGTGCTAAGAAAAAGTGGTAGTTACTCCTCGTGTTCAACTTTAAGCCTAGGAAATTTAAGTGAATGAAATGGGCATTTGCACTATTTCAGTCTCTGTAATGCAGAACAGACCCATTTTGAGTTAAACAGAATACGGTTCTTCTATGCCAGAAAGAATGATCTGGGCCTTTATCAAACTAGAGAGAGATGTTTTGTCCTTTTTTGGATTAAAATCTACATATAGGGCAGCAGGTTTTTTTCTTAATAGAGTTTAGGATCTTTAATAAGTGGGCGGGAGCTGTTGTGATAAAAGTAGTTATCTTTAAAAAGCTATAATAATTTACACATAGTATACCATGCAATTGTTACCATGTCACTATTTCTGGATCAACTTCATGGTAACCATTTCTAGCAGTGAGACCGTGATTAAATATAGATCCTCTGTTACTGATACATGTGGAACTTAGTAAATTTATCTGCATTTTTTTTAGTCTTAGGAGGATTAAATATTTCATTGCAACAGCAATTTGGAATATAGTACTTAATGATTATATTGTTTAATAAAGAGAGGACATATAGGTCTCAGTTTAAATAAGTCTTTTGGGGCATATGTAATCTCATTGCCTTAGTTGCAATTGCTCACAAATTGAGATTCCACAGATGCTTAAAGCAGCTTGCTAAATCAGAGCCATCAAGTTAATTAAGTAATTTATAATGTAGACTTCTTTTGATTTAAAAAAAATGCAAAATATTGCCTCTGAGCAAATTAGGAGTAGTTTCCTCAAATTTATTTGCTGAAACGTACTTGACAAACTTCTTTTAATATTTTTTGCTTTGCAGTTGTTTGAAAAAATTGCTACAAGTGTTTGACATTTGAATATTCTGATAGAACTTATTTCTGGTCTTTGAGAAGCACAACTGTTACAATCTGATAGTTATATTCATGTTGACAAATGAAAAACTTGTTTTTCATGTACAATATCAAACATCTGCTTATATTTTATTACATCTGAATATTCCTCTCAGTAATTTGACTGGAATACTGTAAAAAAAAAATCAAATCAAAATAGATCACAAGCATATTCAAAGTAAATAATTAAAAATTTTGGAGGGAGTATATGCTTTTTCTTTTTTTTTTGTAAGATACACCTGCATGAGTGAACTCATAATTCATTTGCGTCATTCATACGCACACTTAAAAAAGTAAATCTGCCGTACTTGTATATCATGTGCTTCATTTTTAGGCCTTTTTCTGTACGGGGTGTGATTTATTTATTTTTAATGTGAATATTTAATTGTTTTAATATTTATAGTGAAAATTAAAATTGCAGATCCTGGAGTGAAATTGCCTTTCTGCATTGGGAACTAAGTGTAAATATGAAAATTCAGCAAGCCGGATCTTTCTCAATCTACTTTTGCTCTTGTGAGGAGCTTGGTGGATCATGGGTAATAAAGTTTTCTCATCCTCTTAATAGGTTTCTTATGGAAACCGGACATTTTTCAGGAAGAGAGGTCCTTTCTGCCCATACATGGAAGTAAGGCTTCAGGGATATTTTCTGCTGCTCTATTGTATCCCCTGCCCCTAGGTAGCACAGCACTTCCATAAATGGAAAGGGAGTATACAAAGGTTTAGAGATGTGAGAGCAGACTGTTTCACACTGAAATAAGGGAATGCTGGGTTATCAAAGAGATCAGAAAAAGATTGCAGAGGGACATAAGATATGTTGTTTTGCATCTGCACTGTCACTCAGAAATTAAGTTGAGCAAATGATGGTGCTGCAGGGCACAGCGCCTCTGCTAATACAGTTCCTCAGGTCAGAGCTATCCCGCTGGGACCTGAACCCACCAGTGGGCCACACACACCTGTGGGTCACATCAGGGTAAATCATGCAGCCCCAGTGCTGCTCACTCTGCAGATGCCCCACCATGTCACTGCACTTGTCTTCCCTTCCCTCACTGCTGTATGTACCATGTGTGTGCCCACTGCATTACACTGCATGTACCTCCCACCCCTAACTGAATGGTGCCTCCCCCCCTGCCCCGACTCACTCTCAGCGCTCCTAGCCCTGCTGCACTACACTGCCCTACCTCCTGTGGTGGTGACAGGCTGACAGGCAGTGAAAATTGGAGGAGAGAGGGGGAAGCTGGACACTGGCTGCTGTTGCTGAAGTGATAGGGGAATCAGCAGCTGGGCAGGAAGCAGGTGGCTGAATTGGGCTGTCCTGTCTTGGATGTTTAGTTCCACTCCTGAATGCCAGACGCACGTGAAACTGAATGCTGTTATCATCAATAAAGATAGTTGAATGAATCTGTTTCTTGGTCTCTCTGAACTAAGGGGCAGAAGTAAACAGCTCATTAAATACTCAGATATAAGCTGTGGTAATTCCCAGTGGAGTATTGGAATTCACTCCTTGCCAAAATTTATGTAGGTTATAACTTACCAAAATATGTGGAAATAATTCTTGAGAGGCCCATTGCTGACAACTATATATGAAGAACGAAGCCAGGTTTTTTGATACAAGTTGTTGTGCAGTCTGGGCAAAAGAAAAATCTCATAATGACTGTTGCTAAATGACATAGGTGGGTTCGAATTCATTCTTGATGGCATAATCACTTTTATAATAAACAGACTATAATGATTAATGGTACAGAGAGTGACATTTTGACCAAACTAAAGTACACAAATAAAATATTTTGAATTTGCGCTTTCCCAAAAGGATTATGAAACAGTCCCTAGCTTTATTAACAAAGAAATTAACCACTCATAGGATAAAGTGTGGGTAAAGTATTCACTCCAAGTTTGACAGCTTGTATTTCCAGTCAGCTTAACTCATGCCCTAGATCCTTTGAGAACCATTTCCACTTGATACTTGTGTAAGGTAATGAGCACTTCCAGTGAGTCAGCAAAGCCTTCTTAACTGTTTGTATTCAGAATCCATATCTGCTTAACAGGTTAGAGTGCTTCAGGCAGATATTGCCTCCAGTAGATCACAATGCTACAACAGTTGGCTAAACGGCATGTGCAAACCTGTGTTGTGAAAATGTAAAGTTAATGTACAAGACAAAAATATGGTGATATGAAAGGACAAAAATACCAAAGGTACATATGCCATGAGCACATACTACTAGACATTTCTGTTATGGTAAAAGTTATCTTCACACCATGTACCTAGAACTCTAATGTCTTCAGAGATGCTTTAAAAAAAGTCTATGGCCTTAAAAAAAGAACACAAACAACTCATACCATTTGTCTTGCCATAATAAGGTATATAAGGTGTGATTTTTATTAAGTGTTAGTTCTCTCTACTCCCATTAACTTATGTTAGAGTTGTCAGTTTTTGGACTCTTCTGATGAGGTCCAAAGTAAGTTGTTCATAGAATAAGAGTAAGATAACTTGGCACTGAGTTTCTAGACACAAATGTATACATCCTGACACTTTGTCATAAAGTAATGAAATGCAGTGCATTGAAATACAGAGAAACAAGATGAACAGATGAAAATGAATGATTAGTCTGGCAGGCATACTTAGCAAGTATGCTTATAACCATAAGTCTGAGTGGGAAGAAGCAAAAAAAGATAGGTTGTGATAACACTGGAATTTCGTTTACAGTTTATATTGATTACAAAAAGAGCTCTCTTGCTTTTGCTGATGTGCAGGTAAATTTATTTTCAAGAAAAATGAATTGTTCATCTGAATCTTTGCTTAGTACAGTAATTATGTTTATCTTCCTATTTTCCTGTAAACAGGACTTTAGGGAGCAAATTTTTTTGGCAGAAACTACTGTTGCTAGAGCAGCAATTCTCTAGGTTCATAGAAATGGATCTGATAAAATAATGAGGAGCTGTTACTGTTGTGGAATATTTAAAGTCAGATGTTTTAATAATTCCTCAGTATTATGTAACGTTTTAAGGACAGAGGTGACACACAAGTAGATCATTTTCAGAAACATAGCAAATGCAGTTATGTGTTGTTGAAGTTTATATACTGAGAGGCTGTGTCTACATGACCGGCAGACTGCACAGTTGTTAGTACTTGCATGAGTTGCAAAATAACTGTGCTGTAACTAGTTGCTGTGCAGTAGCAGTGAGATACTGTGCAGTAGCATCTCGTGTAGATGCGTCCTGAGTAGTGTAGTATATGATAAAGTGATTTGCCAAAAAAAGTTAAGATTGCTCCTCTTTTAGGAAGACTGAATATTTAGACACAAAAATGGTTATGATAACTTCATCAAATACATGTACTTTTTGAAAAATCTCCAATCAGTAATTCTCTTAATATATGTCCTGGGTTTTTGTTCATTTTTATCAGATAGTGTCAGAAGCGTTCTGTAATTTTTTCATAATGTTTTACAACTTGAATAATGTAACAATGTTACATGTTTACTTTGTTTAATGGAAGGTTATTACACCTTACACTTACATCTAAGTAAGGAAGAACACAACAAAATGATTATTTTAAGGAGACTGAAATTATCTTAGATTTAATTCAGTATTTCCTTGTGTTAGGTAAAATCAGTGACATGACATCAGGAAACTTGCTGTAATGCCACAGCTGTGAAAACATTGTCTTGTAACAACAATGGGCCACTCTGCAATTTTACAGCCTGTGCGATCTTAACATCAAGTCAGATTTTAATCTCCTGCATTTATTATGAAGTGGAAAATTCAAACAACATTGTAGAAATAATTGATGCCAAAGTAGATGATTTTCTGTTCGTGGTGCTGATCAAATTATTTTGGTGACTGGATTTACACTAGGAAATAGAATGCAAAGTGTAAATGTTTTGTTCTAATTCGAAGTCCCTAAAATACTGTAAAAAAAGACTGTATTGCAGGCTCTCTCCCAATGGAGTGCTGAATGGATACTTGGGAGATGACTTGTGACATGATCTGTGTGTTTGTGAATTTAACACCCTTCCAATTCATTACAGATGCAGTCACATAGTTTATTTCAGCTTCCAAGATAAACAATCAATATAGAACCTAAAGGATGCTATCAGTTGAACATATTTATGATTTTGCTGCTTGTATACATATGGATACCAGTCACTGTATGTAAGCAGCAAGATGTGTTTGGTAATACCTTTTATTTGACTAACTACATTGTTGAGAGATGTTAAGTTGCCAGACAAAAAAAAAACACTCTTCCTCATCCATGGAAAAGAAGCAGATAGAGCAGGGACAATTTGGTATTGTGTGTATATGTCACCCTTTTCCTTAGATGAAAAATACAACAATTTCTTTCCACAGTTTCACAATGCACTGGCAGGGGTCATATAACTCTGGACTATGCGCTGCCAGGAAAATCAGAATACTTATTAGAAAACCACAGGACAAGTGTTTTTGGTTTTATACAACTCAAATTTTAAAGTTACACATTGAAATTACAGCGTTTTTGTTTCCACGCTCCCCGCAGACTGTGACAGCATCTTATCTAGTCTTTAACCGTCATGGGGATTTCTGAAAGTTTTCCTATAAATTCTTTAATCCTTTCATACCATCGCCTGGCTTAGCTCTGCAAGTTTTTATTTGGAAATGTGTGGCCATATGAAACTGCCTTCCTTTAATAACAGATATCTCTAAAACTAAGCGCACCTCATGATTTGTACTTTCTTGCTAGCTGCCTGGGCAAAGGTTTTTACAGCTGAAGAATCTTCAGTTTCCTCCAGAAAGAGCCAGACTTAGAGCTTTAATAAATGAGTGAGAAAAGGGTAAAATTTAATGCAGCTTTAATTTAGAGTTATAATTGTGTTGTAATCTAGCTGATATATACACTGCATGCATGTATGTATAGTATATAATACCACTTTGAACAAAGCTATGAACTTTCTCCTCACTGTGCATAAATGTATGTTTTGGACAGGTTGAAACTGGTGCCTCTGTTTTCATTTAAAGAAAATGGTGGTTTAAAACCTTCCTTCAACACTTGAGGGCTATGACCACCGTTAACTTGCTAATAATCAGTGGAGTCACCTGGTGCTATTTTTTGGCAAGAAGACTCTAGAGTAGGACACGATTTAGAATTGTAAATTTGTCCTTTGATTTATTTAAAAGAATATTCTAACTTTCTGTCTGCCTGGGTGGATGTTTTTTAGTGGGACATTATATAATTCCTGCAGAAGTTCTAGGAATATGTACATGCTCTCATGGTTAGAAACACTTTCCTCTGGCTACACTTCATTATCTTGCACAACCCAGGGTTGCAACCCAGTCTGCTGCAACCCAATCTGCTGCAACCCAGTCAAATGTGGTAAAATGTCATCTATTGTTTCTTATTTTACATAGATAATACTAATATGAAAGTGCTAAAATTAGAGGAAATGCTAATCATCTAGCTATAACGTGATGAATTACCCTGCTGGGATGATAATACATTACAGTACAGCCTGTCTTTCAGTGGCAGTGTCACTGAAATTGCCTGGCATATGTAAAAGCTTATTTGTAGGTAAGTGTTGAAGTGCTTGAACTGCAGAAGAGCAGGTTTGCCTGTTGTCATAGTTTGTTACAGCCTGGGAAAGGGGAATATTGGAAACTGCTGAGGTTCTAATACCAGCCAGTAACAAAGCCATAGCTAATTCAGAAGGAAGTTAAGACAGAAAAGGAAGAATATATGTGTCTGAAAGTAGCTATGCTTTTAAAGGTATGAAATCCTGGGCCTGATCTTCCCCTGCACAGACATAATCTGGAGTAATACACTGTGAATCAAGATCTGAACTAGTGGGGTCTCTCAGCTCTTTAATAGTTGTGAAAGCTTGAATCGCTTTCAGGTCCAACTTGATGTGCCATAATTTGTGCTTGGCTTGCCTTATTCAGGATTTCCAGTATTAGGCCAAATGATTCATTCCATTATTAATTGCTTTTGCCTTCCCATTTCTATAATGGGCTCTTTTTAAGCCATCGAGTTCCACACACATGCAAAAATGCTGTTTCTAGCAACACAGACTTTGTCCACTCTTTCCTTCCTCTTTTTCTGTCTGCTCTCTTACTCTGTGCTTTCTCTGTTGTTTCTCTCCCTTTTTCTGTCAGTGGTTTATTTCTTTTTACCCTTCCTTAGTTTCTGAGAGCATGGGAGGTAAATGCCCTTGATTCAAACCCTGTAAAAAGTGTAATTTCCTCTGCCACTGGGGGCAGTTGTACCTTGAAGAAAATTTTGTTACAACTGTTTATATTACCAGGTGCTCAAGTCAGCAGACACTGTGATATAAAGCAAGTAAAAACTAGGCTCTGCACATCTCTGCATATCAGCTGATTGCAACTATGGCATTTAAATGAAGAGAGAGAGAGTGAACAGTGAATCATGAACATTTAAAAATGTTTTTTGTTATCAGAAATGATTAATCTTGTATAGATTTAAAGATGAGAAATACAGTACAATCTCATAATTATACCCCTGTTTATACTGACCCCATGCTTTGGAACTGATTTTTTTTGATTATGGTGCAAAAAAATAACCAACCTTATTATAGCAATTAATATTCCCTTGGTCCCATGGGCTGGGGACAGAAGTTACACATAAACTTGTTTAAGTGATCAGAAACTGGTTTAAACCTGTAACAGAACAGATGTTCAGTGCACATAAACCAGTTTCAAAATGGCTGAAACTGGTTTAAGATAAACCTGGTTGAATGTAGTATCTGACTTAACTGATTTAGGTCAAACCAGTTCATAAAACTTCTGCCCCAGACCCCTTCCTGCTTCAAGTTAAATCACAGTCCCCCAGTATCCCAGGATGCTTTACTGCCCTGGGCTGGGCTAGGCTATCTGCTCCAGAGAGCAGGGTTGGCCCCATCCCTCTGTTTCCTAGCCAGAAAGGCTGGCTGGCAAGGGGGTGGGACTGGGAAACCTGGCTGGGGATGCAGCTTGGTCTGCCTGGGGGGAGGGGGCAGAGCAGCCCCTGCCAGACTTTTCCCCACTAGAGCAGAGGGGGTGGGGGGCATGAGCAGGCAGGCTTAGGCGAAGGGGAGAGAGGGGGCTTAAATCCCCTCTCCCACCGGCATGGGACCCCAGCTAGGGTCTGCTTGGCAGGGGAACAGCAGGACACCAGCAGACTCCACCCCCTCCCTCCTCTGGCAGAGAGGGAGGCAAGCAGTTGATGAGGGGAGGGGAAAGGGGCATAATTGCTTTCAGCTTGCCCAGGCCATAGGGGAGGGGGAAGAGGCTGGGGAACCAGGGCTGGAGGGACTGGTCCTCTGCCATCTGTGAGCACAGGGGCATTTATATTATAAAGTAGAATCTGTAAAAGGTGGGAGACTGGACGGCCTAAGCAGAGACAAAAGACACTGAATGCATGACAGTCCTACCAAAGGTGCTGTACATGACAAACACAGTAATGTCAAGGCACCCGGAGGGTGCAAGTGCACCTATAAAATCCCAAGTAGAGATGAGGCCTGTGGGATCTTCACTCCAACACCCCTGCTGATTGTCTCAGAAGGACTTTCTGAATACCTGGCTGTAAGAAGACACTCTGCCCTCAGGCTTACATAAGATTTATGCAAGACTTTCTCTAGTCTTCTTGGTTGATTACATTCCATTTCAGGTTAGACTAAGTAGTGTGTGCTCTCAGGGTGTTTTTCTGGGCTGTATTTTAGCTTGGGCAAAGATTTTTGGTTGTTCTTTGTTGTGTGCTTAAGGTTGCAAACTGCTGTGTTCAATATATGCTTGCTTCAGAGAAAGGACTATTCTTGTTCAAGCTTTTATGAATTTAAAGCCAGTGTCTTTTTCCCCACCTTCTCCCTCCTAAAGGCTGGCAGGGGTTGCCCTCTCCTCACCCTGGAGCTTGGGGTGGTGGTGTGGAGGGGCAGGAGCCTGGCAGGCACTGCCTCCTCCTCCCCTCCCACCCTGGCAGACCCAGGCTGGGATCCCGTGTGAGCCAGGGAGGGGATTTAAATCCCCACCCTCCAGTGTGCTAGCCCCGGGCTGGGACCTGGCCATGCCTCCTCCACTGGAGCAGGGAGGTGGGAAAAGCCTTGGAGCTTCAGTCCCTTCCCTTTGGCAGTGACTGGCAGGCTGGGAGATGTGCTCTAGCATTCTCCTAGCCTTTGGCCTGAGCCACTGGAGGCATGTGGCTGCATTTCCTGAATCAAAAGTGGGGTTCACTTGCTTCTCAGTCTCTTCACTTGCTTCTCAGCTTAATCTCTGCGGTTTAGACTAACCTGCAAAGACTGAATCGATTCAGCCTTGGGCTTTTTGACTGTCTGTACTTAGCCATGGGGATTTGTTATAATGAGTGTGTACCAGGCATTCACATTTTAAAGGAAATATTTGAATAGCAGGCTGTTGCTGTCAGCTGTCCGCCCTGAATTCTGTGGTTGGGGTTCAGAATTTATGTCCAGAGGGGCTGTTATGTTCATCTAGTCTAACTAGCTGTACTCAGGCCAGACAACCTCCCTCAGTGATTCCTGCTCCATGTGCAACCTAACTATGGGTGGTTGAGCCCAATCTATTCGAGTAGGTCGGGGACAAAAGGGTTCGGGCCTTTCCTACTTCTTCTGTCTCTCCCTCCATCGACAGAAACACACCGGGGAGGCAGTGAGATAAGAAAATCACTTTTTACTCACTATTCAGGCAACAATCTCGTACAGCTGTGTCTGGAATCTAGTTCACCGATTCCTCGGGAGCTCTTGAGCATACTCGGGTGGTATACCAAATCGTGATGGGGCCGTCCAGGTTTTCATGGACGCAGGACCTCCGGCGAGGGTGATCAGTCCTCTCCAATATTACGCGGGTCCCCCCCGCCGTTATTTTGGCGCGCTCCCCTTTTAACTGGGCAGCGTCTGCCCGCCCCCTGCCAATCAGCCCGAGCGGGAACGCTGCTAACCACGCCCATCACTCCTCCTCCCCATGCTATGAGCACGGCTTGCTCTCACGTTGGTATTTGGTCATATCTTTTCTTATTTCTTTACCACACTCCAAACCTGTTTTGCTAGAGTTATAAACACATCACTTAGAAAGAAAATCTATCTTAATTTAATTACGTTCAGTGATGGTTGATCACAGGATGAACATAAGCTGCCAGTGCGACACTGTATTTAAAAGAGCTATTAGCATATGGGTTGCATTAGCTGATGCATCGCGGGTAGGGCTTCCTCTCTACTCGGCACTGGTGAGACCCCAGCTGGAGTATTGTATCCAGTTCTGGGTGCTGCACTTCAAAAAAGACATGGAGAATCTTGAAAGGGTCCAGACAAAGGGCCACAAGAATCATTAAGGGCCTGGAGGACAAACCTTATGAAGAAAGACTAAGGGATGTGGGACTGTTCACCCTGGGGAAGAGCAGATTGAGGTGGGGACTTGGTAGCCATCTACAAGTATGTAAGGTGTGAATATCAGGATCTGGGAGAAAAAATATTCATTTGGGTTACCCCAGGGAAGGAAAAGGAGCAATGACTATAAACTGTTAGAGAATGGTTTTAGGTTGGATGTAAAGAAGAATCTCTTTACGGTAAGGTTACCAGACTCTGTAACAGACTCCCTAAGGATGTGGTGCAGTCCCCAACCTTGGAAGTCTTCAAGAGGAGTCTGAACAGACACCTTGCTGGGATCATTTTATCTCAGCGATATTCCTGCTCAGAGCAGGGTGGTTGGACTGGATGACCTTGCTGGGATCATTTGATCTCAGCGATATTCCTGCTCAGAGCAGGGTGGTTGGACTGGATGACCTTTTGAGGTCCCTTCCAGCCCTTAATTTCTATGATTCTGTGATTTCTATGATTCTATGATTTTTATGGAGAAACTGCTATGTCCTCAGGTAAAGTGATCTAATGGTTAGTTACCTTCACTTAAAAAGTGGACCATTTTAGAGGTGCTCAAACCCCAGACTGTGAGTTGGATCTGGCCACTGGTGCCATGTAATTTGGCCCCCAGGTCTCCTCAAGGTAGCATGAAACCCAGGGGTCCAGTCCCAGTACATGAGGACTGGGCAGAGGCAGTGTGGAGGCTTGGGCTGGATCCATGCACGCAGGGGGCAGCTGAGGCCAAGAGAGTCTGAACTGTGTGCGCCAGCTGGGCAGAGGCAGCACAGGGCCTGATCTTGTCATGGGGACTCAATCCAGACCAGAAACCAACCTATGCCCCTCATCTGGTCCATGATGTTGAAAGGCTGAACACCACTGAATTTGTCTTGTTTCAGCCTGAAGAGTGGATCTTATTTTTGTGGGTTTTTTCTGCTACATTGAGTTCAGTACCTTCCCTGCATCAGGTGATCACATTTTAAACAATTTCCAAGGAAACACCCTTTGCTTTTCTTTGAATGTTATAATTAAAAGGAAGTATATGTTTATAAGGTACAGATCAGATCTTCCTCAAAGTTCGAGGTGTCTGTTTGAGGATCCGAAGTTCCATGTCTAGTTGGGAATGGAATTAATAATTAATACAAATAATTTTGGGCCGTATTCTAAGTTACATCAGTGCAATCTCATAATTTTCTTGATAGCTAAAGACAAAAGTGATCTTGAAAAGTCTGTATTAAGGTAAGATTGGTGGTGTCCATTTAAAGGATATAAAGACCATTAAGAAGGTGTAATTGACCATAAAGACCATTAAGGTGTACTTATAAGAAGCCAAGAAAAAACAGCATTGTTATAATTACAGATAATTTGCTATATAACCAAATATAAGCACAATGATCTTTATATCATTGAATTTTGTTCTTGTAATATTTTTAGCAGTTACACTTTACCTCTGTTTTGAAATTATACTTGCTGTAATACTTTCCCTTTTTCTTATTTGTTTAGGATTATGACTAGACCCTGTGAGATTTTTTCAGAGTTTACAAGAAAGCACCTTGTTGGCTACTCAGAATTGCATACATGTAGATAAAGCATAAGCACAGTTTTCAATTAGCACCCAAGGCTTTACAAGTCACATCAAAAAGGCTGAGGAGGAGGTGAGGCCATAACCTTACCACTCCTCCATGATAACCATATCAGGAGATGCATACTGCATTCTTCTAAAGGGTGTAGCAGTGGGCAAGCATCCCAGGCACACTGAAAAACACCAGAAAGCATTCTGTCTCCATAGGTTCAATGTTTCTTAAAGCTATGAATACCTTTGACTCTGCAGGCTGTGCCTAATAAACAAGAATACAACCTTAATTTTGTTAAATTGCATATTGTCTATTGTACTCTTTTTAGAGCCAGAGAATAATGTATACTAGTTTGCCATAGGTACCACTACATCTCAGAATAATGCTATGTCCAGATAGATAGTAGTATATACTTGGTTTTTAATGTCTTGGAGTTTCTGGATATCAATTTAGCACTAAGCATGAAATAATTGAAATAATACTTGGGGAAAAGCATTCTGATGAGTGACTTAAAAAGTAATACATTCAGGGAAATTTCTTAAGATAGAACAATGGTTTTCTGTTGCCTGGCAATATCTCCAGCGCTGACTAGAGAACTGGGAATTTAGTTTATGATTGAGTGCAGAAAAATCTGTTTACAATTTTCCACTGTGGTTCCTCCCAAGAGGAAGAACCCATGGTACATATGGAGAGTTCAAATGTTAATTATATCCTTCTATTCATCTCATTGAGTTTCTTTTTCCACGTCTGTTTTTATGGTTTGTTTCCCTATTTATTTTCTGTGAGATATCTACTTTTTCTCAAATTTATTTTCAATAGGAATTTGTTTGCACTTGTCCTACATGCTTACTATGCCACAACATGTTTTTACCTTAATAATTTTAAATGTCCATTTCAGTTACCATATTTTCAAATGGCCTAGGTAGCTTTTTGCCGTCTTGTCACCAGAGTCTAAGACTTTTATTAGTATGTCTCATTGATGATGTTTTATAGTATGTACTGTTAATTTAAAATGACAAAAATATACATGCACACCATTTGTTTGTACTTATGTCTTTCTCCATAGATAAATATGAAGACTCTAATTTTGCACTTGATGGCATACAGCTTGAGGGCTACAAATGTGCAGAGCCCTATTGAATAATAGCAGAATAGCATGCTAGGGCCTGTTATTGAATTAACAACAATGATTTGGACATCTTGTTCTTCTGGATATATTTGCAAGAAGTGAACATGGGCCTTATGAGTTTCTTGGGTAGCATTTTTGACTGCTGTCCAGAGAATTCCTGTATTTTTTTGGAATACATTGGGAACAGTGAATAAAGATGTTCAAGATATAAATCATGCAAACTGTTCAATGACAACCATTTTGGGCTTATTATGTACAAACATGACCATCAAATACTTTAAATATTTGTAGTTAGTTTAATATTTGGTTAATACCTTTGATAACAAGAAAACTGCATCCATCCTTTTATGGTAAATTTTAGTAGAGGGGGTCCTGCTGTCAAGCTTAGCTGCTGACCAGTTCGACTGAGTGAGGTTTTGTTCTTGTTTTTCTTCTGTTTACATGGTAACCATTCTTTCCCTTTTCTATACAAATGAATGTCATGTAGGATAGCTGAAATTCTGCATTTTATTTGCCAGAACATGCTGCTAATAACAATTGGTAGACAGGAACATTTGACAGGAGGAATTTTAAAAGCAGGAAATGCTAATAGACTGTCGGATGAGCCTACTGACACATCAACAGCAATCTCTGACCCAAGGTCTAAAGATATAAAAATTATTAAAATTTCCTATTTTTTGCTCCTGAAAGTGAAATGATCAAGTTGACCAATGAAAGGCTAACTTTCAGGTTGAATCATATACTTCTTATAGTACTCTTATGTGTTTAAACAGAACCATTTCAACAGTATTTATTAACAGGCTTAGAAAAATATTTCAGACATCAAACGATACAAATGTGCCTTTCAAATACCTTTTGATGGGATACATTTTGGCTCAATCCTTAAGAATCTGAAAAAAATGTGTCTTTGTTTTCAGAACTACTATTTGTGTAACATGATTTACTTTAAATGTACAGGTCTGGAAAGAATAAACAAGTTAATAAGGTATCGTGGGACCTGCCTTTGCACTGTGCATGTAGAGGCTTGTTAAAGACAGAGGCTTGACCTGTATTGGTTGACAAAGGTATAAGGAGAATGTTTACACAGTACAATGTACAGTGTACCATTTCTAGCTTTACCGACTGCACACAATTGCAGAAGAATGGACTTCATCCTATTATGTTTATTTCCCACTCTTGTTTCTTCCAATTCCAGAGTTGGATTTTCCTTAACCCAGTCACTACCACTTGCAAAAATGATACTTATGGAATAGGATAAAGGCTGAAATATAGGTTTTGTAAAATTAAGCTTTGACAGATGAAGACCAATAAATTTCCTGTTTTTTTAATCCTGTATTTTAAAATATTAATACTTTATTTAACCCTCTTGAAGTATTTCTGTTGTATTAGAATGTCAAAATTGAACAGTGAAATTGAGAACAAACTATAAGCTAAGGTAACATGGACTAATCTATTTTTATTGTTTCTGTTGACAGAAATGAAAACTGGGAAACGTAGTAGAAGGGCCAAAACAAATAATGGCTGCTGGAGGGCTTGGGAAGGGAGAAGGTTCCCACATGTATCGCGTGAGCTTGACGTTGCCAACGCAGTGTGTGTGGGAAGAGGAGTAGCCATGTGCCGCTCGAGACAGGATGAGCTCAGCTGGAGCAGCAAGGGCTCAGCCGCACTTTCCCCCTGCCTGCGCCGGTCAGTCCCGAGCAGCACCTGGCTCCGCTGCCACCTCTGCTGGCTGGCGCTGACCCGGGTGGGTCTGTCCCATCCGGAGCAGCATGCAGCTGAAGCTGGATTCCCATGTGCTGCTGGGGATGGGAGGAGACTGCCCAGGTCGGCACCAGCCAGCAGAAGCGGTGGCGGAGCCATGTGCCACTCGGGTCTGATTGGTGTAGGCAGGGGGAAAATGCAGCTGAGCCCCTACCGCTCCAGCCAGGCTCGTCCCATCCCGAGCGGCACACAGCTCTGCCACTGCTTCTGCTGGCCGGTGCAGACCTGGCCAGGCTCCTCCCGTCCCCAGCAGCACGTGGGAAGCTGGCTTCAGCCTCATGCTGCTCCAGATGCGATGGACCCAGCCAGGTCAGCACCGACCAGGAAAAGCGTCATGCAGCTGAAGCCGGCTTCCCACGTGCATGAACGATCTGGGCTCCAACGTAAATTTGGAGCAGGTAAAAATATTTGTAAAAATACTGTCCAGCATTTGGATTGTGTTTGCGTCTGTTTCTCTTTGTGCGGGATTGGGGGTTCAACTTGTTACTACTTGTTAAAGATGTGTTACTAACAAGTTATTAATTCAATAAAAGTAAATCTTCAATAAAAGTAAATCTTCTTGAAGATTATTCTAAAAAATGCCCATATTTTGTTGTTTTGATCAGTTCCACTCTGGCTGATATCTTTTCCACGTTTGATCTGTCGACTTGCATTATGCTTCTTTCATTCATTGAGAAGTGAGTAGAAGCGAAAGTGTTTATTTTAGTCAAGTGTTTGGTATTATTTTATTTTTGCTTTTATATTGTTTTTATTTTGGATTTTAAACCACATTTCCAGACCCATTTCATTGTCACTTCCTGCAACTTCATTGGTGTCAAAGGTCACGTGACATCACTTCCTGATGTGATTCCACTTCCTGTGAGGTCTTTGAATATGGCTCGCGGACCCACTGGGTGATAAAAAGTTCATGATCCGGCCCCACATTCAAAAAGTTTGGACACCCCTGATTTAGATACTTACCTTTAGGTGCACATTTTCAAATGTATGCCTTTGCTTTTAAGAACATAGTAGACCAGTTCATTAGGACCACCCATTTGGTACCTGGCCAGCATGAGGAAGTGAGTTGTAAGGGTTTCCATTTTTAACATGAAAATATTGCTTTGATTTGTAGACTATATAATTCACTTTTTTACTGACCCCATGTTAATGGGACTAATATTTTTATGGCTTTTCCCATCCTTTGAGGTTTGTTCTTTATAGACAAACTACATGCTTGTTACATCTCATCCAAAGTACTGCATTCCCTCCTCCCAGTGCAATAAGAGTCTAGAATCCATTCACCATCCTGGAGATGAGGGAGCTTTGCTACGCATGCATCTACATGTGCAGTTAATGTGAATGAATACATTCTGGCACACTTTGTGCCAGAGTTTATTGCTTCTAGGCCTGCCATTTGCATGTGCACTGGGGACCACAGCGTGTTGAGCCATGTCGGAGCAGCCCTAGCTGGCAGGGCATCTTGGAGGCCAGCCTGCCAGCCTGGGGCTGCTCCAACCTGGCTCAATGTGCTACGGAGGGGCTGGCTGGGGCACAAGGGTGCTCCAGTGTGGGGTTAGTTGTCAGTCAGCCCCTGCACTGAAGCACCCTTGTGCCCCAGCCAGCCCCAGTCAGCATGTGCGTATGTGTTGCAGCACAGTAAATAATGCCACCATAGGATAGTACAGTACTTGCGTTTTCAAGTACTAACCTATGGTGGAATTAAATAGTTTACTGTTTACTGTAACAGGGCCGCAAGTGTAGACTCTGAGACTACTGCAGAGCTAATTAGGCAACCCCACAGTAAACATCTCACCACAGTAAACATCTCACGTAGATGTGCCCAGTAGGGAGTTTATAGTATGACCCTTTTCCTGTGCCCAGTGTGCATATCACCTTAACCTCCCTGTCTTCCTGTAGCCAGTAGTCAACAGTCATCTATTTCTATGTTGGTCCTGGCTGTAAAAGATGAGTCTTAAAAATATATTATTTGGAACAGGAACTTAAGTTGCCTTCCAGTACTCTTCACTGTCATACTTTCTGGTTCTTAGATTAGATACAGAATGGATTGGTGTCATCTGTAATGCATTAATTTGTACTTCTTATTTAGATGTGCATTTGCTTTCTCATAGCCTTTGCAGGTAAAGCATGACCATCATTGGAGTCTAATTAGATAATCTTCTTTTACTTTGTCATTATACACAGGGTGGCACCTTAGAGATTAACTGGTTCAGAGAGGCATGAGCTTTCATAGGTGACACCCAGATGCTGATGAAGTAGGTCATTGCTCTGAAAGCTCATGTCTCTCTAAACCAGTCAGACTTAAGATGCTACCCTGCCCTACCTTCTGCCTGACTTCATACTAACATGGCTAACCACCTTTGTAAGTTGCTCACTTAATCCCTAATTGAACCTTAGAGAAGTGGAAAGCCAGCCTAATAATTTTAAATGGGCTAAATGTGTTCCTGTTTTATAGTCATCCCACTTCTGAAAGAGAGGGATGACTATACATGCATTTGTATGTGTCTCATTAAAACAATACACATGGCTGTATTACTGCATCTTTTGAGCAGAATTAAATATCTTCAATTCCCATACACTTCAGCAAAAACTAAAAGCACTAAAGCAGGCCATAATATCAAACCCATCATTCATACAATATTGGACTGTAGATGATGTTAGAAATAAATTTAAAGAAGTGAAGTGTGCTCTGGTATATAATTCCTATCCGGTTCATGTTATATTTACTGAAATTTATGCTGGGCACTTGAACAATTTACAGGTGTGAAATATGAGAGTGGTTAGCTGGTATCATTAGCATTTTTCATTTTGTTATAGCAGTGTCTAGGAATAGGGCCCCATCACATTAGACACTGTACAAACAAACAACAAAGAAGATGGTCCTTGCCTTAGAGAACTTGCAGTCTTGATCTCATGCAGGATGCCTCATGTGGACAGGACAGACTGGTGTCCTTGTTTTACCAAATCCAGATGTTGAGTTTAAACGGTTGTATTTTCAATGTGAAGGGTTTTTTCCCATTTATCATGTCAGCTTAATAAAAGGGACATAGGAAGTTTCTCTAATAGCAACTACTTTAGTTTAGAATACAAAACAGTTTTAGTAACAATCTGCTGTTTTCACAGGCTAATAATCTTTTGAAAAAAAATCTCCTTTGAGTTGAAATTTCCTATTCTTGATCTATGGCAAAATGTGCGTTAAAATTAGATTAAGGTAATTTGAGTTTTTTTGTGTTCCCAAGCCTAAAAATAAGTGCCCCCTGCCATTTTATAAATTATCTCCACATCATTTTTCATATTAGAATACTTAAAAGCTGATTTGAGTCTCATTTAAAAATATGACTCTAATTATCCAATTTCAAATAGAGTACCACTTTCTTCTTATGCATGTCTCATTGCTTCTCCTTTTTTTCTTGATTAGGTATGCATCTTAGGCAATTCAGGGAATGCCCTACTGTCTGCTTAAGTTTGTGCTTCCCTTGGCTTCTCTTATAGAGTACTAATCCAGTGATGCAACTGTAAGGTCTTATGCCAAACCAGGGTTCAGTTTTTTATGCTCTCTTTCAGCGGTCAGGCATCATAGAGATACTGCCAAGATTTGCAGAAACAATTCAAGCTTTTGAGGGCTGGGATACATATTTATTGTCCTGGCATCTGAAGAGGTACCAAGTTTGGTGTGATACCCAAGCTCAGGCAATATCTCTATGTAGAAGCAGCTTTCCTGGCATCAGACGTGTAAATATCAGTACTGAGAGGAATGATGAGATGGCAAATGTGATTCTTCCACAATAATACTATGAAAATCACATTGAAACAATGGAAGCTGATTCTTACCGTTGAAAGGCATGCATAATGCACAATGTGTTTGAAGTCTGGAGGGTACAATTAATAAGACTTACACTCATCCATTCCAGAATTCACAAGGGTCTAAAGTTGAAATCTGTTCTTAGAAACTTAGTAAATGAGTCCTGTTCATATACGCGGATGTAGTTGTATATTTTGGAACTTCTTTCCTTTATTTTTAAATGAGGGTTTGAAGTCAATGGGTCCTTCATATGACAGAAATCATTAAGTAGGAGCAAGAACAGAAAATACATATGTGTACCCATGCAAAATCAGAACAGAACCTGGAAAGCCTGCTATAGTTCTTCATATTTAGTTTTCACCTGATGTTGCCTTCCAAGGCAGTCTGATTTGCTCGTATTGACCCTGTGGAGACATCTGTCGCAATGATTCTTAAGTAGCAGTAGCATAACTAAGGTGGGGAGGGAGGCACAAAGAGAGCCACTGCTGCAGCTAATAACTGGCCATGTACAGCTGGCACTGCCAGTATGTGCCATGGCTACCTAGAGCTTGACGCTGTCTCATTATGGCTCTGTAAAACTGATTTATTAACTTTTCAGTGGCTGATGGAGTAGAGAGCAGAGGCTTCATGGTTTGCTGGGCTGCTCCGTAGTTGCAGCCTATCCATTTGAAAATGAGTATCATTTACAAAAATAATTTAATGAGGTAACTTTGACTGCCAGTCCAATGCTTTTTGTAAAGTAAAGAAGTCAGGTTTTCAGATGCAGGAGTGAGAGCCATGGAGCTTCTGGCAAATTTTAATTTTTGTTGAAATTCCTATTTCAAAAGGTTTGAGTTGCATATACAATTGTTATTTCTTGGCATGCATTTTGTTCCCAGCATAGAGATGCCCTAGCAGATGCCTTTATGTGTTTTCTGGTGATAGCTTTTTCATCATCATCATTTAAAAAACTGAAAATGATTAAAAAAAACCAACCCCAAAATAACCTTACCTCCATGGTACTCTAGGGATCCGGTCTTTGCTTGAATGGTTATGACGGCAGGGCTTTATAAAATAAATAAACCCCTGAAAACAGGATATTCTAGATTCTCTTTTTAAATTTGATTCAATGAATTGTTTGGAACTAGCACAGGAAAAACTGAGCTGGCATCCTTCTAATCCAGTGTTTCTCATCGATGGTGCTGTGTCACCCTGGGGTGCCTTGAGATCCTTCTGAGGGTACCATGAGGAACCACACAATGTTAGCACTGTTAGTGTGTAAACATGATTCACTAGTTAAACGCAGTGATTTCAAATAGGAATCCACAGTGTTAAAACCATTCTGAGCTGTTGTGATCTTTATGAGTTCTTTGCTGCAGAAGAATTGCTATTATATTTGTGTAGTCAAAAAATTAAGTGAAGGCTAAGAGCTAACATTTTTTGAGGAGTGCCTTGAGCCTAAAAAGGTTGATAACCACTGTTCTAACCATTAGAAGCGATGGGGCAGATTCTGCAATTTTTTTGCTGTTACTCAAGCAAACTTGAGTGAGTAGCTGACTAGAAGTGTTGGCAGGACTAAGAAGTGCTCAAGGACACCAGAATTTGGACCTGCCCTAATGCGTTGCTTAACTCAAGTGTTCTTTGGATCCTCTGGTGGTTTATTGGGTTTCAAGATAGCAATGTTATCAGCATTTCTCCAGATTTTTGGAAGTCTGTTATTTTCTAGACATTTATACATGAATTTTTGTAGCCATCTTTTGATTGTGGTTCCAAGCTTGGTAATGAATTCTGGGAATATCTTATCTGGTCCATAAGCCATGCGTCTTGATTGCTGTGATCGAGCTCCCAGTCATAGATGGAGGTGGTTACATTAAGATTAACATTGGATGATGTAACTTGTTCACGAATCAGGTGTCTAATCATTTCTTGTGTTGCTTACTTGGGTTGTTGCACAGTATTTTTGCAATTGAGTTTGCTGACACAGGGCAATGTTGTTTTTTGGTGCTTTTGCCTGTAAGGCAGTTAGTGATGTACCATGCTTGCCTGCTTTAGTTTGTCGTATCCAATCCTTCTATGGCAGTAAGCCTTTTCTGGTATTGTTCAATGTGGTAGCCAGCTCTTCTGTAGTTTTTTGTTTTTTTACAGTTGCAGGGTCATTGCATTGCTTGATGATGTTAAAGAGCTGTTGGCACTGCTTATCCCAGCATGGCACATCATTAGGGATCAACTTAATTCATGATTTCACGGATTTTGCAGAAACCATGAAATCAGGCATTATCTATGAAATTGAACATTGTGTGCAAAGGAGCTAGTGGTCCTCTTGGCTGCTGTGGCCTGGCCTCACAGCCCACTGGGGAGGTGGAGGGGGAGCTGCTGGCATGAAGATGGTGGCCACCCCTCCACCACTTGCTGCCAATGGGTGGAAAGCACTGCCCGTTGCATGGCCCTGCCCCTCTCAGCCAGTCAGTGGTGTGGGGCAGAGCTGCATGGAAAACAAGTTTTCTTGGTTGGCAGCGAGGGGCAGGGCCACCAGGGCCCCTCAGCCAATCAGCGGTGGCTGGGCTCACTGCATAAAGGCTGCAAAATCAGCTCCATGTACAGCAAGCAGCCTGCAAAAATCCTTTTTGCTTGTCACTCCTTAGGTAGATCCCTATGCATAATGGTACTCAGAGTTTGGCTGTTTCAGTTAAGCAGTTTATACATGTATTGTAGCCTTGATCAGTGTTGGTTTCTGATGGATCCTCTAATTGGTTTGCTCTCTTGTCAGCATTTGGTATTTCTGCCAATCCACCTTCTGAAAGTTCTGTCTTGGAGCTGGTCTGGATGGTGTGGGCTGAAAAATTATATTGTCAATGCTGAGCTGAGCTGATGAAAACTTGTCAAATACTTTACTTCAGTCGCCCTTCCACCTGGCAGCAGCTGGGTTTGTCTGAATGTTCCAACATCCACAGTGGAAGGTACATGGCTCCTTTGGGTCATATATGAGGATTATATCATTCAGGCTTGTCCAGAGGCAAAGATTGTCTCTGTTGCTACTGTTAATGGAGTATCCCCAGTCTTGATGTTGACAGTTTAAGTCACTGCATATAAGGTTGTCTGGTCATAAATAGGCAGGGGTATGACTGACAATATGGCAGAGGGTGGCTTGTATATATTTACAATAATTATATCATTGACATGGGTAGAGCTCCATTCTATTACTGGGACGTGTTATGTCCTTTGGTAGTGTGTAGCAGGTTGTTTCTTATGAAGGTAGAAAAGCAAGGGATCCTATTGGCTACAGTCTTCAAGGCTGTAGCCCAAGAGCTTCAACTTCCATAGCTGCTCTATGTGTGTTCCTTGTAGAAAAACGGCAGGTGGTTTCATTACTGATTGCTTGAGCAAGGTATAGCTTTCAACATTAAGTTAAAGAATAGTCAAGCTTTCCCTTTGAAAATAGGAGAAGTTGCTCTGGCTCTCCTATAGTCAGTATATCAAAATTGGAAAGCACAGTGTATTGAAACTGGAAAAATCAAAAGTCCAATTGCCTTAGTAGTGACTTTTAGTTTTGCTTTACAGCTATTGACGGGAGACATCAGGTGCTCTATTTGAAGTCACTATTATCCTTGATCCAAAGAACTACTGACTCATTTCACTACTCTGCTTTACATACAAACTCATGAAGTACATAATCCTGAATAGAATAGAACACATTATTGATCCTCCGCTCCCTAAAGAACAAGCTGTTTTTTGGAAAAAGCAGTGTACCGTTGACCAAGTTATATTACTTACATTGGACATAGAAAATGGATTTGAAATGAGGAAGAAAACAGCCATGGTCTTTATTGGCCTTGCAGCTATCTGTGGCACTGTATGTTATCATGGCCTCAAATATAAACTGTACTCTCTGATACCTGACTGCAAGCTATGTGATTTTGTCATGAACATGATCTTCAGCAGACCATTCAAACTCACTACCAGCCAAAGAGAAAAAAAAAAGAGTATGAACCCTGAAGAATGGAGTCCCCTAAAGGTCAGTGCTAGCACTAATAGTTTTCTATGTATATACCTCAGACTTCCACAAACAAGATCTAAGTGACACTTGCACTCTGACAATGTTGCCATAGTAGCCCAAGGAATAGATATGCCAGTATTGGGGGAAAAAAATGACTACTTCTCCACCAACTGTTAACTGAAGACCCAAACAGATGGAGGCTTAAGAGGAGTAAAAGTTGTAAGCTGTTTATACATGAAGCCCATAACCTTCTGGAAGAGATTGAGGATGCTGAACCAAACCTATGGGAAGCAACAGAGTGGGCTGAGCACTGGAAAAGTTCAGATCTATCCCTACAGAATTCTATACCAACACAAAACAAGTCACCCATTTGGCATGACCTCAGCAGAGAAGCGTGGGTCAAGCTGAACAGACTGAGATCTGGATACAGACACTTCAAAACAACACTTCACAAAATGAATATCTTGTACAGCCCCCCGGTGTGAATGCAGTGTTCAACAAACAGCACAGCACTTAATCAAAAGCTGCAATCTTTACAAATGCCCAGATGAGGCAGATGGAATCTGCATATTAAGTGATAATATCAGACAGTGGGCATGTCTCCTTGTGTATTTACGTGTGCCTAAACTTAATGCGCCTTTACTTAAGGTGCACTAAGGCAATTTAGGCATGCATCTATACGTGGATGCTCTAATGCGCATTAAGGTGTATTAAATTTAGGAGCAAATAGCTAAGTTGCATTAGCGCACATGCAGATGTGTTAATGCGTATTAGTGCATCTATATGTGTACTAATGCGACTTAGCTGTTGATACCTGCTTTATGCAGGTATCAAATTTAGGCTCGAAGGGCATTTTTACATGTGTTCCATGTAAGGGCATTTAACACACAGAGCACATTAATTTCTGCGCTCCAGCAGACTCAATTAATTGAGTCTGGGTCTTCAATTAATTGAGTCTGCTACAACGTCAGAGCAGGCTCCATGCACATGTATAGAAGCCTGAATAACCTAAAATCATCATTTTTAAGGTGCGTTAAAAGTGTGGACGTGTGGACGTGTGACCTTAATGCACCTTACATTGGGCTAATTCACATTAAATGAGCACGTGTAGACATGCCCAGTGACTCATAGATTTGGAAGTTATCTGATACCATATGAAAGAGAGAGAGAGTCAAGTGTTGCAGTTTCGAGATGATTCTTCCCCTTTATGAGCCTGGCACTAGACCATATTCAGAGATTTTTCCATGTTTACTGGTTTCATATTAAACCTTTTAAAGCAACGTTTGAGCATAAGGGAATTTTGAAAAAAATCTTCAATTTTAAAATTTTTTAATTTTCAATTATAGATTGGATATCTGCAATTTTTTAAAACAAACTCTTTCATCTAGTGCTAAGCTTGCTTATTTATTTATTTAGCCATACTTAGTCATAAATGCAAGTCAGATCTAACCCTGACTGACAATGGAAAGGAGATCGAGAAGTTGGGTTTTTTTCATCCCTTGTGTCTTAATTCTTGTTTATTAGGGTAGATCATGAGGGCAAGAAAAGGAGCAACTTCTGACCACAGCCAGAAATGGCTTGCAGACAGCAGCAAACCTGAAAGGTTATTGTGTCATGTCAGAGGCAGTTGGGTGCCTGGGGCAACAGGACGCATGGGGCAGTGGTGACTTCTGGTGCTGCTGTGCCACTTTAGGTGTTTGTGTGGCTGTGACAGCAGCTGTTATTTTTCTGGCCCTCCTGCCTACTTGGCACCTGGGGCTGCTGCCCTGATTCCCCTGCCCTAGTTACTTTACTGGACCATTTGAAAGTCCCTGCTGCTGTTGACCTCTGAGGCTATAATTCAGAAAGCCTAAGCTTGTTCAAGGACATATGTAGTCTCATTGGCATCAAGTGCTTAAGTCTTAAAGTTAAGCACATGCTTAAATCTTTGGTTGAATTGATGCCTCATTTAGAATATGACGCTGCATACCAGCTGGAGGGGCAAGGATAGTAAGCAAAGAAGAGTTTGCGTCCTCTTTCCTCAGAAGTGACCCTTCAGAGCAATGGGAAGCACTTGTTCCTCAGATGATTTTTATATACAAAATCAGAACATTTTTTAAACAAACAAGCACTTGTAATTTTGGGTTTCTAATATATTAGACATCAAAAAAATTTATCAGTCTTCTTTACAGCAGTATACTCTTCCTACTAGGTTTTGCAGGCTTATTCTTCCAAAGAACTACGGAAAACAAGCACACCCTTGTGCTCAGAATTGCACAATCTTTGTGCTCTCGGGGAAGGAAGACCAGTCAGATGTTCAGCATGACCTGCTCCTGACTCATTATTTTTTTCTGCTGTTACCAGTAAGAGCTTTTTTCCTTGTGAGTCATTTTTATACAGTTGTATGTGTTCAGTGAAAAACAAAACAAAATAAGATTTTCCTTTGAAAAGTCTGCTGGTAAGACAAAGTAAGTAATAATTTAATATAGTAAGAGGCCATTCTATCTGTGGGATAATTCAGTCTATTTAACTATCTTGTGTGTTTGTACAGCCCACATAATTATAGTTATAGTTTATGAATGCCTCAGAAACTTTAAGGGATATATGTTACAGCCATGTTGGTCTAAGAAATAGAGATAAACAAACCTCTTGGGTCAGAGGTGATATCTTTTATTAGACCAAGTAAATAGTAGTAAAAAAAATTCTTTCTTCGCAAGCTTTTGGGTACAAACACCCTTCTTCAGGTTGAGGAGAATTCAAAGACTGTAAAAATTCTCCTAGGTAGAAAAGAAACTTCATTTTGCACTGGGAAAGTAGAGGGTGGAAGTTTATTCCCCCGGGTACCTCAGATTCTGAGGCCATAATCAAGCAAGCCTAAGACACTGAGGTACCAAGGGGAATAAATTTCCACCCTCCACCTCCCCTGCACAAAATGAAGTTTCTTTTCTACCTAGGAGAACTTTTACCATCGTTGAATTCTCCTTAACCTGAAGGAGGGTGTGTGTACCAGAAAGCTTGCAAAGAAAGAATTTTTTTTTTTGCCACTATTTACTTGGTCTAATAAAAGATATCACCTCTGACCCAAGAGCTTTGTTTATCTCATAAACGTTAATGCCTTTATCCTTATAGCATTCCAGTGAAAGAGGGAAGTGTTGTTATTGCCATTTCTCAGGTGGGGCCCAGAGAAACTAAGCCCCAGTCTACACCAGAAAAGGTTTGTTAGTTTGACTTTAAAAGCAACCATTGAAGACACCATATATACTAATAGAAAAGTTTTTGTGCTGATATAGTTTTCACTGAGTCATGAAGCAACACTATGCGACCACTATTATGCCGATGTAACCAGCATTTTCACTGCATAAAAACATTATAAAACAAAACAAAATGAAAAGTCAAAGAACTCCCAAGTCATACCACCCAAAAAACAAGTCCCCAAAGTCACTTTACTACATTGTCAAAAGTTTCTAATATAAAAGCAGTTTAAGTGCCTTGCCTAGGTCACATAGTATGTCTGTGAAAGTGGTAGCAAACTAATCCAGGTTTCCCACGTCCCAAGCAATGATCCTTTTCAGCAATTTCACATTCAGATGTGAAAGATTTTAGAGACAAGGATTTTTTTGGGTGATATATTATTTTGGATGAACTGTTTCTAGAAACATAAATATTGTCGTCTGTGAGATTAGGCAAGGGTGCCTGTTATAAAAGCTTGTTTACTGAAAGAGGAAAAGAGATGGAGCAAGTCTGAAACTTAAATAATGGGAATTGTTTGTTTTTTTTAACTGCAGGAAGTTTACTGGGAAGAGATAAAATTATATCTATCAACCAGAACCATTTATATCAAACAAATAATAGCAAGGGACTTCCTGTTTCTAAACCAGTGATTTTCAAGGTGATTAGTTTGAAGGCACCTCTCAGAAAATGCCAGTTCTTATCTGTCAGTCATTTTTTATACGGAAAAATAATAGAGCAATTCTGTTTGCAAAGAACTCAGAAAGACCACAACAGGTTTTGACATGGTGGTTTCATATTTGAAATCTCTGGGATTATCTTGTGAATCGTGTGTAGGTGTTCATACACCTAAAAGAGCATCCCATGGCACCCTTAAAATGAGCTCAAGGCACCCCAGGGTGCTGTGATACCAGGTTGAGAATCACTGTTCTAGACAAAGTGCCAAATTCAACCCCATCATAACTCTAATGAGGACAAAACTAAAAAAGGGAAACTAAGAGACTCTAGTAGTTTCATCCCTTGGATGAATTATCTTCCCTGCTTCTGAAACTCTGATAACAATAATGAATATTAAAAACTTAGGACTGATTAGAAATCCTGTGCCATTTTATTAAAATAAATGGACATGAAGAGTGGTGTGTGTTAGAGTTATAGTAAAGGTGGGGGGGAGGGAGTTGGTTATCTTTGGCTTTCATAAGGCCAGAGTAAAATAAAGTAGTTTATATTGTATAAGAAATATAATAAGAACATACATCATCTTCCTCTCTTACCTGCCTTAACTCTATGTTCTAGAAGGAGATCAATGTAATTAAATTTAAAAGTTAATTTGGGCTATTATAAATTATATTTCTTAGTATAACACTCATTCAAGTACATTGAGTACAGACGTCCATTTCTTACTGGTAAAGGCTTGCTGCTGGTCCCACTGATTTCATTGCTGCAGGATTAGGCCTTCATTCTTCCTGCCCAAAGGGCCAAGTGGTAGGCTCAAAAACATTTATAATTCAATAATGTCACATTGGACTGATAAAAACAAGGCCCCTGTTAATTGTGGCTTCTTACTGGCGCTTCTTTTTTTAAAGAAGTAGAATTTGGAGTTGGAAAAAGACCCTCAAATCCATGCCACCCTATGGTATACTTACAAATGCTTTTTACATTCTAATTGCTGAATGTCATTTCCTGGTCTGATAGGTTGTATTGTTGGGAAATGTTTCCTGATAGTTAATTATTTCTCTTTCTTAGTTTTGTCCTGCATTTTACCACTGTAAAAAATTCTCATCCCTTAGTGTTTGCACCAAGTGAGGGTGTGTGGTGTGAGAAAGGGAGGAGGAGGTGGGAGGGACAGAAGGAAGTTGAAAGGAGTCAGACACCAATGAGATGGGGGCAGAAGGGAACAGGCAACTGATACAGGTGGGTAAGTAGAACTGATGGAAAAGGGAAACAGAAAATAATAAGCGGGTAGAAGTGAAAAAGTAAGGGAAAGAAATAGATTGCTTCTCAGAGGAAGAAAAAAGAGAGAGCAGATGTCTTTTTCTGTCCATGCAGTGATCCAGAGGCCAGTCCTGAGAAGCCATTCCCACCCTCTTACTTCCCTGTGTACAGCATGGTGAAAAAATGTTGTGTGTTCCCCATCAGACTGGTACCAGGTGTGCTCAGTGTCGGTCTGAAGAGCACACTGGAGGCTGAGATCCCGGGCATGTGCCAAAGAGCAATGACAAAATACTTTTTGGCAAATGGAACCTGTGCAGTGGGAGTGAGTGGCTGGGGCTTGCTTCTTGGTGTTATCATTGGGATTGCTTCAGAGGTGAGGGAAGCACATCCAAAGACTCAGAGACAGTATTATCAGCTGCAAATGTTTAACAATCATGAGATTTTTAAGAAGAATTTTTGGCTTTGCTTTATTTACCAGCTGGTATGAGATTCTTTAGGGGTCACATTTTCAAGCTCCCTCCTGTCCTTATCACTGTGAGCTAGAAGTTTAGTTTTTTAAAATGAAGCCAGAATTTCTGCTATAATCATACACAGGAGCTGGAATATAAAAAAAAATACCCACATAACATTATTGCCAAAGGCTGGTGGTAACATTGCAAGAATTGGCAATGCCAAGTTAGGGAGAGAATGTAGCAAAGCTGGGGCATTCACAAGGTTGCGGGTTCAACAATGTATGGAGAGAGGAGAACAAGAGAGGACTGGTGAAAGGAGATATCTTACCAAGTAAACAGCGGGGAAGGGATGGGCTTAGTATGAGGAGAAGGCAACAGGATCGGCTAGCGCAGGACTAGGGCTGGAATATTGCTATTCTTGGCTTATTCTTGTGAAGCTTGCAGAAAACAGGTATACTGGAAAATGAGGTCTTTAGCTTTAGCCTTGCCTGCACCCTGCAACAGGACTTTTAATCAAGCTTGTAAAGAGCTGGTGACTTTGAATACAAGTTAACCATGGCAACTAAACATGTATCATTGCTGTCCAAGGCTTTGGCTGGTATGTGCGTATCTCCCCATGGCCAGTTTGTAACACCATTATTTCACTTTTTCACCAAACATGCAGCCAGTTTGGTCATTCTCTCATTGCTTGTATGGCTGTCTTGTATGGCAGTCTGTGCCTTGCAGAGGCATTATAGGATAGTTGCTTGGGGTTGCCCTGAAAGTACTGATGTGAACATGGTTAGGCTTCATGGTAGTTACAGACCTATGGATTCACTTGACTCATGGGCTTACGAGAAAGCTGCTGTATGGACACAATCAACTGTATCTGGTTTAGGATTGAGGGCAGCCACAATACTCCTTGGTGGCCATGCGACTCCTGCCCCACTCCAGGTCCTTAGGATATCCTCCCTTTTCTACCTCACCTGCCACACCCTGAGGTATCTTACAATATATAGGGAAACTGCCCCAGCATCCCAGAATAAACCTCGGTCCCTCCTCTGTCCATTATTTCACGTGCTCGGCTGGCACCAGTCTCACTCCTCTGGCTCTAGGTTGTGGCCTTCCTGGTTCTGTCTGTGCCTTAGGGCACAAGCTGCCTTAGGGATTATAACTGTGCCCTCCATCCTCCCCTATATTCAGAGAGAACCACCTTGCAGATATGATTTGGTATCATTTTGGAGGTTTCCCCCCAACACAACTCTCAGCCCCCTCAAGCTTCAAACCTTTTCTGGCTTTGGTCCTGTTTCTCTGGTTGTGCCCCCTTAGCCCAGGTCCACTGCCTTGGACCTCAGCTTCTAGACCCCAGCACTGCCTTGTCCTTTTCAGGCTCTGGGACTTCGCCCTCTTCTTGTCCTTCTATGACTCCAGGCCTGTGGCCCTGGACTTCCCCTTCTCGGGATGCTTAGCTCCCTGGCATCACTGATCCAAGCAAGGCTGCTGTCTTGCTTCTCAGCCCCCTGGGATCCCTGACCCTTGCAGGGCTAGATGCTGGGTGCCTTTCAGGCACCCCTGTGGCCTCTATACCACCCCTACAGCCACTCTCTGGTCCTCCAGTTCAACTAAAAATCTCCCCCACTCTGGGTCAGTTCCACATGACAAGCTGTACTTCCCCATTAGCTGTCTCCATCTAGCTCTCTCTGGTAGCTTGAGTGTCCATGAGCCTGTTTCCTGTAGCATGTAGGGTCAGCCCACCTGCTTTCCTTTACACCCTGGGCTTATATACCTCGAAACCCCATCCCTTCTGGTCATGTAGCTTCCCAGCCTCACACAGGGGTTTCTCCCCTTTTCCTGATGGCAAGCCTATACTCCTCTGCTGCAGCCCTGCTGCACTCTCTACTTAAAATGACAAGAGCCTCTGGCTCCCTGTCACACCAACCCAGTTAGTTGTATATGGGTCAGATGAGCATGTTGAACTGATTATAATATTTCAAGAGGGATGTGACCCCAAAAAAATCATCCAGGGACTGGAAAAACAAATGTAGTAGATCTCAACTTAATGTGCTCATTGAAAATGAGATTGAGATGTGACTTGATTGCTGTAGGTTATTACTTAACAAGGCTTATCAAGGTCCAGTGACTGGAAGTTAAGGTTAGATCAATTCTACCTTGAAATGAGATACAATTTGCTGTGAGGGTGACTAAAATGCATTGAAAGAAGGTACAACATGCTTCTTGCTGTGAGGACTACTGCATGCTGGAATGGAATGGTTTGAGGCAAATGTGATGGGGTCAGTGTTCATAGATTTCATAGATTTCATAGACATTAGGGCTGGAAGGGACCTCGGAAGATCATTGAGTCCAGCCCCCTGCCCAAAGGCAGGAAGTCAGCTGGGGTCACAGGATCCCAGCAAGATAAGCATCCAGTTTGCTCTTGAAGGTGTTCAATGTAGGCGCTTGAACCACCTCCGGTGGCAGGCTGTTCCAGACCTTGGGGGCTCGGGCAGTAAAGAAATTCTTCCTTATGTCCAGCCTAAAACGGTCTTGTAGTAGTTTATGACCATTCGACCTAGTCGTCATCCCTTGGGGCGCTCTGGTGAACAAACGTTCCCCCAGATACTGGTGGTCACCCCGATAAATTTATAGGTGGCCATCAGATCACCCCTGAGCCTGCGCTTTTCCAGGCTAAAGAGCCCCAGGACTCTCAGCCTGTCATCGTAGGGTCTGCTTCCCTGACCTCTGAGCATGCGCGTGGCTCTTCTCTGGACTCTCTCAAGCTTCTCCACATCCTTTTTGAATTGTGGAGTCCAAAACTGGATGCAGTACTCCAGCTGCGGCCTCACTAAGGCCGAGTACAAGGGGAGAATGACATCCTGGGATTTGCTTGAGAAGCATCTATGGATGCAAGCCAGCGTTTTGGTCACTTTACTAGCCGCAGCATCGCACTGCAGGCTCATGTTCATCTTGTGATCAACGATGACCCCCAAGTCTCTTTCTTCCATAGTGCTAGCCAACATAGCACTGCCGAGCCTATAAGGATGCTGTGGGTTTTTCTTCCCAAGGTGGAGAACCTTGCATTTATCGGCGTTGAACACCATCAGATTCTCGTCTGCCCACTTGCTGAGCCTGTCCAGGTCAGCCTGGATCACCTGCCTGTCTTCTGGTGTGGATGCTTTGCCCCAAAGTTTGGTGTCATCGGCGAACTTGGCCAGTCCACTTCTGACTCCAGTGTCCACATCATTAATGAAGATGTTGAACAGTATGTGTCCAAGGACAGAGCCTTGGGGGACCCCACTGGTCACAGGACACCACGATGAGTGACTTCCATCAATTACTACCCTCTGGGTCCGACCCTGGAGCCAGTTTTCCAGCCAGTGGATCGTGGAGGACCCAAGGCGACAATTGGCCAGTTTCTCCAAGAGGTGATCATGGGAAACCAGATCGAAGGGTTTTCTGAAGTCAAGATATATGACATCAATCTCTTCTCCCTTGTCCAGGTGGTCATAGAAGGAAATGAGTTTGGTCAAGCAAGACCTACCCGCAACAAATCCATGCTGGCTATCCCTTAAGATGTTGGTGTTGGCCAGTCCATTAAGGATGGCCTCTTTAATAAACTTTTCTAAGATCTTCCCTGGGATAGAAGTCAGGCTAATGGGCCTTGTGGAGCCCGTGCCTCGCTCCGCCTGGCCTATCGGGGTGTGGCCCCTCCCCTCAACTCGCCTGCCACGACTTGGATGTAATCGGTTACGTTCAGAGGGGTCTCCAGTGGAGATCTTTATCCTGGGTGGGACCTCCCGATAGATGGTGTTACTCACGGTTACGGGACGCGGTGATCCACGGGGCTCCGCCTCCCCTACACCCCGTCCACACGCCAACCGCTGGGCGATGTTGTCCAGATGTTGCCAGGCCCAGTATGATGGCCCCCGACCGGTTCCGGTCGTCCTCCCTCCTGCTAAGAGGGGTTTCTCCTTCCTCCTTCCTTAAAGGTAATACTCCTCCGAACCAGGGGGAGCTGGTGGGTGCTTCCCCTGGTGCCAGCCCCCTCCCTGGGCCTCCGCTGTCTCCCCTCTCCTCCCGTCCGCAGGGTGCTCCCCTGCCTCCTGTGCGTTTGCCGCTTCAGGACGCTGAGAGAGTGCCTCGGCGTGCACTCTCTGGCTGCCTCTCACTTGGCTGCCGGCGGCAGGCTTCCCGCTCCTGCCTACGCTGCCTGTTTGAGACCCGCAGATGGGGTCCTCGCTTCCCCGTGTGAAAGCCTGCGGCACGGGCAGCACACCCGTACTCTCTCTTCCTGGCTCCCGCGCGTTCCCTGTTCTGCCGGCATTCTTAAATCCTTCCGCCGCGGCCGCTCCGGCCGCTGGGATTGGCTCAGCTGTTCGCCGCGCGGGGAACAGCTGTTGCCAGAGCCGGAGTAATGGCGGCTTGCGCGGCTGCGGCCGCGGATGCGGCTCTTCCTCCCGCTGCCCCTCTTCCTCCTGCGTATGCCCTTCTGGGGGCTTGTTCTCGGGGTCTGGGGTCTGTGGGTTCCCCTTGCTCCCCCTCGCCTGCCTGTGGGGGCGCTTCGCCACCACAGGCCTATAGATAGCTGGATCCACTTTCCTCCCTTTCTTGAAGATAGGCACCACATTGGCCTTCTTCCAGTCTTCGGGCACTACACCAGAGCGCCAAGAGTTTTCAAAGATCTGCACTAGAGGCTGGGCTATGATGCTCGCCAGCTCCTTGAGTACTCTGGGGTGAAGATTGTCAGGGCCGGCTGACTTGAAGGTATCCAGCTTCTCAAGATGTTCCTTCACGAAGTCAGCATTTATGGAGGGCAGAGGATCACCCTCACCCGGACTTCCCTGTCCCATAGTGGGCATGGGCGTCCCATGGGACTGATGAAAGACTGACGCAAAGTACCTATTTAATAGTTTGGCTTTTTCCTGGGTGTCAGTTGTCAGTTGCCCCATCTGGTGTTGGTTGAAGTCTTTAAAATTAGATTTGATCTTTGAAAAAAATATATGTTTAAAAATATATGTTGCAATACCATTTCTGGGAGAAATTGTGCAGGTTGCATGTGAAGAAGGTTAGGCTGGATGTCTGTGGTGGTTCTCTCTGACCACAGAATCTGTGATTTTGTATCTCCTGGATGCGTAACAGTACAGCTGGGTGCCTGGGCAGCAGCAACTGAAAGTTGCTGCTGTGCTGCCGGCATGATTCTGTGGTTGCAGTAGCAACATCTTTTTCTTGCCTGTCCCTACCTTAGTTATATTACTGGCATCTCCTGAACATCACTTTCCCTTTCATGGACTTTTGGAGAAACAGGATTGCCTGCATTGTCCTCAAGATGCTCATAACACTCTGTGTTATGACGAGATCTTATATGCAGGGCTTTAGTCAGTCACTTGGAGTCCAAATTCTTTTGTTCCCCTGACTATTGATTAGATGCATCTTTTTCCCCTTCACTTGAATCTTCAGAGGTTGTCCACAGCTGGAGACAGGTCACCAAATGGAGTGGACCATGGCTCTGACAATTTTCTTTCTTAGAGGCCTGGCTGACATGCCTTCCTCACATGCTCAGGATCAGACTGCTCACCAGATTTAGGGTAAGGAAGGATTTTTTTCCACAGGCTAGACTGACAGGGCACCTTGAAGGTGTCACACCTTCTTATGCTGAGGGCTAAGGTGTCCTCTCCAGGATAACCTGGACATATCTCATTGAATCCATTCTCTATCAATACAGGGTCTCAGACTTGGAGAGTACCACAGTCACGCTCGGCTCTCTGCATGTTGTGGCATAGGCTCTCCTGAGGCCTGAAATGTTTTAGTCTAACTAAAGTCTTCAGGCTTGATATAGTTTAACTACTGAAATCATAGTGGCCTTTGGTCATGTAGTCAGATTAAATATCCAGTGGTCCTTTTGGTCCTTGCACATTCTAAAGCTATGACAGGCACATCTGTATCTGTAATACAGTGAGGCCCTTTGTTAGGTTCCTGAGGAACCCACATGCACAACCCTACTGCTTGGGTCTTAGTATGCAAATCACTCACTGTTTTAATACATGTAAAGGGAAGACTCTTTAGGATATTTGAAACAGCAACTGTCAATAGCAATACTAATAAATAAATACGGAATAAAGTGCATATTAGATCAGTTGACCTTCCCTAATCATATTCCTAGTTTAAAAAAGGGAATAATTTTCCACCGTCTCTTTAAATCACTAATTACATGAAAGCTACATAGAATCACAGGGTTGGAAAGGGACCTCATTGATCATTTAGTCCAACCCCCTGCACAAATGCAGGACAGGCTATTCTTATATTATCACTGACCAATGCCCATTAAACATGTCATCAGAAATAACTGCATGTAAAGAATAATGTCAAAGCCATCTTTCAGCCTTTGTGACATCTCAGCTAAGAAATTCCATTCTTCAGTCTTTATAACATCCCAGCTTAGGAGCTTCACATTTTGTGCTCCCCATCTCAAACAATATGTGATGTCATTGTTTGTTTTTGCCATGGTTAGCCCGTTCATGGGCAAATTGCATCTATTTCTCCCAATTATTTCTTTAGAACTGTATTGGCAGGGGATATAAGTGAAGCAGCCAGATAGCTGATCAATTCCATGTGTGACAGACAGAGCCTGTAGGACTGCGGTGAGCTTATCCCAGAGTTTGTTATAACACAGTTCTAGCAGACTTCGGTGACAGTTTTTGTTCCACCGAATCCTTCTCCTCTCCTTTGTGCATCGCCATTGCCAAAGGGGCAATTTCTAATCTTTTCAGGAGGCACCTGGGAGATAACTGATGACCAAAAGGGAAACAAAGAGGGGAAATAATGCTCTAGGTTGTTAAATAAATATTAAAAGATTGACAGTCTTCCAACATGGCTGATGAATTTATTTAAGTTCCTTGTAGGAGACTTTCCATGTACTAGTTGCCACAAAACTATACACAACTCACTGTAGCAACAGCAGCAATATAAAGCACACATGCTGCCGCCTAGGATACAATTATCTTAAAGGTAACCCAGTCACCAGTATGAATCTGTGCAAGAATACATATGAAAAATGAATGCACATTCTCAGGTCACATAGCTAGACATGTGCTTATGTATTTGGGTGAACTGAGGCCTTTTTTGTCTCCACATGTATGTTTAGGAATTGCTGAGAAAAACGTTACATGTGTCTAAACAGTAATAAAATGTAAGAAGCATTACATACATGAACCACAGACCTCAAATAATTCACAAATTGTAAGAGAAATCCTGATGCCCATGCTCATTTTGTATTCACTTCTTATTCAGGGAAACCCCAGTTGAGTTTAATTGGAGTTTTGTTTAAGTAAAGGTTTCAGAATGGATTTGCTTTTGTTTATGTATTCAGGAATCATTTAATCCACCACTGAAATGCAGTTGTAACCCATTGTTAGAGGATATGAACCTGTTACATCTGTTAGTAAGGGGCTCAAGATACGATCTTGCAAAGATTTATCCATGTGGTTAACTTTAGGCACAAACAGGGGTAGATCCAAAGGGAGTGCAGTGGTACAGTTGCACCTGGCTTTTGATCCCTACTCCACCCAAACTTCAAAACCAATTGGCTGGTAGTGGTATCAGTATTTCGATTCAAGCAGCAGCAAGGGACTCATGGCTCATTGAATTCATGGCTCATTACAATCTACCTGATTCTTTCTAAACTCTTAACTCCACTGATGTTAATGATCCTCTCTGGTTTTTTGTCATGGTCTTGATGTCCCACTAATCAAATTATCCCTTTTCTGCAATTCTGGTGTCCGTTAGCTGCTCCTGATAATTTAGCTCCTGTTTCACAGCCCTACAGTCTGCTTTTGACTCTAGCTAAAGATATTAACTCTGGTGTGGAAACATAAACTCAAGAGAACTTCAACTCAGGTGTGGAAATAACTTTAATTGAAGCACTGAACTATCAGCATGCTCAGAAAAGCTAATTTTTGCTTACGAATCTGAAAGAGATATAGATTTAATTCTAATTCTGACAACAGAAATAAAGAAACAACATATTTTGATTATTTTTGCCTAGTTTGTTTTGTTTTTAAATATAGCATATGATGTAACAAATTAATACAGCCAATGAACTTATATTTGTTTTTGCTTTAATCTTTAACTGAATAATATAGCCATAGGCCCGTAGCATATTAATAGAGCTTCTAGTTTCTTTTTACCCAGAAAAAATTGGTGTTGTTTTATATGAAATGATGCACCACACCACTGCACCCCCCTTTTCAACATTTTAGATCCACCCATGGGCATAAAGTTGAGGATATGCAGACAGAAGTCTTTTCAGAATGGGAGCATTAGTCCTTTAACAGAAGGTACAGAAGATCAGGTTTAGCTACAGAAGTCTGTAGTGATGAATAAAGTGACAAGTTGTTTCATAGACAGCTCTGGAATACTGCAGCTGCTTAGAAGGGTGCAGCAACACTACACAACTATTTAGGACAGTTAGAAGAACACTAAATGCAACTGAAACTACATTACATACTGTATTTACATTTGCAGATTGCAATGACCTATGATTGATTTTTTTCCCAACACACTTCATGAAACGCTTTTTATTTATTCAGAGTGCTGCAGAAATAAATGTTCATTAAGTTAGCACCTATCATATAAAGGGCTGGTTGAAAAATTCTCATCAAATCTGATTTTTGACCAAAATCTGAGTTCTAAACAATTAAACCATTTATAAAAATTGACTTCTCTCTCTGGGGAATTTTGGTCTTTCATTTATAAAAATGAAGCATAAGTGTAATATTTTATACCTGGAAATTATGCTTCCATGTGTCATGAGCATTAGAGCTCAGTTGGCCCTTGTCTTTATTCTCTTCTATTGGTGGGGCTTCCAACCCAGACAACGTTTCATGCTGAACTGCCTCCCTTCTTCTAAAGAAGACACTGGGATGCACCCTAGCAAGTCTGGTGTGTTGAGGAGAATGGCTTTTTGAGGTGCTCAAATATGTATGGCAGCATTTCCTAATCAAAATTTTTTGGTTTTTTGGTGACATTTTTTGGTATTAAAATTTCCACAGAAAATTGAATGTTCCAGAGAAAATTTGAACAAATACTTAAAAAAAAATTTAAATCCAAATTTTCCAGGGATTTTTTTTTTCTTACCATCTGAAAGAACAGCAGTTAAGTGCCCTCAGCACTGTGCCAAAGCTTTTGTGTTGTGCTGACTCAGACAAGTGAGCCATCTCACTGGCTGCCAGAGGCCTAAACTTGCTTAGCTTCAGAGACTTGACAAGGGGATTGTCCAGGGACATACTGCTGCAGGGTTTTGGCTGAGATTGTAAATGTGCACAAATGAGCAAATTCACAGTTATGGTATCCATAGAAACTATGTCTGGTTCTTTTGTGCCTGTGTAGTAGTTGGCATAACTGCAGTGTATCATTGCTTATGTATTAGCATGTTACCTATGTTTGGGAGCCATGACTTTGACTTTTCAGGTGCTCATCTAAAATCTCAATTAAACAATTCATTAGTGAGGGCTTTTGTATCATTTGTTTGATTTATAAAAATGAAAAGTATTCTGTGATTGCCCGTTGATGTCATCTCTGCACTGTAAGGCTGTGGGTCTGTTTTTCTCGAATTTACATTCCAGATTTATACCTTTAAAAGAAAGGGGTTCTGATTCTTAGATTTACCCCTTCATGCCCAGCCTGGTGCTATGTTTTCCTAGTCCTATTTTAGCTCTAATCTTGCCACCAACCATTTGTGTGATGCTGGGTCATCGCAAAATGGGTGACACAATAAAAGCAGCTGATAAGGCAGCTTATGTTCTTATGAAAAGGGGTTTTTTACCTGTACAGTTATCTTTAATCATTTCAGTTTCAAGATACAGAATTTACTACGGCAGTAATTTACAGGTGTGAATGGTAATGCCACTTTAGCTTTGCAGGATAATAACACAACTGGATCTAAAATGAATGTGGAGCTACAATGAACTGTGTGAGAGATGGTTCCTGTCTATGCTTGACATGAAGGTGCAAGGTGGGGTTTGTGCTCCAAAGGATAGACATAGACTGAAGCAGCAGTTCTCATTGTACTTTCTTTATTCTATAATGACTACATTGGATGGCTCCTGCTGTATACTGGGAGGCTCAGCCACAGAGATGCAGGTGTTCCATGGGGAGACTGTTAATGAGACTGCACAGCTGAAATACCCACTGGATTTTCTTTGTTTTGTGGCTAGTTGTTATCACCCATTTGCAAAGGAGAAAAACAGAGGAAATTTTCCTTTATTCCAAAAGTCTGGATGTGATAACAATTGAATTTCAGTAGCCTGAAAACAAAGCAGTAAGAAGAGGGATGCAGAGGTTTGCTGGGACAATGATCAGGATTGTAATTATTTATGTTTTCATTCTCTGGACAGTCACGGGGCAGGGGAAAGGCAATGGCTTTACAGGTGAGTAAGATGCACTGAATCAGAGAACTCTTGTTTCCATGTGGGATAGTTTAGTATATAAATGAGAGGTCTCTATTCTAAATGAAAAAGTTATAGTTACTGCTTTCTTGAAGTATGCTTCTGTTTCAGCAGCTATTTAAGAATCCACTATTGATATTTAAAACAAAACAAAAATACCTGTTGTCTCAGAAGTGAGAGAGGCTGTAGCTGTACTCAGCAAGGTACACACTTTGATAGGGGGAAAAAAACCCTTTCAAATATCATTTTGGAAGAATTTATATAAAAGTATATGTACAAATTAAAGCCAGTAACCCCTAGAGATTTATAAGATGGGAAGGGTAAGATTGTAGGTGGCACATTTTAAATTTGGATCTTAGATATTAGTTGGGGGTGAAAATAATTCAACCAAATACCTGGGCATTAAGTGTTAATTTACATTCTAATCTACATTCTTAATTTTCTAGGTTAATTTATATAGACTTGAACAGCTTATAAATATTGGCTGGACTTTTTGATGGAACCCAAACTTCAGAAACCATTTCTTAGTTTCTGTACACTTTTTGCAATAACCCTGTCAAAAACTGCATTTTAAAAAAAGGCCCTACAGAATATGGGAATGGCAAAATGACAAGAGGTTGTCTTGAGCTGTTTAAGGTACTTTAGATAGGTGATCCCAGAAAAATAAACCTTTCATCCACATCTTTTCAAACTTCGGAGTCTAAACTCTACTGATATAACCTGTCTCTCTGAGATTCATCCTAGATAACATCCAAGAAAGAAGGGTCCTTGTCTGGTTTAAACCCATTTGGACTGAGGTGATAATTATTCTTACAAATTTCAGTCTAAGATACTGATTCTGCCATGAGACCAGTTGATCTTGTGATGTTTACACAGTTTGGGATCAAAATTCTGTGATGACCAGCTCACAGGGTTTGGATGCTATTGCACATGACCATGATCCTACAAACCAGGCTGATTTGCCTTAAACTTGAACTCCGAACTCTTATCCAGATGCCGCTTACTAAGGTCCCCTCTATAAGTAAAACATTTATTTTGGTTTCTTTTGTTGTAGTTGTTTAACATAATATTTATATTTGGTCTCTCACATTGATTGCTTGTGTTTGCTAAAGCAAAAATGTCAATGTTTACCGATGACAAGGCCTAAAATAACAGAAATATCTCCAGGTGATGATTACACCCTTACAGCTTTCCTAGTAACTTCACTTAGGCATTAGTGGAAAAACAACCCTATTATTTAATTCAGCTTGTTGGTGGCATAATCCTACCGACTGTGGGCTAATGAGCAGTGAATACTAGTATGCTAAAGAGACCAATCTGTGCTAAGCCACAGAGCTTTGGGTGGGGGATAAAAAGAACTTCTGTCCACAGGGAAATAAGCCTCATTACTTACAGACTTTATTTTAAATTGGACTGCAGTGTGAAGTATATTAGCTTTAGAGTAGGAGAAGCTGGTGCTATCCTCACTCCTGACAACTCTGGTTCAGTCTTTTTGGAAGTGTGTGTCCTATGTTGTCATGTAAATATCTCAGACCTGCTTTTTTTGGCTTTGTCAGCTTCATTCCTTGCCTAATACAATTGTATATACAGTTTGAGATATCTTTCCTGAAAGCTGTTCTTTTTACTTAAACTTCATGGCTTTCATATTTCTGTACTAAATTCAATTCCTAGATTTTATGAAAGTCTTTATATTGAACATTGCTAGAAATTCTGAGTTGGTGCAGCTTGCTATGTAGTGTTTAGATTTTTATGCTATTTTTAATTTGTTGCCTTAGCTCTGTATTGTATATGTATTTATATACTTCCCTGGTTTCATTGTACTGTTTTATTCAGGTTTTTACCACACTTGCCATTTGTTCATACAGAGCAGTATTGTGGTGGAATTTGGGGGCATGAAGAACAACCCTTCCTTAGAGTTGTGCACAAGCCCAATTTAATTTTACATCGGAATATTGCAATTATCTAATATAATTGAATTGTAGAGTAGTACGTCTGCTCAGAACCTCTGCAGGTCATCTGGTTCAATGGTACTCAACCTTTTTTGCCTGGTGGGCCAGATCAGCAGTGCCTGGTCCACCTGTAGTCTGGATCTGGCTGGTGGTCCTGATCTAACACCCTAGGGTGGGTGTGGTAGGGGCCCATCTGGTTACACAGAGTGGGGCATTGACAAGGCCCCAGCCCAGCCCCATGGTAGCCTCTTCAAGCCTCCTTCCCCCACCTCTGTGGGGGAAGAACTTGATGTGGCACCAACTTGCTCCTGGGGGCAGTGTTGACCCACTGTGTGGGGCTTGGCATTTGAGAATTTGGCAGCAGGGGAGATGGACATATTAACTGCCATCATTCCCCCACTGCCATATTTCCTAACCCATGGGAGGCCCCATAGGGCAGATACCATGGCTCCATGGGCTCGCAGTTGGCTTGTGTTGAGGCTGAGCACACCTGATCTAGCTCAACCCCCTGCCCAAGGCAGGATCATCCCTATCCAAACCATCCCATACAAATCTATAATCTAAACTCTTAGTAAAACTACACAGTCAATCCTGCCACAACATAAGACATAATGCCCTAACCTGCTACAAGTAGGGGGACCACAGCAGCTAATGTCTTGCTTTTGTAAAAGTTTGTTAACATATGCCTCAGGAGATCCCAGGAGGAGGGCCACATCCTCCACTACAGAAGGAGGCAAAAACCCCCACCATCCATACCAATCTGATCAGGGAGTAAAATTCCTTCCTGACTGCAACTATTAAAGATTATGTTCTTTTGTTCTGGTAGGTCAAAATGTATCTTTTTATGTGACCAATGCATCACTGTGAAGGCCTCACAACACACCTGTGTAATATCATTATACCTTCTTTATAGGTGAACTGAATTAGAGAGTAAGATTATCAGATAGATCAAATAAGGGACGTAGTCATGTAAGTCCAAAATTGTGATCCTGAGACGCTGTGTGCAGCTCTTGCCTAAACTTGGAGGCGGCTACACTCCACAAGCATCTTACTTCCTGACTTTAAAATTTCTGAGATGCTTAGAGCTGTGCACTCATGCATTCCCAGGACAGCCCTGGACTGAGCGGGGCTGATGAGTTTGGTACCCAGCTCCTCCTACTTAAGCCTGAATGGGATCTTGAAAAAATGACTTTCTCTGACCAAATCCTCAGAGAGTTTTGGTTGGGTACCTGCTATCATAGTGTGCCTCCTGCACACAAACAGGACCAGGCTGTCTACACAGTCCGCTAGTAGTCACCACTTTCTTTTAAAACATAGCCAGAAGAACAGCTGGCACCCCTCATGTATAACAGCCTAATGCTTAAAGCAGGGGTGTCCAACCTTTTTGAATGTGGGGCCGGATCACAAACTTTTTATCACCCAGTGGGCCGGCGAGCCGTATTCAAAGACCTCATAGGAAGTGACATCACATCAGGAAGTGATGTCACGTGACCTTTGACACCAATGAAGTTGCAGGAAGTGACAATGAAATGGGTCTGCTCCACATGGGAACTTACCCTGTGCCTCCGTCCGCCCTGGCCCAGCCCTGAGGCACCCCCAGTTCCACACAGGAACTTACCCTGTGCCTCCATCTGCCCTGATGCGCCCCCAGCTCCGCACGGGAACTTACCTCGTGCCTCCATCCACCACGCATGCGGGCAGGGCGCGGGCCATGCTGCAGCTCCCCTGGCCACGTGCTGGGGGAAAGAGGTGGAACCTGTCCCCAGCTCATCTAATCAGGTGCCGCTGGGGTGTACCTTTTCCCATGCCAGATATGCATGGCAGGAGGCATGATGTTTGGAAATAGAGAATGAAACTCCTTCCAATCATGCCACTGGTGAGCTGTTCCAAGTCCCATCCTGAAGATCAGGTGGTGGGTGGCTCTATCCCATCCCAGTCCCCTCCCAATGTTCCAGATCTGGGACTGTTGAGGCCAGGTCCAACAAGCTGATTGTTGGCCCAGACCTGAGACAGCTCAATTGCATGTGTGGCTTTCAGAATCTCCAGGGCACTGGGACCCCTGTGTTATAACCAAATTAAGTATTGTCTATGTCATAAGCAAGAAATATATTAATTAAAACAGTTTTAGTCTATACAAGGTAACTAAGGGTTAACTAACAAGATGAAAATAACAGGGTTTTTTTTTCTGCGCATGTCAAAAAGAAATTTATTACTGCGCCACTAACAGAGATAAAAACTTTTGCCTTCTTTGCTTTATATAAATCATTGTAAGTGGTCGAAATGACAGGGGAGTGTCCGGGAGTGTTCCTATGATAACACCCTAGCGAAGACCACTATACAATTGGCGATTCTAATTAAATTTATGACGTGGCGAAAAACAATTGGCTAATATACAAATAAAACCCATCTTCACTTCCGTGAAGAAGGGGGACCTCCGTACGAACCTTGGAGACCTCTGATCACACGTATCAGAGTAACTGACAACTTGATCACTTGCCAGTGCCCCCCTCGCGTTTCGACCCAATCTTAAGACATAAATCACCGACCTGCCGGCCCGATTTTTTTTCCGTTTATCTGCCCGACAAAAAACTTTCATACAGACCGACCTTCAAACCTTAAGCTATAACTAACCAAATATCTCTGACCTCCATCTTTCACCACCTTAACGGCGTGAATAAATAATCTTGCTTTACAACCAATAAGCGTCTATGCCTAATTCCACTCCAAGTGTCATAAATACCTGCCTAACGGCCTTCAAAGGTCTCATACCCTTCACTGCAATACACGGCAGTGACATGGCGTCACGAACAGGATCTGGGGAAGACACAATGGAGTTGGAACTAATAAAGAACTGCCCATGGCGCAGTGGGGACCGCCTGAAGTCCGATTCGGATGAATTATGGGCACACATTGCCTACCATCAGGCAAGGGGAATAGGAGTGAATGCGGTTACTGGACACTTCTTCCTACGGGGTGAAATGGGAGAAGGGAAAGAGTGGAGCGCTCAGCTCGATGTGAGGGCCCTAGGGTGTGTTATGAGCGCTAAAGGGGTTATGTACAGACCCAGGGACGAAGTGGGAATCATATCCCTACATCGGGTGAAGATGGTGACAGCGGCAAAAGTGCCGGCGGGGGTGAACCCAACCCCTGCCCAAGAGATTGCCCGTTGCATCTGCCACGTACGAGAGGGCAGAAAAAAACACCCCCTGACAAGTTTAACTGTCTGACCATGGTGCCCCAGTCCCCCAGTCGCAAACTCTTCAGCCAGCTCCATAAAAACTTGGAGACAGAGGGTCGCACCGCGACCAAATGGGCAGGCCCCAAATAAAAAAAAAAAGATTAATATTCTGTTCCGCGCACTTGTTAACGCAACGCACGATATTAAAAATGTAAATAGCCAACTTCTGACCCTGGGAAAAGTCGCAGCTGAAAATGCTGCTGCGCAGCAATCGCCTACACCATCGCCCCAATATGGCGCCGGCGAAAAACTCAGCTTCTTCAAAAAATCAGAGAAGAAGGGCGGAGCTTCAAAAAAGGATGCGGAGGACAGAGTTGTGGAAGGTCCACAACTACCTCATTCTCTACAGGAGTACAATGGGGCGGACCCAACGGCTCCAACCCCGAAACATCAGCTACCGCCTCCCTATAACTAAAAAAACCCAAACCTGTTATTTTCATCTTGTTAGTTAACCCTTAATTACCTTATATAGACTAAAACTGTTTTGATTAATATATTTCTTGCTTGTGGCATGGGCAGTACTTAATTTGGTTGTGACATGCCCCCTTGCCCATGGCACAGCAAGTTACATCATATTTATGTACAGACCTCTTCCGTTGGTTTGGATGGGACACATCATCATGGTTTCTCAACTTGTTAATACCCCTCATTACGCTGTTATTACCGATTGCTGTGTTTATATGTTTTGGTTGTTAGATTTTACAATATCTCAAAACAAAGCTAACCACGCTTTCTGCTTTTATATACACCCGCTTGCCAAACACTAACAATGATGAACAAAATGGTCTGTACATAAATATGATGTAACTTGCTGTGCCATGGGCAAGGGGGCATGTCACAACCAAATTAAGTACTGCCCATGCCACAAGCAAGAAATATATTAATCAAAACAGTTTTAGTCTATACAAGGTAACTAAGGGTTAACTAACAAGATGAAAATAACAGGTGTTTTTTTTCTGCGCATGTCAAAAAGAAATTTATTACTGCGCCACTAACAGAGATAAAAACTTTTGCCTTCTTTGCTTTATATAAATCATTGTAAGTGGTCAAAATGACAGGAGAGTGTCCGGGAGTGTTCCTATGATAACACCCTAGCGAAGACCACTATACAATTGGCGATTCTAATTAAATTTATGACGTGGCAAAAAACAATTGGCTAATATACAAATAAAACCCATCTTCACTTCCGTGAAGAAGGGAGACCTCCGTACGAACCTTGGAGACCTCTGATCACACGTATCAGAGTAACTGACAACTTGACCACTTGCCAGTGCCCCCCTCGCGTCTCGACCCAATCTTAAGACATAAATCACCGACCTGCCGGCCCGATTTTTTTTCCGTTTATCTGCCCAACAAAAAACTTTCATACAGACCGACCTTCAAACCTTAAGCTATAACTAACCAAATATCTCTGACCTCTGTCTTTCACCACCTTAACAGCGTAAATAAATAATCTTGCTTTACAACCGATAAGCGTCTATGCCTAATTTCACTCCAAGCGTCATAAATACCCGCCTAACGGCCTTCAAAGGTCTCATACCCTTCACTGCAATACACGGCAGTGACACCCTGGACTGAGGAGCATCTTTCATAGCCTGGGCCCCGCAGGGGTAAGCAGCTCCCCTCCCCTCGCTGCCAGCTGGGGCCTGCAGGCTGGCCCTGCCTGCCTCGCCACTGCCCCACTGCCACTGCCCCACCACCACTGCAGCTCTGCGCTCCGCTGCGGCCCTGCTGCCGCTGCTGGAGCTCTGCGCTCTGCTGCCATGGCTCTGCCGGCGCCACCATTGCCATCGCGGCTCTGTGCTCTGTGGCGGCCCTGCCGCTGCTGCCATGGCTCTGCGCTCCGCCGCGGCTCCGCCAGCGCTGCCGCCATGGCTGCAGCTCCACACTCTGCCACCGTGGCTGTGGCTCTGTGCTCCACCACCACTGCCACAGCTCTGTGCTCTGCTGCTGTTGCTCTGTGCCGTGGCCACGGCCGTGGCTCCGTGCTCCGCCGTGGCTCCGTGCTCCACGATGGCAGTGCTACCGCTGTAGGCCAGATAAAATGGCTTGATGGGCCGCATCTTGGACAAGCCTGGCTTAAAGCATAGAGCCCTTGTCTGAAAAAAGGGATACCTTCCAACCTCAGACTCGATGAAACTGAAAGCAGCAACCAACCCACAAATATTATCAATCTCTCCACACACACGCTTACCAAAACTGAAAAATCTGTCCTTTCTAAAGGCTTACATTTCTGTCCAGAAAAATACCCTAATAAAATACTTCAATGTGGAGAACTAGAAGAATTCTTCCGATGCCTGCACCTCAAAGAATATTTCCACGACCAAACTGAACCCACTCCCAACAACAGCTCATCCTCTGACAACATTCAGGAAAGGATCAATGCCAAAAAGCCCCCAAAAAATCAGATTGGACACCTCGCAGTGGACGAAACCCTAACCTTGACTGCTACATTGACTGCTTCAGGGAAAGAATGAACAATAAAATAATCAGCAACACACACCACCACAACAACCTCTCTCTACCAGAGAAAAAGGCCATAGAATCTCTAAGATTTAACCACCAAATAGTAATAAAACCAGCTGATAAAGGAGGAGCCATAGTCATCCTAAACCGTGAGGATTACATAAAGGAAGCCAAGAGACCGCTCTCTGACACCACCTACTACAAAGAACTACAAGAAGATCCTACTCCCCTTTTCACCAAAAAACTCAACAATACCATCAAATCATTTCCATCAAGACTACAAGAAAAACTACAGACCTTGATCCCCCCGCTACCTAACCCGGGGACTTTTTACATGCTCCCTAAAATCCTCAAACAAGGGAACTCTGGGAGACCGATCATATCCAACCATGGGACCCTAGCTGAGGAAATATCAGGTTTCGTTGAATCAATCCTAAAACCGCTTGTCACCCACCGAGCAAGTTTTGTACAAGACACTACAGACTTTCTACGGAAACTTAAAAACATAGACCACCTTCCCAGCAACACACTCCTAGCCACCATGGACGTTACCAGCCTATATACCAACATCCCACACCAGGATGGCATCCAAGCCTGCCTTACATATCTACAGGAACAAGATTACAACCCAGAATACAGGCCCAAAGATATTACTGACCTTATACACTTCATCCTCACGCATAACAATTTCACTTTTAATAATCAACACTTCCTCCAGATGATGGGAAAAGCTATGGGCACTAAAATGGCCCCACAGTATGCCAACCTTTTTGAGAGCCACCTGGAAGAAGACTTCCTTAAGAACTGCACCATCAAACCCTGGCTACACTTAAGATACATCAATGACATCTTCATCATTTGGACTGAGAACCTGCAATCTCTGACTGAGTTCCACCAGAAATTCAACAGTCACCATCCCTCCATTTGACTTTTTTTAGAATACTCCAGCACCAACATCTCCTTTTTAGATACAATGATCAGTATCCAGAAGGGTAAAATACAGACCACAGTACACAAGAAACCCACAGACCAACATACATATCTGCACAAAACCAGCAATCACCCTAAACACACCAAAAAAGCTGTGATATACAGCCAAGCCCTCAGATACCACCGCATTTGTACTGAAGAGAACACCCGGGATCGCCACCTCACCAATCTTAAAAAGGCTTTCACCCAGCAAGGACACTCCTCCAGAGAGGTAGATCGCTCGTTTGAAAGGGCCACCCGGATACCACATGAAGAACTGCTGCAGTACAGAAGAAAAACACCCACAAATCACACACCGCTGGTTATGACGTATCACCCCTCCCTTGAACCTGTACGGAAAATCCTCAAAAAATTGCAACCCATATTAGAAAGAGACCGTATTCTTAAAAAGCTCTTCCCAGAGCCACCCATCCTAGCCTTCAAACAAGCACCGAACCTCGCCAACCTCATCACCAGAAGCAAACTTCCTCAACCCCAGAACACACCAAAAGGATCCAGACTGTGCCAGGACAAGAAATGCAAAACCTGCCAACACATCTCCACCACCCCCACGATTACTACACCCCACAACAGAGCCATCAGCATCCCAGGATCTTACAGCTGCACCTCCAGAAATGTAATATACCTCATCCAATGCACCAAATGCCCTGATGGAAAATATGTAGGAGAGACCAGACAACAACTGCGCACTAGAATGAACGCACACCGGAAATCTATCAAAGACAGAAACACCCAATTACCGGTGGGGGCACATTTCTCACAGGAGGGCCACTCTCTCTCCAATCTCTCAGTCCTGATCCTCAAGGGAAACTTACACAACACTTCCCAGAGACGAGCCTATGAGCTCCATTTCATCAACCTGCTGGATACTAGAGATCAGGGACTAAACATAGACATTGGATTTTTGATACATTATAATCTGCCTGGCAACTGACTCCCTAGCCCAGCCCAGCCCAGCCCAGCCCAGCCCAGCCCAGCCCCTGGCTTCTTTACTTTTCATTCCATCCAGGAAGAGCACACACCGACTGCTGAAACTTTCTTAGCCTGACGAAGGGTTTTTGAACCCGAAAGCTTGCTTAATAACTATTCTCCAACCATTTGGGTTGGTCTAATAAAAGATATCAAATTCACCCAAGGAAACTTGTATACCTAGTTCTAGACACTTACCTTCAAAAGATCTGAGCCCACACCTCCTGCAGAAGTCCCTGAACCCCACAGGGCTTTACCTCTCTTGATGAACCTTTCACTGAACAAAAAATAATTCAACACTTACTTACAGGTATGAGAGTGCAAGCGCATCTGCAAGGAGTGTGACTTTTGTAGCCTCACATTTATGGCACATACTGAGAGGTGGGCTGGAAAGGAGGAAGAATCCTGTGCTCTGGTCTCTGCTCCCCAGATTAATGTCTGTATTTGAAATAAAGCAGACAAAAGATGGAAACAGTCCCTGGAGGAGGAACCAGAACCCAGGATTATCTCTTACCAGCAAATGAGTGCCCTAAACTATGATCCTTCTTGCTAGCCCCATGTATGATGAGTCTTTTGATGGCTGTCTGATCAGCATGCAAATTGTTCTGCATACCACTTGTGCCTAACTCCCTAGCACAGTAGAAAGAGCCTGGGTACCTAATACAAGGTTCTGGATTTGACTGTGAGGACCAGGTGCCTTGAAGTTAGGCACTGTGTTGTCTAGCTTCGAGATGCCTAAATGAATTGCTCACAGACACACAGAAGGAGCTGTCTTGAGGCCCAACCCAGTCCTTTATTCACAGGATCATCCATCCTTTCTCTTGTCTTATCACAATGCTTTTCCTCAATTGATGGACATAATTGTCCCCAGTTTGTAGGTGGAGGGAAAACATACGGGGACTTACCAAAAGCAAAATGGGAGATGAATAGCAGTAACAGGAAAAGAACCCAGGTGTCCTAACTCCCAGTTCAGTGCCTTGTCTCCTCTAGACAACAGAGTGCTCAAGGCAGAACCTGGAGGCGGGTACAAAAATGACTTCATGGTAGATTCACACTGGGCTCACGTAACAGCTCAGCCTTAGTAAGCTAAGCAACCTAGAGTAACCTCAGAATTGTTCTAAGTTACAGCAGATACAGTGGCCCTTGGGGACTGAAATGGCAGCTGGGGAAGGCTTAAGCATGGCAGCTTAAGGTACACCCAAGGTACTGACATCCACGTCTCAGAAAGGTTGACTGAAGGCCAGTTAGAAATTTGATTCAAATATGGTTTTCTCATCAGTTTTCTAAGCATGTTACCAGGAATAAAGAAGGTCCTTTATACTGCTCAGAGACTTTGACTGTCAAGATGGACCTCATTTTAGTTCTTCCATCTGAAGGCAGTATTATTCCCTGCAGTGTACTGCAGCATACTGTCAGTGCTTTGTCTTAGGCTGTCTGTATGCCGAATGCATTTTCCTGTTTGAATAATTTTATGTCAGTCATGTTTAAATTATGGCTGCTAAGTTTTGTTTAAATGAGGAGAAAATGTTTCTTGAATGTTCTCAATGATTTTATCACCTTGACAATTCAATTTTTAACTTCTCTGTTGTCATGTTCAAAGGGGAATCGTACATCTGTGGGCAGATCTTCTGCTAGAGGCAGTCCAGATCTCCCTGCTGAATTTGGAGGGGTTATACTGACTAAGATCATGTCGCTCTTTAAAAACGTGCCCACCCAAATTTCAGTGATATACCTATAAGGTTTTGACTGTTTATACATTTTTGTGAGTATATTTCCTGATGGGAATTTGAAATTCCTGAGTCTTTACCAGTGGGGGGGGGCAGACCTTTTGGGCAGGTGTGCCACAAATTAGCGTGCTGGGTTTTTGGTTGTAGCCGTGTTGGTCTAAGGACATAGGCAGGCAAGGTTCTTTGGGTAGATGTGATATCTCTTATTAGACCAACTGAGTAGTTGGGAAAAAAGTTCTTAGCAAGCCTTCAGGCGCAGTCACCCTTCTTCAGGCACAGGGAGTCTCTGCTGGTCTGAGACTGCAAGGAATGAGAGAAGCAAAAAGTATGGTAGGAGGTCAGTGAAAATGTAAATAGGCAGAAATTAGGAAGAGAAAAGGTAAAGCAGGGAAGGGACGGGCGAAGAAAGCAGGGGAAAAACAAGGCCCAAGGGACACATTACAGAAAAGAGGCTGTCTGTGAAAAAGAAAATAGTTGGAGATCAGCAAACTTATTTTTTCACAGACAGCCTCTTTTCTACCTTGTATTATAGCACTGTAATGTGTCCCTTTGACCTCCCCTTCCCCCCCCCCCAACTTTCTCCCTCTCCCTTACCTGCTTTACCTTTTGTTTTTCTAATTTCTGGCTACAGTAAAATCTGTTATCCAGCATCCCTGGAGTAAGGGAATTGCCAGTTATGTAAAAACTCTGGTTATCTGAAATAACCTGGCAGGGTTTTCAGATAACATGGAGCTGGTGGGAGGGAGGTGTGGCATGCAAGCTTTCCCCCACTCCACCCCTGCATCCAGCTGGTGGAACGGGAGAGTGGGGGTGGCGGCTGCATGCAGAGCAGCGGCAGCACAGGGTGGTGGGTGGCAGTGAAAACCACTGCATGTGAGCTTCCCGCCCTTCACCCCCTGTGTCCAGTCAGCCGAGTGGCTGGAAACTCTGGTTAATGGAGTATTTTGGTTGGTTAAGTACTGGACAGCAAGAGATTTTACTGTATTTACATTCTCACTGACATCCTGCCACACTTTTAGCTTCTCTCCCTGTGCCTCAAGAAGGGTGACTGAGCCTGAAAGCTTGCTAAGAACTTTTTTTCCAACTTCTTGGTCTAATAAAAGATATCACATCTACTCAGAGAACCTTGCCTACAAATTAGCATAGCACTCTCCCTGAGGGCCACTCTGATCCCTTTCCCCAATCTGATCTGATGCCCTGTTTTCTGCTCCCTGTCGTATCTGCTGCTGTTCTGCCTCCCTATCCCCTCCCTAATCTGCTGCATGCCACACATGAAGCTTGCCCAGGCTGCTGTGGTGCTTTTGCTGCAGGTTACCTACTAACAGTTGTTTTTAATTTTTTTTTATATTGAATCAAGTTACACTTTTCTTTTCTCCTTTGGTTCATTTATACTGAAAATGTTTTGACTGTATGCTTATATTGTTCATCATAGTAGCTCTATTTTCTCTCTTTGACTGACCACAGTTCCCAAGAACTCTAAAAGATGAAAAGTCTTACTTCCCCTCTATTAATTTTAGAGTCTGTCATATTTTTTGCTGTGTCTGAATTTCAGCTAGCATAGACACATTTATCTTTTCCCATAGTATTCCCATATGGGAACAGTGACAGCTGCCCTATCCCAATTTTATAAAATATCTAGAAGAAATTATATTATGTTATGTACATTTCAATGACATTCTGGACTATTTATGTTTTAATGCTTCCTCCCTTGATACTTTTTGTTTTGATAATTGAGATTTTTAGACACATAAATCATTTAAGTCTAAAATCAAAGGAAATATATTAACTTATTTCCTTGTAACTGAAACAAGTCTGCTGAAAATAGTCTGGACAATAATTTCTATCCTTACCAAGGCTGTAATCCTTCCAGCATTCTTAAGTGTCACAACTTTACACATTACTAGCTCAAAAGAGTTCGTGTACATTAAATATCTACATGAAACTTTTCAGGATTGGGATCTAAAATGTATCATTTTGTATAAAATGACCTGTAATAACTGATATTTCCTTCATATCTCATCCCATAACAGACTATATCTAAGCATCACCTCTAAGCCAAAACTCTTTTCTCTCAAGTTACCTATTCCTCTAATTGATAGCAATATTTTGGACTGTATTGTTATGGAAAACTTATGACAACCTTTAATCTTCCTTCATTTGGGTCCCTCTCCCACTGCGCTACATCTGCAACTCCCAACTTGCATGTATTCTAGCTCACCACTGAAGCTTTCCATTCACAGCAATGAAGATTTTGCCAGGGCCTCAGCAGCAGTAAACTGAAGCTTAATTTAGCATGTGCCTTCATGAAGCTCAGTTCCTCCAGCTGATTTAAAGTCTAGAAAGATACCGAGTCAGATTTCTGGCCTCTGTGTAAGCTCACATAGTTTCATTGAAGTGAGTGGAACTCTGCCAATTTAGAGCAGCTGAGGGCTTGATCTGTAGGATTTACCCTGATTATCTATTAAAAATGTAGAATGGTGAAGCAGAAGCTCCAATAACACATTCCTCAGGGAATCCTTGTTGGATACCTGAATATACTTTCTAAATGTTGTGTGATTACTATACTTAGATCTTGTGTACTCTGTCAAAAGCTATTGTGAAGGCATTTAAAATAAGACTGGATGAAGTCCACAGGAGAATACTGCATTGAAAGCAGGTGACTGAAAAACACTATGCTTATCTCATCCCTGATTTCCTTGTCTGTAATCATTGCAAATACTCTGTCTTTTCCCTCAGAGAATCCTGGAAGTTGCAAGTCCATTAACTCATGTGTACACTCAGGACTATTTTTGTTAGTTTTTATTCGGAGTCTGTTCCAGGCAAGTTGCCATTTTTTGCCCCAAAGCCCAAAACTATCTGGTCTATCTGGAATTGATCACAATCTGCATTGCTTTTACTGACTGGACTAATTGATGCTATTAAGTGACGTTAACAAACATTATCAACTTGCTCTTCTACCTGGCTGCTCCAGTAATAGTACTTCTCCTATTAGCCTTTCTGATAACCATCCATCTTTTCTGGTTCTTTTATCCTATATCTTAATTGAGTTTTGTATCCAGACACTGAAGAAACTCATTTTACGATACTAGAAGCTAACACTAATGCTTTTTTTCCCCATTTTTTTCTAGATAAAGGTCTTTCCTTGCTAGGCTATCATCTATGCAACTATAGTGTGACCAAAAATGTCTTTAAAATGGTTGCCTATCAAAAGTCATATGAGAAAAACACCTTATGTGGAGGATGGATTCCATGGATGGTTTGTCCCAAAACTTACCACAAAACTAAGTATCGTACTATTGAAGTCCCTGAGACTGTGAATTTTACAGATTGCTGTGAAGGTTATGAGCAAGTCGGACTCTACTGTACTTTATGTAAGTATTAGTCAGATCAACTGCTTAAATCAATGGTCCTTTTCATAGGTGATTCACTGTAGACAGTGACTCAAGAAGTTAAGTTTTTGTAAGTGCATGTTTGTCTGCTGAAGGCAGTGAGTTTGCAAAAGTCAGTGGTACATCTACCCAAAATGTCTCTTGTGGATTGAAAAGGCACATTTTATAATGCATTCTTATACTTCAATTTATGTAACAGATTCAGTGAACAAGCAACATTCTAAATGAGTTTGGATAATGCATTACCTTGTCATTCTTACAGCTGATCTTTGCATGGCAGGGTTAAGGCACATTTGGAAGATAGCATAGAGTCTACTGTATAGTCACTGTATGTAGTCTGGAGATGACTTCGTTTTACAAGCTTATTGTTAAGTGCTGCCAAGAACGCAACAGCTTCATTTAATAAGGTTTACTATTAACATAATCTTCAGTTTGGCGTCATGCTGGGGCAGCCAGCCCACACAAATTTTGCTTTGGACTTTTGTGATTTAAACATTACTTCCCAATTTCACATTGCAACTACATCTGCTCTAATTTTCTCATGACTCTTTTTACTTTGCATATTTACTTCATTACTCCCAGGTTTGCTTGAAAGGTTGGGAAATGTAGGTCTAACTTTTGAATTTGTAGTAAAACTCCAAAATGGGAAAGACCTTGCTGCTGCTGCTGTTGTGGTAAACATTTTGTTTAGGGCTGCTTTTGGTACAAAAGGTGGGATGGACACTTAGGGTCAGATTCCATTCCACCTGTTAGGCACATAAGTGGATTGAGGTGCCTACATTTATTTTGCCCTACTTGAAAAACTGTGGGGGCACCTACACAAGATGCTTACTGTGGAGTTGCCTAATTAGCTCCATAGTAAAGCGTCTCCATTTACACATGTGGCAGTATTAGGCAAGAGTAAACTAATTAACTCTGCCATAGATTAGTACTGCCTGATACTAGTAACTATAACAGAGGAATTATTTAATCCGCTGCAATGCATGTGTTGATGGTGACCAGGGCTGGATGGGGTATGAGAGTGCTAGCCCTACAATGGAGCACCCTTGTGCACCAGCCAACCCCTCTGCAGCATGTTGAGCTAGGGTGGAACAGTTCTGGACTGGCAGGCTGACTCCCACATCCCCCTGCCAGCCGAGACAGAGCAGCTGTGGTCCTGGATGCATGTGTAAACACTGTCTGGGAGCAATAAACTCCAGTGAGAACTGTGCTGGATGTTATTGCATTGCATTAATATTCAAATGTAAATGTGCCTGGTTAGTACAAAAAATGGATGGGCTCCCTTCCTCCTCCTCCTTGCTGCTTTTCTGTGATTTAATTCTGAGGGTAAGATGACAATGTATATATGGAAGTAGGTGCATTAATGGATTTTCAGGGACTTGAACAGAGTGGAATAGAATCACACTTAGCCCCCATGCCCACTTAGGTTCCCAGTAAGTGGAATACAATCTGGCCCTTACTCTGAGTATTTTGGGTAATCTTTAGTTAAGAATGGCTTTAACTACACTGAAATAAATCACTTAAGTATCCACTATGCTTAACATTATCATAAAAGATGATTCAGGTTTTACTGGTACAACTTTCTTTTGTAGATAAGCCCTTATACTCCAAAAGCACTTACATACATGTAAAAATCCAAGCACTATTTGTCATCTATTACTTATTAAATCACTCTTTAGAAATGGAAGATTTCCACTGGATTGACTGGAACATAAGAAGGGTCTCTATCTTTATCTTATGTCTTCCTTAAAACCATCTGCTAGGAAAAAACAAAACATAGTTAGAAATAATTCCTGCCCTGGTTTTATTGATCCATGCAACTCATGTTGGCTGACACACAGCGTAAATCAATGCAGAATTGGGCCCACAGAAGCCAATATTTCCACGAAGTATCTTCAAGCTGTCAGAAAATTGCTATCGATTATACAACATTTCTGGAAGGAAGGTAGATGGAAAACTACTATGGATCAAAGCCTTCTCAAGATTTGCTTCTAGGGAGTTGCCTGTTTAAATAACTGGAGCTGAGGAGTGGGAAGGGAGTTGTTTATTTATGTTACACAAATTAAGAAAATTCATTATTTTTACAGAGTAACTAGTGATTTTTTTGGATACCTCAGTTTTGGTGTTCCTGACTTTAACCACTGTTATGATTGTGATTTTCATAGGGTGGGTGTTCAGGCCTTAGTCTAGCATTGTCACACCACTAATATACTTACCTGTTCTGGACATGTTTGTCAATGGTATGTCATAGTTATTTTAGATGATTTTCCTTTGAAGAAAATTACCTTTCAGTCATAAATGAATTTACATATTTTGCAGGTGATTTCTGGTTTTGGATTATTCAGGCACTTTATTTTGCTTCTCAGAGTATTAGTCATAACTTCTATGAATGGTAATGCACTGTCTAGACACAATCTTAAATAAATGATGAAAGGAGGAAATTGGAACTACTGGAATTACTGCACTACATTCCATTAAAGTATTTGTGTTTTCTTCCTGGTGTTATCCACAGTGACCTTTTCTGTGTTGGAATAAGAGTAGAATGATCTGTATAGTCTTTGTGCACATCTTCCTGCTAATTTTTCCACCTTCCCTTTTCAGAAACAATAATTTACCTTTGCCTCTGTGTTTTTTCTGTTTCTTTGTTTATCATTTGGGGAGCCAGCATAAGCATGTGACTGCTATAATTTCTACAGTAGCTCCTTCTAGTATTAATCCTAGTATTATGATAATAGCATGCCTAACCACCCACCCATACCTTAAAAGAACAATATTAATGTTGTAAAGTCAAGCATTTTAAAGTTAGGAAGGGCCAGAATTAAGGTGCTGTGTACATATGAGTTTAGATGCAGTCTTTATTTACACAGTCATGTACAATCTTTCTCACAAGGCTCTTTCCTAGTTCAGTGCACAGAATGGACAGTGCTAACATGAGTTCAGTATTCTATATTTTGTTGTATCCACATTGTTCAGTGTGTGAGTCCATGTTTCTGCAGACAGTATGATTATTTCTCAATGAACTTTTCTATACTCCTATCATTAGAGTATATAAGAGTTTCATAAACATTAATTAATATCTTTACAAAAGCTGTGTATGGCAAAAGGTGGTGCTATCCCTATTTAACAGATGAGGAAACTGAAGTACAGAGAGATTAGTCACAAGAATTCACAGATTGTAGGAGCTCAGTTTGAAACAGCTGAGACCTGTTTTTTTTCCAGAGTAATTAATTTTTTTATGGCATTGCGTGTTCCAAAGCACAGCTTTCAATGGGTGCATGTAGATGAAACAGGGGTTTACTTCACCCTAAATTGAAGCGGGTGGTTTTTAAAAACACCGCTTTAATTTGGGGAAAAGTAAACCCCCGTGTCATGTACACTCATGTCTTACCTGCCTCTCTGGCGGTGGGGAGGGGAGGGTGAGTTGCCGGTAGGCGCAGCAGTCCCTGGGCTGCGGGGGTGGGGGCTGGTGCTTCACTCTGTGATAGTGTCCCCCCACTGGCAGCTGCTGCCTGCATGCACCCAGCTCAGTTTCACTTTAGTTTCACTTTAGTACTCAGTACTGTTACAAGTCAGGCACCAAAAAACTGAGTGTGCAATTGGCAATTACCTTTGAAAAGTGTGGGTGAAGTCACTTTCCCAGCATTGTACAGCAAATCTTTCTAGCAGGAAAAGATGGGATCCAGTTCTCTAGGGTGGTATTTAGCTGCTTTGACCATGAGACGACACCATGCTTTCTCTTCCTGCAGTTCCTTGCTTCATTTGTTACATACCTTCCAACTTCCTCAACAAAGGAAGCAGGAGACCTGCTGACAATAGTCTCCTTCACTAGATAACTATAGTTTATTCCCAGAATGGGGAAAAAAATGTGTTCATGTAATTAAAGACAGCCCAGCCAGTCTTAATTCGCTAATCTGTTTTGTCTCTTTACCTCTCATCCACACAGTGGCTCCACAACCTGTGTCCCCTAACTCCTAATCATAGTTTTCCTCTCTTCCTACACTTCTGCCCCTGGCAGTTTGTTACAGTCTTCTCCCTCTAGTCATACCAGTTTTGGGTCACGTTTCTTCTGCATTGACTTTTGGCACCTTCCTTCTCTATGCTATCTGGGTGCTGGCAGAGAGGTCGCAAAGAGCACAGCATTCAAGGCTCCCAGCTTCCAGTCCTAGTTCCTGGACTCAGCATAGCTCAAAACCAGGGGCAGATCGGGGGGGGGGGGGGCAGTGGTACAAATGTACCCCCCCTTTTAGTTGACCATGCTGCAGGAGCAGCAAGGGGGACTTTTTTTTAAATCCCCAAAGCAAGTAAGAACCTCCTCTCCCTTCTCCTCCATGATCAGTGGCACACCCCCTCCTCTCACCTTTCTTGCCCTCCACTTCACCCATGGTGTCAAGGAAGCAGGCAGGGGAAGTTCCAGATTTGCTCCTCCCCACTTCAGCCAGGCTCAGGTAGGGATAGCAGCAGCAGTAGGCAGGTTTCTTCTCTCTGCCTGGTCCCCTCCAGTGTTCCCTGCCAGCCAAGGGGCAAGTCCATCAGTGTCTCTAGCCAAGCCTGGCTCCGTATACAGTCCATCTGGAGGGGGACAGGAACAGCTCTGGAGCCTACCCCCATCCCAGACCAACTGGGGACAAATGCAGCAGCACTGGGAAGGGCAGGGGGGTAGGGGGGGGCACTGGAAAAGGGAAAGGGAGGAGAGAGAATGTATAGGAGGAGAAAGAGGGAGAGAAGATTTTTTACCTGTTTGAGGGGCCTAAAATCCTTTGCTACTGCTTTTATGACACAGTTTGCCCACCCTGGTAGGGGAGTGGGGTGGGAGCAGGGGGTACATCCACCCTGGCAGCATAGGTTGCTGCCCCCACACCCCCCTTTCTGAAATCCTGTATCCGTCCATGCCCAGGATAGACCGTTTCAGAGAAAGTCCTATACTGCAGCATGCTCTGTGAGGTTGGACACTTCTCAGATTTTAGCTACTAAAATCTATACAGTTTCTAGTAAGCATGTTTGAACAGAGATATTTCAAGAGCTTATAACTGGCTACATTCGGTAGATTTTTCAGAGGAATGACAAAAGGTCATGGCTACTTGGCATAAAGGCCATCCCGCTGCCAAATTTCAGCTCCCTGTTTTGAAGCACAGGGGAACCAGAGCTTTACAAAGAGAAGGTCCAGAATATTTGATCATGAGCTGAAACATTGTAGTTGACACTTTTCCTTCCAGGAAAATGTGGCTCAAGGCAAATGCCTGGTATGGAAAATTTCAGTCCAAGCAAATTAGTTTTTGTAAAGTTATAAGCAACTGAAGACAGAGTTTTATAATGGGGAAATGTCAGATAACCTTGATAATAGCCAGTGCCCCCAGCCTCTCCTATGTACCACTCTGTTAGTTCACTTGTCTGTCCCTTTGGCAATTGCAGTACTTCTGTCCTCTGCCAGACCATGCCCTCAAACAGTCTCAGGGCAGAGGTGCAAAGGGAAATCTCGGTGAAAGCTGGGCATTCTTGATCTAGCTAAAAGAGGTTATTGTTGAGTTAATTGTGTCCCTTAGCATCTGCCTCCCAGGGGATTCTTCCTGAGCCTACTGCCTAACTGGAAATCGTGGCTGCCATACGCAGTAACCTTATAACTGAGTTCTTGGTTGCTAGGCAATGGGTTCCTCATTTCTAGTTCTCTAACTTTATACACAGAATGAAGGAAAAAGGATTATGCTTTATTCTTCTGACAGATGAACCAACAGTGTTCATTGGTTTGCTCCTCAGTGCTATGGCTGCCTGGCAGATGGCTTAGTTCTGGGTGACTGTTCTCATGATAATTGAAGCAGAGGGAATAAATTGACTTTAGAAGTGCCTCTGATATGATTAGACAGAAATGTGATGTGAATCTGTCTTTGTTGCTGTGCTGATGTAAACATGATGTTCTTTAGATTCTCGATTAATACCTAGTATGGCTCTCAGCCAGGACTCAAGTGAGTTCCCAGCGCTCCTGCTGTTTTCTGAGATTGCATGTGAGACATTAATTGTTTGTGCCACAGTTACACATGCTATAAAAAGAGCTGGGTAAAAAAGCTGTATTGAACATCAAACCCAGTTAAACAGAGTTTGGGATACAGGTTTTGATGCACATATAAATCCGACTCTTGTTCACAGAAAGTTAGTTAGTGAAAGTAAATTTGAAGTTGTCTGTACAATTGGCAATGTTTGTATCACAGCAGCACATACAAGCCCCAGCTGATACTGGGGGGCCTATTGTGCTGGTTTGTGGTCAAACACCTAGTGAGAGACAGTCCCTACATCAAAGAACTTGCAATCCAGACAGATAAGATTGGAAACAGAGAGAGAAAAGCCACGGTTTTACAGAAGGGGGCTGAGAAGAGAGATTAAGTGACTTGCCCAAGGACAGCCTGTGGCAGAGCTGGAAGCTGGTTTTGTCCCAGCAGAGTGCCTTAAACATAATATCTGTCAGGGAGCAGGAAGCTGGGGTTCACCACTGAGATTCACCTTTGTTGAAGGTTAACTTCCAACTGAATTTTCAGGGTTTGTTTTCCTTCTGGCCTCAATGGAACAAATTGCAGAAATGAAGTCCCCAAATCCTTTGCAAAATAAACCTTGGAGGCTGCAAATAGCTCTGCTTGAACACACATTTTTATGCATATAAAGAGCAAAATAGAGTTAAGAAAATTTTTTTTGAAATATTTTGGACCCCAAACTTCAGTTTGCATGCCCATTATTTAGACTGCAGGTACAATAGCAGCAATTGAACATGCAAATGTTCCTTTAGGAGTCTAAACAGATGATTTCTCTATGGAATTAGTATGACTGTTGTGTGTCCCAGTTGCAGAAACTGTACTGCAAACTATGCATGTTTAACTTTCTTGTGTGGTGGACACACTAGGGATTACAGAGACAGTTCCAGAGCTAAAAGCAAGATCCTGCTATAACTTGAGGTAAAAAACCAAAGCTGTAATAGACTTGTGTCCTCCAGGGATAAGCAAAGCATGTCTGTGCGCTAGGAATACACAGTTGCTAGCAGATTACATATGCTTACTTTAAATCTTGATGGATAAAGATCATTTGACTGTTTAAGGAGTATGTTTAGCTGGAGCACAAAGTCTCAACTTTAATATTGTCATCCACTTTGCAGAAACATCAGATTCACTTGTAATCAGCACTCTGGGAAATTGAAGACCATGAAAATTAGCAGTGCTTCTTGAATTCTGTGGAGACTGGGTTGTGATAAGTGCATTTTTTCATACATTGAACATCTTTGGTTCCAGTCACAGGAATCACTTTAATTTTTCTCCTTGCTGATGTTAATTGTGCAGTTAGTAGACTGGAACTTTGTGATATGAAAAAATACTGGGGATAAAATGAATAGAAAAGCCGAGAGAGATCTATCTAAACACATTATGTGGAAGGGTTATATTTGTGTTATATTTGATGGATTTATTGAAGGAAAGTTCATATGAACATGATCTGTATTACACAATACTCTTTTGGTCTTTCTCAGATTGAGGATAACTAATGAGATGTCCAATAACGGAAAATCACTTATTGGTATGCTTCCAGGAAAGTTGTTTAAATTTTATTTAGGAAGTGGTAATGCTTCTCCTTAGCTACCCTCTGTGTTGGGTAGTCTCTTTCAGGATAACAACCTCACAGAACTCCTTGAAATCAAATGGAGGCTGTCAGAGTTTAAATCTGCTCTCCCTTTCCTCATGTGTGTAGAATGAGTGTGACTGAGAGTGCTGTTTACCCTTTTAAAAAACCAACACATTTATATCTTTGTGTAACATGATAATTTAAGATTTCTGAAAGTGTTATGGGGCAAACCTCAACATTCTCTCTTTTTTTTTCTCTTTCAAATGGAGCTGGTCAAAATATAGGAAAATTATTTCAGGACAATATAAAATGTATTGCTGTTTTGCAGAGCTTGAAAATGTGTCCCTCTTTTATATCTTGAAATTAAAATGTATTTATGGAGACCACATTTATCAAGTTAAATTTTCAATAAGAATATCATAAACATCATAAAAAATGTATCATGTCAACAATTTTCTAAGGAAAAACTGATTGTAAGTTAGTTTTTTTTCTTCCCATAACATCACAACACCTCATTTAGGAGCAGGTGTCTGCCATAAACTGAATATCCCAGTGTTAGGGGAAAGAAAAATCACAGACAATTTAATCTCTCTTTCTTCCTCTCTCTTTCTTTTTAAAACAGCCCTAAATAGATCCAGTGAATTTGCCTCAAGGCCTGGTATTTGTCCAAAGGAAGATATGGAAACATCAAATTATTCATGCACATTTGACACCGACTGTCCAGGACTTAAAAAATGCTGCAACTCATCCATAGGAGCAGGCTGTGTTACTCCTTTACCAGGCGGTATGTTATCTACACATTCTTACCCCTGCTCCTAGCTCCACCCAAAGAAATAAGCCATAATTTTTTCTGCTGAAGATGAAGATAAATAGAGCAACTGTTAATCTGTTCTTTCACAGCATCTGATGAAGTGAACTTAAGTTCACAAAGCCTTGTGCTCTCTATATATCTTATTTAGTTAATCGACAAGATGCATATCTGTCCTGCCTTCTGCTTGACTTCAGACTAACATGAGTAACTACCCTCATCTTTATAAAATAAAAAGATTAATCAATTCAAGGATGATCAATTTTAGTAGTTGGCCTTGTGAGTCCCTTGCAACAAGATTTTAGGTTATAGTATACCTTTTTAGTATACCTTTATCCTAAAATCCTTCTCCTTGTTTGAGCCACAGCCCACTGCTGTTTCTAAGAATTTTGCTATTTGCCCTGAATAAGACCCAAATTATTTGTTGTTTTAAATGTGTTCAATTACAGAGAGGAACCTAAGAAAATACTGGTTTAATGCATCAGTCCTTGTGAAAATGGATTTTAATGAATTACACAGAATAGATCCAAGACTTTTGAATCATTCACGCCTTCTGCATGCCCTGGTATGTACTAATTCAAAAGTTCTTATGTTTCTCATATGATATCAGGGATGCTCAAATACCAGGATAAACTAGGCATGCCAAAATGAAAGAGAGCTTGTGGTCCTTTGTGCTGATCAGGACCTTATTATGCAGCTGCTCCACTGTGCCCTTCTAAGATACAGAAGGTAGGGGAATTGTGCAACATATTCCAAGCAGGTGAATGCAAGATTCATTCTTGATTATTTCAGTTTCACATTTATCTCAATTTGACATTTATCAAGACTTTGGCTAAAGGAATCTAAAGTTCATAGACTTGAAGTTATCATCTTTTTTCTATTCCAGTTATGCTTTGGCTGACTCTAAGCCCTGGCTAAGTCTTGGCTTCAAAACACACAATTTAGTTGCGATTTGTAGAGTTCTAGAGTATGGATGTTTTTAAATTTGGAGTCTTGGAGCTCTTGTACATGTGATGGTTGTCACAACGTACACATGACAAAAATGTCATTTGTGTGGCTTAATGGCATCACTTTACATGCGTGCCAGTTTTGGGAGGTTTAGATGAGTTTGCATTATTGCAAACTAAACTACATCCAAATACAGTTTAGTTTGCAATGTTACAAATTGCAACAATGCAGCTGTCAGCTTGCTTCCTGACTGTGGGAGTGGCAGAAAGGTTCCATAGAAAAAAAGGATCTAGTCCCTCACTGTCTCTGCCTTCAGCAGGTAGCTGCTGACTAGGGGCCTGATCCTTTTTTTTTTTTTTTTGGTGAAGTCTGCCCACCTTTCCCACCATCAGGGAGCAAGCTGCCAGCAGGATGAGCAGCCCCTGAGCTGCAGGGGGTCCAATCCTTCCCTCCATGGTGGCAACACCCCCTCAGGGCCACCCGGGTAGGCTGCTACTGGGCCAAGTGCTGCCCCAGCTTAGAGGCAGCACCCGACCCGATCCAACTGTTCCCCGAGCCTGCCCGCTTGAAGCCCACTGGGCACTGCTTCCCGGGTGGGCTAGGGGCAGAGTTAGATCATGCCAGGTGCTGCCTCCTACCTGAGGCAGCACCCAGCCTGCTAGCAGCCTGCTTGGGTGGCCCCGGGAGGAAGGACTAGGGCCCACCTATATAGCTCAGGGGCTGCTAGGCCCGCTGGCAGATCACCCCTGGGCTGCAGTCAGGTTCCAGCTCCGACCAAAAAAAAATGATCGGGCTCCTTACCATAATGTAACAGAAAAATTGAAACAGTGGGTTTCAATTAAAAACCCATTATTTCAATTTAGGAGGCATAGAATAAAACCCTGAGGACTAAACCCCCATCACATGTACAAATGCCCTGAGTCAAAACCCATTCTAGAGACAAGTTCCAGCTGGGAAACTGGGACCTAGATAGAAGATGGATTCTGAATCTCTAAAAGTTTGACTGTTTCAATCCATGACTGTCTTTAGGTCACAGATAATTAATTTTCATTACTACAACAGCTAGTAGTGCTCTGCAAAACAATGAGCTTTGTCACATGTGTAGATGAGGAATTACAATGGTAACTCTGTGTGTAGTGTCATTGGGTCATTAGAATGGTGTAATATAGTAGCTACGAGTGTTTTGACTACAGGTGGCATGAAGTGCTCTAATCAACCAAGTAAAACAAAGCTGGGACAAATACATATATGAAATGCTACCATTTACCACATACTTGTTGCTCCTTTTTTGATTAAATTAGAATGACTGCACCTAGAAAGAATCAACTACTAACAAACAACCAAGTGAGCTAGTGTTAAAAAAAAGCTGGTCTCCCTAGAGTGTGACATTTTCAAACTTTAAAGTATTTCTACAATAAATATTCTTACCCTATTGAAGAAACAGTCATCCCAAGCTCAGATCAGACTTTTTAGGAGATTCCCAAAAAAGTAAAATTAGTTATTTTTCTTCATTAGTTTTAATTTCTATACTGCCCTCTGCCAGGTTCCATCTGAGACCTAAAGGATAAGTAATGAAATACAAGACAACCTCTTCTCTTGATGTTGTCTTTTGGGTGGAGACAGAGGCAATGAATAGTAGAAATGTCAGAGGAAAACCTGTTCTACTAAGATTTTCAGCCCAGTTTATAGACTTAGGGGGCATGTCCACACATGCAAGCATGTGCTCTTGCAGCAGCTCAAGTAGAAGTAGTGCAAATTTGAGCCGAGGCTTTTTGCCTCAAGCGCACGTGCTCGGACATGCACTTTGTTGTGGAGCAAATTGTGCCACTTGGGGCAAAATAACCCTGCCTGGCTCCTCCCAGATCTGTAGCCAGGGGGACCTAGAGCCCGGGACCAGCATCTGTGCTGTCCTCAGCAGTACAGAAAGTTGCCCTGGCAAGTAGCCCAGGGCTACTTGCTCTCAGGAGCTTCTGGGGCCCAGCCAGTTGGTACCCGGGGACACTACCCCTTGTGCCAGCTGGAGTGCTGAAGCAGTCCTGAGAGTTCCTTGCATGCTCTACCCACTGCAGGGGTCTGGCAGTGGGGCTGCTGCCTGGCTGTGACCTGCTGTGCACCTGCCGGACCCGGATGGGGACTGCACAGCCAGTAGAGGCACCTGTTTCTCTGGGCCAGCTGCCACTGGGCTGTGGCAGCAGAGTTGGCCTTTGTGCGGCACTTCTGCCATGTGTGCCCCCTGCCCGGCCATCTGGGCAGCTATCGCCCAGAAGATGTTCTCAGTGTGGTGGCCTGCTTTGAACTGTCAAAGCATGTTCTCCTGGCCCCATTTGTCCAGGAGATCAGCCACAGCCAGCTGAGTCTAAGGTGCCAGCTCTGAGCAGGCAGGGTCCTGCCACTGGCCCCCCTAGCAGGAATTCTGGTGTTCCTTATTGGAAAACTGAAAAATCCCTGATAAAAAAAATCCCTAAGTCACTCTGTAAAATACCCCAAAATCCATGTTCCTCCACAATTAAAACAAAACACTACTGTAAAGAGAGAGAGAGTGAGACAGAGACAGCGATCAGTTGGGCAATGTTTTATTGATATATCTACAGTGTTAAAAGCAGTGTGGAAGCCTACCAGTGTCTCTATCATAATAATAAAGTACTTTAAATGAATGTTTCATGAATACTTGAATATATATTTTGCTGCCCGCCCACAGGGGCCACAACCCCCCACACAGGGGCCACGGTCCCCCACACAGGGGTTACAGCCCCCCAACAGAGGCCAAACAGCCCCCACAAGGGCTACCACCCCCTCCTGCAAGGCCCACATGCCCTACCCCAGCCCCCTGATTGCTGCCCCACCTGGCCCCATCCCCTGCCAGCTGCTGCAGCCCCCCCCCGATGGCTGCCCCACACAGCCCCACCCCCCACTTGCAGCCCCAGACCCCCATGGCTGTCCCCTCAACACCAGGCACTGTCACTTAAAAAAAAAAAAGGAAAAAAAAGAAAGTGCTGGGGGTTTTTTGTTTACTGTAGGGATGCTGGGGTGGGGGGGGCAGGGATCGGGGGGCTACGGGGTTGGGGCTGGGCAGGGAAGGGACCTGGGCCTCAGGGGAGGGGGCAGGTGGGGGGGCAGGCAGGGCAGGGATGGGGGGACTGGGGGGGTGGGCAGGGCCAGCAGGTGTCCCACCCATAGTCCCCTTCCCCTCCTCCAGCCCCCGCAACCCCTTACTTACTGGCAGTGGAGCCCTGCTGCTGAAGCACACTACCTGGCAGGCAGCAGGCTTCAGCACCAGGGTGAGGGCCAACCACAGAGACGATCTGGCAGCCAGAGTGGTTTTGTGGAGGACCCAGCCTCCAATTGCCTCAGGGCATGGTCTCCTGCCCCACTTTTTTAACTCTGGTTTTTTTTTAGACCTCTGGATGTCCAGGGGTCTAATTTCACCCACGTACTGCAAACTTGCAGCATGGGGAACGTTTTTTCGTTCCCACACGTGCCTCTTGACCCGTCTCAAAGGGGTTTGAGACAGGGCAAGAGGCATGTGCGCGCTCATCTGGATGCACCCAGGGAGTCAAGGTTTTGAGAAGTGTATTTGGATAAAATCAAAGTTTTTTTTCTCCCCTGCCCCAAGATTTACCTATCTGTAATTATTAGAGGTTTAATGGCAAAATCCAAATAAAATGGGCTTTCCCATTTTGCCCACCATATCCAACACAATTTATTTTAACTACCAGTTTGTGTGTGCTTTTATTTCCCCTCATCACTAATGTCTCCTGCACATTGTAGCTGAGTAACATGTGTGTATATGTATAGATGTATATATAATTGGGTTTTCCTATGAACCTAGACTCTTCTGCATTATAGCCTAATAAGATTAAAGGCTGCCAATCCTAATCTTTCTAAGAGTAGGTTAACCAGTAGAGGACAGTAATAGGGGAGTATATATTAAATAACTTAGCTACAACAAGCCACGTCAAACAGAAACTATTTTTTCACTACATTGCATACCAGTACCTCATCTCTGTGATGATCAGCCAAGTTGTAATGTCTTATGGACACCAACCTAGCTTGCAGAGCACCTATAGTACATGCATTATAGATAACAATTACACCCTAAGAACAGGGTAAAGGAAAATTAATATTGCGAAGTCAAGTGCTCAAAAGTTAAGAAATGGCAAGATTTAGATTCCTGTGTAACTGTTTTTCATGAGATGTGTTTTCCCTGTTCTTATCTCTCTTACAGAATCTAATCCCCCTCTTCTTGCCCAGCCAAAGCCAGCCATCTCTGTTTACCCCTTGACTCTCAACTCCATTTCCTTTGCCCAGCCAGTCCCAGTGTCTTCTTCTGACTGTCAGTGCGAGTTACCTTGCACAATTAGTCATAGACTTGTGTTGTCAATATCTAGTTAAAGTTTCTGATGTTCAGCCCCAGAATGACACAACTGAGACTTCCAGTTACAGGAAAAGTCCTAGTGAGCCCATACAAAAGATCACTTACTTTGTGGGGACAGTGTGTGCACAGACTGGGAAGCTGTTAGAAGCTGGAGCTAGACATGGAATTTTCAGAGATTTAGCTTAAATTGAATGTAAGTGATTTCTACCATGTTTGTGCAAATTCAAATTATTAAAAGGCTTTTACTTTAGTCAAACTTGGGTAGATTTTTGCAGGAACAACAGCTAACACATCCCTGACACAGAGGCCACCTCCTTGCCAAATTCCAGGTCCCTATTCCAATGCATCCTCCTAAAAAGGTCTCAAGAATTTTCTTCACATCCAGTTTCTTTTTCTCTGAAATATGACAATCTGGAATGTTGCTTATTGCCTAAATTTTTTAAGTCTGAAACAGTTCTTGCTCTTCTTAGTTTAGTATTAATTATTAGGAAGTTACTCAGTTATACTGCTAAAGAAACCAAAAACTTGTTCATCTCTTTTTTTAACAGATGACTGGTGCACTACAGCCCTTTCATTCCTCAGTGTACCACATTCAGACTGCTCACGCAGAAACATACTCTGGAACAGTAATATCTCATATTCTCATTGGATTATATCAACCAGCTTCACTAATAACAATTTCTTCTTTGCTGAAAGCCATTATGAAGCGTGTGTATGAAGTTATCGATGTAGATGTACAAGGTGATTGTTTAGTATGACAATGTCCTTTGGGGACCTTTTTCAGTGATGTTATTCTTGTGTCCCATTGATTTTCATGGGAACTATATGGTGGAAAATTTTAAATAGGTGTGTCTAAAACACCCACTTGAGAGCAAAATAAGTTTATAATTAGTAGTATTTTGGATATCAGTATTTTGGTGGGGAATGTTCTTGGTTGCTCAGGAAACAATACAATTTCATAATAATGTAGCACATCTTTATGTTTATTTTAAATATAAAGACATATTGTCCTGAATTAGGGACAAAATATGTTATAGTTTATTATTCTTTAATAAAAATGTCAAGGTACACTTGGAAAGCAGACATGCTTTCTATTTTATAGACGTGTTGCAAGTCAGATGAGTATTTCTAGTCCACTAATTGCTTTACTGTAATAGCTACCTAACATTTAGAGCACGTTTTTGGATCCTGTCATTTTTAAATATGATTGATCTAACAAATATGGCTATTTAAGTGTTGAAACATTTAAGCTCCAAAATATTCATGGCTAGACACTGCTTTCATAAAAAAAAAGAATAATGCTTGCTTATCTGTGAAGACTCAGTCCATCTACTACAGAGCTCAATGCAAGGATCTTCAACAGTTTTAGTAGGTGTAAAACTATGCCCTAGAATTGTAAGAAAGGGCTATACTAATTGTCAAGTTTGTCAAAACAATCTTGAGGTCATATAAATAGAATAGATCTGGAAGCGCTAGAATTGGATCAGAACTGGTGCTAGGGAAGTACTAATAATGAAGTAGATGTGTGTTGCAGTCACATACTCCTTCATGGCCAAACCATGGGGTCTGGGAGTGGTAACAAGAAAGTACATTTTCCTTTCCTCCATGAAGTTCTTGTGAGTGCCAAAAACTTCATGGAGAACACAGCAGAGGCGAGAGAGAGGCAGGAAAGAGATTCAGTTGGAACTGGCATTCCTCTATTCCTCAATTCTTTTGCTTCCTCTATAATGGGCACTGAATTAGACACAAGCCGTGAACACTCTCCAAAGTCAAACATCCTTGTATAATTTATATAGAAAATTGCTTCATTGGGGAATTAGCCTTGAGAATGAAAAACAACACTTTCAAAGTAGGGGTTTTTTCAATTGCTCGTAGCCCAGCTTTTCATCTCAGTTACTCCTACGCAAAGGTAGGGTTACTTCAGGTTCACCTTTGCGTAGTTGGGTTCATAGTCTGGATTTACGTGTGATGAATCTAAATACTGCTTTTAGGATACCTGTAAATTCCATCCTAAATTGAATTCCTCTCCTTAGATGTAAATGAATGTTCCTATGCTGAACTCAATGCATGTCCCCAAAAAGAGCTTTGTATAAACATGGAAGGTTTTTACAGTTGTACATGTGAGCCTGAACATATGGACACAAACTCTAGCCATCTGAGTGGAGGATGTAAAGGTAAGAAAAGTGGGTTTGATTTTCTATTTTTTCCCCCCAGAAGTGGTGAGCACCCATGTGGGGGATATTCTAACACACCATCAGAAGCCATTTGCAGGCCATGATTTTTTGCAGCACAGTTTTTCTCTGCTCTCTCTTGAGTTGTCATTGGTGGATTACAGAGGAGCTGGAAGTTTGCTGCTTCACTGCTGATCATTTTACATCCCTGTCCTCATCTCACATTTCCAAGCTATCCCTTGTACTTTCCTATTGCCAAAAAACTTAGCTGACCCCAGTCCATCTGCCAAAACCTTAGCTTCAACTCCTGCGAACTTCTAAGGTCAAATCACCCACTGTCAACATTTCTTCCTGGAACCAATGCAACAAAACATTTAGGCATCTGCATAGAGCCCACAGATTTCAGTTGAACTGTGTGCATTAAGCAAGTAAATTAGAGTTAGCAGGGCCTTAGCAAACAGCTTTGTTATCCTTTGAGATTTAAGATAGTTTTAAGGTATCAATGGAAAGAGGGAAAATATTTTATTATGCATATTGTACTAGTATAGTCTGAAGGCTTATAAGCTTTTGCACGTGTAGATGATTTTTATTTTGGATATCTTTTACTAGATAATTTGTTTTGCTTAATAATTTCCTTTTTTCTTTATACATGATAGAGTCTACTACAAGATCAACTTCGGATCCAGTTAGTACTAGCAATAGTTCTGTGTCTCTAGATAATTCAACAATTGTTCTGCCAAAATCTGAGAACTCTACTGATTCAGAATGCTGTAAGTAACATTGGGTTTCATCACTTGTTCCTTTCCCTTCTGTCCTGAAAATGATTGAGTTATGATATCTACAGTGACATCTGATGGAGAACAGTAAGAAAGAGCCGCAAGAGATTAACCATTGTATGCCCTAGTTTAATTCCCTTACTTAAGAAATATCCCATGGACAATCTCTTTCCATTTTTCTTATGGGATAGAAAGGTTGTAAAGTTATCTTTTGTCTAAATCACTGAGATGTTCACTGCTTTTGACTCCTGTCTTCATCCTCAACTTTAAACCCTCAACCAGAGGGTATAAATTAAAGTTATTTTAGAAAAGTAGATATGGCTGTTTGTACATACCACGGGGATTTACTTCGGTTTAATTCTCCCTAAATTGAAGTGGTGTTTTCAGAAACCTACTGCTTCAATTTAGGGGAAATTAAACTGAAGTAAATCCCCGTGGCATATACCTGCCTCTCTGGTGGCGGGGAGGGGAGGGTGAACTGCCGGCAGGCTGAGCAGTCCCTGAGCTACAGGGGGGCCGGTGCTTCCCTCTGAGGTGATGGTGTCCCCCAGGTGGCACCCACATGCAGACACCCAACCCAGGTGGTCCCAGGGGCACCTCAGCCGTGGAGGGAATCACTGGCCACCAGCAGCCATGCAGGGGAGCACCAGGCCCTCGTACAGCTCAGGTAGGCAGGCAGGCTCTGGGGAGGGAAAAAAAAAGATCAGGCTTGCTGCTTTTTTATTTATTTATTTTCCTTCAGTCGAGCCTGCCTGCACAGGCTGCTGCTGGGCTGCCCGCATGGGCTTCCTTTACAGTCCCTGAGCTTCACGGGGCCCAGTGCTTCCTTCCGTGTCTGTAACCTAGCAAACTAAAACACCTTGGAGGTGTTTTACTTTGCTGCGTTTATCGCTGCGTTTATCCCATCTATTGTGCAATATGCCAACAGTATAAACAGACACACCATTAAGGCGCATTATGCTGCCATCAGTGTAAACAGCCGCACCATTAAAGTGGTGCAAAAGGGCATTTAAGCCACTTTAAAGGTCAATTTTGTGGTGTGTACAAAGGCCCTATGTCTCCAGTCCTTAGGACTTATCTAGTAGGCAACTATGTCAGGAGATTGGGAATATATCTGTTTTGTTGAAACAGACCTGTTTTTAAGAAATTTTTATTCCTTTATTTTCTGAAGAAGCTCAATCAGCTTTAAAAAGAAGAACAGAAATTATGGTTTCTTGATGCCACATTCTCCAATTCAGTCCTGAGTGTTTTCTAAAGAGAGTGAATCCATATTCTTTTCTCACTTATATCACTGAAATTAGTGGTGTGACTTCAGGTATAAGTCAGGACAGCATTTGTCTGATGAATAAACCAATACAAATACAAAACATTTATACATATTTTATATATAATCATTATTCCAAGGGCAGTGAAGGCTTTTCTTGACGGATTCATAATTCTGCATCCTTACTTATGATGAGTTGTACTCTACTTCATGATTAATCCCATCACTATCAGAATAGGTATTTGTATTACTGTGGATCAATCACAAGTGCTAGTGGCAAATGGAAAACAAACAATAACTGTTACATTAGTAATAAATATATATAACTAATTGCTTTAATTGGGCCACTTAGGGCACAAAGGATGACTCAGTGCAGGGGTGGCAGAATCTGGCTTTGTATATTGCCAAGAGCAATTTTACCTTATTGATCATAAAAGAAGCATTTTGGATGTTTCCTTGGACAAAATGTTCCTTTCTCTTTTGATGAATCTCCCCAATATTACTATAGATTCTTCTGCAATTAGAAACCATAGAATCTTCAGTGTTACAAGTTGCAGTTTTGAAATATCCTGGAGTGTGAATTCTACTCTGAATCACACTTTCCAAGTTGAAGTTTTCAAGGACAAAGATATCTTCAAAAGCATGGCCACTACAGAAATGAGAGTGGATGTGTCTGACTTGGAAGCAGGTATAATGTATTTGGTGAAGATAAGCTATGAAACTTGTGGAAAAACCATCATCTCCCATCAAAGTGCTAAAACTAGTAAGTATCCAATTTGAGATATTCCATTTCTTTCTGTACCCATTTTCTATGCTTTAATGATACTCCATTATCCCCTCAAAACTCATTTCCATCTTTTTTTCAAAACACTCTTCTTCCGTTAAGCCAATGCCAGTTCAATACAGACGATCAGATGAGCAGGGCATATTCTGAGTGATGTGGGTCTTTTGTTATGCAGTTGATTAAGCAGTGCATTTGCTTGATGCTGACTCAGACAACTGGAGACATAAATCTAATGTACATTGTGTGGACTTACAGCTTGGCAGCACATTCAGCTGCAATTGATACATAGCACATTTCCCATTAATTTTGAGGGTCACCCTGCTTTTTCCTGTTTATATAGTTAGATTGAGGGATGAACAAGGAAATCTAGTGATATACCCAAGGTTATAAATTAAGGGCTTTTTTCAGAATACCACAAAGAAAGAGACTGTGTAGGTGAAGGCCAGATTTTGATGAGCTTGTGTTTGACAAGTTGGGGCTAATGGACAAGAGCTGTGTAAGGAAGCTTGCAGAGGCTGTGTTGTATTATCAGCAGACACTGAGGTGAGGTGTGACCGGGACAGTATCTCCAGGTTCCATTTTTGTTGCGGGGCAGGGCGCAAAAGTAACTGTGGCTATCAGCTGATGCTGCTGTCTACATTGTGGTTGCCCCAGGCATGGTGCTGCCCTCCTATGCTTATGTGTATTTTACAGAGTTTCATACACTTGACTAATGTTACAAGCTCCTTCTTTTAAATTTATACGGCTGTTTTGGTTCCCACGTAAGCAAGATATGATTTCCTTGTCTGAATCAGATCAGAACCTACATTTCCGTTAGCTAACCAACCCAATGTGACAAGGTAAAAGTTAATCACTAGCAAGGGCAAGGGAGAACATGCACCCCTGGTGGAACACTGAAGAATTAGCTGGTGTTGGTCAAAGTAGCTCTTTTAACTTTAATGAAGCTACGCTGATTTACATCACTAAGGCTTTTCTCTCAGTTTGGCTTTGGACATAAGCCCAGATCTGAGATGTTAATATGGGTCCATCAAGTTTGATCAAACCATTTTCTCTTCTGCACTATCACTATTTTAATGTGTCTTATAGATGCCCAGATATTTGGGATTACAATAAGGATCCTGAACTATAACTTCACTGAACAACTCCACAACACTAGTAGCTTGGAATATCAAGAATTTTCAAGATTGCTGCTTACTGAGGTAACACTAAACTCTGTGTGCGTAATCTTTCTATATAGGATTAATTTATAGTGTAATGGGGAAGTTTTATGCATGTACAGTAACCATTAGAAATCCTTGCACCATTTTCTCTGACTTTCCCTTAACTGAAACAAAAGTTATTGGACAAAAGAAGGCAAACTTGGGCCCTGACCTTCTTATCACTGAAGCCAGTGAGAGTTTTACTTTTCAGAGGGGTGAATTAAAAACAGGGAGGTGGATGGACGCCTTCCTGGAAGATTTTTATTGTAATTATTAATTTCCAGTAAATTAATCTGAGGATTTTTAATGAATCTTTGAAGTGTTCAAGAGGCATTGTATTAACTGTGTGATCCCTTTTTTAACCAAGTTTTACTTGTTCTCGGAGCTCTTTATCCATCAAGAAGAAGTGACTGGTCAAGATTTTTCTATAACTTCATTCATTAGGTATGGACATACTATATCCTGTGAGTGTATATACATGAGACGCTATGTGACTGTAGCGATGACCTACATCACCGTAGCTCATTGCTATGGCAACATAGTGTCTAAAAATAACCATGCTCTGCTGGGACTGCGCAGTATTGGTGGGAACTGCACAGTCATTTAGTATTTGCTAAAGCAAGTATTAAATGCGCAGTACCAAATACCAGCGGATACTGCACAATACCAGAGGGTATTGCAGTGCAGTTATTTAGTACTTGCTTTAGCTAAACCCCTAGCTAAAGCAAGTACTACATGACTGTGCAGTACCCTCCCCAATACTGTGCTGTCTCTGTGGTGCATAGTTATTCTTACATACTACGTTGATGTACCAGTGAGTACTGAAGAAAGTATTAAATGACTGTGTGGTACCTGCCAGTACTAAATGACCATGTAGTACCAAATGCATAGTCAGGGGCACATGTAGACATGTCCAGTCTGTACTGATTCAGCAATCATGATAGAAGAAATAAATCAACTTGTATCATGAAATTTGGAATCAGATGAGAAGTTCTCTAAAGCACGGGGAGTTTCAAATATGGCCTTCTGTTTCTAATCCATTTTATTGAATCGGGCTCAGATTATGAAGTTAAGATCATAACCCAAGCCCAGAATTTCCCCACAGTCAAGGTAATGTAGATCCATTTATGATTATAAGGATAAAAAAGACTGTATATTGTGGGTCACATTTTCAAAAGAAGGCACAACAGGTGTGTCTCCACCCAGTTGCACACTTGCTCATGAAAAATGGGTAACTTTCTACTGAAAAATAATATAAAGTTTTCTGTAGCCATCAATGGCATTTGTAGAAAAGGCAAAATGTGTATCAGCACTGAGAAAATGGCGGCAGTGCACTTTTGAACTAACACACATTGAAGGTGTTTTAGGTTAAAAAGTGCACCACTGCTATTTTCTGTGCACTGACGTGCATTTTACCATTCATACAAATGAATGTGATGCAGTGCTGGGCACATCAGCTTGCGTGCTCTGCAAACTTGTTGAATCAAGTCTGCTCTGAGGCACCGGACTCCTGTTGCATTGGAGCAAGCAAAGGTATGTGTATAAATGCCCCAATAGACCATGTATGTGGTAGAGGCCATTTTCCATGGGTGTAGCTATTTACTCAAATAAAAACATATTTTCAGTGCAACATCAAGCCACAGGCTATTAGGGCATGGTCACATACAAACATTCAGTTTCTCCAGGGAGAGTTGCTGCTCTCCCAGGAGAAACCACAAGTTTCTCCTGGGAGAGTGTGCGTCTGTACCACTTACCCTTTTGAGAACAGCCACAGCACAATGTCCCAAGGTACTTTCCTCCTGCTGTTCCCTCCCCAAGATAGACAGTGTGTCACTCAGGTTGGATTTTGCTACTCCAGCTGAGAAGGGAGCAAAACATACAGTTCCACCTTGTGCTGTACAGAAACATAGGCTGATTCTGAGCAGTCTAGGTCAGCCATTCAGGGCTACCTTGTGCGTTGCTGCCATCTGTTGCCAGGTAGACAGCAGAGCACACTGAGGTGTCTGCACAGGTCCCCTGGCTCCATAGCATCAACACTGCAGCTCTCTGCTCTTCATTGGCTTTGTATTCAAATGTCTGATCAGGCATCTCCAGATAAGTTTTTCTACGTGGAGAACAACTCCAGAGACTTCTCCCAGGTCATTTGAGTATGTGTACACAGCCTTTGTCTTCATTGCCTCCTGAATGAGACCTGTCATACCACTGAAAAATAAGCTTTGCCTGTTCACTCCATTCTGTGTGCCCAAGCTTACAAATTTATGGAGTCAATAGCTTGGTGTGACCCCCAGTGTGCACCTCATCACCATGCTCTGGCTTGCTGACTGCTGTAATTCCACCAGCACAATACATAGATCTACTTAGCTGATTGCTAGTAAAGCATAATTTATTGGTGGTGTCAGGTTTATGTCAAGTAACACAAAGAAAATAAATGTGTATAAGTCTCCATTTCTTTGATCCATTTTTCTTGTGTCTCTGTGTTGAGATTTATTTGTAATTGGATGCAACTACAATTAAGTTGGAACAATATGTTTCAAACAATGGTAGCCTGTGAGTGTTCACTTAGAGCTGAAGAGATGAACTTGGGACAAAATCAGCAGATGAGAGAGAGAGAGAAATGTACCTCATTAGCATTACCCTTTAAATGTATGTGATACTTCTGGGCCAAATTCAGCCCAGGTGCAAGCAAATGCAACTGTAATGAAATTAGGATTGGAATTCTAATTAAAGTGGAATTCTGATCAGTTGAGTCCTGGCTAAATTTAGTCCATAGCTTCAGTTCATTTCAGGTACAGTTTTCAAAATCTTAGTTTTCAAAAGTTTGTCTGAGTCCTATTTTCACCAGTTATTTCGATGTCTAAGTGTCACTGAAACTCCTTAAACTCTGAAGTGCCAGAGTGACATTTGAAAATGGGGGTTAGGGCTTGAATTCAGGGGTGTCAAATAAGCCTACGGTTTAGATCTGGTCCATGGACCCTGAGGATCTGGCCCATAGGTTTTGAACCAACCTTGTGTGTTGCATGCAGCATACACTAGCTGAGGCCACACGTGCTGCAGGTGGTGCACTGAGCTAGTCTGGTGTGTGCTGCTGGACTGGCCCTGGTGCTTGCGCTGGTCTGGGGCTCACAGGCTGGCTCCATGCACCACAGTCAGGGCACAGGGCTGGTCAGATGGGGCACTTCATGAAGCATGCTGCATGCAGCCCCAGATCAGGGTTAGTGCACACTGCATGCAACATGCAGGGCTGGTCAGGGGCACATGCTGCATGAGGTACCTGTGCCAAACTGGCTCTCCAGACTGGCTGTGGTACATGGGGCCAGTCTGTGGGTCTAATCTGAGGGGCCAGATGAGTTTGACACTCCCGCTGTAAAGTATAACAAAAGAGAAAAGCTTCTAAGTTGGCGTCATAGCAGAAAGTTGCTCCTGTCCTTGTGTCCTTAGGATGAATGGGGTGGAGTGAATGGAGGGAAGGTATAGAAGACAATTTATGTGATCTATGCCATCTCTGACCTGAGTGCCTGTTTGATGTTGATTTGGATCTCTGGTGTTAGCTATCTTGCATATAGCTTGGGACCAGTGCAGCAGTTGAGGACTGCCAGAGCACTGGACACTTCAGCATTCATGTTTTTCCCAGGATGCCCTGAAGGCAGGACTGGGTGGGGATTAACTGGTAATACTGACTCCATAGCACTAGGCATTTCCATATGCTAGGGGAATCTCCAACTAGGCTACATAAACCAAGTCTGAGGCTAATTTCCTTATTGGGGCTAAGGAGCTAGCTCAGAATCTGAAATACTCAATGATCTGTTTCAGCTATAATGAGCATCTATACTGACTTCACACTTCTTTTAGGTCCTGAGTCTTTTTAACATTTCAGTCATTCTACATTGTTGTGGCAGAGTAAATAGGCCTTAAATTGGGCATAAAGTGCCAGAGAAATGACTTACTGCACAGGAAAATTAGACTTCAGAAACTGCTTTAGTGTTTGACAGCAATGATACTTACATTGAGAAGCAGTTATGATTCTGAAACATCATGATATACCAAAGGTATCCATGCTATGGTCTTCACTCACACTTGTATGTCTTTCCCATCTGGTGTGAGTGTTTTAGACTCAAGTGATGTCTTGTTTTTTGCTGTTTATGAACTTGATGATTTTCTGCAAATGGGGTGTTGGTGTATGTGTATATAATGTGTGAAATATTGACAACAGTAACAGTATAATGATGAGTTGTTTTAAACATGTTCTTTCCATTGTGTTCCTGATTAAAGTATTGCTTTTGCCTTTTCTCAGATTGGAAACTCATTTCCACCAAATATTTCCACATTGTACACAACTGGGAAGCTGAAAGTGCAAATTGAATCCCTGAAAGCTGGAAGTATCTTAGTAAGGCTTAGAGTTATCATACAGGATCCTGAATTTTCAACAGATGCATCCAGCTTTGCTCCTGTGCTTTCTTACCTGTACAAAGGTTCAGTATTTTTGGTTGATCAGCAAAGCTCCTCAGTAGGAGGTAGGTCGTCTTTTAAAAATATTCTTAATATTCTGATGATCCATAGTATCCCTTGCATGATTTATAAAAAGTATTTTACAGAGGAAAAAAGCAGTCTTAAGCTTACAGCAATAGTATTGTAAGAAAAATGATGAATTGGACCGCCCTTCACAAGGTTAGTTATAGAGTGGACCTCTGGGAGTACATTGTCCCTGAGCCCACCTGGATTCTAGGTGACATGTGGGGTCATGGGCATCATTTGCTTTCTATATGGCATCTTTGTCTTGAAGTAGGGCTAAGAAGGACTCTGGTTAGTCCAGTTACTTCCTCTCTGCCCCTCCTTTTCATGGGATGCCAGGAATTTGGTGCACATGGATGGATTACTTTGGAATTCTTGAAACCCTAGAATGTGTGTTATCTGGGAGACTTTGTGATTCTAGTCTTTTTTTTGCATTTGACCCAGGTTTTAAAACATGTAATTCTACATCTTCCTGAGAAATCCAGCCAGAGAAATTCCAGTGAAAAAGACTCAGGAAATATGCATGGAATTTAAATTGTATTGGACTTCTCTTAGCTATGGGTTTTGCCATTTTTCTCACCAGATGGATACATTTTGATATCAGGTTTCATGGCTGATAGAACCAGAGTTCAAACATCTGCCAAAAACAGCAAACTAGATTATAACTAGATTATTCTTTTACTGTGTAATGCACCCTATAAAAGCTCATTTAATGTTGTTAGGAAAAATGCACTTCAGACTCGTGGAGCATTTTGTCGGGAGGGGAATTAATGAAGAAGCAAACTGTAGATGAAGCATTACTGACTAAACTGCCATCAGATACAGTCTTGCGAATTGATGTGCCAAGGTGCATTACAAACATTACCATGTTCTCTTGTTGCAAGGATTAGGGGACTGTAGGACTTGTGATCATGAAGAAATGGCATGAGCGGGGCAAAAATTCCAAAATGTCTGGATTTCAAAAATCCAAGAGATCTCAAGTAACACTCTTATCCATCAGCACTACGCCCATCATACGCTTTTTATAGACAAGAGAAAGGCTCATATATGTATTTTTAACTTGAGGGAAGCATCTGTTTTATCATTGCAGAAAATGTAACTGAAATATGCAACATAGGGAAAAGATTTATATACAAGGTTTTCCCACTTCAGGAATACTGAGCTCTTTACAGATTTCTGAACATCATGGGCTCTATCCTGAGCTGGCATAAATCAGCATATCCCCCTTTTATATTGGTAGAGCTATGCAGTTTCATAACAAATGAAGGTCTGTCCTCAAAAGCCATATATAGACGTTACATTTTTCTAGATTTTATTCAGACTACAGCCATCATTATGGCTGGGCTGGTCCAAGGTAAAATTGGCTCCAGTCTGAATGAACTAATCTTCATTGAATGAGGATTAAAGCTAATGCAGACTAGGGCAGCCCAAATTGGGCAATTTAAACTGTATTAAATAGCAAGTATATATGGCACTGCTTTTAGGAAAAAACCGTCCTTAGGAATGCAGATAAGCATTGCAAATGTCAATCCCAACAATGGAAACTCAACTGGGTTTTTCCAACACAACAGAGGCTATCAGGCACAAAGTAAAACTTTTACAAAGTCAACAATACCTCACGGTGACTAAGTATCTCTCAAGTCACTCATTAGCAGGGATCCTGGTTTTCTCTGATTAAAAAAAAATTTTTTTTCAGATTAAAAAAGTAACCCCAAATCTACATTTTTCCATGATTAAAATGAAACACCACTGTTTCATTTTAATTACAGAAAATGTGGATTTGGGGTCCTTTTTTAAATCTGAAAATGGAGGATTTTTTTTAAATCAGAGAAAACTAGGATTCCTGCTCAAAAGTGCTCATTAGAGCTTCTGGAACAGCACTTCAGATAACTGTCAGTAGGTTTGCAACAATATAATGGTGCTTAGGCAGACTTATTTTTGCCTCCTTATGCAAATGCTAAGCACATAAGCTCACACACAGGCTGCAAATTGGGTCTGTTAAGGGGCTGTCAAGTGTAAAGACTGTGTAATGCCAGTGCCCCCTGCCGTGATGGTCAGTGATCATCTATTAACCTTTAATTCCAATTAAAATTTGATTCTAACTATGTAATGCGAATCAGTTAACACAGTTTAGAAAACAGTGAGCACTTCTACAAATTTCCATAAAGGTTAAGCATTTAGTTCATCACAAAGTGAAATCAGTGGACAAGAGAATCCAGCCTTTAAAAAGCAGAGATGAGAAGTCAGACAAGATGGTGTAATGAAAGGGAGAGGCACAGTAAGCATCTTTCTTTGGAGTCTTACATCACTTGTATTATGTTTTCTGGGACAGTATTTAGGGACTCCGCAAGAACAGGGTCCTACTGTGCTCAGCACTGTTCAAACATAAATGTGGTACAATGTCCTTGCCCTGAAGATAACACAATCTAGATAGGCTAAGAATACAGCATGTATGCAACTTTTACATGCACAAATATAATGTATGAGTAGAAGCACAAATATAATGTGCGAGTAGAATGAACAAAGTGGTGGCCTGAAAACAATTTTAAAAAAAATATTTGAATGAGAAGTTTTTAGGGTGGAATTAGGGGAAAAATTCAGGAAAAAAGAAGGGACAGTAAAAAGCAGACTGAAGTGGAGAGTGGGCAGTGGGAGAGATGCAGTGAGAAGAGGTAGGGAGCACACAGAATGAGTGGAGTAGGACTGAGGTGTGAAACCTGCAGCAGACAGGGCAAGAGAGAGTTGGAGTATACAGACAAGCAGTCAGGGGATGAATATGGATGCTGGGGCTGTTGCATCAGGAAATAAGACTATTTGAAGGGATAAAGGAAGTTGCACAAAGCGGCCTGTCCTGGAGATAGTGAGAAGCAGGACCGGGAAGCCCCACCCATGGGCCTCAGTGTGGGAAGAAACACTAAAATAAAGAAAGAAATGCAAAATAACCACTTACCTGCAGAAGGAGTGATGCCAGAAGACAGAAGAGAAAAGCCCGTGCAGTTTACAAGCCATGCCTTTATGCAATTAAGGCCGGCTGGTGATGTCATAAGGACGTACCAGCCGGCAGGGATAAAAGCAGCCGCTGGCAGTAGGGAGGGGAGAGCCAGTGAGGAGGCAGAGGCTCTCCATGCTGGCAACAGGCAGAACCAGCACACACAGGGAGTGCCTAGATATTGGGCGGCTGGGGAAGCAGCGAGAGCTCCCTACACCATGGGCACTGAGATTGAGCCCCGGGAAGGGTGGAACACTGGGAGTGACTTCCTTCTTGTGTCATTAAGGAGGTTCATTAGGGAAGACACCAAGTGGCGGTGTGGCCAATTCGGTGAATGCAAAGAAGAGGTGAAAACCAACCTTGGGGAAGTGGAGGTCTTCCCACTCGAACACCCCAGGTACCAGGTCAGGGAGCTGGGCTAGGGGGCGGAAGGAAGAGAGGGACCCCACAGGACCAGCATCAGGGGAGAACTGCCAAGTTCGGGCAGGTGGGCTGGGAAAGCTGACCGGTAGGATACCGGACAGGAAGACCCCTTTTCAGGTCCTTTTCTCTTTATTTCTTTTTCTTCATTTTATTTCTTTACCCCTGCTCAACAGGGGCACACTTAAGCCCCAAGAAGAGAGCCAACCAGCTCAAAGGGGATCTCAGGCCCGGAATTTGGGCTGGCTAAGTATCCTTCTCCAAGGAGAAAAGGGGATACCACAGGGCATAAGGAAAAACCACACTGGAGCGGCAGCTGAGACAAAATCTGGCGCCCTGCTGGAGGTTGGTGTAAGGCTGGGGTATAGGGGAGGTATAGCCCCATGAACACCCTGCAAGTGGAGTGGTCATCCCTGAGGGGAGTTTCGAGGCTGAACCCTACACTGACATAACATTTAAAGACATGGCAGGAGAGTTCGGGGAAGGCCAGCGGGACAACTGAAGCCCACCTCAAGGAACTCACGAAGCTAGAAAGCATACACCTTCTGCTGTCCGGGCCAAAGTGGCCTGCGAGCAGGCATTCGAAGCCAGGTGGGCGCAGGGCCTTATTAAGCACACGGAGGGAAAACTCAAATAATGAACATAAATTCCTTCTTACTTAGAGGGAATATATCTCTGTCCCAGCATTTAAAAACAAATAAAAAATCTCAGTTGCCCCATGTCTCGGTAAAGCAGCAGTGAACTGCTTTCGTGCCTCCTGGTATAGCAAATTGTAGTACCTCTATACCCTGTCCAAGGGGTTAGATCTTGACTTCTAAAGAAACACACACTGTGGATAAATAAAATATGGCAATTAGCTAATGAGCATGAAAGATAGAGAATTAAAACATCACTTAGAAGGAAATACCAGATGAAGGATAAGTGCAGACACAAAGACAATGCACACACATACATATGTGCCTGCACGTGCTCTTCCTTTTTCTATTTTTAGAAAAGAACTGTCCTTTGTTAGTGAAAACTAATTGCAGTAACTGTTGCCTGTACACATTCAGAACAAGGGCTTGTAGTGTTGCTTTGTGCAAGACAATTTTCCAGCTCTGTGATCAGAATGTTTTGCATCTTGGACTGCATTTTTAGTCTTTTTTCTTCCCTCAATCCCAAGTGAATTAAGGTTCTGGTCCTATGAACTGTACACAAGCAAGAAGTTGCATTAAACTTAGCCTATACTTAGGGATCTCCATAAATTGTACTGGAAGTGCCCCCTGCAGCAGTTCCTTTAATGTTTTTCTTTTCACCTTTTGCCCCCCCTCCTCAGCATCTGATTGGCTGCTGGCCGTGGTGTTTGCCACTGATCTCCTTTGAAGCAAAAACTGCAGCAGATTTAAAACCTTCACCAATCAGGTGGTGGACGGGGTGGGGCAAGCGGTGACGTGAAAAACATTAAAGAAGTCACTGCAGGGGGCACTTCTGCTGTGATTTAGAGGGATCCCTATCTATAATGTAACCTCATATCTAGGTGTTTGCTGGGTCGGGATCCAAGTGCTAACGAAAGAGGCCTGATTGAGAACCTTGAGAATTAAGTTTAGTGTCTAGCTACAAAATGGATTCCTAGGACAGGCAGTGGTGATGGAAGTTTCTTCCATTCTACCCTAGTGGGATACCTGGAAGCAAATCTGGAAGGATTATCTTTAGACTTTTAGGAGCAGTTTCCAGCATGGTTTTTCTGTGGAGACTGCCTTAAAGGGTGGCAGCTGTGACCCCAGTCTTTATGATACAGTTAAAAAAAAACACGTCCCCCCTGCCCTTAAAAAGCTCAAAGGGTAGAAATGCTCTGCCTCCTCTTGCTGTTAGGGAATGCTTCTTATATGCAGCAGTTACATTTGACCTCTTTATTTGACATAAGAAATTAATTGGATTCAATTTCTTTCTTAAAGTAACCAGAATATCTAGCTGACATGTTGGAGTCTGCTGGCATGCAGCTCCACTGATACACAAATTCATGAGACAGTGTTAAACTGAATGCAATGGAATGTATACTTTAGATGAATTTGCATCTCTGTTTCCTTTGTATAAATACATATCTTATTTTCTAATGCCAAGCAAACATCTAAATCTGTGTGTAAATTGGAGAACCTTGATCAAAATTCCTTTCCTGGCTAGGATGCCCATTGAAATAAATGGAGGTGATGTGATTTTTATTTGTAAGGATTTCAAAATCAAGTGGTATTTTGAGCTGCTTAACATTTGGTTGTCAGGTAAATGGTAAAGACCATTTAAGTCAGTCAAACTATTCAGGAAGGATCATTTTGTGATTGTCTGTAATCCAATCAGAAGAAGGGTTGCTTTACTGACATTTTTGTTTTGGCATTACAGATTGGGACGAATGTGCATTTCCTTCAGAGAATGACTGCTCCATGTATGCTGAGTGTATCAACGCAATGGGCTCCTACAGGTGCCGATGCAAGACAACCATGGACACCAATCCGTCTCGCCCTGGAAGAAACTGTGAAGGTGAACAAGAGAGTTGTATTCAGTTTCATTTATTTGGCAAGGGCTTTCTCCCTCCACTTTATTTTCTAACAGTATTCAACATTCACCCAGTGGGGATAGTGTGCACAATGCCTTCCAGTTGTATGCAAGATGAGATCCCTAAGCCAAAGCACGCATTGCCTAATATCACCAAATACTCAAGGCTCTGATACCAACCACCCTCTTTCCAGGAGCAGAGCATGGGATAAGTCTCCCTGTGGAACCTCCTAATGCCACTTCTTAATCAGCCAAAAGAGTGGCCTGGCCTAGACTAATTTGAGGCATTTTTTCCTTTTCTGATAATCCTAGAGCTAAGTGCCTTTCCTATGAAAATGTAAGTCCTGCTGACTGGAAGACCACTGGCTGATATTCAGTTAAAGGTTCAATGGGATCTAGGCTGTGATCCTAACAATCACATCTCTTGCCATAACACACATGCATGGCAGGAGGCATGATTGTGGGATCAGGAATCAGATCCCAGTCTGGTGCAGGGGGAGTCTGGGATTATGATTACTGCTCCCTTTGGACTCTCAGGTAGCAAGCCAGGTGCCTGGTGCTCCCATGTCTGGGAGCTCTGTTCAGTTGATTGGCACTCCCAGACGTAGGAGCACATCAGAGCCCTTGGCTCCACAGCAGCCAGGGTGAGGGTGAATTTATACCCAGCATTGGTGTAGACCTTGTAAAGGAACACCTTGAGAGGCTGGACAACTTCAAGTCAGCGGGTCCTGACAGATTGCACCCCAGAGTACTTAAGGAGCTGGCAGGAGTCATAGCTCAGCCACTGGCAAAGATTTTCAAAAACTGGTGCTAAGGTGAAGTACCTGAAGACTGAAAGAAGGCCAGTGTGGTGCCCATCTTCAAGAAAGGGAGGAAAATAGATTCAGGGAACTACATGCCAGTCAGGTTGACCTCAATCCCTGGAAAGATTTTAGAAAAAATCATCAAACAGACCATTCTTCACAAGCTGGCTGATGGAAACATCCTGAGAGACAGCCAGCACGGGTTTGTTGCGGGTAGGTCTTGCCTGACCAATCTCATCTCCTTCTATAACCAGGTGACATATCACCTGGACAAGGGAGAAGAGATTGATGTCATATTGGACTTTAAAAAAGCCTTTGATCTGGTATCCCATGATCTCCTCTTGAAAAAATTGGCCAACTGTAGCCTCAGCTACATCATAGTCTGATGGCTGGGGAATTGGCTCCGAGGCCGGACCCAGAGAGTGGTGGTCGATGGAAGTGAATCATCATGACACTCTGTGACCAGTGGTGTCCCCCAGGGCTATGTCCTTGGACCTGTTCTCGTTAACATCTTTATCAATGACATGGATACTACTGTCAGAAGTGGACTGGCCAAGTTTGTTGGTGACACCAAGCTTTGGGGTAGAGCATCCACACCTGAGGATAGGCTGGTGATCCAGGCTGACTTGGATAGGCTGAAAAAGTGGGCAAATACAAACCTGATGACATTGAATATTGACAAATGCAAGGTACTCCACCTTGGAGAAAACCCTCGTAGCATGCTTATAGGCTCAGCAGTGCTACACTCGCTAAAACCATTGCTGAAGGAGACTTGGGTGTCATGACTGACCACAAGATGAACACGAGCCACCAACGTGATGCCGCAGCTGGTAAAGTGAACAAAACTCTGGCCTGCATCCATTGATGCTTCTCAGGTAAATCTCAGGATGTCACCCTCCCGCTGTACTCAGCCTTGGTGAGGGTGTAGCTGGAGTACTGCATCCAATTCTGGGCTCCACAATTCAAGAAGGATGTGGAGAAGCTTGAGACAGTCCAGAGGAGAGCCACGTGCATGATCAGAGTGCAAGAGAATAGGCCCTATGAAAAGAGGCTGAGAGCCATGGGACTTTTCAGCCTGGAAAAGTGCAGGCTCAGGGGTGACCTGGTGGCAGCCTATAAGTACGTCAGTGGTGTACATCAGGATCTGGAGAAATGTCTGTTCACCAGAGCGCCCCAAGTTATGACGAGGTCCAATGGTCACAAACTCTTCCAAGACTGTTTTAGGCTAGACATAAGAAAAACTTCTTTACTGTCTGAGCCCCCAAGGCCTGGAATAAGCTCCCTCCAGAGGTGGTGCAAGCACCTCCTCTGGACTCCTTTAAGAAGTGTTTGAATGCTTATCTTGCTGGGATCCTTTGACCCTAGCTGGCTTCCTGCCGTCGGGGTAGGGGGCGGGACTCGATGATCTCCCGAGGTCCCTTCCACCCTAATGTCTATGAAATCTATGAAATAGCTGGGAGGGCTGATCAGCTGACTGGCACTTCCAGCCATGGGAGTGCACCAGTCTTGAAGAGCTGTGATGCACTTAGAATCATAGAAAATGAGGGTTGGAAGGAACATCAGGAGGTCATCTAGTCCAACCCCCTGCTCACAGCAGGACCATACCCAACTAGATCATCCCACCCAAGGCTTTTTGTCTTGCTGTGTCTTAAAAACCCCCTAGGATGGAAATTCCACCACCTCTCTGGGCAACCTATTTCAGTGGTTTACTACCCTCCTAGTGAGAGAGTTTTTCCTAATATCTAATGTAAACTTCTCTCACTGCAACTTCCTCAGGTGACCTGTTGGTGCTGGCTGCACATGCAGTTTAAGGTGTGATGGGAACCAGTCACAGTTATATATATTTTGTGTAATAACTTTGTTGCTTATTCCCTATCTTATCACACCATTAATTGCATGACCATGTGTTTGGGCTACTACTTAAGACATGATTAACATGTTAATTATATCTAAAGTGTAATGTCTGTCTGGGGCTGAAGAGAGAGACCAAGAGCTGAATCTGGATCTTTCTACAACTCAACACAGTACTAAACATAATGTTAACACCTGTCTTGAGTATCATATTTGCTAAAAGGCATTAGCAAAATATGAGTCTTGTTGCCATTAAAATGGCAGATAAATGACAGATAAATAAAATAAAATACAGATTGCTATAATGTTCTTCTTGCTTGATTTAGAACTTCCATGTCATGTGAAAATGTTGTTGCAGGTGAAATTGTAAACCCTGTGACTGAAACAATGCCCTCAGGTGCATCAAGGATTACAGAAATACCTCCTGAAACAAGCACTGCATTGTACGCTTCTCCAGCAAATACTGAAATGAGAACAATTTTTCCTCTCCGTTCCAATACAAGTACCACATTAAATGTACCCCATGGGCTGCCATCAAGTGGCATGCAAGCATCAGATAGTCATCTTTCCACCCAAACTCCTCCAGCAGCTTGGAGAAAGGGCATGGCTTCTTCAATTGGTTTTGGCAGGGACAGTAGCACAATGGGTATGGTGAGGGAAACAACCATGGGAACACCAACCATGGTAACAGAGCAGTGGAAGACTGTAAACATGCTAATTGAAAAACCCACGAGAAAGACTATTACTGGTGTACCACAGCACCTGGCTACTACTACAGGTGCTTCCACAGGTATAGCTGGGCAAGAACATCACAATTCACCACCATCCATATTGTCCACTACTGCAAGAAATCAAACCTTCAGAGACCGACATGCCCATCTCCAGCTTCCTGGAGCTAGTTCTCAGGACTATTCCAGTACAACTTTTCCCATTACAGAAAATGTTGGAGTTCATAAGCTAAATTCTACAGTTGATAAAGAGATAGGCAGAGAGAACAACACTTGGTCTGAGAAATACCTGAAAGAATCCTTCTCAGTGTCAACCACACGGCCTGACTTCTCACCTGCTTCCAATACGATGAACTTCCTGACCACAGATTGCAGTGAGTATACTCAACACTGTCCTCCACTCTTTGTTACTGGACTACTGGACTGTATGAGAAGAAAGATATCAGTTAGAGCCTGGAAAGATGTATAGTTCTGTACTGGGGAATGGGAGGGAACTGACCAAATGGAGATATTTTTTCTTCTTTCTGGAATTGGTGTCAGTTTTAGGTGGCTGTTTCTAAATAAGCAGATCAAGATAACTGCGCCTTCAAATACTATTCCAGAAGTTCTATCAATGACTGACTTTTCAGAAGTCTGTTTTTACAAAGCCCATAGGGTGCATCATGTGACACTTAAAATACTGCTCTGTTGAAAATACTGATGCTAGGTGGCATCTCCACACAAATCTTTGATTCTCTCTCCTGCTGTGGTCGGCCACAGAAGCAGGAGCATATAGGGGCTATGAAAACTCTTTTGACACATATGGGAAGCATTTTCCTGGCACAGACATTTGCAAGAGAGCCCTTGGCTGGGGAGAATTCCAGTGGGGATAACCTGACCTTGCAGTTCCTTCAAATTCCCAGCGAGGCCAACCAAAGTGTCTGGCACCATTTTTGCGATGCCCCCCCACTCCACACACCTCTGATTGGCCAAGGAGATCTGGAAGTCCTGCTCTTCCCTGGAGGTCATCTGTCAATCTCCATGGAGAGGCGGGACTTCCAGGGCCCCTTGGCCAATCAGAAGCATGAGGGGGGCTGCTGTGCTCTGCCCTGAAAGTCTTCCTCCTTCACCTCCCTCCCATACTTTAGGACACCAGGGCTTCCTGTCCGTTTGCAGCTCCCTTCCTCCCCCCCCCCCGCCCTTTGCTGGTCATTTTCCTGCTTTTTTTGTGGTCCCTATGTTTTTTTGCAAAATTACCAAATTCACAGTTTCTATGAAAATTATTCAGCTTATCCTAACTTCATTTCATTGGCTTCTCTTTTATTTTTTTCTCTTATTCCTAAATCTTTTCCATCACTCATACCAGCCTTTTCTGTGCCATTGTCTTCCTCCTGCACTAGGGTCTCTCACTTCTTGGAATGTCTCTCTTCACATTTGCCCAGGTCCTGTCTTTTCTCTGTGGACTGGACCCAGTGGCAACATGTAGCGGGTGCACGGGGGTGCATGTGCATCTTCTGAGAGCGCCGGTGCACCCCTTGACAGGCCACGCTCACCGCTTAGGTGATGGGCAGGGGGACAGGAAGGAGCACTGGCGCCCCCCCTGTGAGCACCGGCTGGGGAATGGAAGTGGCCACTTTGTGATCGGCTGTGGGGGGTTCCCCCCTCCCCCCATTGTCTTTCTCCTGCATGTGCATCTCTCCCATTGGTGAGATTGGCGCCAGAGAGATTGGCACCCTGACTAAGGTGGCAATAGTCACCCATGACTGGACCTCCTTGGTTCTCACATTGTTTCCTGGAAATTCTCTTCTACAGCTTCTACTCTTCTAGTTCCTTGAGATGCTGCTTCATGGAGCATGTAGAGAGCATAGGTTTCTCCTCTTTCCCCTTTTCTTTTCGTTCTTTCACATTCTTATTGGGTTTGGGAGTTGAACGACATTTTTATTTGACCTAAAATGAAGTTCTGCTTTTTCCCCACCTGCTTAAGACTTTTTTTAAAAACCAAAGCATTGCTTCAAAACAAAATGTCAGAACAATTCATTTCTAATATGCTAAAGGATTTCATTTTTACTTTTTCAGTTTCTTTACTGTCCTTTTCCAGCTAAAACAAATCAAAAGATTTCTGCACAAATTGACCTAAATCTGTGGGGGGTTTTGTGAAAATGTATAAACAAAAAGAAAAAAAACCCCAAAATAATTTGATCAGCCAAAGGTGGAGGCAGAAAAGAGCCAGCTGCTCGCTATGATCAGCACTTGAAGCAGATTCCTCATAGCAGTATGTGTTGGTCACAAGGAGGAAGGAAGGAAATCTCTGTGGAGTGTATACAGCTCTAGGGATACAAAGTACATCCCTATGGGCATGTCTACACTTGCTAGTAATAAACTCCAATGCATATCATGCCAGAATTTATTGCACCCAAGTGCCAAGTTTACATGTGTGTCCAGGACTGTAGCATGTTGAGCTAGGTTGGAGCAGCCCTGGCTGGCAGAGGGCCTGGGGAGCCAGCCTGCCAGCATGGGGCTAGTCTGATCTTGCTCAACGTGCTATGGAGGGGCTGGCTGGGGCATGAGGGTGCTCCAGTGTGTGGCTAGCCGGCAGGCAGTTTGCACATTGAAGCATCCTTGTGCCCCAGCCAGACCAGTCAGTGTCTCCAAGGGCATTGCTGGAAGAACTCTGCTGCAGGATAGTCCTTGTAAATTTGTAAACTTGCAGCAGAGTTAATTATTTTACTGTGGAGATAATTAGGCAGCTCTGCGATAAAGCTCTCATGTAGCTGTGCCCAGTGATGGAAAACATGCCCTGGAACTGAGCCAGTCTTACCCTCTTCTTACTCACCATGCATAGCCTGTAATAGTAGGCAAGATGGCATACCTATAGGCCTTTGTATAATACTGAAAATTAGTTAAGGAAGGATCATGGCCTTAAACCAGTGTTTCCCAGACTTTTGATACCAGGGCCACACTTTTTTCTGGATTAAAGTTGGTAGTACACTTCTCTGAATGTCACAGCACCTCAGTTGAAAAGTGCTGAAATAGATTTACATTCAGAAAAGATCTGGAGGGGGCCTTTGAGGCTCAAAAACATTGCTGCTCTAGCTGGTACCACTTATGGGTGGCTGGGTTAGGGCCTCACCCTGGTGTACCCTACTTTTTCCGCTGACTGTGCCACCCGACCCCTGGTCTGTACCTCAGGGGCTAAGGGCATCCACATGCCTGCCTGCAGCAGGACCAATGGCTGGGAGCATGGGGAAGGCTGGCACAGGGGCCATTTGGGGTCGGGAAGTGTGGGGGAAGGCAGCAGCAGCAGTCACAGGTGCAGTCACATGTGCTGCTGGAGTAGCTGGGGCAGACACAGGGTGCCAGGCAGGGGAGGAGAGCGTTTACCCTTAACAGGATCTTGTGGTGCATTGCCTTCACTCCTGTGGCATGCTAGTGTGCTGCGGCATACCCTTTGGGAATCACTGCTTTAATCTTTTCATAACCAATGCTTTGAACAAGGCTGATTTCTTGAGAGTCTCTTCTGGAGGTTCAAGAGAAATGGAAGACCCATGCAGAGCAAGAGTCTCTAAGCTCCACTGATCTACCATTTAGATTTAGATGCATTCCTCTCCACTGCAGGATGGAACAAGCCTGCTTTGAGAGCTGATTTTAAACTGAGATGATAGTTTTCCCACCAAAAGGTTTGATAGGTGGTGGTTCTCTTTTCTTCCCAGTACCTGCCACAGCTCAAAGGATTATTCTCTACAATGTGAGTAGCACCAGCTTTCATGCAGCATGGTCCACAGAATCTACGCAGAATCCTGTTTTCCGATTTCTACTGCTTCGTGAAGATCAGCTGATATGGGAAACTAAAACTCGCAGCAGACACTTGACAGTGACAGGACTGGAACTTGGGGTCTTTTACACAGTCACAATCGGGACAGAAGTTTGTATGAAGGAAACTAAATCAGCACATCTGAAAGTAAAGACCGGTAATTTTATTTAGAAACAAATTTGTAATTGGACTTTACTGCTGTTGAAGTCTATAATGCAAGCTGGCATTTAAGAGAGGTCTGGGTAGGGGCTTGTTTAAAAACAGTGGACTGACAGTGAATCCAGTTGTAACAGTACTATAAAGTCTGCCCTGAAGCTTGGTACTGAAATGATTCTGTTGATGCAATCATATCTTTGGGAGCACTGCCCTTCCCAGCCACGGTCATATGACTTCCCTCAAGCAACTACACCAATAGCTTATGTGAAAAAATAATAGCAGGACATTCATTTAATGTGTTTTTAGTTTGCCTTGATGTAACACAGCAGCTGGAAACTGGACAGGCATTATATTTGTGCCAGGTAAAATGCCTCTTTCCTGGAACAAAAAGCTAGCATACAGGCATTAAGGTGTTTTCTTCATGGAAGGAGGCGAGCTCGCCCATGAAAAAGTGCTAGCACTTCCCATCAGCAACATCTCGAGAGAGAAGTTTTCTAGTATGGCATATAATGCTTGTACATTTGTCTCAGTATCCCTAGGGCTCCTGTTAGCTTACAGTCCTTTGCTTTCCCTCCCACCCCACCAAGGGAGAAAGGAAGAGTGCACTGGCTTGCTAATGGCTTGCCAAAAAACAGGCCATCAGAGTGCCCTGCAGGGACCTTCCTACAAGGAGCTTGGACAGTGCTGAAACTGCTCAAGCCCTGGCACCTTCTCCTGACTTTTTAATAGTGCTTTGGCCCCTTCCTACTATTTAAAGGGCAGTAGAGCTTCCTGCTTGAAATTCTTGGTGCTCAGATAGACCACCTGTCCATGTCCTATGAGCAGAACCAAGACCATGTGACCAGAGAACTCTCTCTAGGCTGCCAGTGGTCCATGAATCACAATCTGTGAAATAATTCTTCTCAATAACTTTCTTTTAATTTTGCAGCTGCTCAAAAACTTAATGGAACAGTAAAACTAACAAGTGTGGAATATGTTCCAGGCTTTAGCAATGCAAGTAGTGAAGAGTATCAAAACTTTACACGGCTGTTTTTCAATGAAGTAAGTTGCTGGAAATGGGGCTTGATAAGATGAGGAATGTCAGTGAGTAGTCTGCACTATCTCTCTCTATATGCATGGGTTGAGAATTCACTTCCTGAATTGCAGCAACATGGAGCAAGTGGGGTGCAGCTGTTGGGGCAAAACAGCTGGATTCAGGAGCGTGGGGTTGCATTCTCGGTGCTCTCTGTTTCAGTTTATCTATCAGCTGCATGAGGAACATTGATGGAACTGAGCTTATTTATGGGGTGTTGTAAGGTGTTAATTGATGTTTGTGCAGCACTTAGAAATCATTGAACTGCATGGCTGTATGTAAATGCAGAGTATTACTAGGATTACCCTTTCTTATGTGCACTGGTCAGACATGTTTTTATTATCCTGTTTCATATCCATTTATAACGAGAGAGCCATTTTTCCTCTTCTGAATCACTTTTTATGCTACATTTAAGTATGGCACAGGACATCAAACCATATTGGAATACTATAATTCATAGGGATTTTACAGGGAGGAATTACTCTCCTTTTACTTGTCAGCCAATACATCAGTTGTTTGTTCTTATTGGTCCTTTTGGTGTTTGTTAAACAAATAACCAGGTCTATTAAAAAGCGTGGGGCTTGTTATTTTTGCTGTAGTGTATTCCCATTTGTCTGTTTCCTTTTACGCATCTACATTACAGAGAGCTATCTGAGGGGAGGGGAGATCGAGGATGATAAATCTATGATTGATTATTCTAGAACCTTTTATTGAACTACTGCAAAGGACTTGCATGCTTTACAACTGACTGCTAACTTGGTACACAATTATCTCATAAATCATCTGTGAAACACACAGCCATCCCTGGACACAAAAAAATGGCAATATTGCAACTGTGCCATTTTTTTGTGTCTAGGTTCAGAATAGAAAGTGAAGGTTCAAAATAGAAAGTGAAAAATGCGCTAAGCAGCATGCATCATCTCATTTGGTAGAAAAAAACTAATATAAGGTCCCTGTTTCATACATTTTTAGATATAAAATAACTTTCCCATTATTAGTCTGCAACTTCTCTAGCTCCCAGGTTTCTTGACCCCAAACTGACACATCCTAGCCATAAAATGAAAGTGACATGCTTATGCAAAGGGAAAATGCAGCAATTAAGCACAGCCCTCCCTTCCATTCATCACTGTTTTGTGTCAGAATACTTTGGAATACTGAACCTTGATCAAAACCTTTTGTGTTTTAATACATGGATAAAATTAAACATATACTTGTTCATAGAACATAAAGTCAGTTTCCCTAAACCATTGATGCAAACAGTTAAAGAAAATGTGTAAAAATATCATGTAGAAGAATGAAAGGAAGATTGGCAGCAATGTTAGTCACAGCCACAGCACTTATATTTCCTTATTTTCTGCCTGAAACAATTATTCCCTACAACTGGCCAGATGAAGGATGAGGGCTTTCTCTCTCCTTTTGAACCATTAGTTATGGGCCACTGTGCGAGGTAAAATACTCTACAGTGTCTTGTGACAGGGCTTTTGTTTCTATCAGCCCAAGAAGTGAGATTCTAGAAAAATATTTTTAAAAAAGATATTAATGTTTTTTCTTTTAATGGTGTAAAGCCCAGACCACTGACTTTTTAAAGAGAAGTCTGTGGTCCTCGTTAGATCAACTTTGCTAGAAGATTTCTTTGTATCCATGGTAGTTTGAGATTTATTTATTTTTTTGCATTATATCTTCACAGTCCCCAATTTTTCTTTTCTTCTATTTTGTAAATCATTGTACTTTTTAAGCAACTTTGGATTTTTAGGCTAGTATCTCGCAGTGCTTGAAATATTTTTTGCTATTGGAGAGAAAGAGGGAGGAATATTATTGTTCATGGAAGAGCATGGAAATTAACATGATATAGAAACCCAAGTGCAAGGATAGCATTGTTGTAGTCCCTACTAGCTTTCCCATGATCTCTTGATGGCAAAGCACCTTACATCACTGAGCTGGAAAGGATATTCCAATTTCTGTGCACTTTGGTCTTGCCTTTCTGCTGAGACAGCCAGAGATTATATCAGTCAGGACTCATCTACACAGGAGCTCTCAAAAAAATTAAAGATGTGAATTTACAGTGAATTAGTCAAACCACATTAAATCTCTGTGTAGACATGCTTCTTTAGAATTAAAATGGCCTTAATTCAATTGAGCTCAATTCATTCCCAAGGTAATGTAAAACCAATCTAATTAAGACCACTTTAATACTGAACAGGCATGTCCACACAGGCATTTATGCAGTTTAACTAATCTTCTGTTAAATTTACAATTCTAGTTGGGCTGACCATATGGAAGTCCCAGAAATCCAGGATATCTTCCAGAAAATCTGGGACATTATGTCCCCCCCTTTCACTCTCACCAGGCAGCAGGGGTGGGGGTGAGGGTGGGGCTGCATGCAGGGCAAGCAGGGGTGCCTGTCTGCCCACCTGCAAGGTGCTCTGTACTGCTCCAATGCCCAGCCAGATTGTGCCCCATGGCCCTGTGTTTCCAGGATGCTCATTATAATTCTCAGCATCTGGTCAGGACCAGCCTCTGAAATCCAATACTGTCCTGGCTAAAATGCTACATATGGTCACTCTGCCTCTGGTGTCTCTGAATATGGTTATACTAGCAGTTTACTGCGGGGTCTGGGAGCAGGGCTTTTATCCCCCAATAACTGCATGCAATAAGTGGGATCTTAACTGAGGTAGGTTACCTTTTTTTTAACTGAGGACCAAGCCACTATGTGCTGGGCTTCCATTTACCAGAGGAAAAGAGTGGGTATTCAATTTGTCCAGTAGCCTGTGTATGGTAAAGCCTTACCTCCTTTTACTCAATGGGGAAATTGTTTGCATGTCTGTATATCCACACACAGACATATTGCTCAAGATCTATTACTAGGTGGCTATGAACTTGACCATTACCCTTCTGAAATTACAGCTGCTCTACATAATGACACACATTGCTCTGAGCCTCTTTGTTTCATTGACCCCTGAACAGTACCAAACTTCCAGCTATGCTACTGTGGCACCATTAGTTCAATTAGCATGTCAGTCTGGCTTCGCCGGCTTTTCCAGGGACTTCACTGTGGGTTAACCTAGTTCTAGGGTGTCTGGCTTACCAGGGGAGGGTTTCCCTACTCTGTCTGTAGGCCTCAGTGTTTACCACCAATTTCAGCCTGTCTCTTGGCACTTTTGGCACTCATGTACCTTTTTGTATTTCTGTTTGCATATTGCTGCTCTTTTCCTTTGTAAACCAAAGGAACTGTAGATAAACTGTACATCCTGAGAAAGAGGGTGTTTTTTTAAATGTTGGTAGAAAAAGCTGAGCGATTAGAGGCTTTGTTTCCCCTTCCCCTTTGTAATTTAATAAATTATTTCCTTTAAAATAGACGGTTTCTTTTCTTCCTCTCCAGATAACAGTCTCAGTTTTATATCTTTAGGGTGTGGTAGTGTATTGTTATGTATTGTATATGCAACCATACCAATAAACAGTTTAGTAGTGTCACCTAGTGGCTGACTCTGGGTGTAGAGAACATAATCATGCCATTTTCCAAGTTCTTACCTCTGCTTTGTTCAGAATAATACAAAGAAAAAAATAGCTAAAATAAAAGTGGGTCCACAAAGCAGACCTGAGAAAGTTAACTGGAGTGAAGTGGGGAGAGGACCCAGTCCCCTGGTGGGACCATATAAGATCTGTTGGAGTCTTGTGTCTAAGTCTAGTATAATATGCAAGCCCTACCCTCTGGATTCACCTTACAAGAACAGTTAAGTCAGGGGCAGGCAATTATTTTGTGTGGAGGGCCACTTGCTGAGTTTTGGTAAGCCATCAAGGGCTGCATGATAGGCAGCCAGGGGCAGATAAATATTCATTTTCTAAATTTTTTAGGGGCCTCACGGGCCAGATAGAATGGCCTGGTAGGCTGCATCCAGCCCCTGGGCTGCATTTTGCCCACCCCTGAGTCAAGTGAATAAGGCTAAGGGGCTGAGTTAAGCCATGTCTTCAGCCATAATGCACTTCATAGAAGAGGTGGGCTAGTGGGAAGGGAGAAGTAAATTGTAACTTGTCTAGAGATGTTGACATTTAAGGCCTTGTTACATGGTAAATTTAGGGGGCTTCTGAAGCTCTTAACCCCTGGATTGGCTACATGTTAACACCTTTAAGTAGCTTAAAGCGTTCATTGTGTGTCTTAAAGTTACACCACTCCAGAGCAGGATTATCTTTAATCCCCCTAATTCTGCTTCTGTTCCATTAAGGTGTGGCCACTTTCCACAGCTGTTCTGCCCATGTTGAAGTCCTCCAGCATCCCAGAATGGAGTGGTCCCTCCTGAGTCAGGGTGAGCAGGACACCAGGGCACAGCAGGGCCAAGCACAGCACCTTGCCACCGAGGGATGTCTGGCAGAGCTAGTGCTGCAGCCCTGAAGTACCTGGTGGCCACAGTTCCACAGCCATCCAGACTATCTTGCTGCTTCTGCCAGTGGCAGTGTATGGGGGGTGGGGGCAAGTTCCAGAGGAAAAAAGTATCAGGCCCCTCGGAGCTTAGGCAGTGGCCAGCCAGCTAGCAGCCTGGTAAGCAGCAGTGTGTGTGGGGGGGGGGGAGTGAGGGGGGAGCTCTGGAGGAAAAAATAATGTGAGAGTTGGCTGGGACTTTAACATGTGAAAAGGCACCATTGGAAAGGAGGGAAAGGGCAAGGCCAATTCCAATGGCATCCTTTTACTCAATAAATGACCTTGTCATTACTAACACTATCTTCAGACAATATGGCAAGTACAAAACAACATGGCAACATCCCCACTCAAAGCAATGGCACCTTCTCACCTACATCATTGTAAAAGCATGTCATCTAAAAGATGTCCATATCACATGTGTCATGAGAGGACCAATCATCATTTAGTGAGATGAATCATGTCCATCAGAGCTGTGTTGAAACACTGAAAGCAACCCAAATCAGTCCAAAGACAGTACAACATCAAATGCCTTCACACCCCTAGATACCATGAAGCCCTCCCAACATATCTCAGCAAGAAACTCACCAGTTTTACGATTGAAAATGATCACACTAGTGTTGGGGAAGATTGGCAAGCTCTAAAAGAGACCATCCATGAGGCTTTCATGGAATCAATTGGCTTTATCACTTGATGGCATCAGGACTGGTTTGATGAAAACAATGTTGAGATCTAAGCCATTCTCAATCAGAAAAGAAAAGCTTTCTGTGACTGGCAAAACCATCCTATGTCTAGTCAGAAGCAGGGAACTTTGTGAGAGTTTAAAGCTGAAACCCAAAACGAATGATGGGAAGAGGAGGTAGAAGAAATCCAACAATTTGTTGACAATCATGACATGCAGAGCTTCTTCAGTGCAATCAAGGCTGTGTATGGACCAAATCCTTCCAGACTCACCCTGCTTAGTTCTGAAGACAGCAGTATAAACTTCAAAGACAATGAGTTCATGAAAAACTGATGGAAGAAGCACTACCAAAAGCTCCTGAACTGAGAATTGACAGTGACTGATGAAACCTCCGAATACATCCCACAGCATCCAGTAAGGGAAGCACTTGTCAGTTAATTAACCTCTGAAGAAGTCCACTAGGCAATAAGGGAGGTGAAGAACAACACAGCATCTGGCCCTGAAGACATGCCGGCTGATGTCTTCAAAGTTGGTGGGGAAACTATGCCTCAAAAGCTCCACACAGTTTCTTAAAATCAGGAACACTGAGGAAATTCCTGCTGACCTAAGGAATGTCAATATTGTCAACATTTAAAAAAAAAGGGAGATAAGTCTGACTGTGGAAACTATCAAGGTTTTGCCATCCTTTCCATCTTTGGGAAGATCCTCACTTGAATTCTGCTGAACCGGCTGCTGCCGCTTGCTGAGGAAATCTTTTCTGAGTCTCAGTGTTCCTTAATATCATCAAGAGACACCATGGTCATGATTTTTGAGGCCCAGCAAATCCAAGAAAAAGGCTGAGAACAAGACCAGGAACTGTATCCAAGCCCCTTTATTGATTTGACCGAAGCCTTTGACTATAGTCCCTTATCCCCCTGCCCCAGGAGCTTCACTCATAGCTCCCTGAAGGCTCAAGGCCCCACCCCCCTGGAGCCTCATTCCTGGCACCCTTAGTGTAACCTCAGATCTCGTGGTGAGTTTGGGCACTGCTCCAGGTCCCTGCACCTGACCTGGGCCCTGCTTCAGATCTCATGGTGAGCCTGGGCTTGACCTTATTTCCCACCAGGGATGTGGGGGCTGGGGTTGTAAGGCACCGCATACTTGCCTTTCACTGGGGAGGCAACTGGCCTAGCATTTCCAGGGACTACCCTGCCATGGGCAGCCCCACCAGACCATTCTACCCTTGCAGGGTGTAGTATTCTTTCATACCCAGGACAGGGAACCTCTTTCCATCCCCAGAGTGTTGTAAGCAGCAGCTCCAGCCAGTGATGTCCTTCTGGCTGCATGCAGCAGACTGCTGGCTCTCCTGTTCAGGATCCTGCTGTTATAGCAGACAGCTGGAGCCTGTTCCCAATCAGACAGTCCTGCCTACAGGCAGGCTGCTTTGCTGCTGCCCACCCCCTATGACTAACAGAGTGTACCCTGTGCTCTGTTATAGCTGTCCAGGGAAATGTGTCACCATCCTAAGACTCCTTCATGACCAGATGACTGCCTCTGTCTTATGCAGTGGCTCCACTATGAATCTCTTTGCCATTCGAACTGGTGTCAAGCAGGGCTGTATGACTGCATCAATTCTGTTTTCCATCTTTCTTGTGGTCATCAAGGTGTTTATCCATCATTGCCTGCTATATGGCATTGGCATCAAGTACAGGGTGGATGGGAACCTTTTTGATCTTTCCCGCCTCTGTGCCAAAACCAAAGTTACATCAGCCTTGATTGTGGAACTTCAGTACACTGATGACTGTGCTGTCATTGTGCATACTGAGGAGGACCTACAAATGGCCCTTTACTGCTTCTCTTAAGCATGCCTGGGACATGCTTAACATTGGAAAAACAAAGGTGCTTTATTAGCCTGCTTCAGGCCAGTTATCGCCCCCAATAAAGATCTTTATTGATGGACAGGAGTTGGAGAAGGTTGAACACTTTTCATACCTTGGTAGCCATCTCTCAAAAAAGGCCAGCATCAATAAGGAAATGCAGTTTAGGATCTGATGTGCCAGCTCTGCCTTCAGAAGACTGTATCACTGTATGTTCTATAAGCACAACATCGGGACACAAACAAAAGTTCTATTATATTGGGAAAAAGTAGCCTGGGACAGGTTTACATCGTGATGCCTTGTGAGAGAAGGTACACCTTACTTTGAGGAAAACCATCTTGCCCTGGAGGCAGAAAAATGACAGAAATAAAAGGAAAGGAAACAAGACTGAGAAACTTGCAATCTGACCCTCCCTTTAACCTATCTCCACTTGTGGCATCTTCCAGAGAGTCTGTGGCAATCTTCTTAGCCATCAATGGACTTATCTACAACCCTTAACTTGACCCATGGGAGTGATCAACCTCAACTGTGAGGGATTGCTGACAATGACTTCCTTGACCAGAGGCAAGTGGGGAGCAAGAAAAGAACTGTGACTGGCCTGGATGGTGGAGCTGTGTGTGGTTCTTAACAAAAACCCATGGCTAGCGCTGCTAGAGGAGCATGACAATAGGTCCTATGGTTTCCCAGTAGGTTAGTGCTTAGAGGAATTTGCTCAGGAAGTGGGAGACTGAGGTTCTAGGTTCCTTTCAATCACAGGGAGTTTGAACATACACTTCCGGCCTACTAACTACCAGACCACAAATTAGGCATTGTCCAGTCCCTTCTTCAGCCCTTCTTTTGAAGCTGAGCTATCTGAGAGAGAGATGTAGGACTAGGAGGAAGACAGATGGCAGCTTCCTTAAGAGAGGTCCTCAGTTTTTGCTTGGACTCTTACTCCCAATGTGAAAGAAACCTCCTTCCTACCTTCCATTCAATTAATATTAAATGCAAGGTGCAGTGTCTGAGCCTCAAGAGGAGGGGCCAAAGAGGGGAGTGGATAACACCATCTAGTCATGGGGTTTTGCCCAGCTACAATTTTGGGACTTATGCTTGCTCAGGCAGGCATGTACAGAGCCATGTACCTGCCCAGCTAGAGCACAGGATACTGTACATACTCAGGAACTATGTGGATCTGCACTGTATGTGGAATAGAATTGTAAACTGAAAAATGCCAAAATGGCAATCATTAAATTAAGCAAGCACCATCTGGGCACTTGAAATTAAATAGGATTCTGCCCTAAGGCTAGATACAGACATTCAAAAAAGCCGGAGGCAGAACTGATCTAAGTTATGCAGTTTCTGTAAGTGGCATAGTTTAGATAGATAGCAAACAGAATATACATTCACCTTTTGGTGGTGAGGGGAATATCTTAGACAGGGTTCCACTATTTTTAAACCAGTCTGTGTGTGCTGAACTTCTGTTCTCTTATGGGTATAGACTAGTTTCTGATCACTTGTACCAATAAAAGTATAATGTCTGTACCTGGCTTAAATGTCTGTTTTTAATGAGTTATTTGCCCAATTCCAGAGGTCATAAATTGTATAGTACTTTGAGGCTAACTGGAGGCTGTTAATTTCTCCAGTTAATGTAGGGTTATTTTCTGGCCTAGCCACTAGAAGCTAGATCCTATTCCATCTATTAGGTGCCTAATTTTGATGCTATTCATAGATTCATAGACATTAGGGTTGGAAGGGACCTCAGAAGATCATTGAGTCCAGCCCCCTGCCTAAAGAGCAGGAAGTCAGCTGGGGTCAAAGGATCCCAGCAAGATGGACATCCAAGTGTCTCTTGAAAGCATTCAAAGTAGGTGCTTGAACCACCTCTGGCAGCAGTCTATTCCAAACCCTGGGGGCTCGGACAGTAAAGAAGTTCTTCCTTATGTCCAGCCTGAAATGGTCACAGAGGAGTTTGTGACCATTCGATCTTGTCATCCCTTGGGGCGCTCTGGTGAACAGGTGTTCCCCCAGATCCTGATGAGCACCCCTGATAAACTTATAGGTGGCCACCAGATCACCCCTGAGCCTGCTCTTTTCCAGGCTGAAGAGTCCCATAGCTCTCAGCCTCTCTTCCTAAGGTCTGTTTTCCTGACCTCTGATCATGCGCGTGGCTCTCCGCTGGACTCTCTCAAGCTTCTCCACATCCTTTTTGAATTGTGGAGCCCAAAACTGGATGCAGTACTTCATCTGTGGCCTCACTAAGGCCGAGTACAAGGGGAGAATGATGTCCTGGGATTTGCTTGAGAAGCATCTATGGATGCAAGCCAGCGTTTTGCTTGCTTTACTAGCCGCAGCATCACATTGAAGGCTCATGTTCATCTTGTGGTCAATCATGACCCCCAAGTCCCTTTCATCTGTAGTGCTAGCCAGTGTAGCACTGCCGAGCCTATAAGGATGCTGCAGGTTTTTCTTTCCAAGGTGGAGAACCTTCCATTTTTCAGTGTTAAATGCCATCAGGTTCTCGGCTGCCCATTTCTTGAGCCTGTCAAGGTCAGCCTGGATTGCTGAAGTCCCTGAAAAAATGTTTCAAGGACTTGGGGAAGTTTGTCTCCTTTGGTAGCACACCATGCTCTTGGTTTTACAGCTGTCACAAAAAGCAGCAAGGAGGAGAATGACCCATGCATTGTTTCATAAACTCAAGAGATTTAAGCAGGGTGGAACAGGTTCATTCTTAACCTAAATTCACTTAGGTGCCCAGTAGGTGGAATAGGATCTGGCTGTTGGCTCTCAGGGGACTGTGGAGGTCTGAGACGTATGACATGTGTCCAAGGGTCTGTTATAACTTGTAGTGATAATGTAAGACTCCTTAGAGAAGACTTGAATGAAACATTTATGAGATAGGCTTGAGGTAGAGGACTCAGACCTTGGGGAGGTTGTCATCATGTGGCAGTGCTGAGAGCATGAAAATCTCCCTTTCTCTTTCCTCTGTGGCCTGACATTTGGGTATAAATGAAGGCCCAGTTTATTTTTGGTGATGCATGCACCAGCCTTGTTCCCTGTGAGGGAGGGCATGGAGTGCTTGGTTCTGCTATTAGAATGTGAGAACTGTCATTTATTGGGTCAGGTCATAGGTCCATCTTGCTCAGTATCCTGTGTCACACAGTGGTAGAGAGTAGATGCTGAAAGGGAGAATGAAGTGGGTATAATAAGGGTTTTTTCCACTGTTCCTCTCCCACTTGCAGCCTCCAGGATCTAGGATGTTCTAATTCAGAAGTTGCACCCCTAACTCCCATGTTCAATAGCTATTGATGCCCCTTTCTTCCAAGAATTTGTCCAATCCCTTTTTGAATCTGGCTAAATGGTCAGCTTCCACAGCATCTGGTGGCAAGGAGATCCACACTGTAATTACATGCTTTGTGAAAAAGAATGTCCTTTTGTTAGTTTGAAACTTACTGCCTACTAATTTCATTTTATCACCTCTAGTTCTTGTATAATAATAGACAGTGAGTACCTCTATACGTGCAATTAATGTGACATGATAAACTCCAGTGCAGCTTATGCTGGAGAAAACTGTTCATGTACCTGGGATTGCAGCACTTTTGAGTCAAGGCATGCAGGGGAGGGTGAGGCCATGGGGTGGGGGAGAATCAGCCCCAGGCTTCAGGTGGTTGCATCTGGTGGTGGAGGGGCTGGCTGGGTCATGAGGGTGCTACAGTGCAGGGCTACATGACAGTCAGCCCCCTCACTTTAGCAACCTTGTGCCCCAGCCAGCCCTGTCACCATCTACACGTGTGTTTCAGAGGAATAAATTACTCCACCATAAGATAGTAATGTCCCTGACAGTACTATCCTGTGGTGGAGTTAAGTTACTGTGCCCTAATACTGGTGCAATAAAGCACCCATGTACATGCACCCAGTAAATAATAAATCCCCATTTGCTTTCTCTTTACCGTTTAGTATTTTGTAAACCCTTATTATGTCCCCCCTAGAGTATCTCTTTTCTAAACTGAACTATTTAGTCTTTTCTCATACAAAAGCCCCTCTGTACCACTAGTCATTTCTGTTGCCCCACTCTGTATCTTGTCTAGCTCTTCTATATCTTTTTTGAGGTGTGGTTCCAAAATTGGGCACAGTATTCAAGGTGTGGACATAGTGAATTTAGAAAGGGGCATAATGGTACTTTCTGTTTTGTTTACAATTCCTGTAATAATCTCTAACATTTTGTTTGCCATTTTTATGGCTGCTGAGCACTGAGCTGAAGTTTTTAGTGAACTGTCCACAATGATTCCCATATCTTTTTCCTGTGTGGTGACAGCTAATGTAGAGCCCATCGTAATGTAGGTGTAGTTTGGGTTATTTTTGCCCAGGTGCATCACTTTACGCTTATTTCAATTGAATTTGATCTGTCATTTGGTCGACCATTCAGTCAATGGTGCCAGATCTTTCTATGGTGCCTTTGCAGTCCATTTTAGTCTTTACCACTTTGAATACATTTGAATTCCCACTTTGAATTCCCTTCACTGAGTGGAGGTTTATGCTGCATGAGCAGCTGTAAGAAGTGGCTGAGGCTCCATAGGGTCTCCCTGACTGAGATTTCTGTGGAGATGCCAAACCCTGAGCATCCCGCTGGTCAGACTGGCTCCTGGTCAGCACCTCCGCATTGGGCTGCATTGTTTCCCTGAAGCCATCTTCAGGGAGGGAATGTTGAAACTAATTTGCACTAATATAACCTGCTTCCTAGGCAGACTTTGGTATTACAAGGAGCCTCTGCCAATGTCTATGCTATCCCTGTCTGAATAAATGAAATGAATGAAATCATTCCCTTGTTTTATGTCCACAGTTAAATGCATATTGAGTCTCAGCTGTATCAGGAAAGCTTAGTAGTTAAAGACTGCAGAAAATGGGTTTTGAGCATGAAGCACTCTTGCAATACATAATATTGCTGTATGAAATTTTATTAATTCTGTCTATATTCATGTGCATTTATGTTTTGATCACAGGTATATAAATCTATGCCCCTTAACCTTATTCAGCAAATGGATGATGGTATGATTAAAATGTCCATTACCAGTATTACTAATGGGAGCATCGTGGTAGGTTTCAGTTTAGTGATAGCAGAAGATCTGGACATCCAGTACATTGCCACAGCTTTCCGTGATGCCTTTCAACACAGTTCTTATTTCACAGCTGACAACAACAGTGTCTCCATACATGGTAAGGTGCAATTTATATCACTGTAATTTTTCAAAGCTGGCAAAATGATAAAGAGTATCTTTAGTTTGTGATTTTTGGAACAGAGAAACTGTAAAAAGTGACAGATGAAAAGCCATTATTTTCCCCTAAGTACTTCTGCCAATTCATCCAATGAACTTTTTCAGAGAACATGAAAAGATAAAGCAAGAAATGTGATGCAAGGATGAAAACAACTGCTCCCCTTATCCTAAACCCAACCTAAAATGCAGTATTTCCCTCTACAGTATACTGGTTTCCCCCAGCCCAGGTGCAAAACCATAAAAACCCCAACACATTAATTATCTAGGCAATAATTGTGTCCCTTACACTATCAATTAATATTGCCTACTGCTCACTTGCAAAACTCAGATGAAGACCATCAGTTTGGTATAATCATAAATGGCTACTATACAATTTCTTCTTTACAGATCACGTTTGAGACTGATCAGTAATACTCATTTCTTAACTGCTTCTGAATCCTACTTCACAGATTGATGTATTTCTGGAAAAAAAAAAATTTTAAACCATCACCGTATTTGGTATTCCTCTGTTTCACTATGCTGATTCAAAAGATACAGTTCTAACCTCTCAATTAGAATCTCAGGGAGGATACATGAGAGCTTTATTGAAATATGTGCATTGAATTCAGTGCATTTTCCTTGTCTGCCAGATCTCCAGCTGTATATTCTGAAAGATTTTGAAAACTGTCTGCCCTGATGTGTCCTTTATAACTGTGTCCTCTGCTGCGCTATTCAGCAAGGCATTGTATTTTAAGGGCTATAGTCTGTCACATTTAAGTGACTTCTTGTAGGGCAAAACACTTGTCAGTGCATTGAGGATTCTGAAATTTGACCCTGGAAGTTTAGAAGAGTTCACTTTTGTTTTTTGCCTTCTGATTTAAGCTGTGAGCGCTCAATTTAAATCTTTTATGAATAAATCACCCAAGTACATGATCCCTGTATGGAACAGAGCCTGATTTGCATAAGAAATTTGTGCTGTGCCAGTGACTTACCACATGGTGGTGTACTTCCTCTACTACCACCACCATCATCACCACAGCCGTGTGCCACATAATAAGATGATGACTGTTATCATGGTAGGCTTTCAGCACCTACAAGGCTGTATTTGTCCCCTGCAAACTGTACTAATGAATAGTAGGGGTTTGTTGCAAGGTATCAAGGACTATTTGTGCTGCAAGTGCTAGAGGCTGATGTTACAAGTGTTATAGGTTGGTGCGTCATATTAGTTATAGCAGCAAGTAATAGGAGGAAGTTGGAAACCAGCCTGCATCAATGCTTCCATCTGAACTTGCAAAAATCCCAGAAACCTCAACCATTTTTTTCTTTGAAATTATACATTTTGACTAAAAATGAGAATTCAGATGAAAAATTTCACATTTTTTTTTTCCTTTCCAGCTTTTCAGCCAGCGTATTAAACATTTCCTTCCTTATAGGAATACTTGGGGCTGGGGTGGGGCAGGGGGAGTAACAGCTGTCATTTTTCAGGGAAAAATGAAAAAATCACTGGGGTGAGCGTCATAGGATTTCTCATCAGCAGTACAGAGGGAGGCTCTTGTTGATGGCATTCCTCTAGGCAGTGATATAAGTATTTTTGCTGTATTAGACTCCCGTTAATAGCAGTACTGTACAGTAGGGAACAAGCATAATAGTGACATGATGCTACCAACAAGAACTGGTTTCACAGTGACACCATGAAGGAAGTTCCAGTTTGTGAATAATCAGGACTTCAGTCACAAACTCTCTTTTTTTTCCCTCCCCCCTTAAAAAACAGATTACGATGAATGCAAGAGAGAAGAAGATGACTGTTCAGCGGAGGCATCATGCCATAACATATATGGGTCCTACCAATGCAGCTGTAATGAAGGATTTATTGATCTAAATTCAGACAGGCCCGGAAGAAACTGCAAAGGCAATAATTTCTATTCCCTCCTGACTTTGTTGATGTTCTAATGATCTCGTCTTTGTAAAATCATTTGGTCACATCCATCTGCAATGAGTCTCCACCTCAGGCCATGGAGTTATGTGTAGGATAAATGTGACTCAGGGCGCATCTACATGTGGTGATTTAAGGTGCATTAGCCATTTTTAAGGGGCACTAAGAGGCATGGGTCTACACGTATGCACCCTTAATGCACCTTAAAAATGGTGATTTTAGGCTACTTGCATCTAAATTTAATCCCTGCATGAAGCAAGTGTCAAATATAGGTGTGATTAGTTAAGGCACTTTAACCCACATATAGACGCTGTAAGGCACCTTAATGCTATGTGACTGAGCAGGCTGAGGGGTCCTGTGCTGTAGCGGTCTGGCAGCAGCAGTCCCTGTCAATGTGCAGTAAGTCAGCAGAGGGAGTAGCGGTGGGAGGATGCCTGTCAAAGCACCAGGGACAGGACTCTCCATGACTCCCTGCAGGGGAAGGGGGCAGTGCAGTGTGGGCACAGCCTTTGTAGTGGCTCCCCTGTGCCTTTCCCTTAGAGCAGGTTTGCTGGCCAGGTAGTGCAGCCCTACAGAGCCAGGACACCTCATTGCTTGCCTGGGATTCAGGATCCCTCAGAAGCCTGCACTGTCTAGGGTGCTGACCAAAGCAGACTGCCCAGCGAGCTGCATTAAGGCAACTTAAGGTGTCCATGTGTAGACGTGCACCTAAATCACCTTAATGCACCTTAAGCTAAGGCGCATTAAATTTAGGGTGCATAAATTCACATGTAGATATGCCCTCAGTGTGTGAAAACATATCTGATTAGAAAAAAAGTGTATTTTGGTGTATCTTTAGTGTTTGTATTAGTATTTCTATTATTATACTCAGTAGATTTTCGACATGCTTTTTTCATTGCAAGAGTATGAGCATTTGATGGGGTCAGGCCATTCTCATTATTTTTTTAACAATGATTTTTTTTCTTATTTTTGCCCTGACAAGTTAACAGAACTATTACAAGCACTAGTTATTTTCACAAGCATTAACAGAGGGAGCAGCAGAGGCAAAAGAAAAGAAACTATAAATCAGAGAGCAGGCAGTTTTAGTCACATTAAATACTAAAGTTATTAATGATTTGTTTGTCTATACTCATTTCATCCAGTTTTTTCCAGGTTTTCTCAAATAATTTACTGTTTAGCTAAAATAGGTGGTTTGATTTCACAGATCCTTTGACCACATTTTTTGTGGTTTGTATTTGTTTTTGTAGCCATAGTGATAAATTACAGGTATTGACTGAGGTCACAAGGCTTGTAAATATATACTGGTCTTGGTTTGATGCCAGTAAATCAAGAAACTTTAACACTATAATAGTAAAGATTTGGGAAAGATGTTTCTGAAATAGTTTCTGCTCCTTTTCTTTTCTTTTTTTTCCTGGCATCAAATCAGGAATTTTTCAATTAGGGATATTCTTGAAAGATATGAATGGTTTCCTAAGAGGTTCTTTTTCCAATGTAAATTGCAGGATAGATGCTATTTATGTGTATAATTCAGTAAAATGTTGCATAACAGAGTCTATATGACCCCAGCTGCACCCACTATTAGTTATGTGGGTGTAGGCCATTTACATTGCCACTATCAATGATGGATGAAGACAGGTATTGTAGGTGTTGTTAAAAAAAAATACAGGTTAACTGACTAGGTAGGAAGAAGGATTAGAAGGAGGAGTTTAGTGTTTAGTGCCCATATGCATATTACTCCCCTCAATTCTCTCCCCTTCCTCCCCCTGCCAGAGAAACCCCCCATTTGTTATTCTTCTCACTAAATCTGTTTACATTTATCCTTTTGTGAATGACAGTGTAGTTAAGCATTGGAACAGGCTATCCAGAGAGGCTGTGGAATCTCTATCCTTGAGTGTTTTTAAGATCAGGTTAGATGGACACTTGATTGAGCTGATATAGTCAGGACAATCCTGTTTAGAGCTGGGGGTTCTACTAAATGACCTCTTGAGGTCCTTTTCACCCCTACATTTCTATTATTTTAAAATATGTATTTGTAATACACATCTTCTGTACCTGTACCATGCTGCACTCCAGATTTTTCCCAAGTGGTCAAGGACAGATATTTAAGTCTAGAGACATACATTTCACATAAACTGGTATCAGTGAGTGGAAACCAGTTCAAATCTGTAACACAACAGAAGTTTAGTGTGTTTCAAAATTGCCAAAACCAGTTTAAGATAAACCTGGATGGATATATTATCAGACTTAACTGATTTATGTTAAATTGGTTTACTTCTGTCCCAGATCCCCTACAGATTCAAGTTAACTCACAGTCCCCCACTATCCCAGGATGCTTTGCACCTCCCCTGCAAACCCTACCTGGCAGGGTGGGTGGGCTAGCTTTGACCCAAACTGTCTGCTCCAGGTGAGCAGAGAGGTGTGCTCTGGCACCCTTCAGCATCTGGCCTGAGACACCGCAGGTATATGGCTGCATTTTCCAAATCAAAGGTGAATTTTTGTTCACTTGCTTATCAGTTAAATCTATGCAGCTTAGGCTAACCTGCAAAAATTGAATTGATTCTGCTTTGGGCTTTTTGACTGTCTGCACTTAGCCCAAATGTCTGGCACTAACAAGTAGAACCAGATTTTCTAAAGAGCTTTAGTGCAACTTAGGCACCCTTATGAGGACCAGACTTCCCAAATTGCTCAGCAGCCAGCGGCTTTTATTGTGAAGGTTTGTGCAGCAAAATCTGACCACTCATTTTTGTGCCTAAATGAGAGCTGATCAGTTTTTAAATTCTGGATTCCAAAAGACTTATGGAAGCTGAATACACATTGCGAGTGAATCAGTTATTGCATTTCTAGAGACATTGAGTTTTTTCCTGTCATTTTTAATCAAGAGAAAGCTCCATTGTGCAGTACCTGCAAGTGATCAGTTAAGAAAGAAATCTACTTTTTAGCCAATAACTGAGTTTCCTTCTTAAAAAAAATTCAAAATAAAAGGAAGTCCTTAAGAAATGAGTTAGGGTCTACAAATTGGATTAAATCTTTTTATTCCTCTACAGCATTTCCTCCCAGTGGTAGTCCTGCAGCTACAGATGACAATCCTGCAGGCAGCACAGTTTTTCCTATGGCACGTTCACTGCCTTGGGCACATGTATCTTCACTTGCTGCAGGAGATTCCTTTGCTACTAAACCCAAAGTTCTGGAACACGCTATGTTCTCTAGCTCTGCAGTACCGCAGGCCTCCCTAGACTCTATGTCAAATGTCTACCATTCTCCACCAGTCACCCCTCTCCCATTCATTGCCTCTGCCCAGAGGCTTTCTATAAAAGATGCTGTGAAGGTATTCTGTGAAATTGAGAAGATTGTCATTGCAATTCAGAAGAAATTTCTGCAGCAAGAATCTATCCCAGAATCTTCGCTTTACCTTGGGGAACCTCATTGCAATGTGAGCTTCAGCAATGACACCTCTGTTGTACTGCAGACAGGGTGGAACGAATGTGCAGCTGAAGTACAAAGTGTAAGTCATCTGAGTGGGTGAATATGAAGAAACATCCAGGTCCAATACGTCTGTGTCCCTACTGAAGGTAGTAGGAGATACTGGACTACGGTGTGCAGTGGGGCAGTTAGTTCTTGTCAGAGATTCCTGCTCTGATGAACCAAGAACTCAGCTCTTCTTGCACAGTGAAAAGTGATCCTTAAACCTAGGTGGGAAGTAAATGGAAGGGAGATGTTGTTGTCTCCAATGCATCCAGAATTCTGACCTGCTTCCCATGCCACCTTGGGTTACAAAAGCCCCTAGTGGTGGTCTTCTCTTGATTTTCATAACCTCTACCTTTTTTCAAAATATTTTTTACTGTAATATCTAAATAAATATCCCAAGCAATGCTGTACTAAATAGTAGACACTGAGGAGTAAGAACCTTTTGTGGAAAAGGGTATGGCATCATATATATCTCATATGCCACACTCACAGAACATGAGTCATAAATGCTGAGTATTTTCATGGAACAGTGACCATTGTGGCTTAATTGAGAAGAGCAGGTTTGTTCAGTTGAGAAGAGTATTTTCTAGTCCTGAAATGACAGAGGTAATAGATGCTGACATGTTTGGTTTTCATGGCAAGGAGCATACAGAATTCCTGAGATATTGCTTATGGTTACCAGAAATAGTTCACCAGGGGGACTATGGTGTTCTCAGAAACATTAAGGTTCATAAATTGTCCCTGGTTCCTTCTTATTTTTCAGAATCTGACTAACACCTTAGTGAAAACAATACTTCGGAATGATATTTCCTTGCAGGGAGTTATCCACCACTTGAAGATTGTAAGCCCTATTCATTGTGTATTTCAAAATGACCTCTTGACTTCATCTGGATACACTCCAGAATGGTAAATAAAACCTTTCTTTGACTTCAGATGCTAATGGGTAGAACTCTGTAGCTGTGGGGGGAAAGAAATGCTATGTTCTAAGCTGTACTCTAGGAACATTACAATAAGTGATGGAGGCGAGGTAGCAAGAAGGGCTACAGAGGTGATCACTGGCATGTGAGACCCTGCAGGAGCAGCTTTAGCAGCAGGGGTTGCCCTTGCCCCCTGAGTTACAGACTAGGGGAGAAGGGAGGGCAGACAGTGGAAGAAGCAGGGCACAAGAAGGTGAGGCCCTGCCCCCTCTGCTCTTAAGTGAATCAGTGATTCTCAACATTTTTAGACTCAAAGCACCCCTCCATATCTTTTCTGAACTTAGATCTATTTAAAACGCTCCCTTCCCTCCCTCCCTCCCCCCACCCCTTTTTGGGTGCATGAGTGATGTGTGCCACCAATCTTGATTCAGAAGACCATGCGCTTCAGGTATCAAAGTTTGGGAAATGCTGTTCTAGTGCATTTGCAAACCTTGGCCCTTCCTCCTTATCCCTATAACAGAGATCCTATCTGGGCCTTGGTTACTGGACCATCACCTCCCTCCTCTCCATCACTCCCCTGCAGCATGTCCAAACAGTTGTGTCCTTCTCTTGTCATTCTGAACAGGTCACTCTCTCTTTGAATCCCTTCATTGGCTTCCTCTTGTCTTCTGCATCAAGCTTTAGCTCTCCTGGTTCTGAGCCTTGAAGTAAGGTGCAATCCTCTTCCCTTGGTGTTCTCTCCTTACACTGCCAGTACACTTCACCCTCTGTAGCTTCCTACTCTCATCTCCACCACTCTTTTCCATACTTCCCTTAGGTCTGCCAATGTAACATGGACTGACCCTCTCCTGAAAATCCTAGCATCATGTTGGCTAGCTGATTTCTTCCTCACTCTGGTGGTTCATGGATGCCAGAAAACCAAGCTTTATATTTCTCACCTATAGAAACATACTATTGAATCTATGATCTTTAAAATTGTCTTTGCAGGGTTTACACCATTTTTGAGGATTTACATGGATCTGGACACTTTATTACTGAAATGCAGCTGTTCGTTGGAAACTCTCCAATACCCAAAAATTTCAGCATTTCAGCCAGTGATGACATACTGATTGAAGTAGGAATTTATAAAGAGGGAAGCAAGCTCAAGGTGGTCCTCACTGAATGCTGGGCAACTCCATCCAATAATTCAATGGATCCTCTGTCATTTGTTTTTATTAAGAACAGGTATAGCATATTCTGCAGCTGGAAGTGATGTGCCAGCTTTCTAGCAGTATTACCTTTTAGCTTGAAGACCGTTCTGTGTAAGTTAAGATGGCTATTTATACATTTTCTTTTAAGTTCTCTTTTTTATCTGCCATCCAAGAATCATTCTTCTTTTCAAAATAAATACCTCAGACAATTTAAAAGGGATCTTGGTGAGGTTGGGGCCTTCCCTTAGTATTTGTAAAGGAGACATTTTTTAGGTGTTGGTTTTGATCCCTGATGTGATGGAGGCAGCTTTGGTCATTAGAACCACAGATTCATTTGACAAAATGAACTTGACTAGCCTGTGGCAAACTAACATCAGCCGTTCAGCAGTAAAAGGTATTCCATATGTGAACTCCATTTCCTTTCTACTTTTTGTAAGCTCAGGATTAAATTTGGTTTCCTTCCCCCACGCCTCCTTCCCTCCCCTGCCCCCTCACAAATACTGATACTGCAGTACCCCACTAATGCTTGTCTTTGAATTTCCTGTTCTGTTTAGATGGCCCAGTGCTATTGTCCAGTGGTACTGTTCAGGGGATAAGTCTACAACCAGCATCTTGTTACCACTGTCCATGATAGAGAATACTATATAGAATATCTAGCTATCGATATTCAAAAACAGCTTAAAAGCTGAATTACAAAGTACTGTTGCCAGGGTATATAACTCTAATAGCTCTTAGTTATTTTGTGTGTGTTCCTGTTCCTGTGTTTCAGCTGCCCAGTCCCAAATACTTACACATCTCTCATTGAGAATGGGAACTCAAGCAAAGCTCAGTTTAAACTGAATATCTTTTCCTTTGTCAACAATTCTGTGGTTTATCTCCACTGCAGAATTCGCATTTGTGTAGAGACTCCTGAAAGCACCTGCAGGACGGTAAGGGGTTTGCTCCTTTAAACTTTTTCTATGTGACTATGTCCTATATACTACTCCAGCTGGAAAATATGCTTCCAAAAATGTATTGGCGTCCTCATCCTTTCTTCTACATTGCCTTTCTTTTTTCAACTGGAAGCAGTGAGAGGTAGAGAAACAATACAGTCATATGTAAGCCCCCATCTTCCCCTCTTTCTGTTTTCCATTGCCTAGTTCAAGTATGGAACTTAAAAAGTGGCATGAAAGGTTGGGAGCTAGGTGGCTTAGCCTTTTACTCTCAAATTGGTGATTACTGATCTTCAATGACTGAAAGAAACCTATCATCTGATTACTCTTGCAAAAAGAGCAGCTAGTCTCAATACTGCTCCTCACTGCATCTACACCACAAAAATGGTCAACTAGCACCTTTACTCATAGTAATGGCAGAAAATTCAAGAACAGAATAACAGTCCATATTTTTCCCTAAGCACTGTTTCCACATATCACGGCTTTGGCACTGTGTGAGGAAGCTTGCATGGTAACTATCTAGTTCCATGGAGCTAGGTTTCTAGTACCGTCAATCCAGCACCTTTTAATAATTACTTTAAAATAAGATAATAATGAGCAATATGTTGATGACATAATCTGTGTCAACCTTTGTCTTCTGAGTGTAATAAAAAAAGACCATAGTTTCTATGTAGTTCCAGGCATATACCATATACTATTCCACCTTTATAATTTGTTGCTCATGGAAACAAGAATAGGGACTCTCTGCTGGCTTTCTCTTTTTACTGAATATATAAGGATCTTTTCCTTTTCTTTTGCCAAAATTATTTTCATTGGCTCTTTGATCCCTTATGTAAGAGTTTTCTCTAGCCATATATCATTCAATTTTGCCTCAATACAAAGCAAATGATACCTCCTAGTAGGGCATATGAGATGAAAATCTGTTCCTGTCTCAAGTTACAAAATTCTCCCCAGAGAAAACAGAAAAGAGGAGTTAGACATTCAATTGAAAAAAAAAAAAAGGAAGGCAGTAGGTCTGACAGCTAATTATTTATGTAAGATTGAATATTTAAAGTAACACCATGGTTTATAGGGCTTGACAATTTACTTGACTATAACTTTAGTTTCTATTTGACAAAATTAAACAAAGAAGAAAAGGTAATAGGGTTAGAGTTCTCTTCTTCCCTAAACACACATTCATTTGTCAAAATTAACTTGACTGGCCTGTGGCAAACTAACATCAACCTTTCAGTAGTAAGAGGTATTCCTTATGTGAACTCCATTTGCTCCGCATGTGCCTGTACATCTGGATTTGGCCATAGTGTTTTAAAAGGCGGGTAAGTATCATTAGCTCCATTTTACAGAGGGAAAAACTGCAGGGCAAAGAGGGGCAGGAATTCTCCCAAGCTCACGCAGTTAGCTAGTAGCAGAGCAAGGAACAGAATATATGATCATGTCTATGCTGCTTCTCTGCTTCTCAGGACTACTGCTGAGGAAATGAACCCTGCCTAGTTGCTCTTGTGCTGCCCTCACTCAAGCCTGGTTTAGAGCCAGTGTATTTGATTTAGTGGTGGTCCTGAATGTATGCCCAAGTGATAGCCCACGAGGTGAGGCTGGAGTGTGTGGCCAGGGTCATCTAATTCAGATGTGCTCTCTAATTGCTAGGTTTGGTTATGGGTGGAGAGGGAGTGACTGGATTGCCGTTCTGGGCTTGGCAGGGATGATGTGTAAACATGGAGTAGGTTGCCAAAGTCTCAGCCCAGCAACATCTTTGCTACTTCTCCCCTTTTGTAAAGAAAAGGTAATACAAGGTACATAATCTGGACAAAGCCCAGTTGGGAGGAAATGTAGGGAGCATTGCAGGGCAGACTCATGCACAAACCTACTGATGGACTAAGTGTTTAAATAAATGATCTTACTTCCTAGAATCTGTGATATCCTGTTTTTATGTAATAGGTGATATGTCAATCTCCTACAGGACAAAGTTGTAGTACCATGGACTAGATTACCATGTTAATTTGGTACCGTGGTAATAATCTAGTACCATGGACTAGATTAGCATATTTTTTGCATCCCACATGACCCTAAATAAGACATGCACCTTGGTTTGGAGAAGGCAGAATGAAGAAAACGATTTTTCCAGAATTCTTGCTGCATTTAGCTCAGTCACCTTCCCTTTCCTGCTCAGGCAAAAGCTAGTTTTAACTCTTTCATAGTTGAATTGGCTGTGAGGATGCGTAAATGAGATTAAGATTAGGCTGTCTCTGCTTCAGTTCATTTGTGAAAAGGTTAAAACTATAGCTACTGCCAAAGCCTGGACTTTCCCCCTTCCTCCACGTGGCCGCTGGGTAGAGAAAAGGAAAAAAGCAGCAGTCATTTTACAACATTTTTGTGCTTCTATTCCAGGCGAAAAAAATCAGCTTCCCCACTTAAGACTGAACTCCAATTTTTGGAGGGTTTATTTTTGGGGGAAATTCATTGTCTTGTTTTTTGCTACAACCACAGGTTTTGTTGAGAGAGGATCTGCAGTAGATGTAATGTACATCATGGTGTGTTGAAGTGTTTGATACAATATTTTACAAAGTATTACTTGCCTATTTAGTCCAAAGTAGCGTGAACATGAAAACTGGCTGAAGAACTACACACAAAGGGTAAAGAGCAGTGAACAGATCTGAGGAAAAGACTAGGAGGAGCTACAGAGATCAATATTGTATTTGTTATTATCTTAACATCTTTTATTAGATGGGCCAGGGGAAGACTGTGCCAACCCAGAAGCTCCAGAAACTGGTACATGAAGCAAGGGGGAGTTCCCACTTTTATACAGAAAATCATAGGGGTTAGGGTCACAAGCCAAAGGGACCAAAGGGAGAGAACAGGTAAAAGATAAAGAAACATCAACACTGTTATAAAATACACTAAGGGTTCAAAATATGGAGGGGGGAGGGTTGGGGGGCGGGGTGGAGGTGGGGACTGAGCCTCCTATAAGAGACGAGAGCCCTGCATAAGAGACAAGAGCCCCCATCCCACACGGCACCTTTTTAAGTAGCTCGGGTGGTGGTGGCAGCAGCTCCTTCTGGCTGCCACCGTCACAGAAACCCCCATGAGTTGGAGTTTAATTCAATCCCTGCATACACTCAGCACCTCAATTTCTGCCACACACCACTGGAGGTGTCCCCAAACAAGGTTTTAGTTCCTAAAGTGCTCAAACAGCAGCCTGCAGCTGCCCCCAAATCTGAGTCCAGCTCCTTCAGTCCACAGTCCTGACTGACTGAGCCAGTGAGATCTTCAGCTCCGCTGCGTGCTTCTCTGTGTAGGGCTGACCAGGTTCCATATGCAGGCTGCTCTTTCTTGTCCTTACTCCAGCCTCAAGCTTCCTCTTCCCCTGAATGTTTCTGGGAGTTGCAGTCCAAATTAACAGTCAGCACAGCTCTGCAGACTGCTCCCTGGTTCCACCTGCTGTTACACATATTACACTTACATTACAAGACTAAATACATTAATTCCGGCTGATCTCAATTAGAGTGGTTTCATGATGGCCTATTTTCATGGACTTAATCAGAAAGACTCCTGGTTTACAGCAAGGGAGGTGAGAAGCTTTTTCTACGCCATCTTTCTTGTAGGATATGGAACAAGAATGGAAAATGCATTGCCTCATATTAATGAAAGTTTATCTCTTATGCCAGGGGTTTCAACCTTTTTTAGTCTAAGTACCCCCAGTGGCCAGACACTGAGCAGGGAGGGCAGGTAGCGTGTGGTTGAATGCCGAGCAGGGCATGGGGTAGCACATGGCCGAACGCTGAGTGGAGGGAGGGGTAGCACACAGCTGAACACTGAGGGGGGGTAGCGTGTAGGCAGATATGGAGCAGGGAAGCAGGGATGGCTTGTGGGCGGGCGGGACAGAGTGCCACCACCTCCCAGGAGCAGGGCTAGGGTAGGGTGAGGGCAGGGAAGCTCACTGGGCGGGGTGAGGGCAGCGGTGTTCCTCTGTGGGGCTGGGAAGCTCACCAGGCTGGTGTGTGGTGGCGGTGGTCACCATGTGTAAGCTTTCCCACCCTGCAGAGGGGCACCGCTGCCCTTACCCTGCTGTGGTCCTGCTCCTGGGAGGCAGTGGTACTCCATCCCTGCCCGCCCTAGGACCGGTCCAAGTACCCCCAGGGGTATGCGTACCCCCAGTTGACAACCCTGGTCTTATGCAAATACTGTTAATTTGGTGCATATTATGAATTTAATTTCAAAATGGCCTTGTGCAGGATTAGGAGAGGATGGTGGAGTGATGAGAACTTTGTAGAAAACACAGGAAGATGGGAAAAGGAAACCATCAAGACAGTCAGAGCAGGGGAGTGAGGGGCATTTGGAAACTATTGGGTATGTCAAAAAAGGATGCAGGGTACAGAGAACCACTCAGAATGCCGAAGTAAGAGTGTTAAGGGTCACCAAAAAAATGGTGGGAAAATTGGAGAGAAGCAGGACTGGGCCTTGGATGCCTAGGTTGAACTGATTTATTGTACAGTTGATTGATTTATGGGCCTGGCTGCAGGCCCACATGTTACCAGACCTGTGCAGAGAGGGAGAACTGGTGCTGTTAGGTTAGAATCATAGAACTGGAAGGGACCTGTAAGATCATCAAGCCTGGTCCCCTGCCAAGGGCAGGAAAGTATTGGTCTCAGATGAGCTCAACAAGGAGCTTGTCCAGCCTCATCTTGAACACCTCCAAGGACGGGGAGTGCATCACCTCTGCTGGGAGTGTGTTCCAGATTCTGGTGACCCTTACAGATAAAAAGTTTTTTCTTATGTCCAGCCTGAATTTACCCTCTATTAGCTTATGCCCATTGGTCCTCGTCCTGCCTTGAGGTGCCTTCCTGCTCCTCTACATCTTGATGCTTACCCCTGGTGTACTTGTAGGCAGCTATCAGATCTTCTCTTACTCAGACTGAACAGGCCCAGTTCCCAGAGTCTCTTCCCATAGTGCCTATCCTCCATGCCCTTAATCATACGGGTGGCCCTTCTTTGTACCCTGTCAAGCTTATCCACATTCTTCTTGAAGTGCGGTGCCCAGAACTGGGCACAGTACTCCAGCTGCGGCCTCACCAATTCTGAATAGATGGGGAAGAGCACCTCCCTGGATCTATTGGCCACACATTGGCTGATGCAGGCCAGAGTTCTATTTGCCCTGCTGGCAACCTCATCGCTCATGTTCATCTTCTGGTCAATCACAACCCCCAGGTCTTTCTCAGATGCTGTGCCAGCCAGTGGACCACCACCCATTGTTTAGTTATGGTGAGGGTTCTTCCTACCTAGGTGAAGAACCCTGCTGTTCTCCCCATTAAATCTCATCTGATTCCATTCTGCCCATGAATCCAGTCTGTCAAGGTCGTTCTGGATCTTTACCTTATCTGCTGATGTGCCCGCATTTCCCCTCAGCTTGGTATCATCTGCAAACTTAATCATTGAGCTTTCCACCCCATCATCCAAGTAATTAATAAATATCTTAAAGAGCATGGGTCCAAGCACTGATCCCTGGGGGACACAACTGGAGACGGCCCTCCAGGATGAGGCCATCCCACTGATTACAACTCTCTGGGAGCAGCCTTTGAGCCAGTTGTCCACCCACCTCACTGTAGACTGGTTCAGCCCAGTACCCTCCAGTTTGTTTGAGAGCATGATGTGGGAAAAAGAAACAAAGGCTTTACTGAAGTCTAAATAAATTCAAGGTTGCTAATTCCTTTCATATAGTGGGTAGGGAAGGACTGAAGCCTTGGTGCTGATCCACCCCTCTCACTGAAAAAGTTGGGAAATCAAGTTGTGTCAGGAAAAGGTTTCAGAACCTGTGGAGAAAGGAAGGATTGAACTGCAGTTCTGAGTCCCAGTTTGATTTTTGCTGTGTTTCTTCACTACTCCTTATTTGGCCTGGCTTCACAGTTAAGACCTGACCTTAGCTCAGAGGTTTAGAATACATTCTTTTTTTCTCTCAATCTTGTCATTCCTCATTTTCTTGGTATGGGAGTCTTGGACTCGCTCAGCTCTGGAATGGAAAAATTTAGGTGAAAAAAACCTCTCATAATAGGAAATGGCTAAGATTCAAAATTCTGGTTTTGGAAGAAAGTAGGACAGAGCCATGTATATAACATTAATGTTATTGTAGCCTGGATAGTACCCAATTATGTACTCCCCTCTCCAGTTGAAGGGAATGTTAGCAGGGCAAGTGGATTGTGGGGTGAAACTCCCCACTACACGCAGTTTCCTCCTTCTCCTATAGAGTAAAGCCAGGATACGTCTTAGGACTTTAAGCATATACAAATGTATTAATACATAGGAAGAGTTAAAGATGGAACATATATTAAAAACATGGAAACTATGTGCAATATATATACTCTGGATGCAGGTGAGGGATCTGGGAAGCAAAGGTCTCAGTAAACATCATGCAACCTTATGCTCTAGTGAAATACTAACCTACAAAGCATGAGGTGCAAATTCACAAAATATGAGATGCAGGGTTCACAAAATATGAGACACAGAAACATCAGATGAAAAAGCTACGTCTCTAAAAGGAACAGAAGAACAGCCCTTGTTGTCCTGGGGCAGTGGCAATGCCCCAAAGATAAGGAGAGGCAAAAGATCCCCAGGGCCCTTCAGGCTCCCTGCTACCCAGCTTGAATAGCCCACGAAAGGAAACCCTCAAGACCCCTGGGAGCCCTTTCCCTTTGGGGCTTTCCCTTCGGCTGCTAGCCCCAACTGATGGGGTGGAATCCCTCCTCCCCTGTGAGAATCCTCCTTCCCGGGGCAACTCACAACTTTCTGGGACCAATGAAGCTGCACTGGTTGCCCTGGGCAAAGCATTTCCTCCCTCAGCAGGGAAGTCCTCAGCTGCCCATGACTCCCTCTGGCCTGGGCCCTCTCTAGGCCCTGTGCATTGTCCTGTGCACCGATGACTCTTCTCTGCCATGTGTCTGGCCTTGTGCCAGGGGTTGGAGATCTGAGCCACCTTGTGCAGTACTGGGGTCTTGGTCCATCCCCAGGTCCTCTGTGCACCACCTGTGCACCGTGTTCCCAGCCTTGTGCCGGGGATTAGAGACCCGAGCTGCCTCGAGCAGCTCCTGGATCCCAGACTGCTCCTGGACCCTTTGCGCACTGGCTGTGCACTGACTGCCTGGTCTCGTGCCAGGGGTTAGAGACCCAAGCTGCCTCATGCAGCTCCCAGGGCCTCAGTCCCTCTCGGACTCTCCATGCACCAGCTACGCACCAAATGCCTGGCCTCATGCCAGGGGTTGGAGATCTGAGCTGCCTTGTGCAGCTTCCAGGGATTTGGTCCCTCTTGGACCCTCCGTGCACTGCTCTCCACATTCCCTCGCGGCAGGGCTGGGGGATGTTGCTGCTTTCCCCTCCCCATTCGACGATTTTCTTCTGGGCTCTTCAGAGGCAACAGCCTTGCCCCACTGGCCAGCTCTGCCAGCTCTTCTTCACCCTCTTCTCTGTTCCTCATTGCAGCCACTTGTGTGCCTGGCATGCTGCTTTTTTATTCCCTTAGGGGTTACACCCCCAGATTGCAAATGGACTAATCAGAGAGAGAAGGGGTTAGGCCCCTTTCAGGTCTGGCTCTTCACCTTGCCCCTGGGTAGGGGCAGGGCAGGCCTCCCCTGCCATCACCTGATTGGTGGGAATGCCCCACCAATAGCTTGGAGCGCTTCCAAGCTGGCAAATCGGGCTGCTGTTGGCAAGCCAGCTACATTATAATATAGTATTATTATATGATTAGAAACTGGAGCTAAATATCCAACAGAGTGTGTAATAACTCTCTACCTAAATATGTATTAGAGTTTGTCCTCATGGGAAAATTATACTGATATAAGTTACAATGTGAATTTAAGCTGACACATTTATACTGGTGTAATTCCTCAGGTGAATACTCTTATTCCAGTATCATAGTGACATTACTGACTTTAGTTTGTTCTGTTTTGGAAGGCACTTAGGGCAAATGAGAGGAAAAAAATCACTCTTAGACTAAAACAGGTATCTATATAGGGAGTTATACATTTATTAGTTTAAGTTCACCTTTTGGTATATCAGTATAACAAGTGAAACTTTCTGATGTAGTCAAGCTACCCTTTGGGCTTACCTTTGTATTCTTTGTTTTGCATATTGCATTTACACATTAAAGCTTCTCTTAGATTAGTCTGTAAACTCTTCAGGAATGGCACAGTCTTTTATAGGAGCACTGATATTGATGAAAACTGTTATGTGTAGTATATTGCAACCTATATAATAATAATGAGCAGTGTTGTTGAGGAAACATTCTGCAACTCATAATTCCTTTTTTCCCATGTCCTAAGAGACAAGGAGAAAGCTAGCTAGCATATTACTACACTGTACAGAAAATACTAAAAACATGGTTTCTGGGCTTTCTTTTTTAGGCATCTCTAGGGTACCACTGGGCTACTTATTTGTTCCAAAGTCCCATTTATGGAGGTTCCAATGTTGTGACTGGCAAACCACAACATATCTTGCTAGTGCCATTCTCTCTGATCTTCTCTTTTTAGCTTCTTTTTAAAGGCCAAAGGTTATTGTTGAGAGAGATTGAAGGCAGTATCTGGGATTTGATGGCCAGATAAATTCTTAATTCTTTAAGGTGGTCATTAAAAGGCATAAGGTATAACATCTGTGATTAAACATAGATCTTTGGGGGATTTTTACAGACCTGCAACGGTGCTCGATCCCTGAAAACAGGTGAAATTATTGCCACGCACAGAACTTCCTGGGGACCCCTGTGCAAAGCTGCTGGTAAGTTATAGATGGTTACAAAAAGTTAAGACTAATTATTTAACTTTTTTAAGATTCTGTTTTACTGATGGGTGAGCCTCAAAGCCTTCTCTGTTAGGGAGATACCCATACTATATATCTGAGAAGCATGATTGTTGATTGAGATATTGCTGATATTTTACAAGAAAATCTGTGCTGATTGAGATACAATGACTGTCAACAATTGGAGGGGAAGAAAAAAAAAGAAAATGTTCTTTGCAATTATATGTGCTGGGGATCAATTGGAATTATTTACACAGACAAATAGGTAGTTCGAATTATACTGTCCTGAGCCTCCCTAGTATTAAGTATCACAATCAGTAATTTTTTTTGTACAGTGTCCTGGCAAACTAGCCCTGTTTTTTTAGAGCGCAGCCCATTAAGCTCTGAAGACCAAAATCAAAGATGATATGAGGTGATATAATATAAGTCTGATACACTCCCTTAGGCTCCCTAACACAAAGATCTTCAACTAGAGTGCTGTGGGGTGCTATGCAATCTTAACACTTTAAGTATACAAACATGATTCACAAGATTAACCCAGAAATTTCAAATAGGAATCTGTATTGTCAAAAGCATTTGGATCTGTTATGGACTTTCCAAGATCTTTGCAACAGAAGAATTGCTCTACTATTTTTCTGCAGTCAAAAAAAATGAATAACCTGTAAGAGCTGGCAATTTCTGAGGAGTGCCTCAAGTCAAAAAGGGGTGCCTCAGGTGTGTCTACACATGCTATTAATGCTATAAAAGCCTAATGTGCAGTAAAATACTGCACAGTAAGCTTTCCCTGGGAGATCTACATGTGCTTCCTGTTGGGAGCAAATTTGCTCCTAACAGGAGCAGCCCGGTACAGGGCTGCTCCTACTCTGCTCTGGTTTCCTACAGCAGCCAGGAGAAGCTCCAGGCTCCCCTAGGGTACTAGGCCAGGCACTGGCAGGAAGCATGGAGGCCAATTCTGATGTGCACAGGGCCAGGAGAGCTGTGTCACCTTCAGGAATAGCTGTCTCCTGGCCCTATATACATTGGGAGGGGTCCTGATATGCAGGGGTCTGGGAGACAGCTGCTGCTGCAGAACTGTCCAGGCTCCATGCACATAGGGACAAGTCCCATGCACAGCAGAGCTTCCTTGTGCAGCTCAGGGCTGGCTGGGAGATGTCTTGCTTCTGGGGAAGCTCCCAACCAGCCCCTGGGTGGGCAGGGAAATCCTTGAGCAGCTGAGATATGGCTGGGAGCCATCCTGCTTCTGGGGTAGCTCCAGGCCAACCTCTGGCTGCTTGAGGATTTCCCCACCCAGCTGAAGACTGGTTGGGAGCTGCCCCAGAAGTGGGACAGCTCCCAGCCAACACCTGGGGAATAGAAAGCTCCCCAGCCCCAGTGCTACTTGCCTCCTGGTTATTGTTGAGGGACAAAGAGCTACCCTGTCCTGACACTGCATAGCTCCCAGCTCCTGGGGGGAGCCAGTAGCTGAGGAGCACCAGGACTGGGGGAGTTGCCTGTTCTCTGTCCCCCCCTGGTGTTGGGGATGACCAGGAGCAAATTTGCTTTTGGTTAGCATCGACACATGCACTACTGCACAGTATCTACTGGGCAGTTAGTTTACTACCTGCATTTACAGGTAGTAGCTAACTGGGCAGTAGACTAATTTACTGCATGGTAAATGGTGCACATGTGTAGGCAGTGATGCTTTACTGTATTTAGATTAGCCCACTGTGCAGTGAAGTGTCTCATGTAGACACGCCCCTCCAGTCTAAAAAAGATTGAGAACCACTGACCTAGCATATACAAACTTTTTCTCCCTTACATCATAATAATGTAATACCAAAATGTTGGAGGACTGGAATAAGTTGGAATTGGAATAGAGTCTAGTCTACGCCTTCTTTTCATGCATTGGAGGTAGGACAGAACACTTTTGGTGTCTCATTGTGGCTTCTGAGGTATGAGTTTAAGCCCCGTTCAGAACTTACACCACAGGCTGCTCCCAGTCACCCTAACTGTACCTGGTCAAGGTGGCTTAGAAATCAAAGATGGCTGGATGTAAGGCAAATTACCTCCCTTCCTTGCATGCCATTTGCTATCAAAGCTGGCATGCCTTTACTACACTAGCCCAATGGGCTGCTAGGCATGGGTTGATTTTTGACTTGGTGCCTTGCCATGTAGTTAGCACCAACATAGTCTCCTTTTCAGTAGCGGTGGCCTAGGAATAGGGTAATCTAGGGAAGAGTTAGTGCCAGGAAATCTGCACTTCCCATCTGAATTTATCTCTAAGCATTCTTTTTAAGTGCCATTGTTGCCTGAAATTCATAGTTGGTTGCTGCCATCATTTTGTTTTGTTTTAAAAGTTTATTTTTTGCATTTTATTTTGTTTTAATTTTTTTTTTACATATGGCAATTAAGTCCAGTAAATACAATTGTGTATAACATTTACCAAATCTTTCTTGCATTTGCATTTGGAAATACTATCACCAATGTTGCATACTGCTAATAAATGATGGACACTAAATTTATGGACAGATGATCATACTGTGTGCTACTACTTGTATTAAAAAAAATAGTTCTGGTATCCATAGATGCTGACTTTGGTTTATGCTAGTGGGTGCTTTTTTTTGGTTCCTGTGCTGAGCCCCATGCATGCCCAGAAGAGGCAGCATGTTACTTCAACCCGGCTTGCCCAACATGGCTTGTGGGTGAGCACCTGCTAATTTTTTTTTTGCAGGTGCTTGAGCATTGGCGCACTCATGAAATTGGTGCCTATGCTAGTATCCAAATTGCAAATATTAGATACTACTTTCCACTCTGCTGCTACCTCACATCCCTGCCCAGACATGGTTATAATTTTAAGTGTGAGATTAATTTTAAGATTTTAATGTCTAACTCTAAACATAAAGAAAAGGTAAGCCTAAATGTGTGACAGCAGGGGAGCAGGTATAGTTAAATGTTATGAACCTTTGCTGTTTAGGTTGTACAGTGATGCTACTCTGCTTGCCATGTACTGTAGCAAGTGGTACTGCAAAGTGTAGATCTAGGGTACATGCAGACATTACGTGTATATCAATCTAACGAGGGTTAGGTTGATCCAAGTGCTGACACATTCAGAGAAGTTAGATTGGACAAAATATAGCCAGCCTGATTAAACTCAATTCACTTGAGGAAGTGCATTAAGTTAGCTTGGGTATGTTAGCTCAATCTACTGAACATGTATACACGTTAAGGGCACAGCCCCAGGGCTGGGAAAGCCCAGCCATTCACCCTAGCCCTGGGACTGCACTTTTCCTACCCTCCCCACTCTGATTGGGCTATATTTAGCCCCCCTGACCACCTCCAGCCCTGGATGAACAGTGCCCTCATGACTACCAGACCCTTCCTGGTCCTGTCAACACTCCTTACAGACCCACTAGCCCATCCCCAATCCCACCGTCACCCTAATTACTTAGGTCATGTTCCTGGTCTGGCTTCTGGCACCAGCAAACAGGTGACCAAGCTTTAAATTGCATGATATAGATTGAGTCCTGGGAACAGCTGCATGTGCCTATAGATATATGTTCTACCTGCGCCTAATATTGGCAGTGCTAAGGAATCCAGGGACTGCCATGTGCATAGTATATCTTCACTTCAATTCCATGGCTTTGACTTTTGGATTCACAGATAAGTAGTAAATACATTAAGCATTATTGCATTACATCTGTCTTGGAAAAATAACATGGCTTCTGTATCCTGCACATAAGCGGTTGAGAACGACACCTTAACAAAGAGTTTATACTTAATTGCATACAGATGTCAGTAACTTGAATGTCCATCAGGTATTGGCACAAGCTCATAACCAGTTGGGTGCCTTGCTGGCTATGTGCTTGGATGAATACCTTGTTTCCTTATGCACATCAAGCATGTACTTAAAAAGATAAGAAGCATATGTAAATTAAGAGCACGTGCACAAATGCACATATGTACTGAAGACTGAACACCTGTCTTTAGAGAAGTGTTTAAATATTTGGGAAAAAGATTGAATTTACTCATGGAATAATGACAGTAGGACTAAAATCAATGGGAGTTGTATCTGTGTGGTTATCCTGAAAATAGGACAGCATGTCAGAAATCTATGTATTCATCTCATCCATTGCTTTGTCATAATTTTTACAGAAAAAAGTTTAGAGCCAAATTTCTAAACACCAGCTGGATTATTCTTGGTCTTTAAGTCACAGATGTTTTTGTGATAATCACCCTCCCAAAGTGACTTAATTAATTTTGTATTTATACTCTTATCACTGTGCTGAGCTACTTGATGCACCCTAAATTTTATGCAAAATCTTACTGCTCTGCTGCGTTCTTTATTCAGGAACAAAGTTTTAGAATTCAAAAACTTTTACCTTTTCTATTTGTAGCATCTGATTCAAAGACAAGAAAGGAGCCTGGGCTAGGAGTTGGGTACATCATCCTTATTGTCATCACTGTGTTTGTTTTTGTGCTGGCAGTAGCAGCCGTTTTAATTTTCCAATACCAACGAAAGACTGGGAGATACAACTTCAGAATCAAATCAGACAACTTTAGCTACCAAGTGTTCTATGATTAAATATTCCAAAGTTATCGCATGTAAGTACTAAATCATGATCAATTCATTATTAAATGCCTCAGCTTTTCCTTTAATGCTGAAATGTTCACAGGCTAGCATTTTCTAGTTTAGTGATACAGGGAATATTTATATAGTGTAGTGAATGCTTCCCACCCCCATGGGGGACTGGGAGAATTGAGCATCTAGTCCTTGCTTTCCTCCCTTGTACTTGGACCCATTATCTAGGTAGGTCCTACTGGGTAGAGCTGCCAACGCTTACTGGAGCTATTCTGGGAGATTTTTTTTCTCCAATATGATGTAATGTCATTAAGTTCATTTTCTTAAAATAGCTTATTAAAATCTCCCAGATTGCTTTCAATAGTTACTGAGAGACCAATGCCGATTCCAGTAGACTCCTGGCCAGTCCGGGAGGGTTGGCAATCCTACTACTAGGGAAAGAAGTAAAGGAGATTTACTTCCTTTTACTTTGTATGGCTTCATTTGAGCTCGCAGTGGATGACATGACACCTATGAAGTACTTGTAACCATTTGATTCTGTGCCACATATCAAACAGAATTTCTGAGGGAAATATTGCTACTATATTTATTGGTGGATTCCCACTTAGCCCATGATTCAGGGAATTTGAAATGTGCTGCAGAATTGTGCCCTGTACTAGTGGCTTGGGTTTTTTTAAATGTGAAAAAGGAAGTTTTTAGGTCATACTATTTAAAATATTAACTAAGTATGAGCCATTGCCTATCTGAGTCTGCAGAAAGCCTGAGAAAAAATGGTTCTGCAAGGAATGAACAGCCCCAGTCATCTCACTCAGTGACTCTGCAATTGGGAATTTGGCATTTTCCCAAGATACCTCAGAATTCAGCTGTTCCTTTTAGAAGAAGCATGGCTTTGGGTGTGGCAGGACAGTTCATGGCAATATAATAAATGAACGCATAATTTTGGAGTTTTGGCTGCAGAATTTGGTTGCATTAGGCTGCAGAGTACAGGGTCTGTGTTCATATGAGATTTTTATCATGATTGTCTCTCTCAACTAATTGCTTCCTGATTAGGGTGGCCATCATAGAGGACATTCCGGTTTTCTGCTACTCTGTCCTCTGTCCTCTATTGATACAAAACCCGACGCCTTTATGTTCTCTATTTTTCTCTTGAAGAAAGTCGTCCGGTTTCATATCAATAGAGGACAGAGGATAACCGGGCTATTCTCTATGATGGCCACCCTATTCCTGATCATAACTAGGTATATTTATACCATAGATCACAGTTACAGCATTTACAAATGGCTTTGCAAATAATTTGCTGTGATGTTCAGTATTCCTTGGGAACATCCTATCAAAACTATAGGTGATATTGTATTAAGGTTATCTCATTTCAATAGATGCTATTAGGTATGCTGTTATTGAACTTCAGCTAGCTTGGGATACTTTGTTCTGGTTTATAGGCATGGCCAGGCACAAGGAGATCACCCCAGCTGAGGGTGATCCTCTGGTTGCCTCCATGTTGATGTATGGAGTTGCATCTCTGAGGGAGGAAAGGGGATGTGGTCTGAATGTCCTCCATTCTGTATTGCATCTTGAGCTTCATCCTTCAAGGTATAGGGCCTGATTTTCACTTACCAGAAGGCCTCTTTATACTTCTGTGACTGTAAATGGCATGTTAACACCCATTTTATTAGGTTTGTTCACACAGCCAGAGCCGCATAAAGAGATCTTAGCATAAATGAGACTAACCCTGCTTATAATGTGTGTGTGTGTGGACAGGAAGAGACAGTAAAAAAACCCAAAGTGGAATCGATCTAAGTTACATGGGTTTCTGTAAGCGGCATAGTTTAGATCAGTAGTGAACAGAACAAGACATTCACCCTGTGGTGGGGAGGGGGTGAATGGGCAAATCTTAGAGTGGGTTCTGCCATTTTAAAATGAGTGTGTGCACCAAACTTCTGTTCTGTTCTGGGTATAGACTGGTTTTTGATCGCTTATATTGGTAAAAGTATAATGTCTGTACCTAGTCTATTTGTTTATACTCAACAGACTATAACCTCTGCAGTACACTATAGCTTCTGCCTAGAAACTGAGATAACTGTCCAGTTTTCTAAGAATGATGATAGATTACAACTCCTCAGACTGATTCTCTGATATTTTCTTTTTCTAGCTGGAACTTGTCTCATCACACAGACAGCAGCGGCTTCTCCCCTCTCAGCAGTTTGTTCCCATTAGCCCTTATGATGGAGGCCAACAACCAGTCACAATACTGAATCCTCCCACGTTATCATGGGCTATAAAATGCTACTGTATCTGGTCTTTTTGTCTGCCAGGCTTTTTCTTCAGTGCCCTCAGAGCATCCCATAGGTTCAGCTCTAGATTCAAGCCATCTGGCTGTGTAGGTCTGTGCATCCTCAATCAGCTTTGTGCACAGCATGTTGCCTTTATTCTCTACCCAGCTGCAGAGTACCCTTGCTCATGTCATGTGTTCTGTTACTCTTGAAAGCTGGTACATCTCTAACTATACAAGGAAGCAAATCAACAAATCCCTGGATGGCTCTTCTTTTTGATTTTCAATTCAGCTATTTAGGTAAGGGATACCCATAACTTAGGCTTGCAGCAGAAATGTGGGGGTGGGTATAGAAATTGTATGAATTGAGAGACTGTAAAATGGGTCCTGGCTGATCAGCAAAAAATACCTGAATTGCTCCACAAAAGTTTTTTTCAGAGCAATTTCTAGAATATAGATTTAAGAGTTTTAACAGATTGAAACTACAGTGGAAGGAAAGAGTTCTTCCTGCCAGTGACCCAGGCATGTCAACTTCCATTTCTCCAGGCATCCAGTTGCACCTGCTTGTCTGTTATTATTTTACTAAATGAAGTCAAATATCCTTCCCATATCCTTCTCCTAAACAGAGATCCATTTACAAGTTCAAGTTCACCTAGAGTGTAGAATATTATCTCCTTGCTTTCCTCCCCAGAGCAGTTCTGTTACAGCTGACTATTGATACAGCAGAGTAGCATTTTATTTGGCCGAGAGCTTCTACAACTGTAGGCAATTAGATTGCATGCTCTGTAGTAAACAGCAGTAGGCCAGTTTCCAGACTGGGACCAAAGGCCCATTTACTTACCTATTTACTTTGGCAACAGAAATCAGTTATTTGTAAAGGCACAGAACAACTCTCCTCTGCACAAAGGCAGCATTATTCCCCCTGTCCAAAAATATTTTAAAATAAGATTTCCCCCTCCTTTTCTCTCCCAGATCAGTGGCACCAATTTCAGCTATGTCCAGGACCAGGGGTTGGCAATCATTTTGCCACCACAGGCCAGTCATTGCAATCCAGGCTCTGCCACAGGCCACCTTCGTGTGCCCATCCTGGGGATCAGCAGATGCTGTCAAAGGAACAGTTAGGAAAGTGGCAAAGATTAGGACCCTGTAGAAGCCACATCTGCAGCAGTGGAGAGAACAAACTGAACATGGCGACCATGGAAGGTCATAGGTAGGGAGTTACCGAATTCACGATTTCCGTGACGTTCAGCAATGCCCATGAAATCCGCGGAATCTGTGAAAACGTCAGGAAAAAAAAACCTTATTAAAAATAAAATGCTGGCTTTCCAGAGGGAGCCAGCAGTCCTCACCACACTGCAGCAGCCTGCTGGGGTGTGGAGGGGTGGGGGGGCTGTCTGCTGGGAGCCAAGGGGTGGGGCTGTGTGATGGAGAGCCCTCACAGACAATCAATGGAGAGGGGCGGGGCCACATGACAGGCAGCCCTGCAGCCAATCAGTGGTGAGGGGCTGGGCCACTGGGGCCCCTCGGCCAATCAGAAGCACGTGGAGGGAGGGAGCCGTGCTCCACCTGCAAAATGGCTGCCCAGGCCTGCGTCTCACCTGCGAAGTCAGGGGGCAGCCCTTGTGAATTAGATAGGTCCCTAGTCATAGGAGCCTGGAGGCGCCTCCTCTGGAGCTGTGACTGGAAACTGCTGCTGATTCCCAGTCTGTTCATGAGCTAGATCTGGCCCACAGGCCATGTTTGCCAGCCACTGCCCCAGACTTATTTGCTTAAAAAAATCCTCTCCGCACAGGTGATGCAGCTCTACCACCCTTAATTTCATACCCGATTAAGAAAAAATGATCAAAAGAACATTGTCTACAATATTACTTTCTGTTATGGCATCTTTTACTCTCTTGTGCAGAGTTCAGCTCTTTTCTTTGCTGCTCAGAAACCCTTGTTTTCTAAGCAAAGATGAAACGTGTTTCTTATTGGTTTTAAAGGAAAGGCCGAGATCCTTTATAAACACTGGGTTTATTTGTTGAGTTTCACCATGCAAACATTCCACTAATTCTCCATTATCTGGATATCTTCCCTGCACAGCCCGAGGAAAGATAAGCATCCAGCATCCAGAGATGAGATGACCAGATGGCCCAAGGTTTGTGGGGAATTGAGCTAAATCTCTGATCACTAATAGAGAACAGGGAACTTGATAAATGTCCAGTATCTCTACAGCTCTTTAGTCCAATCTCTTCCCTATAGCAAGTTACATCTCAGGAGCTGTCATAGCCTGGTCTTCCTCCCTATGCTGCTCCAGCCCTGTACTGTAAGGAGGTGAGATGGGGAGAGAAGCTGCATAATATCTTGTTATCTAGCAATGATGGTAACTTTGTTTCTGATTTTTCAAGAAACTCTACTTGTGGAGTTATTTATCTGGGCCCATGTCACAATTTGGCTTTCCAGGGGACACAGTCACACCCCTTTGAGGTTGATGGACATCATCATAAATAAGTGCTTTCTATTATAATTGGAAGTCTGAAAGTGTTCAGTGGAAAATGGACAGGATCTGCAGGATCTCATCTCTAGATGCTGAAATTATCAGGTGAGGTTCTTTGGTTTATGTTATGTAGATTAGATCAGGGTGTCAAACTCACCTGCACTCTTGCCACTGACATGCATGCCCATCAGAGGTCTCTGTAACTGGACATTTGGCAGTAGGCCCTGTCCCTGCTCACCCCACCTCTGAACTCCTGGCCCCTCTGGGAGCCTTGCAGGCCAGGTGCAATGGCTCTGTGGGCTAGATTCAGCCTGCAGGGCCACATATTTGTCACCTCTGGACTATATGATCTTGGTGGTTTCTTTTGGCATTTTATAATCTATAACTTGTTGGCAGAGTGAGTTCTCTCAGCTTTTGACCCAAAAAAATTTATGGAGTATGCAGATGTCCCTTGTATCATATCTTCTTGCATTCTGTTTGCCACAGAGAATTTTCCTTAATATATTGGTTCCAACAGCAAGACTGAGCCTAGTGCAAACCATTGCTGTGGTTGATGGTAGATCAGTAAAGCTGCAATGCTTTTAAGATTGATGAATGTACCAGTACTTTCCCATTTTATGGGAATTTCTTTTATTGTTGGTAAATTTACTCTGCGTATCAAAATGTATTTGCCTTGTGCACACAGTGAAAGAGGAAACTATTTTAATATCTATATTTTTATAGTTAGTAGTATTTGCACTTCTTATACTTCTCTAAAATTAGAGGGCTGGAGCTTTACCTTTTGAATGTAATGGATCTAAATTAGTAGAGAGCAGATGAAGATCTGGCTCACAGTTTTTAATGAAATGGGGTAGTTTGCATTTGATATTTTGCCTACTAAATGGAAACTTACTGTGAACAGATGTGAATCAGTTATTATGTAGCCCAAGTTTTGCTGTCTTAATAAAAGCAATGTCCAAGCTTTCTGCCAGTGTTTGCATTTAATTTGATGATTTGGTCATAAAAATTGAGACTTTCACACAACATATGACATTCTGAATGTGGCAATTTTAGTTGCTCTGCCCTGACAGTTTCTGAAGAACAACTCAAATGTTGATTAAATGAATAACAAGTCATAAAATGTGACATAATATTTAATATATAATGTATTTAACGTATATACATATTGCAATTACAGTTGTTTATATACATATGCTTGTTACGGGTCAGCTCTTCAATGGTTTTCAAGATGTGCACAAAAACATTTTTGGATTTTTTTTAAAGTCTATTCACCACTTACATAATATAAGTGCACAAATCAAATTAGATAATAATCTAATGGGCAGATTGAAATTAGGGCAACAGCAATCTCATCAGACCTTTTACTAACTGCCTTTGTAGGTGCAAGTAGAAAAGTCCTCTGCAGTCTCTTTTACAATTTGTCTCTCTAGTCAGCCAATGGGTGGCCATGTTGCTAATGGAGAGAAGTAGTGCACAAAGAGGGAAGAACACAATGACCCTGAACTTTCATTAAGTCAAAAGTCTAGTGATGGTGTATGAGCATAGTTTCTGCATCCAGATTGGATCACTGAACCTCTAAAGCAGGAGAAGAAGACAACAAATGACAAAATAAGCCACTAAAACAGTCTCAGTGTAAATTCAGAGAGGAATAATCATTTGTGTTAAAAATTAATTCCTGGAAGTAGAGGCATAACAGAGCAGCTGGGCACCTGGGGCAGTAGCAATACATGGGGAAGCGATGATTTCCAGCTGCTGAGGCCACCGGCGTGAAAGTGTGGCTGTGGCAACAGATGTTGTTTTTCTGATGCCCCTCTCCCCCCCTTCTCACCCAAGTCAGTGCCAGGTGCTGCTGCCTGGAAGCCTTGTGGGTAGGGTTGAAGCATTTCCAAGAACGCTTAACTGCATTAATCAGCATTATATGCCAAGAATAAATGCTACAACTGCTCCAATAACAGCAAATCAAATTGTTGGCCCATTTTATTCACACCTGTATTTGTAAATCTGTATTGTTATTTTATTTAACCAGTTCCAACCACTGGCACTTGTATTTGGCTTCTGTGAAATTAGAGTGTTTTGATACTGGTAACTTTTTTTTTTTCCAATTCACTGCCAGAACCAAAAACTGAAAAGTAAACTTCAGATAGAATTGACCCTAAATGAAAGGTTTGTTTTTTTCTCACTGAGATGAAAACCTGAAAAATACTCAATGAACCTCAAATGAAATGACTTGTTTTGGTTTTCAGCGCTGTTACTTTCCTACTTAAAAATTAAATTTAAATTTGGTCTTCTCTCTCTCTCAAAAAATATCAAAATGTCCTAGTTTGGAAATCCTGAAATATTGTCTCTTTCCCATTTAAAAACAATACTGTTGGTAGTAGAGTGACTAAAGAGAAGTGACTGATGAATATCCGGCCCACAGTTTTTAATGAAATGGGACAGCTTGCGTTTGATATTTACAGAAAGGGGAGTGATTGGGACAGCAGCCCTGGGTAGCACTTGTCCTTCGGGGCCCAGGGTGGGAGGGGCACAAAAATAGCTACCATGATCAGCACTGTGACAGCCCAGTACTGCACTGTGTCCCACAGCTGCCCCAGTGCAGATCTGTCCTGCTATGCCTGTGAGTTTTGGCTGAAGCTATTCATAGAAGCATAGACTCATAGAAAGTGAGGGTTGGAAGGGACCTTAGGAGGGCATCTAGTTCAACCCCCTGCTCAAAGCAGGACCAGCCGCAACTGGATCATCTCCAGCAAGGCTTTGTCTACCCAGGTCTTGAAAACCCTTTAAGGATGTTACCCGTCTCTGGGTGACATGTCCCAGTATTTCACTACCCTCCTAGTGCGAGAGTTTTTCCTAAGTTCTAGGAATAGTCACCAAATTTGACCCAGGTTCCTTAGCAGTTTCAGTTGACCAAAAACTGCATGTTGACCAGCAAGCTATTTGGTCAGAAAGTTCCACGTAGATCTGCAAGTGGTGCCATCCCATCTCCCAGGCACTCCTCCTCAGCCAAGCCAACTTTCCCTTAGTGGAGCACCATGCTTCATGCGGGGCTAGACTGTTTCTTCTTTCCAAACTAGCTCACTTACAGCAAAGTTGGGAATATCTACATCACACCACAGGCTGTAGTATAAATATGCCCTTGGTCAGAGTGGTTGTTCTTTTGGCCCATTGGAAAGGTTACATGGGGATGCTTGAAGTAAATATGCTAGCCTGGCTGGTAGCTGGACTTCTATGGAGTAAAGAAAGGATTTCAAGTAGCAGAACTTCCATTCAGTTCCTTTTCATGAATGTGAAATTCACTACAAAATGTCTTCAACCCCTCCCCCTGCTCAGAAAACACCCCTTTTTATTTGTCACTCATAAAAAAGATAATGTTATATGTTCAATAAAAATACCTCTTCTTATCGCAAATGCTTAGCAGGCTGCCAGACATGGTGATGCAGGGAAACAGGTGGGAACTAGTTAGACCTTTTGGAGATGGATTAGAAAAGGAGCATTAGAGGGCAGAGGTGATAAAAACAAATGTTCTGTATAAATGCTAGTGATAAATTACTGACGCACTGAGGATGGGCACACTATTTTCTGATGGTCAGATGTTGCAGTGATAAGGACCAGGTTATAAGGGAGAAAGTTAAAATAATTAGATGTCACTGTGTGGTAAGTGGCTTTTCAAAAAGAATTTGGTTGAATGAAAGAAATGTAATATTTTCCTCCAAATACATATTTTGATGAACATGACAAAATATTATGTATGCAAAAAACCCTGCAGTTAAATGATAAAGCAAATGTGACACATTCTGGAGAAAAGTTGCAGTGTTGACACTTGATTTGACTATAATGTCCTTCTCTTCCTTTTCCTCCAAAGAATATATTAGTATGACTGTTCATCTTCTCTACAAAGTTCATGGGCATAGAAATACTTTATTCCTTCTGAAAACATAGGTATTGTAGACAGGAATGAAGTAGTTAATATAATTGGAATAAAGATTCTTTCCTATCCCTGACTTCCTGTGTAGCTACTTAATTTACAAATCCCCCCCTGCAAATAAAAATAAATTAAAAAAAATTTTCCCATTATGATTTCTCTGTTTGATCTTTCAAGGAACATTGTCACTAACATCTGCTTGCTATTCTGTCTGCAATTCTTTTTGTCTACTGTTGCTACAAGTAACACCTTGGTGCATCAGAAGTGAAGGAAATGAGAAGTGAAAAATTATCCAATTCTTATTATAATTACTTTGTGAATTTGATTCTGCATATAGTCAGTATGGTAATTTCCCCTGATGTATGGGTCTTTTATATAACAGAAGAAGAGAAAAAGCACTGGAAACATAGTAAAAAGATGGTTATGAAGCCATGAAAATTGTTAGAGGAATTCATGGGTAAGTGCAGTTCTGGGTACTCTTATTCTTATCTGGAAGTTGATTATGCAGGAAGGTCAGCCAGAGTCTAGTTTAGTTGACATTGGGCAGCCATGTATCAAGAGATTGGCATAAATCTGTCCCAAAGTACCAGGAATTCAGATTCCATAACAAGTGAGTTCGGAGAGCATTTTCCAGGCCCTAGGTATGGCTATACCCGGACCCCTTCCTTCCTCTCTTGGGACGGCGGATAAAACTGCTCTTTCAAACACAATACCCAGCAGAAAGTGCTGGCATCAAATAAATTCATTGACATTGTGGGTTCCTCATGACTTATATTCAGCAATGCTTAAACTCTTCAACTCCACTCAGGAAATGCCTTGCCTCTTCTGCCACACTGGACTTTGATCTCAAATGCCAACTGCAAACAATGCTCTCATTTATTATATACATTAGACACCTGGTCATTTTCAAAGGATGACAGAAATAGTCCTCTAGCTGAGAATTTTCTACAAATTTGATCATTATTAGTAAATGTGGACAGAAGAATCTTGTGTTTGTTCCAGTGCCAACCTTAAAATAATTATTACCAACCATTTTATGTGAATGGCTTTCTTAAACTCAATCTACCAGATTTAACTATAGAGTGCTTGTTTGGAGAGAAAGTAATAAACAAATGTTTTCTATTGAGCCTACTTAACAAATATTAGGGGAAACCATGTTTAAATTGGAATTTGGGGCTTTGATTTTACAGAATAGCATTTGGATAAAAAGGAGAGCCTCTGTCCATAGTAACAAGGCTAAATTGCACCCACAAGCAATTTTGCAGGACTGCTGGGAGGATTTTGAATAGTGGGTTGTGCAGGGTGGTCTGATGAAATTCTTCTGAAAGGCAAGGGTTTTCTCCTTCCCCCCAGGAGAAGTCTCAAGATTGTTAATTATCTGGGAATCTGGCTCCAATTCTGCCACAGGTTCTTTGCCTTTTTCCCTTTGTTTGGGATCTTTCTCCTTTACGGGATGAAGGGATTTGGATTCAGTTCCAGGTCTACAGCTAGTCAACCTTGTGTATCAGGAATAGCATGTGGGTTTAGTTCAGGGAAGCTAATGCATATCTAGCCTTCCAAACAGAACAGAGGAGCCTGATCCTGACTAATCTTTGCTCGCATGACTAGTGCTGTGAAAGTCCCTTCCACATTGTTTAGAATAGTGGTTCTCAAGGTTTTTAGACCCAGGGCACACTTCATACTTTTTTTGCATTTGGCAGAACCAACTCCAGTTGAGAACCACTGGTATGCTGCCTCAGCTACTGCAGTGATTCTTGATCAGGCACTGCTGCTTTCACAGCTAGGTGAAAGTATTCTAGGAACCAGTGTCTCTGGGAGGTGTGTGTGGGACTGACCAGGAAGGGCTGATGCAAAAACAGGTGCTCTGGCCTGCATTAGATAAACCCAAAAGAGGCAGAAGTGGTTGCTTCTGCCGCAGGTACTTCCTGGCTCAGCTTTAATGCACATTTCAGAAACCAAAGCATCTAGGAAAGCTTCACCGGGCTGTAGAGGTGTGATGCCCTGACAGGTTCCTGTGACCCCCTGGTACTTAAATACAAAGGCTGGTTCCAGGCTACTAGAGCATTCACAGCACATTCCCATCCATCCTCTTCTGCCCACTAACACATGCATGGAGAATTAGAAGAAAGAAATTTTGTGCAGCTCCCCCTGCCTGACAATGCCCAGTCCTCTCCCACTGCAGAAGGGGGAGCAGTTACTGCACAGCCTGAAATGTCAAGGGAAGAGAGGGATGATCAGACTAGAGAGTAAAGCAAGCAAGCAAGTCTTCTCTTCCACCTATCCTCACCCTCTTTTCTGGCCAGGCTCATCTTGCTGAAGTAAGACTTGAATTGCTAAAACTTGAAGCATTTTTTTGCAAACTTGAGAATGGCTCCACTGGTGTTGTGGCGGTAAGACCAGCCTCCAGCAGAGTCCCACATGAGACTTGCCTCAGATCCAGGAGATGACACCATGTGGCCAGTGGAGCACTTCACAATGACCAGAGACACATCTGTGGCTGATTAAATTCGGTTCCTGTTTCAAAAGGCTTTGTTGCCTTCTTTTCTCAGTGTTTCCTTTTTCCAGTGGGAATCTCAGCTTGCTCTGAATGGTTCCTGTGTCTCTGCCTCTCTAGCTCTCCTTAGAGTTTGAAATGGCAGGAAATCTGTCTGGTGGCAAAAAGTGATGTGCCTGCATTGGGTGGAAATCAGACCCAGATCCCCTATATGGGAAACAGGAATTCTCCTACTGAACTACCTATTTTCTTTGCTAGTCAAATCCAACCTCTGACTTGTAGAGCTAAGTGCCTACTGCAGTTTGCTAAAGACACAGCAAGGTTCTTCTCCCTACAGGCACTCCTGAGCCAGAACTCCTTCCAGGTCCTTCTTCTCCTCCTCAGAGTTTCTGTTGCTTTTCCTATATGTTAATCTCTTGGGGTTCCCTTGGAGGCTGCTGTAGAGAAGGGAGAAACAAAGGTGCCTGCACCAGTTCATAGCACAGCCACAGCATCTGCTACTGTTCTTCTTTCATACAAATGTGTCCTCGGCCCAAGGTTGGGGGTGTCGGGGGCAGGGAGGGGGAAGTTGCCAGAGGAGGACAGAGGTTCCCAATGACAAAGAACTGAGGCCATTCTGGGGACAAGGATCTTCATCAGCTTTTCTGATGACTCTTTATGGCTCATGTGAGTCTATATCTTATCTTTATTGAACTTCTTGGTAAATTCTTGACAGGAGAATAATGTGATCTGAGAGTAAACTAGGGAAGGAGGAAATACTTCCTTAGTTTTATGTTAACACTATGAATGGATATAGATACATTTGGAAGAAAACGTTTAATATATGGCAGGTAAAGACAAAGCATACTATTTCCTATTTACCTGGAGATGGTGGTTTTCCTTCAGAAAGACCCTAATAAAGATGCAATATTTTTGGGTCCAAACAGCAAGAATAAACTTGGACAAGCACACCTGGGCTAAGTACAGACAGTAAAAAAGCTGGAGGCTGAATTGATTTAGGGTTTGCGGGTTAGTCTTAAGCTGCAAGATTGAACCAATAAGCAAATGAACAGACATTCACTTTTAATTCAGGAAATGCAGCCCCATGCCTGTAGTAGCTCAGGCCAGAAGCCTGGGGGTGTTAGAGCACAGCTCTTTGGCATGTGGTCAGCATGGACTGTGTGTTTGCTTCCTCTTCCTGCTGCCCCCAAGGTCTCTGGGATTTGCAGTCCAGGCTCACAGTAACAGGACTCTTCAAGGTTGCTCATCATTTCTTCTTCCTGCTGCCAGGTACCTCTGGGATTTGTAGTCCACAGTGTTACCAGATTTGCCCATTACTTTGGGGTGTGCTCATTTATTAGGGATATGTTTCTAGAGTCTTTGTAATTCTATCAATGTGCTGCTTGTGTTACTTGTATTTCTATACGGAGCTGTATATCTCCCTTCTGCAAGTCCTCACCCGCAATGGAGCTATCTTGCAGGACTCAGTTTCAATGGGGCTGGGTTCCTCCAGTCACCAAATCAGTCATACACACAAACACACACACATTAATGTGACACGCCTGACCCGGCTGGGTTGATCTGCATGGACAGGCTGACACCCTCATATGCCAGGAATCAGTTAATCAGAGCAACAATAAACTCAGTCAGACACAAGCACACAGTTAAACAGAATACTTCTGACTCCAGCTGGGTGTCCAGCTGACACCTTCATGGGCCAGCATTCAGTTCATTAGGGCACATCTGAGCCAAACTGGGTCAATCAGCCTGTACAAGCTGATCCCCTTATGTGTTTCAAACTTAGCATGTCCCAATCTTTAGCCTCTTGATGAGCAGACCCCACAGTATTTTTGGGCTTCACAGGGATCCTTAGCTTAGGAAAAGAAGTGTTGCTGCAGAGCAAGTGGGGAAGGAGAAGTAGAGAAGGAGAACTATACCCAGTTACTACCAGTTTGACTATAAAAGTTATTTACTGCTAAGTATATGAAATGTATAATGGTACTAGTAGCAATAGACATGCAAAGGAAAAACAAACACAAACAATGACAATACTACCCTGGTTTAACTAAGTATTTGGGGAAACTTAGCACAAGCTTAACTAAGACAGTTCAGGTTCAGAAATTTATGCCTAGAGAGAAAAGAGAAAAGAGAGAGAGAGCTGGGACCTCACCGGTCTAAGGCACTTGGGTTGCAATGCTGACAGGTAAAGTTCTTAGCACAGTCCTTGAAGGGAGATGATCTGTTTCTTCCAGCTTCTCAAGAACAAATGGATGGTTAGAGAGAGACTTCTCCTCTTGAAGCACACGCACACTTTGCTGCTTTTTTTACAGATTTTTATACCCTCAGTTCAGCTTCTTTGAAGCATTCTCAATAGTGTAAATCATTGTCTTTTCTCTTGACAAGGGGTTATCTGGTTTGGAACATCTCAAAAAAACTGATTGATAATTAGGAAAACATAAGGTTAAGGAGTAACCAGACACTTAGGAGCCAGCTTGAAATTCCTATGGATAGCAGATATACTGATGGGATATCTCATGGTTTCTTCAGAAACAATAGATAGCTTGCAGCATCAGGGTTTTGGATTTTTACTTGTGAACAAGCCTCAGCTTAGCATGACTTTTCCAGATCTTACTATAGTCTTTTAACATACTTAAGGCAATTATTGGAGTTCTCATAACCTTCTGTGGGGAGAACTTTCACCAGTCATCCCAGGAAAAGTATGACAACACTTGTGGTCAGGGCTCCAACAGGCTAGATGCTGTGATGAACCCTTTACCATTGTTCAAATGTTGCCCGTACCCCCTCTGACTCAGCCTCTTTGCCTCAGCATTCCCTAACCTGGCAACTGAGTTTTTGTCAATCCAGTTTAAATAGGCCTCCCATAGTGGGACCAGGGAATGTATGGCCCGAGATGCCTATTAAACTTTACGTCTGCTTAGAGGTGTGTGTGTGGCGGCGGGGGGTGAGTCCTTTGTAAATCCAGATTAGAACTGGTCTGATAAATGCTGAGCTGGGTGTGTGTAAATGTGGGTTGATTAGCATTTGGAGCACAGATTCCCCATCATGCAGTGTTCCCCTGCTTCACTGGTCCCAGAATTCACTGCAGTCTCTGCTTTGGGCTTTCTGTTCTCCATCTCCCATGTAAATGAATGGTCATCTGGTTCCATCTTGGATACAAATGAGACCTAGGGCAGTTGCTCCCTTATCTGGAGGCCTTTAGGTATGTCTCCCACTGCATCTTAATCAGTTTTGTTTAGGTAGAGGAGGGCAGGGTAGGGAGGAATTCTTTGTGAGTCAGACAGGATGTGTCTTGTGCCAGGGTTTCCCAAGAACATGGAGCTGAGAGGTAATGACAGTCACAGCCAGCACTAAGTAAGCAGGGCAGGGTAGCTCCATACTTGGGGGAAGGGACATTTAACCCCCCTCCCTCACCCAGACCCCACCCAGGGTAGCCTCGGGAGGCCAGTGAGCCAAGTCTCACTGGTCCAACTAGGGAGCAGAGGGGTTGGGCCAGCCCTGCTCTCTGGAGCAGACAGCACAGTCCAGCCCAGGGCTGTACAATGCTGGGATGCTGGGGGACTGTGATTTAACTGTGATTGGACTGAGCTCCAATTTGGAGACAATCCAAGGAGAGAGGCTGTGTTTCTGCAACCTCTTTCCCTAATTCTGCCCTCCCCCTACAGCTCCCATGCTATCTCAGGATGGGAAGGGTAGAAGGCAGGGGAAGGTGGTCCATTCTGAGGATTCTCCAGCTGTGCTGGATTGGGAGGCTGGTGGATTAGAGCCCCCCACTTTAGGGAAGCTCCAATCTACCCATCCACCTACTTCAGCATGGCTGGGAATATTCCAGAATGGACCCTGCTCCCCTGCCTTCTCCTCCCATCCTGAGACAGCACCAGGGGCTGAGCTGTGCTGCAGCAGCCCAGCATTGGAGCAGACAGAAATTAATGAAGGCGCTCCACTTCGGAGCACTCTGTAGCCATGCTCTTTTGTTAGGGCATGGCTTTCAAGGGGTGGATTGCATGACATATGTAATTTCTGTCTGCCCTCATAACTCACTCTTCTGCTTTTCAAGTGCTTTACCTATACAGGTTCTTTTCAGGTTCAGTTTTACAATGTTAATAATAAAGGAGTTGTTTCTTACTGTAGCAAACCCCCCAGTTTTTCTTTTTTTAATTTTAAAATGCATTCCCTCCCCTTCCCCAACCATTTCTGACTTTCTCTCTGCCCTCTCCATTCCTTATAAGTATTTAAAAGTAATACTAGGTAAACGAAGTTCTTATACATAGTAACAAGCCCCTTCGATATTGGAAATAGTGTTCTATTATGTTTGTATTGATTTTTACTGTTTTATATTGAATTTATATGATTTAAGCCTATGTCTGTAAGGTAATGTCAAGTAATTTCAAGTCTTCATTTTGTATGTCAAGCCTCCATCTTGTGTCCTCTACCTCTATGTTGTAACTGTGACTCATGTCTAACCACTGTCATGTAAATTGGTTCCTGAATGAATGGGAAAGAATGAAGGTGCTTGAGGTACAACGGTAGCAGCCCTCTATTGAATGATCAACTCAATGACTGGACCATCAACTCAACAACCGGACCATTGCCGTGCATTGACTCACCCAGGAACCACAGACCACACCCAGGAACAATAGAAACCTAGCATTTGAAAGACAAAGACCCTACAGAAACCAGCAACCCCACCATTGTGTCCTACCAGACAACGAGGACATCTGGATCTTCACATAGGCATCTGGGAAGGACTGTCCTTGCCTGGTCATGTTCTTCCCACAGGAGACACAGGTAGCCCACCCCTATAAAAGGGGTGGTAGAGTGTGACCTCCTTGGGACTCCCTCTCCATCTGGACCAGCATTATGCCAGGCCACCTATCCAACCAGAGGCCTTGCTGGCGACCCCCTCTGCACAACACCTTGCTGGAGAAGACCCCGAATGGCCATCAAGGATCAACTTACAGCCCAGGATAGGTAGCTATCATCCACCATCCTTCCCTAAACACAGGATTTAGATTCTGTCCCTACATACTTTAACTTCAATCTCTCCACCAAGCTTTTTTCCTCCCCTGCTGCCATTGTATAGGTGCGTGTGTGAGTGCTTGTGTGTGCGTGTGTGTGTAGGAACCAATAACTCCATGAGCTGTACAGTATACTATTTGTTTATTAAAACTGTTAATTTAGAACCCAAGTTGGGTTTTGTCTTACTGACCTTCCAGCCCCTACTCCAATTCCTGTTCTCTGCCCCTCTGATCTTCCCCCCATTTCTCTCTCTCTCTCTCTCTCTCTCTCTCTCTGCCTTTGTCTTCTCCCCAATCCTAGTCTCTTCCACTTTCTGTCTCCAATCTCTCTTTCTGTTTCCCTGCTTCCCATCTCTGCCCTGCTGCCTCCATGATCTCTCTGTGTCTCTCTCTGTTTCCTTGCTTCCTGCCTCTGTAATGCTACCTCCACTTTCTGTCTCCAATCTCTGTGTCTGCCTCTGTTCCTGTTTTCCATCTCTGCTCTGCTGCCTTCGCGATCTCTCTCTCTCTCTGTCTTCCTCCATTCCTAGCTTTCTGTTTCTGCCCCGCAGCCTCCAGCAGCTCCCCGCACCTGCAGCCTCTTTCCCCCTGGTGCCCAGAGCCCTGATCTGGCTCCTAGCACCCAGAGCCTCTCTCTGGGTCCTTGCAGCTGCTCCCAGCTCTCCAGCTGGCACCTGCAGCTACCCCACTCCCCCCGGAGCCCCTCTCTGGTTCCTGGGCTCCCCCAGTCTCAGTCTCCCTGCTCCCCAACCTACCTCTTGACTCCCCAGAGTCTCTTCACTCTCATTCTGGCTCTGGCTCCAGCCCATCTCTGTGCTGGCTTCTCCCTGGTATCACTCCCTCGCTCTGCTTGCTTTCAGCATTTTCCTTTGATCAATCAACATGAATTAACCTTAAGTAACCCAGCTCCCCTTCAGTCTGCCAGTTCTAATCCTGGCCCCAGCAACATTCACTCCTGGCACTTTCACTCTCTTATTTTTCCCTGTCTCTCATCTTAGCCCCCCATCCATCTCCCTTCTTCTGGAAATCTTTGATCCTTGACTCCCCCTCCCATAGTCACCAAGCACCCTAGGTACCCAAGTACCCCAAGCACACACCAGCTTGGGACCACACTCTCACTGCTTTAAGGAGCCAGGACAGAGTCATGATCCGCTGTCTGTGTGCCCCTGCCTGGAGCGTGCTGGCTGCAGATTGTGGCTCTGCCTGGCCCCAACCAAGTTGCCTCCACTGCAAGACCCCAGTGGCTCTGGAGCAGCCCCTGCCCTGCCCTGCCATATGCCCTGCCTGTGTGGCTGGGGCCGGTCTCCATGGCAACAGCAACCTTGCTCTATCACAGTGCAGTTGCTGGTGGGGACTCCAAGGGGGCTGGCCCTAGCAACGCAGACAGGGGCTGCTGGGAAATGGAGTCTACTGCCAGTCAGATCTGGCCCATGGACCAAACTTTGCTTACCCCTGAGCTATTGTGTTGTTCTGGGCTTTTGTCTTTGTGTTTTCTGTTTAGTGAATGACATTCTTCACCTTTGCTTGAATGGATCTTGCTCTGTTAGCAAGTCATATCAGCTAACATACCATCTTCCATCTCTATGAAGGCAATGAGGACTATATTGTATCTACTTTGAATGGAACATGTGCAGAACATAGTGCTTTGAACAACAGCAGAAATGAAAGCACAACAGTGGGTATAATAGTTTTCACTGAAACTGACAGAAGAAAAGACTAATTTGCTTTAAATAGCACTAGTTTGTTAGACCAGTTTAGTGGCTTGGTAATGGGATATAGGAAGCTTAGCTTGAGAATGAATGAGAATGATTTACTCTGTTGATTGGAGAAGATTCTGTCCACCTTGGAGCCAAGGAAAGGGTAGAGCATAAAATTGCTTTTAACTCCATCCTGCCAATGTGGAATGATCACTCATTTTTTTACTGCATCAAGATGACAAACAGAGGAGGGATAGGGAAAGAGAGGACAACGATGGCTTTTGCAGAATGAAGATGGTAGGGATCAAACAGCAACACAGACATGATTGCTATCTTTTGAAAGGAACACTAGACTGGATGTTGCTAGAGATTCTGACAGTTTCCTTCTGGGATCAAGGTCAGGAATGTAGGACTGAAGGGGACCTTCTGGGTCACCGAGTCCAGTCCCCTCCCATCATAGGACAATCATGTCATATAATCCCTTTTGTAAATTTATCAGTTTCCATCATAAAAGCAGCCAGCTTTCTATGCCTTCACTATGCTTATTGTATCCAGAACCTTACTGCTCTAATGGTTAGACACCCTCTAATTTCCAGGCAAACTTTATTTGTGGCCAGTTCCTACACATCTGTTCTTATGCTAAAACTAAAAATCTCAGTCACAGCCTGGAAGAGTAGACAGTTGGAAAAGGAATACAGGCAATACTTGGATTTATGACACAATTGGTTCCTGAAAACCATGTCTTAAGTCAAAACATTGTAACTCGGAACCAATTTTCTCATAAGAAACAAGGTTATAAATGGGGGATTGGTTCCTGAACCAAGGCCTGATACCCTATTTTCATAAAAAATACCTCAGAATTTTGTATTCAATCAATTATAGATGAGTAATATAGCTACATGAATGTATTTATATTATAAATAGCAATCATATTGATTTGGAAGGACTTCTTTGAGGTGACTTTGCTGGACTTTTTGAAAGGCTCTTGGTTGGACTTTTTGAAGAGTTCTTGGCTGGAGTCTTCTCAGGAGTCTTGGCTGCAGGTTTTTCTGGAGTCTTGTCTGCTTTCTTAAAGAAGGTGTCCAAGGAAGTTTGGACAGATATTCTCCAGGGAGATGAGCGATGCAGCGAACTTGTTCGCTGACATGGCGTTGCATCGGATCAAGCGTTGTAAGTCAAAACTGACATCATAAATTTGAAACAGGGTGTCAATTAATAAATGTAAGTGTGAAACATTGTAACTTGAAATGTTGTAAGTCGAGGATTGCCTGTAGTGAGAACAAGTGTGACAGTGTTGAAGTTATCTCAGGCTCGAGCGCATCCTTAAATTCCTCCATTCACAATTCATCTTCAAAAAGGTGACCGATTCATCATCCAGGTCACAAATAAAAGGTCCAAGAGTTGTCCAACAGAGACAAACCATGAAATTCTGTGCAGTGAATACCTGCCTTTTGCTATGTGTCCTTTCCACAGTCTGGCCACACTTTGAATAGAAAGAAAAATAGAGCTATTTCCTCCTTCTCTGGTTTAAAATAAATATGGACACGTGTAATTAAATGTAATTACATTCATGAGATGGCAGGCTGTTTGGTGGAAAAATCAATCCTTGTTGCAATTATATTTAATGTATTTATACGTTTTATGTTCTCCTCAGCGTGATCACCAGGGATCTGGGTTTTCCATTCCTTATGGAAAAATGAAGAAAAATGTGGATTTCCCCTTTATCCGTGAAAAATGGCAATTTTTCATTTCAACAGAGAAACACATGAATTTTGCAGTTTTGCAAAGAGCTCTCTGTGGGCTGACAGAATTCCATCCAGCGAGGGGCTGGGGGGAGTGGGAGGAGGGCAGTCAGGCAGGGAGCGGCTATGGCTGGGGTTGGGACTGCTGCCCAGCTGGGCGGTGCATGGGGCTTGGGGCCCGGGACTGGAAAGAGCAGCCACAGGGCCTCGACAGGGAGTGAGACAGGGGCAGGAGGGTGAGGTAGGCTCCCTGCAGTTGCGTGCACTTCTGAGGGAGCAGAGGAGACCTGTGCCCCCAAGATCTGTGTATGGAGAGGGGGCAGGCATGGGCTGCATGCTGTGGGCTCAGGCTCCCCATCCTGCTGCCCTCCCATGGGGCCTCTGCAACCCAGCAGGTGGGACCCAATGCAGCAGGGTGGGGAGGGGGTCGGGGTGGGGTTGGACAGGGAAGTTCCTTGCTGCTGTGAGCCCTGCATCACTCTGGAGAGGTGTCCATTGCCCACTTGGCAGCAGTGGGGGCAGTGGCATGGGGTTGTGCCCCTTGCTGCAGTGGGGCAGGTAGGGGGCACATTGCCAGGGAAGAATGGAGCTTGCAGAGGCAAGAAGCTTCCCCACCTAGCCCCGCTCTGCCCTGCCATGCTGGGCCCCACCTGCTGGACTGCGGAGGCCCCGGAGGGGAGCAGCAGGGTGGAGAGTCTGAGCCCACAGTGGACAGCCTACACCCATCCCTGCCTCCACCCTGTGCATAGACTGGGGGGGCCTGGGTCCCTCCTGCCCCTGGGAGTGTGCCAAGTGGTGAGGAACCGCCCCCCCCACACGCTCTGCTCTGGCCATGCCACCTGTGGGGTGGGGAGCTGGCCTCCATGTTCTGTTATTTTGCAGTAGCCACTGCCTCCTGCAGGTGGCAGCTGGGGCTTGGGTGCTGCTGCAGGGGGCAGGAGGCTGTGGACCTAGGTTCCTGGCTCTGTAGCCCTGGCAGCTGGGGGCCCCCTTTGGCAGGGTTGTGGGGGAGTAGGGGGCTGTGGGTGGGGGGCGAGGGGCACCAGCAGGGCTGGGGGGATGTGGCTTGGGAGTGAGGGGCCTGGACCTGCATTCTGTAAGCAAAGGGGGCAGGGGGAGCTCTGATTTTTCCATGATAAAAAACGCAAAATCAAATGCCAAAATGTATAGGTATTTGGAATTTATTTTATCGTAGTGCTTGAGACACTGGTAGGCTTCCAAACTTCTTTAAAATTGTAAATATATCAAGAAAACAATGTGTTCAATTGATACATAGATATACAGTGGCATTTTTTTTTAATCGTGGATTTGGGTGGTTTTTATCAGAGAATATGCAATTTTTTTATCAGAGAAAAACAGGATCCCCGATGATCACCTATGTCTTTCCAAAAATAGCAATACTTAAACCCTATCTTAAACCTTAAACTTACAGCTAATTCATTTATCATATCCTTCATAGGTCTCTATTTATTACATTTGATCATTTATAGCACATCTTATTTCACTTGCTAGTTAATATTTACTATTCAACTGTGTTTTATTTACATACTTAAGAATAGCATTATTTATTACAAAGCCCACATGACAGAAATGATGAAAAGTGATAGCTGACTTGATTAAGATAACAATAAAAATGTGTGTGAGGAATGTGGGAATGAATGTGAAGATACGTAACAGATGACAAACACATTCCTAACTGCTCACTTTTGCTCTCGTTAAAGTTTACAGTGGCAATCCCTTTTTCTGTAACAAGAGCAGAAACAAGAACCAAGTCCCATCTCTAATCATGGCTCTGAACCAGCTTGCTGTATAATGTTAGCAAGTCATATAACCGCCGTCCTTCACAGATTGCAGAGTTGCAAAAGGAGGGAAATTGAGACTAGCATGACAAGGGCTGCTGCAAGCATTAAGTGAGCAATGTTTGCACAAGTCTTTGAAAGCCATGATGTCTGGCTGTACAATGTGTACTGTTCTTTAACAATTTCTTGGATGGTGGATTTTGTACAGCTCTTGAGTTTCTTTCTGTTGTCCAGTGGCTGAAGTGCAAGTACTTGATGCAATACTGTATGGTTTCTAATTACTTGGCACAATGTTCCCATTTTTCTTGCCAAGCAAAAGAAGACAAATGGCTGTTTGAATTAATTTGAAAACTCACCCAGGCATAATTTAATCAATACCTCTACCACTTATATTTCCTGAAATGAAGACATGTTTGTTAGGCAAGTAAGTTGATGTAAATTTTGCAATATTTAACAGTCAATAAGCTGGGTCTCAGAAAAGGAAATGACCCCCCCCCTTTCTAATTCAGTTCTTTTGGATTATAGTTGCAATTACCTAGACTGAGTATGGAAGAAATACTTTACTTTAAAAAGGTCTGTGAAAGTGAACTATACCCTTCCTCCGAGTTCTCTAATAGCAAGACACACTCTAAACAGTCCTTGGGCAAGGACTCTTTAACACTCCCTGTTTATATAGTGCAGCACAAAAAGGGCCCTGTTCTTGGCAGTCCATAGGGTAGTAGTTGCTAACTTGTGGTCCATGGACCCCGTGGGTCTGTAGACTATGTCCAAGGGGTCCGTGAAAGATGACAATGATCAATCTAAAGTATGTGAATACTCACACTTACAGTACAAAGTGTCCGCACCTCTATTTTAAATGTCCAAAGGGGCCCACATCTCCATTAGAAATTTTCTAGGGGTGCACAAATGAAAAAGGTTGAAAACCACTGCAATATGGTAATAAATGTGACTGCTGCTAAATGAATTAAAAAAGGCCAAGGAAATCATCACTAAATGCCTCCATAATATTCTAGGAAGTTAATGACAGGAAAATGATGGGAGCTCTCATGTAGTTCAAGTTCACTTATATCACAAGAATGGGCCAGCGCCTGCCAGTAGGTCTGTATAAATACAGTCACATTGTTCTATTCAATAAAGTGTATATTTACAACTAACAGGGGACTTCCATCCCCTGCTATTTCAAGGAAGAGAAAGGTCAGCACAACAGGGCTGCAGCCAGGGTGCAGCTGGAGCAGAGCTAGCTACCAGAGAGTAAGCAGTGGAGGCAGCAGAAAGACAAGAGCCTACAGATGATGACTTGGGAGCAAGCTGCAGGACAATAGGGCAGAACTGTATAGGGCAGTTGCAGGGGGAGCAGGCAAAGAGAAACCCCAGTGCAGGGTGTGACTGGAAGGGGTGGTGTTTCTGGCGAATATAAACCCAGACTGTAAGCCAGAGTAGGCAGTCTGGCCCTGGATTCTGCAGGGGAAGGAGTTCCTGTGAGCATAAGAAGCCAGGGGAAAAAAAACCACAGACCTAGAAGATACTCTGAAGACAGAGAGGAAGTCTAATGAGAAGGGGTAGGGCTTTGCAGGAGAGCAGACACCCAAGGTTGGGTAAGGTTTTGTATTAAAAACCATTTGGTTTGTGTTTTGAGTTGTTTCTGACTTTGAGGTATGATATAGCCATAGGGGGAGGAGGTGGTGGCCACAAAGAGGTGCTTTAGGAAGGGTGCTGTCAAGGTGTGTGCCAATGAGATACCTTGCATTGTGGGTTTATGACTTAGAGAGGCAGGACCAGGAGGAGCAGCACAATGGACAAATGCCTAGAGGGGCTGAAGCCCTGAAAAGTGGCCTGTCAGGGACAAGTGTGAGATGAGTGTCTGAAGGAGCTGGAGCCCTGAAAGGTAGCCTGTTTGGGAACAGTTAAGAATGAGTGCTTAGAGGAGTAGGAGCTCCAAAAGATGCGGAGAGGAAAAGAGAAAGTTCTGTGAGGTATGGGCATGACTATGGGGCAGCTGGAGATTAAGATTAATGTTCCTAAGGCAATTTGTGCCCTAGAGCATGGGTAGGGCCAGGAGGACAATGAGTTAGTGTCCTTAGGCAGGACTAGTACCAGCAGAGTGTGAGTAGGATTGTGGATCTGGTTAAGTGAAACCAGTTGAGGCAAACTGAGGCTTGCTCTAGGACCCTGGGGCAGTCTCCCTGAGTAGTATGATACATCTATCAAGGCGAGGCAGGAAAGGTCTGGGGGGCTTGCCCTGAGAAGTCAAAGTGAAGCAGAAGTAGTTTGGCCACCAGGGAGAGCCATGGCTGTTCTCAGGGCTGATCCTGCTACAATAAGGGCCTTTTTAAGTGGTAATTTTGGGTGGCTCCTGGAGCTCTTAACCCCTGGATTATCTGCACATAGGATGCCCACCAGTTCTGTTAAGTCTTATACGTTCCTTCCATGACAACATGAAAGCAATTTTTGGACAGCTTTGAGATGAAAAGCGCAGTGAAGCAAGGATGTGTTCTTGCCCCCACACTCTTTGGAATCTTCTTCCCCATACTCCTAACTGCACACTTAAAGATATGGACGGCGGAGTGTACCTTCACATAAGATTGAATGGGAAACTCTTCAACTCATGACTCAAGGCAAAGGCTAAAGATAGAAAGGTGCTTATCAGGGAGCTTCTATTTGCTTGTGATGCTGCCTTTACAGCCCACAATGAAGACCTACTACAGGAACTCATGGATTGCCTTTCAAGAGCTTGTCAGGCATTTGCTCTCACTATCAGCATAAAGAAAACAGTTGTCTAGGACAGGGAGTTCCACAAGATCCAGTAATCACCCTTAATGAGATCCAGCTAGTAGTCCAAAAATTCAGCTACCTAGGTTCTACGGTGACCACCAACCTCTCACTGGATGAAGAACTTAATGTTCACATCAAAAAGGCTTCAGCAGCCCAAGAACATGGAACAACTCAAAGCTTACCATCAAGACCAAAATGCTAGTGTACAAAGCTTGCACACTCAGCACTCTCATGAATGGTGGGGAAACATGGACAACTTATGCCCATCAAGAGGCAAGGTTAAACAGCTTCCACTTATGCTGTTTACACCCCATACTCAACGTCAAATGGCAGGATAAGGTTACCAAGGCAGAGGTTCTTCAAAAGGTTATTTTCCAAGTGTGGCAAGAGTAGACAATTTACCAAGCTGGTCACACTTGATCCTTTGGACCAGGATTATCTCTGGTCCAAAGACTTATGCAAATGTTGCTCACTTATTGCTTGTGGCAGCCCTTGTCATGCTAGTCTCAGTTTCCCTCCTTTTGCAACTCTCAATCTGTGAAGAACGGAGGTTTTTATGGCTTTCTAACATTATACAGCAAGCTGGTTCATAGCCATGATTAGAGATGGGGTTTGGTTCTTGTTTCTGCTCTTGTTACAGAAAAAGGGATTGCCACTGTAAACTTTAATCAGAGAGAAACAACTGCACTGGCTAGGTCATCTGGGTAGACTGGAAGATGGATGTATACCTAAGGACATGCTATATGGGAAATTATCAGAGGGAACAAGCAAAACAGGATGCCTCAAGCTTTGCTATAAAGACCCATGTGAGCAAGATATGAAGGCGTTTGGAATTGATCCTGGCCAATGGGAAACCTTGGCAAGTGATCAGAACAAGTGGTGTTATTACCTCCACCAGGGCATCAAAGTCCATGACAGGAATTGGTTCCAAAAGCTTGAAGAGAAAAGAGTCCATAGGAAGGAGACAGCTCCCAAATCACCCAACCATGACACATACATTTATGACCACTGCCACAGATCATATAAATCTCAGATTGGACTATTCAGTCACATGAGACACTGCAAACCATCTATGTCATAGGCTGCAATGTGTCTCTCACAGACAAAAGGGTGCCATGTATATATCTGTGCATTAACACCTGAAACTGGTTTTAAGCACTTGTTATATGGCTCAAAGTTATGCCACTCCAGGGCAGGATTATCTCTGGTCCATGTTATTCAGCTCATGTTGCACTAAGACAGTGGTTCCCAACCTTGGGTTGTGACCCAAATGAGGGTCGCAGGAGCAATGTTAATGGCGCCACACACAAAGGATGAGTCATACTGCATGCCAGGATTTCCCCTGCCCCCGGGCTGCCACACTCCACTCCCAGCCATGGGTCATGACAAAAAAATGCTGGGAACCACTGCACTAAAATGTAGCCACTTCTTCTCCTTCCCCCACCCCTTACTTGTGGCTGCCCACATTATCTATCCCAGAGGAAGCAGGCAGGGAAGGGTTATCTTGCATCTGGAAGACAACAAATTTCAATTAAAACATTCTCCAGAGATACTAACATTCTCCAGAGACACTAATATTGGTATCTGTTTGTCTAATTTGGCAAATAATTGCAAATGACTGTTTTAGGCAGGAACTTTGATTGAACCAACTGGATAGACAAACTTTTGGGTATCAAGTACCTTTCCTCAGCTCCTTTGGAAATTTTATGTTCCAGTTTCTCTCTCCCATTCTTGGATGTGTTGCCACTTGTCATAACTGGAAGTGCAACCATGATGTGACAAAACAGCAAGGAGAGCTGATACTTTATCCCTGACACCTGAGAGATGCTCAATAATGTAACATTATCTTTTAAAAATAATGATTATCAAAGCAATACAATGTGGAGTCATGGATTTATTTGTGTGGCAAAGTTGTGTATTCTGTTTTAACAGCTAGATAATCTATGCATTTCTTCTTACTGTAGAATATAAACCTTAAATTCTACCCAGCTTGTACTATTTTCCGCAGTTCCCCATAGCTAAGGGACCAATTTGAGCTAACACACCAATTTGCTGGCCATTGAACTCTATACATAAAGCTTTTCATGGACTTCAGTGGATCTCGGGGATTGGTCTAGCAGGTCACATTCCCCTCGATTGTTTTGGCTGACTTAAAACTGAAATAACAGGTAAGGATGTGGACAGATGCAACATTTCAAGTGTTTCAAAGTAGAACAGTCTGAAATGTTTAAAAAAACAGAACATTTCAGTTGCAGATGGATGCAGAGACCCCAATCACTCCTCTTGGCTGGAGCACTTCAAAATCACGGCAGCTCCGTGTGGGGTGTGCACTCTCCAGTCAGAGTGTATGACAGTCAGGGGCTGCAGGAACTTGGGAGAGCAGGCACAGAGAGGTCTGTGGGCACTGGGGCCTGGAGAGCCAGACTCCTCATTCTTGGAGGGTGATGTGGGATCTCCCAGTCCTGGCAGGAGGACACAGAGTCTCTGGTCTCCTGGTTCTAGGGTCTCCCAGTTCTGGTGGTGGGAGGCCTGGGCATTTCTGGGTCTGGTGGTCCCCCACATGCCAAGAGGGGTGGTACAGAGCTCTGAGCACCCCAAGTACATGGAGTGCTCCCTCCAGGTATGTTTTTGTCACTCTCTGGAGTGCTTTGTCTCATCTGTATATTTGTTGGTTAAGGTTTAGGAATATTTCAAGGGCATTTCAAAGCTGCTTGAAACGTTTCAAATGCTATATGTGCCCACAGTTTAAGGGTTCATTTGCTCCAAATTATGGGTCTCCACTACCTATTCTGGGGAAATTTCTGTTTCAGACAAGGTTAATGCAAAGCAGCCATAAGAGTTTTCACCTCTCATGCCTAGTAAAGCTTTGGTCTCCCAGTACTATAGAAGTCATTTTTTGAAAGCAGAGAAGGAAGGATCACTTTTCCTATCCTCTAGAGCTTCTTTTGCTTTGGGATGTCTCTTCTTTAAATTTTCCAGAGTTCAGAACTGTGCTTTGAATGCATCCTACAGAGTACAGAAGAGTTCAGCCTGAAATATTTGTATGGTGCTCTACCCTGCCCTTGCAGGGGTGTGGACGTGTATATAAATATATGTTATGTATGTGTATATGCCCACATGGCCCCCTCAGAGAGTTTGCCTAGATTAAGAATGGAGGCCAAAAGTATGTCAGAATTAACTAAGGTCAAGGTTAGGTGTTAGCTGATTTTGACTTAACCCTGGTCTTTTTGCATTACTTAAGCAGATCTAGAATTCAGAGGGTTAGTTTAATACTTCATATATTAATACTTGTATGGGTAGATATTTTTAGGCATTGATTTCAGGATCTTGCTTTGTGATTCATTTTTTTCCTTGGGGAACTTCCTTTTTTCTAGCAATGAAATGCCAGACAGTTCCAGGGGCACTAGTTAGAGTGACAGGTGAGGCTTGGTTAAGGGTGTAGTGCACAATCCAGCTTGCTATCACTGCCCTTAGAGAATAAAACAATCTTAGCAGCTGGTGGATTAATTCCACACACATGATGTGTATGGAGGAGCTGAATGACAAGATAAGTAATTTCCCTCTCTGTATTGTTGATACATACATGCTTGACATGCAGATCTCTATAACAAGTGTTAAAGAGGGCTCTCTTCAAGGGACCACAGAATATCTGAGTATAGAAATGTTACCAGGAAGGCTATGTGGGGCACTGCACAGCGTAATTGCTGCCTTTATTTTTTGCCTGGATGGAGACTTGCAGGGGCCCTGGCTTTGCTGGACACTGGTTATAGGTGAACCAGTTGGAGGGGTTGTTTCCTTATTGAAGAATTGCTGGTTCGAAGAAGGGTTCATGGCTCATGATAGTTTAGAGAACCTGACTTAGCTGATTCTAAACCACCTGTTCCTCCTATCTCCAAAATAAAGCGGAAGTAAGCATGGAGCAGAGAAATGATGAGAGCACATTGTAGCCTGCATATTCCCTGCTTATTCACATTGTAGCAGGTGTAATCTATAGCAGCTCTACATGACTCAAGGGCCTGTTGAACCCCAAATCAGAAATGCAATAGTGGATGAACTACCCCAGTTCCCACTAAATCAAGCACAGCTTCTTTGGATTGGGAATTTTCTCTCTCAGAAAGATTTACTTTTCCTTTTTCTGAAGAGGAAAAGGTCTGTGTGTGTTTGAAGGTCTGGCCCATTCAAAGACTACATCCACATTTTGTACCAAAGGGAGCGGGACTCAGAGAAGCAATGACTTTGGCTGAGGAGGAAGGAAAGAGTCTTGGGAAAGCAGACGAGTTTGGGGAACAATCCAAAATAATTGGCCTGGTACTTGCCTGAGACTGAAACTCTGAAGTACAGGACAAGCTGCCATTCCTTTTTCCCATCAGGAATGTGGAATTGGTGGGACATTTGCCCAAAAACCACACGTATAACGGTAATAGTAGGTATGAGTGGAGGAAACAACCCAAGGCTCTCTCACTTCTGATGTGCTTTGACACTCCTTCCTCTTCCCAGAAACCATAATGCTTGTCAAAAAGGGCACCAGTTTCAACAGTAACAGTTAATTTTAGGCAACATTGTGCAAATATGTTTTTTGGAACCGTTGCATCCTCATACCCATAAAGAGGAAATCATACACGTCTGGATGGTTAATGGCCCTGTAAACAATGAATTATTTCCTGAATAATAGGGAATGCAAATAAGCATCGGCTAAATATTTCATGTTCAGTTTGCTCTGTAGTTTTAAACGCACCACATCAAATAGACGTCATACAGAAAGATAGGCAGAATCCATGTACTCACAAAATTAGTTCATGCAGAGCCTGAGTGATTGCTTGGAGTACTGAAAAAATTGCCCTGTGTTATAGCCAGCAAGGCATTTAATTAGCCACCTGCATTTTGAATTATCCTGCTGTTTAACGTATTTTTGTGGAAGCAAGCAACATTTATACAATGAGGTTGTTCTATGTGCATTAAAGCAGGGGTTAGCCCCAACTTGCATAGCTTGGGAAGATGGTGTCCAGGATATAACAGATACTTCATTTTTGTCAGTTTCTCTGGGATACACCTATTTCTCTGAGCTTTTATTTAATTTTTGCTGAACCATAGCCAAAAAAACCTATGTACAGGCCTTGTTGTTACACAAGGTTTGTTGCTTTAACTGCTGGCATATTTGAAACAGAATCTTCTGATGTGATGTACTTATACCAGTGTAAATTAGCTTCTACTGGTAGGATTGTATTTATGTAGAAAAGAGAACAAACTCCATCTGTGTAAAGAACCTTTATATTAGTATAACTATATCTGCACCAAGGGTTCTGATGGTATAATGGTACTGCTAAAAAATCTAACCCCCTTGCTGTCATATTCATACTGGTGAAAACTGAATAAAAAGTTCAATGTTAATTTATGTTATTTTTTTTTTAAACTTTAACAGGAAGTGGGTGAATCTAGTCTTTTTCATAGCAGGGTCATGAACCTTTCAAGCTAATCTCAGACAGCACTGTCTAACAAGGCAGAGTGAAAAATGTGTATGAACTGATTTAGCTGATAAATTTCCATTTCTCTATCTGCTTACATATTCTGGAGTATCAGTTGTTCTAAATCTGGGATTTTCAGTCTTTTGGGGTCAGTGTACCTCTGGCAGCCGGTAGAAGACAGGAGTCCCCTGGTAGCCAGTCAACAATCGCAGGGTGGGGGGTCCCCCAATGGCCAATGCATGAGTGTGCTGGCAGCAGCGCTCACTGCCAAGTACCTCCTGAGGCCATCCCAAGTACCCCTAGAGGTACATGTACCCCAGTTGGAAACCCCTATTCTAAATAATTCCTTAAATACATTTTACAAATAATTTGTCATGGTCTGAAAATGGTTAACTGAGAAAATGTGATATTTAAAATCTATATTTCAGACTAAGTTGGTTAGTTTTTATTAGGCATACAGAACACATATTATGTTTTTGTTACTTGACTTCATTAGTGGGATTCTTATATTTCCTTTGTTTGACTATTTTTCAGCATTAAGATATACTTTGTTGTTTCCACAAATTCTTCTCTTAGTAAAGTCACTACATAGAATATTATAAAAAATAAATGTGAATTGGGCATGAATACAGTCATAGATGCATAGACTGTAAGGCTGAAAGGGACCTCAGAAGATCATTGGGTCCAGCTCCCTGCATCAAGCAGGAAAGGCAACTGGGTTCAGGTAAACCCAGCAAGGTGCCCATCAGAACATGGTGATTTAAAAATAATGAGCATGTGAACAACCACAGAAAATACCTTGTCTAGATCATAGTAGGATTGGAGTGGTTTTTGTCACCATGATGGTCCAGGAAATCTCTGAGAGGCAAGAATTTCTTTTGATATATTTTATTAGACCAAATGAATAGCTGGGAGAACAATTGTACAAGTTTTTGGGAATCAAGTGATCTGAAGAGGTGCCAGATCTGTTTTCTGGATTCAGAAAATGTACTTAACAGGGTATTTTGAGAAGAATTAGAGCAGTGATCTCCAACCTTTTTAAGGTGAAAATCACTTTTTGAAGAAAAGGGCAACTCAGGATCTACTGTGCCCCCTCCTGCTGCCCACCCCTGCTCCCCCACCCAGCAGGTCAGTCTGTGGAGGGAGGTAGTGAGGGAGGGAGTGGGGTGGGGGCAGGGGTAAGTGGGGCTCCAGCCAAGCTGGGCTGGGGGTGGGTTGGAGCCCTGGCAGCTCATCCAGGGATGTGAGGGGGCTCCCACCACAGCACACAACCTGGTGGAGTCCCAGGGGGAGGGCGGCACATACCCCCTGAACTGTACGCGGGGCATAGCGGCTGCTGCTGCATACTAGACTTTGTGTGTTGCAGCTGTAGCATGGCTCGGGGCACCAAGTGCAGTGCACAGGGGCAGCCGCCTCACCCCGCGCACAGATTGGGTGGGCACATGCTCTCCAGGCCTCCGCTGGGGTTTCTGCAGCAGTGGAATGCCCCTCATGAGCCTGGATGAGCCACCCAGGCTCCAACCCTCTCATAGCCTGGCCCGGCCAGGGCCCCACTCACTTGCTGGCAGGGGGCACAGAGGGGGATCATCCCACTCACCTGGCCCGGCCCCAGTGACAAGGGGTACAACTCAGTCAAGCCACATGCATTCTGCTGCTTCTACGTCCCGCCGCTCCCAGGCTGCATCCTGGCCTCTACCCACCTGCGTCCCATTGCTCCCAATTGTGGAGCTTCTGACAGTCAATCTCAGTCTGGGGGAGCTAGTCCCCCCCAGACTGAGATCGGCTGTCAGAGGCTTCCTGATTGACCAGTTGATCAGGATCAACCGGTTGGTGACCACTGAATTAGAGAAACTTGTTTTGTCTATGCAACAAAAGAACAGTGTAAGGGGGAGATTCAGGTATTTCCTAGACCAGTGCTTCTCAAACCATCTGATGTGGCAGACTGGCAATTTTTTTTCTAGTGGGCCAGGGACCGGTGCCCGGTTCAGCCGGTGGCAGCAACTGCGTGTAACAGTGCTACACAAATGCGCGAATGGCTGTTTCTTTCTCTTTCCTCACCTTGCAGGATGTGATATCACCTGGAGTGTTGGAACATATGAACTGTGGTGCTATGACATCTCAATATTATGCTTCTGTGTGCGGGCCGGGGGCGAGCCAGGTCCGTCTTTGCGCACGCGGGCTGTGGCCAGCAGCCCGGGCACGCGGGGCCGGAGGAGACCGGGGCGAGCTAGAATTAGTCACGGACGCATAGTGGTTGATTTAAAGATTATTTACTTACACCCAAGATGGTCGCGGTGTAGGCCGGACAGTTTCCAGGTGCAGCTCCGCTTAAATCCTCGTTGGAGGACTACGACAAATTCGTTCTAGCCCCGGAGTTGTTAAAGCTCCGCGGGTTCAGTAATTTCTTCCCCACAGAGTTGTCGAAGCTCCGTGGGTTTGGTTCGGTTCTCTGGCCCCGGAGTTGTTAAGGCTCCGCGGGTTCATATCTTTAATATGCAGGAAGGGATACGTCTAGGAATTTATCGGCGACGGGGAGAGGCTAGAGGCTGTTCAGGCCTCTGTTGCCTTTTAAGAAATGCATTGGGTCCGTAAGGATCCGTAGTGCTTAGAGATCTTCACGCTCTCCCTCTTGAACTCCAATTGCTCTCTCTCCAACTGATTTCTCTCCAACTTGGGCGGAAGCCACCCAAGCTCTTTATACGGCTAGCAAGCCAATCGCTAGCCGCCACGTGTGCATGTATTAGAATCGGCCAATAATGTGGCACGAATCTTCATACAAATGGCGGGAACTCCTTGCACCATGCATTTCTTAGATGCAAAAGAAATGCACCATGCAAAGAAAGCTTCAAATTGGCGGGAAATTCTCCGTTGCACCGGGGTTCTCTTCTGCAGCAGAAAACTCCACCGTGTAAGGAAGCTGCAATTTAGCAGGAAAAATAATTTCGCAGTGCCAAAGCACACACAAACAAAAAATCACAACTTTGGGTTGTGACACTGAAATAGATTTCTTTCTTTCCTGGCAACTCGCTGCAGACCAGTGACCAGTGGCTCGCATACTGGCACCAGTCTGCGGACCACCACTTTGAGAAGCACTGCCCTAGACAGTTCAGTAAAAGGAAGGAAGGGACAGCACTATCACAGGTTTAGGGGTTTGATTTTCTTTGCTGCAACAGATTCCTTGTAGTGGCTCACAACTTAGGCTTAGATATACAAAGGCATTTAGTGGCCTAATTGCCTTTGAAATCAATGGCATTGAGACAGCTAAATACATTTGATGTTTTGCTCCTTTGTGTCTGTGGTATATAGAATGTACATTTAAGGGGCCAGCAGTGGGATAACCCAGTCTCTCCCCCTGATGCCCTGTGGGTGTGGTTTGTGATGGTGGGTAGTTGTAGTTCTCCCTGCAAGCTGTGAGCATGTGAGTAGCTAAATCCTGTTCCTGATAAAGATAAAGCTATTTACCACCCCACCAGTCTCTGCTGAATGGTGACTTGAGGACAGAACCCCAAAGCATGGAGGTCTGAGTGAGTACCCCAGTCCTGGAACCCAGTGACATAGAGTAAACATTATAGTGTCTGCAGGTCTCAGTTCGCCTTCTACACAATGGGGGGAAAGTATAGCAGCCCTATATCACAGAGGTATTGCAAGGATAAATACAGTCTTAGTAAGGTGCTCAGATATTACAGTTAAGGGGCTATGTGAGTTCATCTGATAGTGGGGCAAAGTTTTCCTATCTTTCATGGGATGGCTAGCAGGGAATCTGTTGGCGGTTTGTGGCCCCTTATGGATTCCTAGCAGCCAAGAAGGACCACTTCTGCTCTTTGCCATGTTCATTATCCAATCCAGTGCCATACTAACAAGATTTGGCACTTGGGGCAAAGCCCGCAGCAGCGGCCTGCCCTTGCCTTTGGGGGGTACATGCCCCCCCCATACTTGCCTGGGAGTGCATGCAGCAGTGGGAGCCACCCTTCCCCTGTCCCTGAGCCTCGCCAAACAAGCCGCCTGCAGCTCCATCCCACACCCTACCATGGCTGGGCAGTGCCTGTTGGCGCCCATTTGCTTTGGCACCTGGGGCTATTGCCCTGCTTGCCCCACCCTTGTTACGGCACTGACCAAATCCTCAGTGCCCACTGCAAGGTCCTAGGGCAGCACTTTTTGAAGTCTTCATGAACAGAACAATTGGGCGTGATCAAGATCCATCTTATTTTGGTGGATTTCTGAGTTGGCTGTGCTGTGCATCTATGGGCCAAGCAAGATTATGGTCCTGTTTGTGTGCTAGGCACTGTATATCCACTGAATAGTGGACAGTCTTGAAGAAATACCAGTCTTAATGAGGTCCAATGATTGTTATGTAAATACAAGTAAAAATGAGATGAAGAACTAAAGTTTCAACAAGTTTGAACACTTTATCAAGAAGGAATCTGGAGGCTCAGTTCTGCACCTTTGTTATATGAGTCAGTATTTGTTTAGTATATTGCAGAGTTTCTATGTACCTCACAAAACTAAGACTGGAGCTTGGAAAAGGTGTTTTGTAAACACATTGGCTAATTTTACCTTGCAATTTCATTCCACAGTGGTTATGCCCTTTTGGACTGCTTTGTCACTTCAGAGATTTCTATAGATGTTTGGGCACACACTTTTATTCAGGGTGAAAACTGGTAAATACCCTTGTACTCATAAAACTTAGTCACGTACATTTGCATACAATACAGGCATTCTTTCCCAAATGCTTTAGTGCCCAGTCACAAGCACACTAGGTCTGTGTGGTTGGGAGTGGGGTGGTGGGAGACTGGAAGAGAGAGAGAGGGAGAAAGTCAATCAATATGGTACAAAAGGGTGAGCGCTGGCTGTCCTCTGCCTGTGCACAGGTAGGGAGGTGGGACTTAAGGGTAGCAGAAGGAAACTCTAGAAGCGGAGAAGTCTCTTGTTGAGGTTTTTGAAATTTTCAAGTCCTAGAACACAGAGCAAGGGGTTTGTTAACTGGCTAGATGCCAAGGCAAGTAGTTTAGGCATCAAGTGATCTACACATGACTACTTATATGGTTCTACTTTAAGGATCCTTCTTGGTCCTCACCAGAGGGGATCTCATGGGGTGTGGTGGTGCAGCCACACCCTCTTTAAACTGTGTAATGCTCCAAGATCCCCATAGGACATGCTGGGGCCTGTGGGGAGATGGGCGAGGTAGGGAACACATATACGAAGGAGCTCCCTGACCACCTCTACAGCTGTTCTCAGCAGAGCTCAGCCACCAGTGCAGATGCTCCCCACAGCCCCCAGGTCAGCTCCCTTCACACCCCTGTCCCTGCTCCATCTCCCCCCACTTCCATCAGTAGCATGAGGAGGGCTGGGTGACTGGAGCATGAGCTACAGGTACTGACCATAGTGGGGGATACCAGGGCCACAGCAAAGGGCTGGCCTTCTTCAGCTAGGCAGCCCCAATCGTCCTCCCTTTGTTGTCTGGCAACAGCTACTGCCTTAACCCTTTCACAGCCATGCAAAATGAAGTCTTTTACAGCCAGGATCTACAGGCCTGGTCCTTCCACCTCTGCTCTTCTGCTCTCAGCACAACCCTATCTTCACAACCTCTCTGGCTGTGGTATAGAAATAACTAGCTATATCTCTGTCCACCCATTCACCAGGTGTCCCTTGTAGGCCTTGGGTCTGGTTGTGCCTTGCCCCCATCCCCTCCCATGGTCTCACCTCAGTTCCTGATCTCCAGACTCTTCAGGGGATCCTGGCATCTGGGGCCAGGGGGAACTGGAGCCACCTGTGTGTTTCCCAGCTCCAGCCTGAACCCCAGTCAGTGCCTGATGGAGCAGTTCAAACTGGGGGTAGTTGTGGGGTGGATCAAGGTGGAGTGGGGCATTGGGAAATAGAGGGTATGCAGCCACCCCTGTGGTACCAGTTGCAGGTGCAACACCCCCTCCCATGGCTCCTCCCAATACGACAGAGAGGCGGCTGTCTTTTTAGCACAGCCTTGGGTCTCCCCTAGGGAAATAAGTCTCTCCAAAAAGCTAAAGGAGGGAGTGAGGAGTTGGAAAATATATGGCCTTGCCTTCTGTTTCTATTTTCAGACCATGGAGTAGTCTGGACATGTTTGAGGAACAGACTGTGTATGCTGTCAAGATTTACCACATCTGAACTTGAAGGAACTAGACTGGGGTACAGTGGGTGCATCTGCACGTGCAGTTAGCATGGAGCAATAAACTGGTGCAGTTCGTGCTGGAGTAAGTGGCTCCCAGGCACAGCAGATATAGATGCACCTGGAACCACAGCTGTCTGAGTTGGAGCAGAGCTGTGCGGGGCTGGCAGCAGACACAAGGGGGCCAGCCCATGGCTTTGGGTCATGGCATTAGGTAATGGAGGGGCTGACTGGGACACAAGAATGCTCCAGTGTTCGGCTAGGTGCTAGGCAGCCCCAGTCACCGTTTATTTGTGTGTTGCATCAGCGTAAATGACTCCACCGTAGGATAGTACGTGTCCCAGACACTAGTATCCTATGGTGGAGTTAATTTACTGCACCCTAATACGGGTGCACCTGTATACGGTAACGCTTTACTGCAGCACTAGTTAGTCAACTCTTCAGTAAAGTACACATGTAGATGCAGCCAGGCTGTCCCAAAATTCCTGCCCTCTCTCTTCCTCAGCGTTGACTGTGCCTCATAAACACTATGTGTCTCTAGACAACAGTGTGGCAACACAGAGTGGGAAAAGCCCTCAACAATACTGCTGGCAAAATGCACCAAGAAAATACTTTGTGCATCTATGCATTTCCAAGCTCCAGGAGTAAACTGAAAGGAATGTGCCAAACGAGAAAACTAATACCCACTGGAATGACACAATCAGTGCTAACACTTGAAGGCAAATATAAGTAGTGCTGACCTTTTATGTCCAATTTTATGTATGTGATACTAATCGTCAGATATTATCATTTGTTTGGATAACTGCAGTATTGCTAGATGAAGTTAGGTTTCCAGAAGTACCCTCTCCTAGCCAACAAGCTTAAAATAAACATCAAAGCCTCAAAGGAAGGGCAGGTTTCAAGGTGAAATGCTACACTATCACATTTCTTTAAGTGTGGGAAATTTACTTACTCTGTAGGATATTTTCTTTAATTATCCTCATTTATAGTTCTTTTCTCAGATCTTTTTATACATGCCATATCACTCAGAGAGGTGAGTAGAGCCAAACAGAGGGCTATTTATATGAACTGATCACTGCAGAGAGAAATTCAGAATCATCTGGTTTACGTAGTCAATGTTTCAGCCATTTTTGAATTAGTATTACAGCTCCTCTTTGCTCAGTAATTTGAAGAGAAGGCAGGTATACTCTAAAATTTGTATTAATAGTTCGTATTGTAGGAGAGATCAGAGACCAGCCAGGTCATGACTCCATTGTATTGGGGCTTTACAAGCATAGTAAATAATATCCCCTGTTTCAGAGGGTTTACAATTTAAAGTAAATAGGATCATAGGAAAGTAGGGCTGGAGGTCCCCTCTGCTCAAGACAGGGTCATAATTCACTAAACCATCCCAGTCAAGCATTTCTCTAACAGAAATTGTATTGCAGTTTACAAAGGAACACAATAGGTATGTGAAAATGGTAAGGAATTTCAGGTGCTGCCTTCTAAAGCTGAACAAGGAAGCATATGAAACTAAGATAACAGTATTATTCATAAAGCTTCTCTCTGTCTCTCTCTGTGTCTTTCACCCTTCTGTACTGTAAGGGTTTCTTCCTACAGCCTCTCCTATTTTACCCTGCCTGACTTCCAGCAGCAGATTTAACTAATCTGTATACATATCTTTACACATCACATTCCCTTAAGCTAGCTTGGCACTTCAGTGTTCACTTGTAGGAGGGAAATTCTTTCAAGAGACTAGATTTGAAATTTTATGCTATTTTTGCTATGCTGCTCTGCCCAGTACCAGCCTCTCACAGAAACCTATTCGCTTGGCAGGTATCACTGGCCCCTTTTAGGCCCTGGCACCCTACCAACAGATACATTATAGGAGACTGGGAATCTTATCACCCAGTAGAGATTCATGGTGTGACCATTGACAAGTCATGTTTCCCTTTCTGTAAAGCAAGGATAATGCCACACAAGTATTCCAGGTCTATTATGAGGCTTAATTTGATTAATTCTTGTAAAATGCTCTCAGATCCTCAAATGGCAGGTGCTATAGAAATACAACCTATTGTTACGTGTAGGCCAAATCTTACTACCTTTAGTGTGTAGTGAGTCAAAACTCTCACTGAAGTCCAAGGAGTTCTACTGTATAGGAACTGAGGGAAGGCTCCAGGATTTGACCTCTTCACTGTTATTTTTTTGTCTCAATATTATTTTATCAATTATATCATATAGAGACTACTATAGTAGAAAGTTATAATTTGAACCCTACAATAAACATGGAGGCCCTTGTGGTTCAGTGGTAGACTCCTCGTCTGTCACACAAGAAACCCGAATCAATTCCTGGATGCTTATACAACTACAGCCATGGAGACACACCAAACATCTGGACTTGGTCTGGCCTTTGGATTCTGTCTCAGTGGCCTAAAGGAGGATTGAAGGTCCGGGCAGCCTTCACTTCTCCCTACTCCTGACTATGCATATATATGTTGAAGGTCTGGGTGAACTCTCTCACATACATGATTATCTAGAAGGATCAATGGCTGCCAAAAATAATGAACATATTTTTGTGACCTGACTGTGGTCTGCTAATACTGCAATTTAGTGAATCACCAATGTGTTTGCTTTTACATTGTGCTTAAATCCATTCCTTCTCAGTAAAGTATTTTAAGCAAGAGCTTAAGTGCTTTGCTGAACTGGACCCCTTCTGTCCACATTGTGTTAACATTCAGAATAGCCCGTGTGGAAATGACAAGGACCAGACCAAGAACATCCTCAACTCACTGACTACAGGGTTTTCATTGTTGCTCAGTGAATTATTAAAGGTCCTATAACTTGTTAATGAATATATATGTATGGGGATGCTTAAGAAAGGACAGTTTGGGATCACTGAATTGAAGGTTAAAACTAAAGGAAAACTCCAGTCTTTGTAACCATCTCTTAAAGATTTTTGTTTCTAGTATTTAGCCTGTATTTTTCCCTGCTTCATATCCAAGGTCCCTTCCAGTTCTAATGTCTATGAAATCTATGCTTCTTTGCCAATATTCACTTGCAATGTTTAGAAATAAGTTGAGCAAAATTACCATTACAGACTAGAAGTAAAAAGTGTTGACATCTAACTAAATGAGAGAATGGTGGGAACTGAGTTTGAAAAATTCTCCTGAGCTAAGTTAAGACAGAGTAACTTTTGAAATTTTGTGACACTTTATAGAAAGCCTATCTGAAGACTTAGCTCCCAAGCAAATCACTATGGCTAAGTACAAACAGTCAAAAAGCCCGAGGCTGAATTGATTCAGTCTTTGCAGGTTAGTTTAAATTGCAAAGATTAAATTGAAACAAACGTGAACAGACATTTTACCTTTTTTCAGGAAATGTAGCCATATGCCTGCAATGCTTCAGGCCCAAAACAGGGGGCGCTAGACCACAGCTCTCTGGCATGTAGCCAGCATGGGCTGTGTGTTCACTTCCTCTTCCTACTGCTGCTGAGGTGTCTGGGATTTATAGTCCAAAATGACAGCAGCAGGACTCTGCAGGGTTGCTCATCACTTCTTCCTGCTTCCAGGTGCCTCTGGGATTTGTAGTCCACAGTTGCAGCCAGCAGTAAGGTCGAGTGGGGGAAGAGGTGTTTAACTCCCCTCCCTGGCCCCAGTCCCCAGCTGGGGTTTGCCTGGGGTGGGGGGATAGTCCCCACCCTTCCCCCTGCAGACTGGGCTGCATCCCCAGATGGGCTTGCCCCCCCCCCCTTGTCAGCCAGCCCTCAGTGTCCCAGATAGGGAGCAGAAGAGAAGGCCAGCCCTGCTTTCTGAACCAGACAGCCCAGCCCAGGGCTGCAAAATACTTGGAGATTCTGATTTACCATGAACCAGTAAGGGGTCTGGGACAGAAATTTTATAAACTGGTTTGACCTAAATCTGATACTACATTCACCCAGGTTTATCTTAAACCAGATTCAGCCATTCTGAAACTGGTTTATGTGCACAGAGATTCTGTTCTGTTACAGGTTTAAACCACTTTCTGATCACTTAAACCGGTTTATATGTAACTTCTGTTCCTAGCCTATAAGTGCACCAATAATGGCTATAAAATGCTTGCAAACTTGCATATTCCAAATGAATACTTCTTCTGGAAACACAGTTGGAAGTGCTAAAGGGAAAAGTTTCCAATGGTCAGGAATTTATACAGGGAAGGCTTTATCAAATTAATGTCCTGGCTGGAAGCCAAATCAACGCCAATCAGAGACAGTGATGAAAGAAAAGGGCATTCTCCAAAAGAAAATGGAGATGCAAGCAAATTCCAGAAGCATGAGAAAAATGAGTTCTTGATCTCTCACGGGTTTGTAGGAAAGAATACAAATTACAAGGAGACAAAATATTTATTATTTTCAAACCTGAGTCTCAGCCAAGGGAGATTAAAGGTTTAATCTTACTCTTGTTGGCTTCAGTGGTCCAGTCCCCCCAAAAGGGTAATTTGCATTTTACCAAGACTCGTGGGACTGTAATGCCCAGCTCTCAACAGGTATGGGCACAGAACGCTGGCCTGGAATTTGTCACTGGAGGGACATGCTTTACCAGTGTATTAACATCAGGAGGAGCTTGATGGCTCATGGTAGGCACAAAAATATTCCAAGGCCAAAATAAAAAGATAAATCCTCATTGAAATAATGCTCACAGGCATGTCCCTTAAAAGGGCTCATCCTGGATGAAGAATTTAAGTGCTATCAAACCTAATAACTTTAGCTCCTCATTCACTCATGAATGCACTGCATTCCATCTACTGCCTAGTACAATGCAGTCATTTTCTTGGCAGTCCTGTGATATGTTTAGGGGTGGCATAGCCATCCCAGATATGCCAAATAGCGTATAACATAATAATAGAGATTAACACTGCTGCCTGAAAATGTTAAGCCTATAAAGACAAACTTAAACCATTCATTCATTTTATTTATCTTGTACAATGTGGCTGTTCTAGAAATGCGTATCTAAGAATCCATTTATTCTCTCATGCTCCCATATATTAAATCACTTTGCAGGTACTCATTGCATTCTCATTTCTATGACCCCTGCACACATGTGTTCACTGGTTGTGTTCAGGGAGCTAGCTGCAAAGAACTTTCTCTTTTTTGTGTCTCTGCTTAAGGAAGTCCTGAATTCTCAGTGACAAAATGCCAGCTTTGGAAAGAAGTGGGGGCTATGGCTCTGTCTCCTCACTAGCTAGCAGGAATGAGTTACAACTCAGTATGAAGAGTCAGAATCTGTTTTTTGGAGCTGAAAACAACTGTCTTGAACTAGTGTCCTACAGATTTATTTGCTAAACATACCCCCAGAGACCCTGCACAAGCTATGCATAATGTAAGGGAGGGTGCCCAGGTACCCTGACTGGGAAGAGTCTCATTGCTCTTCATCTCTGGAAATGGGATTCAGTTCAGTAGCTGCTAAAGTCAACAGACAGATGTCTAGTGACTACAAGGGGTTCTGGATCAGGTGTTTCTCTAGAAGAATTCTCTAGCAACACAAAGGTGGCTTTATCAATGATATAAAGATCCACCTGAAAGGCTTTGATGACTGGCAATAATTAACTTTTATGTGGAGTTAGAAAAGGGCCCTCCACCTAGAGGTGTGGTGTATTTGTTTTTAATTATTTTCTCTTCTGAGTCATGTAGCTGAAGTCTTCTTAAGTTTATTTGCACCTATCAGTGACACAATGGGAAACAGTTTATATAAACCTTAAAAAAAAAAGTGAAATGCCCACAAACACTGCTTCTGAAGGAAGAAACAATATGTTCCCTTTAACTTCTCTTATCCTTCTGCTACACGCTTCCCTACTGTCCCTGATGCCTCAACCCCTCTGCCTTCTGTGAAACTATGAGACCTATGAGGTTGTGGTACATTATCTGTCATGGTTCGTGATGTTGGAGTTAGCATTGGGGTGCACATTGCTGGGTAAGGGAAAAGAGGGTATGAACTCTTTGAAGCCTTAATTTTTAATTTCCTTGTATTGTATGCATATGAGACTGTGGCACATACCACAGAATATGTGTGCGTGCGTGTGTGTGTGTGGGTGTGTGTGAATTCTGCAGGACTTGTGAGGATGGTCAACACAGAAGCAGTTCCTTTAACAGAGTTACTGTTCTTTGTGAAAGAAACCATTACTGTACTGAAAGTCCTACCCTTTATTATATGTCTAGTTGTCTCATGGGTACAGCTTGTCAAAATATTTTTGACAGAACTGTTGCCTATTGGAAAATAGTGTTTCAGTCAACATAGGAGCATAGGACTGGAAGAAGCTTCCCTTTCTGTTATGTAGCAATTGGCTCTTCACTGGTGTCAGGATACTTTCCAGGTGCTGCTGCTGAATAGAGAGCTGCCCAAAGGCTTTTCCCTTTAATATGTTACCTCCTGGCTCTTCTCTTTAACTACTTTTGAAATGTGACCCAACCCCAACTGGGTTTTGCTGCATTTCCTAGGTGGATGTTCTCCCAATCTCCTGTAAGTTTGGGAAAAAGGGAAAGCTGGACTGCAGCTGATGTGTAAATAGGAGTTTGTTTCTTTAGTCCATTTATCTTAGGGTGGAAATAGACATTACTTCTGTGCCACTATAAAAATGTTTATGGTGGCACAAAGGTCAAGAAAACTGAAGTCCATACCCCTTGTCACACCATGAATGCCCCAAATTTTTGGCTGCAACATTGGTGTTAGGAATTTGTGCTATTTTGCTGCAATGTCTGCTTGCTTTAAGCAGGAGAGCATGGGCAGCCCAGAGCTTCCCACACTCTCCAGCCGCCTCAGGCACGGACTCCCAGGACCAGATATGGTGAACCCCAGGAATAGGAATTTCTGAAGTGTGCCAGATCAGGCCCCTGGGAGAACCTGCCTGGGTTTCCCTATTTGCAGAGGCATGTGCTCAGGGAATCTGACTTGGGCATGTCTCTGCAACTGGGGAAACCTTGGGATTTCCCAAGTTGTCCTTTTCTAGCAGGAAAAACCAGGGTTCCCCCATTTGCAGAGGCACACCGCAAGAGTTGTCCCACGGGATCCAGCCCTGGCCATCCTGGGAGTAGCAGGGGCCCAATTGTGGGACAACAGGTAAATGTCTGTTTAACTTAATGAAGTGGATCAACTGTGCAAAACGTCCAACATTAGCACAGCTAATCTACTTCATTTGACAATGTCTGTTTAATACCTTAGAGTTTCCTAGAGCAGTCATAGATTCATAGACATTAGGGTCAGAAGGACCTCAATAGATCATCGAGTCCGACCCCCTGCATAGGCAGGAAAGAGTGCTGGGTCTAGATGACCCCAGCTAGATGCCTATCTAACCTCCTCTTGAAGACCCCCAGGGTAGGGGAGAGCACCACCTCCCTTGGGAGCCCGTTCCAGACCTTGGCCACTCTAACTGTGAAGAAGTTCTTCCTAATGTCCAGTCTAAATCTGCTCTCTGCTAGCTTGTGGCCATTATTTCTTGTAACCCCTGGGGGTGCCTAGGTGAATAAAACCTCACCAATTCGCTCTTGTGCCCCTGTGATGAACTTATAGGCAGCCACAAGGTCTCCTCTCAACCTTCTCTTGTGGAGGCTGAAAAGGTTCAGGTTCTCTAGTCTCTCCTCGTAGGGCTTGGTCTGCAAGCCCTTAACCATACGAGTGGCCCTTCTCTGGACCCTCTCCAGGTTATCCGCATCCCTCTTGAAGGCGGTGCCCAGAATTGCACGCAGTACTCCAACTGCAGCGCCCGATAGAGGGGAAGTATCACCTCCTTGGACCTATTCGTTATGCATCTGCTGATGCACGATAAAGTGCCATTGGCTTTTCTGATGGCTTTGTCACACTGCCGACTCATGTTCATCTTGGAGTCCGCTAGGACTCCAAGATCCCTTTCCACTTCCGTGCCACCCAGCAGGTCATTTCCTAGGCAGTAGGTGTGCTGGACATTTTTCCTCCCTAGGTGCAGCACTTTGCATTTCTCCTTGTTGAACTGCATCCTGTTGTTTTCTGCCCACTTGTCCAACCTGTCCAGGTCTGCCTGCAGCTGTTCCCTGCCCTCCGGCGTGTCGACTTCTCCCCATAGCTTTGTGTCATCCGCAAACTTGGACAGAGTACACTTCACTCCCTCATCCAAGATGCTGATGAAGACATTAAAGAGTATCGGTCCAAGGACCGAGCCCTGCGGGACCCCACTGCCCACACCCTTCCAGGTCGAGACCGACCCATCCACTACGACTCTCTGGGTACGACCCTCCAGCCAATTCACCACCCACCGGACTGTGTAGTCATCCAAGTCACAGCCTCTTAACTTGTTAACCAGTATGGGGTGGGATACCGTATCGAAGGCCTACCTGAAGTCTAAGTATACGACATCCACCCCTCCTCCTGTGTCCAGGCGTTTCGTAACCTGGTCATAAAAAGAGGCTAGATTAGTCAGGCATGATCTGCCTGCTACGAACCCATGCTGGTTTCCCCTCAGCATAATTTGTCCTGCCAGGCTCTTGCATATGTGAGCCTTGATAATTTTTTCAAAGACTTTGCCGAGGATGGAGGTGAGACTGACTGGCCTATAGTTGCCCGGGTCTTCCTTCCTCCCCTTCTTGAAAATGGGGACCACATTGGCCCTTTTCCAGTCCTCCGGGACTTGGCCCGTGTGCCACGAGTGTTAAAATATTCCCGCCAGTGGCTCTGCAATGATGTCGGCCAGTGCCTTCAGCACCCTCGGATGGAGCTCATCTGGGCCTGCCGACTTAAAGGCATCCAGTTCCTCCAAGTGACTCTGCACCATCTCAGGGTCTACGCATGGTAGTCTGGCGCCTTGCTGCTGCCTCTCTACAACCCCAGTGAGAGACTTGTCGTGCCCCTCGTTTAGGAACACTGAGGCAAAGAACTCGTTGAGGAGTTCAGCCTTGTCCCCCCTGTTTATCACCAATTGTTTCTGCCCATTTAGCAGGGGTCCTAGTCCTCCCTGGGCCTTCCTTTTACTCCCTATATATCTAAAAAACAATTTCTTGTTGTCCTTTACTTGGGATGCCATCCTCAGCTCCATGGTAGCTTTGGCCCGTCTAACTGCCTCCCTACAAGCGCGAGCAGAGGAGGTATATTCGTCTTTGGTTATCTCTCCCTGTTTCCACTTTTTATGTGCTCCCCTTTTGGCCCTTAGGCTGCCCTGGAGTTCTCTGGTCAGCCAAGGAAGCCTCCTGGCCCCTTTCCCTCTTTTTCCTCGCATTGGAATCGTCTCCCTTTGTCACTGTAATTATTTTAATAGCAGGTAGAAGCCCCAACTGAGACCATGTCCCTATAGCAATAGAAGCTGTGCAAAATGTACTACAAGAGTGTCCTTACCCTGAAGAACTGGCTCTTTAAGTAGTCCAAATACACAGAAATAGGAAGATCAAGAGGCTTGACCAAGGTCATAGCAGAGCTAGGACCAGAACTGGCTTTTAGGGTTCCAGTTGAGTTACCTGGATTATAATCTGCCTGGCAACTGACTCCCCAGCCCAGCCCCTGGCTTCTTTACTTTTCATTCCATCCAGGAAGAGCACACACCAACTGCTGAAACTTCCTGAGCCTGACAAAGGGTTTTTGAACTTGAAAGCTTGCTTAATAACTATTCTCCAACTATTTGGGTTGGTCTAATAAAAGATATCAAATTCACCCAAGGAAACTTGTCTGCCCTGGTCACTAGACCACACTCTTCCCTTTCTAAGACCTGAGTGTTTCTTTGCACCATTAGGCTAGGTGATTTGAAGATATTTTTCCACAATGGCAGGCATGTCTCTTCCTGAATTCAAAGCCCAACTTGAGAAACAATGTGAAGGTTTTGTAGTAATTAAAAAGCAATGTAAGTGGAAAGAAGAAAGGAAGGAAGGAAACAGAACAATGGAAGTGACTGGTGGCAGTAGTCAAATAAAACGAGACCACCTCCTCCTGTTTCTAAGAGCATTAGTACAATTAACACAAAGGTGTTTAGATTCCACACGCCAAACCTCAGGGCAAAGAATTCTTGCTCTCCTGTCAGTATTTTCTTTTTCCATGTGAGCTGTATGTAATTAAGCTAAATTGTTATTGCTGGCAGCATACTTTGGATACCGTGGTTCAACACAATAGTCAGAAATGTATTACTTGCAAAGTACTTCAGATATATTCATTTCTTAATGGCTAAATAGAATTCATTATTAACTTTGCTCATTTTTCTCTGTCATTAGGCTATTTGGACACAGGACTGTAGGGCTAGATGAGACCTCAAGGGTCATGTAATCCAACTTCCAGCCCCAATACAGGATTTGCTGTTCCTAAACCATTCCTGATAGATGCCTGTCCAGATCTCCTTGAACATCTCTCCTTGAACAAAATTCTACTGTTTCCGTAAGCAGCTAATTCCATTGTCCTTCTGCTCTTGCAATTGGACATGTTTCTGGAGTAGCTGCTATGGGACTGCTGTGTGGTGTAGGTAGTAGTGTAACTAGGGCGAGGTGAGTGTAGCACCAGCCCTGGGTGCTGACTATAAGGAGGCACCAGAATTGCCCCCCCCGGAGTTTTTGCCATGGAAGAAAAGCCATGCACTGTCCCTACCTCTGCCTGGCCAGGGGAGCTGCACCCAGCATTGTATCTGGGGGGCAGCAGGTGAGTGGAATGAGTGGAATGGTACTTTCTCCCCCCAACCCCTTCCAAAGCCTTTATAAGAGCAGGCACAGCCCTGCACCAGGGAGTGAACAGAATACTAGGGTCATCTCCCAAGGAGCTCAGCCAAGGGGATGCTGTCAAAGCAGCAGTGGTAGCAATAGCTTTGGAAAGTAAGCCTTCCCTTCCTGTCATCCATGGTCGTCCCCCTCCCCCCATCTACAGTGGTCAGCATACTTCTGCTCACCCCTCTCCCCAATGCCCTTGGCCTCAATATGCTTGCTACACCTCTGGGTGTAGGAGCACCCTTTTCTATTGAAAGGGACACTTCCTCTTCCCCATTCTTCTGTCCCTGTTTGCAGGGGCACTGTGTTGAGAATCTGCTCTCATTCTCAGGGTTTGACCTAACGTAGATCTTTCCTAGTTCCTACCACGCAAGCTTCTGTATGTGCTATGCTGTTGGTAAACTCTATCAACTCTTATTTTCAGAATGAAGATTTTCTGCAAATCCATATCTATTTGGAAACGAGGGCCTGCACGATTTCTGAGCTCAATTGTATGTGAACTGTGTATGGATTTGGTTCAGTTATCTTCCACGATATTTATAAGCTCTGCTGTTACTAATCTCTTGGTTTTTTGTGATTGTTTTTAACTCAGTCTGCATTTTCCAAGGGAATATGGTTGGTACATATTTGGCTGCTCTGCATCCTAGCCAGTCAAAGGCATAATCTTACAGCTGACATACTTCTGCACCCAGCACCATGCTTCAGTAGCTTTTTACAAAGGGGAATTTGCTTTGACAACCTTAAAGAGGAATGATGTCTGAGAAACCCATTTTCCCTCAGTGTAAGACTCTTGGTTAATGACATAATTTTCACCATTTGTACGTATGTATACTGCAGTCATGGGAAAAGTTTATGAAAAAATGTAACTAGTTAAAGTTAAAAGTTAGCAGTCTTTAAAATTAACTTAAGTTAAAAGTTAAATATTTCCACTTTCAACTAGTTAAAAGGTAAGTTAAAAAGAGAGTAACTAGTTAAAAGTTAAGTTGATTCATGAGAAATCTGTGAAACATGGTGAATTGCCTCAGCATCATTTTTCATTTTCAAATGCAACAAGTGGGTTTCTTTTCCATAAGCCCACAGAAGCATACTAATTTACTTGGAATTCACCCTGCTTTACCTGAAAACAATGTTATACTTGTCATTGTACTAGATTATGAAATTTAAGGATCATAAAATAATTAGGTTGGTGGCTTTGTGACCTTGCAAGCAATCTGTATATACTGGTACTGGGAATGACTCTCTTCAGTCCTTCCTTGTCTGGTATTATAATGGGCACAAAAGTGGCCTCTGAAGGAAAGCAGACAACATAATTGGGTTCCCCTGGTAGTGTGGCCAGCCCTGTCACCAACACAGAGGCAGGGAAGGAGTTGAAAGGTAGGTAAAAAATATGGTGGGTTTCAACAGGAGTGCACTGAAACACTGCCTTTTTATATCCTTTGATTCACAGCATAAATTACAGTGTTAGCAACTCTTGTGATTTGTTGACAAATCTCCAGCTCCTAGAATCATGTTATTATGTGAGTAGCTCAGGTTTCTTTTCAGTCTAAAGTTTTCAGTAACCAGCTGCTGAGCTTGAACCATGTTAGTCTTAGAATCCATAAGGCAAGGAAACAAATCCATTTAATATTAAAAAAATCATTATTTTTTATGCCAATTTCATTCTTTTGGCAGGCCTGACTCCCAGATTTTTAGTCAGAGAGTATGTGTAAATCTGTTATCTGAGTTGTTGTGACATCATACAAAATGTCTAGAAATGCATGGAATTTATTGGGGCTGGGAAAACATGAAAGAGTTGAGTTAGAATGAGTGCATTATTTCCCTGGCAGGGATAACAAATTAGAAGGACATACCATAGGATAAGGAACACTTTTGGTAGCTCAATATTAACAGTATTTTAAGCCTCAAATAAATTTGTAGGGCCAGATTCAGATTCTTATAAAAACATGGAACAGGTCCAGTGCCTTCCTTAAGACTTAATTTCAGTTTGCATTGTTAATCTGGGTGTAACATCAAAATGTGGTTAGCACATTAAATAATGAAATATAAGAAGAGTTCAACAGTTGGGCAATTCTCATGTAAGTGTGGTTGGAAATTATGCAACAAGCCTGCCTAGGAAATGTAACCCTGGAGCTAACATTAAAAAAATCCATCACATTAGCCAATAAAACTCTTGAGAGACTGGAGAAGAGGGGTGAAAAAACCTGAGAAATCCAAGTTGAGGTTGCATTGACCAAAAACATAGGCATCTCAGATTCTGCCTAGAACCGCTGTCCATTTGACAGTCCCATTTGTATGAGAATGTTTGAAGTCCTTTTGGGTTGTTCGGTAGGCAGTGTTTTAGGCCAAATTTTGATCTGTTGCACCAGAATAAAGCACATATACAAGCCAAGCAGCCTTTATGGAAGTAGAAAGTGCAGTTTCCCTTCCTCTACTCTAACCCCCATCCCCACCCAACGCATGACAAAGCAGGAAGAACAACAACAAAGCCCTCATTGAAAGCACCACCAGACATTTGACACTTCTTTTGGAATTCTGCTACGATGACAATTTAAATCTTCAAAAATTGTCTGCCCAGCGTACTCCAAATGGGTTGTTTTCCCAACATATGCCAATAAATTGTATCCCTGACTTATTATAGGCAGGTGAGACTTCAGTCAAGTGGGTTGGCTACAGACAGAAGTGGAATAAATAGAAGGAAGTATATGTGTGAGAGATAACTGGACTAATCAAAACCAAGTGTATATTTTGACTATTGAGACACTAGTATCACTCCCCAGCATATGTAATTTCAACTCCTTACCTCAGTATTGTTGAGAATCTGAGACCTTGGGAAGCACGTACCCTTTAACTGCATGCACTCAAAATGTCTATGAGTTCTTAGTCTTTTTTTATTGAAATGTAATATCCATAGCTCTCAGGTATCCCAAGATGATACAGATTCCTTGTCAAGGAGTTAATGATATGCAATTCCATTCTCATTACATTTTCCCTTGTATTTTTAACTTTTATATCTTGGTAACTACAACATGACTTTCCTCACAGGTTGTGAAAGGCACAGACAAATGCAGGCAGTTATAGGTGGGTGTGATGAGACAAAATTCATTAGAATATTTTTGAAAAGTCAACACCAGGTCAACTTTGGAAACCCTTATATCTTGAAAACATCTTGTGTGACTTCTTTCAGACTTTACGGGATAAATGTGGCATGCTGCATTTCAGGTTGATTAACTTGAGTTTGATGTAAATTGACCTGTGTAAAGAAAAAGAGAAGTGGACACAAGGCTTTATAGTAGTGGGAAGCTATCTTCAACTTTAGCTTAAAAGATACTCCATAATAAGACAAAAAGTCAGTTGAGAATATTCACCAAAGAGAAAAGCCAGACTTTGATTTCATTTTGATACAAAATGCATGGGGAACATTTGGTTTACATTATATAAAAACTGATGTAAAGATCTGTGCTTGGTGCTCTCCTTTGTTAACTGAACGGCTTGTCCTCATAAAACTTACATTTCACAGCAGACTTAAAAAAAGAGAGAGAGAGAGAGACTTTTCCTATCAAATTAAAACTTGTCATGTGCTGAGTTTATAGGTAAACTTTATAGCCAGCTTGCTATGACTTTCACAGTTACAGGGGAAGATAGTATTTAGGGAAACATAATGAGGTGTTTAAACAATCAGGGGCATGTCCTGCTCCTTTCCTATTGTCTTGCTGTCGCATGGGTGTGGGAGATTGCAGCAGGGATTAGTGACGAAAGAGAAACAGTAGGACAGACTGATCTCCCTTTAGTCAGATATTTCTGACCTGCACAGGCTGGGGGGACAGGCACTATAAAGAGAAATTTAGGGTGTGTCTACATGTGCTTTTACACCTAAGATTATGTCTAAACTTGATATGCACTAGCCTAATTAAGGCAATTTATGTGCATGTCCACACATGCATACACCAATGCACATTAATGTGGGTGTGTGGACCAACTTGGGACTATATAAGTCTATGTGAGTCCCAAGTCAATGGACACACCTCATGTTAATGCACATTAACATGTCTACACATTTGCCAATGCAATTTAACTATTCGTGCATAAATTTGATATCATATTTAATTTCATATCAAATTTAGGCTCAAATAGCCTTAAATTGCCATTTTTAAGGCACATTAAGGGTGCGCATGTGTAGACACGTGCCTTTAGCTTGACTTAAGGCTCATTAATGTGCATTAAATGTACACGTGTAGACATGCCCTTAGTCATCAAACTTGCAATAATAAGCACTAGGCCAAGACAGTTCACGTGCATTCACTTGAGTGGATAAGCAAAATTCAGTTCAGCTATATTTGTCAGAAGTACTTGACAGACAGGGTGAAGTTGCTCATATGGATGAGGCCTAATCATTATTTTATTCCTCTGCATAAGATTCCCTAGTGATGGGAAGACTGCAGAGGAGCATGCTCCACTCTGCTTGAAAATCTTGATGACATTTTTTTGGCAAGCCTAGAAATAAATTACATAGCATATCATTTTGTAGCTCCTTCCTCCAGGGCTGTTCAAGGACTACTTTATGTTTTTCATGTTGCAGATACTACCTCCCAGATTGATGGAGATTTCCCTTGCTCCCTGCACAAAACAGCTTGACTTCTTAGGCTGGGTTCTGGGATCTGCCTATGGCATGGAAGGCAGAATTCAGTGCGCATTTCCTGGAAATCTTCATCTATTATAAGTAACAAGGAGTAGATTAAAAAGCTTGAAAAGCAACTTCAAGCCTGAGGAAAAAACAAGGACAATTCCCAAGGAAATCTTACATTTGAAAGAAGATCTTGTCCAAAGATTAAATAACTGGTAAATTCTTTCACCCAAATCTAATGGATTTTTGTTTCTAAAAATATACTGTACTAAGAAATGCAACAGGAGTTACAGAATTCCAGTTTGCCTCTTAGGCAAGTGTAAAGCTGTAATGTAAATAATTGTAAAGCAGACAAAGTAATAAACTGTGCATAGTACCACTTCTGCTGAATGGAGGACTGCTCATAAAAGTAGGTGTGACATCTGATAAAAGGTGTCAGAAATAGCGTTATGGCAAAAGGTGTGAATAATGAGCACATTAGAAGTAACTATAAAAAACAGCTGGTGTAGGTTAAGTTCTTTCCATGTGAAATTTCAGAGAAGCTTCATAAACTTGTGGGAGGAAGGAACTGATGCCCAGATTCACCCTTCAAGGCCATGTTTAGACCCAGGTTAAGAACTTTGGGTTAAGAGTGTTTTCCCCATATAAACCTTACATGCTGGGGCAGGAGGAGGGAACTGAGTAGTTAGCAGTTGTATCTGAGGGTATGTCTCCATTGAACACTTAGCAGAGTAAATGGCTCCTGGGTTAGATTAGCCCACATGCACCAAAGCCCTCCTTGTGTTACGTGCTTCACTATTTTAGCATTCACCTGTGCATATCTAGACGCCTTTTGCTGAGACCCTCCAGTATTCTTTCCCAGTCGACTGTAATTTGCAAGAGAACAAGTCTGCCCTTCAAGGGGAATTATAGGGAGGATATTGGAGGGCTATTAGCACTCAAATGATTTAATGTGGTCCTCATAGCCAAGTGGGAGGGTTCCACCAAGGATTAGTGTGGAGATCAGTTCCTATTCCTTACTCTAATCAAGTAACTTAGCCTCATCCTAAAGCAGCTCCAAATACTGGTCAGAGGATTTGCTCTGTGGTTAGTAAAGAGGTTTGGACTAAAACCTAGCAAGAACCCAGGCTAATTGTGCAGTGAAGATAAATCCAGTGTCAGACTGCAGCTGGAGACCAAGAGAGACAAGACCTAAGGAATCTGCCTCTTGGGCAAAGGGTAGTGGTGGGTTCCTGAGGTTTCTGCATGTAGAAGCTACCTGCCTGCAGCCTGTGACCATTTCTGTTGAAAGAAAGAAAGTTTGTGTACCTTTCATATATAAACAGCTTATCTCTAAGAAAACACTCTGAATCTGCGTCATCACTTTCTGCATCAGATGAGAAGCTGAGATGAAACCTGCTTCCACTCCACGGAGGGATAACAATCAAGTTTATTGTAGTTGTTCTCAATATGCTTGTTCTCACCTACAGTCACCTGCCAAAATGAAACTAACAGGAGTGGGAGGAGTTATAACTAATTTTAGAAAAATAAGCCTGCTCCAGTGCTATGTCAGGTTAACTGATTTTTTTTCTAAATTTTGAATGTTTCTAGAGCAGGGGTAGGGAACTCTTTCTGGCTGCAGGTTGGAATGACCCACCTCAGGTCAAAGGTGGGCAGGCAAAAGGGTAGGTGCTAGGATTTGCTGTTGCCACTGCTTGTCCCCATAGTGGCAGCAGGAAAACACCTGCAGCCAAGGTCCCATCATCAAACACTGCTGAAGCCCTGTATTTGCAGGCTACACCATTCTAATTCAGTGACAACTGTTTTTGGGGCCTTGCCACATGGGACATTTACCACATGTCTGATTTAGATGGCAGTGAGCATTACTGTGCTGTATTCATAGATTTCATAGACATTAGGACTGGAAGGGACCTCCGGAGATCATTGAGTCCTGCCCCCTGGCTCAAGGGCAGGAAATCAGCTAGGATCAAAGGATCCCAGCAAGGTTAAGTGTTCAAACCCTTTTTAAAGGAGTCTAGAGTAGGTGCTTGCACCACCTCTGGATGGAGTCTATTCCAGGCCTTGGGGACTTGGACAGTAAAGAAGTTTTTCCTTTTGTCCAGTCTAAAATGGTCTTGGAGGAGTTTGTGACCATTGGTCCTTGTCACCCCTTGGGGCACTCTGGTGAACAGACGTCCCCCCCAGATCCTGATGTACACCTCTGATGTATTTATGGGCTGCCGCCAGGTCACCTCTGATCCTGTACTTTTCCAAGCTGAAGAGTCCCATGCTTCTCAGCCTCTCTTCATAAGGCCTGTTCTCCTGCCCTCTGATCATGCGCGTGGCTCTCCTCTGCATTCTCTCAAGATTCTCCATATCCTTCTTGAATTGTAGAGCCCAGACTTGGATGCAGTACTCCAGCTGCGGTCTCACCAAGGCTGAGTACAGTGGGAGGGAAACATCCTGAGATTTACTTGAGAAGCATCTATGGATACAAGCCAGAGTTTTGTTTGCTTTACCAGCTGTGACATTGTATTGGTGGCTGATGTTCATCTTATGGTCAGTCAGGACCCCCAAGTTTCTTTCAGCCTTCATGCTAGCAAGAGTAGTACTGCCAAGTTTATGAGCATGCTACAGGGTTTTTTTTCCCCAAGGTGGAGTACCTTACATTTATTGGTATTGAATGTCATCAGGTTTGTATCTGTCCACTTTTTCAGCCTATCCAAGTCAGCCTGGATCACCATCCTATCCTAAGGTGTGGATGCTCCACCCCAAAGTTTGGTGTCATTGGCAAACTTGGCCAGTCCACTTCTGACACCAGTATCCATGTCATTGATAAAGATGTTAAAGAGAACAGGTCCAAGGATGGAGCCTTGGGGGACACCACTGGTCGCAGAGTGCCATGATGATTCACTTCCGTTGACCACCACTCTCTGGGTCTGGCCTCAGAGCCAATTCCCCAGCCATCAGACTATGATGTAGCCAAGGCCACAGTTGGCCAATTTTTTCAAGAGGAGATCATGGCACCTTGTGGCTGCCTATAAGTTCATCACAGGAACACAGAAGGGAATTGGTGAGGTTTTATTCACCAAGGCGCTCCCGGGGGTTACAAGAAATAATGGCCACAAGCTAGCAGACAGCAGATTTAGACTGGACATTAGGAAGAACTTCTTCACAGTTCAAGTGGCCAGGGTCTGGAACGGGCTCCCAAGGGAGGTGGTGCTCTCCCCTACCATGGGGGTCTTTAAGAGGAGGTTAGATAAGCACCTAGCTGGGGTCATCTGAACCCAGCACTCTTTCCTGCCTATGCAGGGGTCGGACTCGATGATCTATTGAGGTCCCTTCCGACCCTAGCATCTATGAATCTATGGGATATCAAATCAAAGGCTTTTATTAAGTCCAGATATATGATGTCAATCTCTTCCCCCTTGTCCAGGTGATATGTCACCTGGTCATAGAAGGAGATGAGATTGATCAGGCAAGACCTACCTGCAACAAACCCATGCTGGCTGTCCATCAGGATGTTGCTATCAGCCAGCTTGTCAAGAACAGACTCTTTGATGATTTTTTCTAGAATCTTTCCAGGGATTGAGGTCAAGCTGATTGGCCTGATGTTCTCTGGATCTACTTTCTTCCCTTTCTTGAAGATGGGCACCACATTATCCTTCTTCCAATCTTCAGGTACTTCACCTGAGTGCCACAAGTTTTCAAAAATCCTTGCCAGTGGTTGGGCTATGACTCCTGCCAGATTCTTAAGTACTCTGGGGTTCAGTCTGTCAAGACCTGCTGACTTGAAGGTGTCTAGCCTCTCAAGGTGTTCCTTTAAAAGGTCTACACCAATGCTGGGTATACATTCACCCTGGCTGTCCTGCATCTTGCTGGGCAGGGCAGACCCTTTAGGTTGATGAAAAACCAATGCAAAGTACCCATTAAGCAGGTTAGCTTTTTCCTGGGTGTCAGTTGTCCAATGCAGGGGTCCATTGTTACCCTTGCTTTTCTTCTGACTCCCCACATATCTAAAAAAGGACTTTTTATTATCCTTGATATGTGTACCCAGGTGGAGTTTGGCTGTAGCCTTGGCCTTCCTGGTTCTCTCCCTACAGGTATCGGACCAATGCAGAGTCATCCTCCTTTGTGGTGATTCCTATCTTCCATCCTTTGTAAGCCTCCTTTTTTAGCATAGGAGGTCCATGAGTTCCCTGCTGAGCCAAGGGGGTTGCTGTGCCCTTTTGCTACCTTTCCTCTGAGATGGGATGGACATCTCTTGTGCTTCCAGGATCGCTCCCTTAAGGAGCGACCACTCCTCTTGGACTCCTCTCCCTGTCGAGTCATGGTCCCTTAGTGCCTCGAGAACAAACCTCCTGAGCTTAATGAAGTCAGCTTTCCTAAAGTCGAGGACTTCTGCATTGCTGACTGACTTGCCAGCTTTGTGATGGATAGTAAAAGTGATCAGCTCATGGTCACTATCTCCCAGCTTTCCTTTGATCTTTAGGTTGCTGAATAGATTGTCCCCTTTAGACAGTACCAGAAATTAAAATGTGTTTTGAGCAGTCACATGGTAATGTTTAGTATGATCTCTTAGGCACAGCTTGCTGATTGTCCATCCTAGCCTGGCACCACACTGGAGTTTTGAACTGGCTCTGGTGGGGCAGGGGGCGGGGCTGGGACCTCATGGGGACTGCACCACAGCTAGGTCAGGACCCTGGACCCCCATGTTTGAAGCTGCTAAAAACCATATTTGCACCACACTGGAGCCAGTTCAAGACTGGTGCTGTGTCAGGACTGGAACCAACAGGCAATGCACCAGGGGTGGATGAGACTCTGGTGTGATCCTGCAGCTGGGACCCACAATCAGCTGATTGTGGGTCCCAGCCCCAGGAATGCAAATTGCACATATTATCTTTGTGGAATGGTCAGACAACAGCAGAACATGTGCGACTTAATGCTACCTGGAGATACTTCTCTTATGAAAAATCCAAACTTTGCTGCAGTAGGATCACACTTAACACATGTTTGATTGGTTGAACATGTGGATGCTTACATTTGAAGTGCAGTTAACATGTCCTAAGTGGAACATCCCTACCAAAATCCAGCTGTAGGGTGCCAGGAGAAGTGGAGAAGTACCTGGTGTGCTGAATACCACTGAACCAGATTATATATCAGATACTCTCACTGAAATGATTGGGACTAAGACACTAAACTCTGGGCTTTTATACATGTGGTCTGGGAGGCCAGGAAGTGGGGGGTCCTTTAATTGGAGCGGCTCCAAGAGCTGCTCTAATTAAAGCGCCTGGAGCATCACAAGTTTCAGCGTCCCTGGGCTGAAAAATGGCAGTAAGGGCACTTTAACTAAAGCTCGTTGAACAAGCTTTAGTTAAAGTGCCCCCGCTGCCATTTTTCAGTGCAGGGATGCTGATACATATGATGCTGGAGTCTGCTGGTAATTGCCACGCTCCATCAAGACTCGATTAATTGAGTCTGCTCTGTTGTGTTGTAACTACAGCTATCAATGTACATGTATAGGTGCCCTCTGTGACTAAAGCTACAAGAGTAACCATTATATAATCCCCTTGTGAGGGGTTAGAATGACAAGGTAAAGGCGCACTGAGAGGAAAGGGAATAGAAAAGATGAAGTGCAATGGTATTCCTAAAAGATAGTAAGGGTCAGATGGTAACTGGCTTGGGCTTCTGTACACAGTATGCTCCCTATTACATTTACCACTCCTGCACAAGGTTAAATGCTAAATGCAGCCCCTGCACTGGGTCAGCACTGCTAGTATCTCCTAGAGAGGCAGAGAGGGAGGCAGCACCCAGTTCTTAACCCTCTCGGTGCTGGAAAGTGGAGGGGAACACAAGCTACACCCACTAAGTGTTTAGGGAACAGTGGTGCTCCCTAAAGAGAGGGAAACCCTGGTAAGCATCACATGGTTTTATAGTTGTTGGGGGCTGGAAGGGACTGTACAGATCATCGGGTCCATGCACTTGGTTGAAATATTTCACATTTGAAACATCTCATCAGGCTTTTAACATAATCCCAGAGGCAGGAGAGCATTTCAGACATAGGGCTGGATGTGTCACAAGCAGTGCAGGTCCCTAGCCCAGTGATTATCAACCAGGGTGTCATGGCACCCTGGGATGCTTTGACATCCTTTTAGAGGTTCCATGTGGTATCATGCAATGTTAGCACTGTTAGGTGTTCAAACATGATTCACAAGATAAACCCAGAGATTGCAAACAGGAATATCTATACTGTTAAAAACATTAGGACCTGCTGTGGTCTTTCTGAGTTCTTTGCAACAGAAGAATAGCTCTATTATTTCTCTGTAGTAAAAAACTGATTGAAAACTAAAAACTGGCATTTTCCAAGGGTGGGCTCATGTCTAAAACAGCTGACAGCCACTGCCCTAGCTTCATAAAGGCCACCAGACCAGCAAGCTTCACAGCTATTGTAGGATGGGAGTGTTCTCTCCCTGTAGTAGTCCTCATGCCTGGCTACCTGGGCTTGGGGCTGGCATGAGGATTTGACCCAAAGTGAGCCACAGGTAGTGGCCATAAACACCCGTCTCCTCTGAAGACAGGGATGGCTTGGTGGCAAAGGAAGACAGAGACAAATTTAGCCAAGAACAGGGGGCCTGATTCTCTCCTGCCTTACATCTTGTCCAAAGAAAGCTACCATGTGGGCATGATGGAACAGAAAACTAAATGGGAAGCATTGTGCACCAGTGTACATCCACTTTGTACAAGGTGCCTGACAGAATCTGCTGTGAGGTCTGTATCACTTATTTTTCAATAGCTCAAAATTTTGATCATGGAAAGTGTAGAGCAGAAAATTTGTCTAGTGGTCAGAGGAAGTAGGTTCTAGTTCTAGGTCTTCTGCTGCTGACTTGCTGCGATTCTGGAAAAATCATTTAATACCTAAAAGTGCATCCTTCCACGTATCCGTAAAATGAGTAGAATGAATACAAATACATTTCCTGGGAATAATGAGATTTTAATTAACAGTTAGAAAAAAAATTAACATTGCCCAATTATTTTTATATATATATATATATATATATATATATAGGGTCACTTCAGCTGATACAGCTCCATTTAGGAGCTGATCCTCCAGTGATTGAATTGTTATGCTTACCACACAAATACAAGTTACTTTGAGCACATTTTGGGCTTGAGCCAAAGCCCACTGAATTCAGTGGAAGTCTTTCTATTCACTTTAATGGGCTTTTGATCAGGGCTTAACTTCCTAATTTTAAAGAAAGAAGCCAACAAATGAGGACATTGAATAGAAGATTAGGAATTTATAATAGTTCAGTACAGGTCAGTAAGTTTTATTAGATTGGCTGAATGGGGAAACAAGTTTGTGATCCTGATAGCATGGGGAATTACCTTTGGCTGAAACGTAACCATGCAGCCTCACCCTGTTTATACTACCAAAGCCTTCAACCCAAAATGTCAGTTTCACAAATGGAGCGAGTGCCGAAAGGAGTTCTAAAGTAATCATGGGGACTTGGAAATATTTACAGCATTTCATTCTCTGTGTTTTCCTGGGTAAGTTAAAAATATATTTGATTTACACTTTTGTTATATGTTTTTATGCAACGTTCTACATTAAAAGCATGCCATGAAAGGTACTGGAGTAGATATAGAAAAGTATAAATACCAGTAGATCAAAGCATAGTATCTGGAAAGCTCTCCTTTCAAGTGCAAAATACACAGTGTCTGACTCTGGATTATGAGAGTTGTTTTAGCTCTAGATTTTATTTTGCCATCGGTGAGACATATGAATCTTAGACCTGCCTTGCTATCTTTTTTCCTCTTCAAAAGAGTTTTGAGATGAGGTTAATAACCAAAAATGCACTATGTTACTTTGACTATTGTACACTGTCACAGTATAGCAACAGTTGTTTGAAATAGTAGTTACACATTTGGGGGGGAATTATTAAAGTGATTTTATTACATGAAAGAGTGTTTTTAAATATGATATAAAACTCAATGAAACTTTTGCTGATACTCAGTACTTGCTAATATGAAATTATGGATATAGTATCGTACAATTTTACAATTGTCACCTGCATGCAGTTTGCATATTGGAACAGAAAGTGAATTAAGCCACAGTAGAGATCATTCAGTTTATTATATTAAAACACTTAAAATACATTTCTGATATGAGATGGCATATTCCAATATGGCTAGAGAGAGAGGCTGGGTTCGATGTGGTGAAATCAGCATAAGTTCCTTGAATTCAGTAGAACTATTCCAATTTATACCAGCTGAGCATCTGACTTATTGTTTTTAAACTCTTACACAACTAAACACAATCTTTTGGAATAGTGATACTGAGTATTTCCAAGAGATAATAATAATAGACATCACTTAATGTCACACAATTCCAAACCAAGGCAGAATTAGCAAAATGATTACATGAAACTAGCAGTATTGTACTTGCCTTTGTATTATTTATGAAGATTTGCCAGAGTGGAAACTGTACTGTTTTTTCTCTTAAAAAATGGAAAATGATATGTAGGAGATTTTGCAATCTCTTTATCTTCAACACTGGCAGATTTAAGAGTTAATATTTATTCCTACTTCATGATACAGGTAACAAAGGAGAGAAGGAAGCTTTGTCTGATTATTTACCTTCTATAGTGTCAAAATAATGACATATATGGGAAAATATAATGCTAACATCCAGGGCGGTTAGTAACCAATATAATGAGTTTGAGTAGCAAAACAGAAAGGGGGATATACAACAAACAAGTTGGAGCAGGCCTAAGGGATATCAAGCATCCTACGGGATGTCACTCATTAAAAACCGGCTGCGCTGCTTCTGGAAGTCCCGCGGCCACTTCCAGAAGCGGCGTGGCTGCTTTTTCTGGCGGCCCCACTCCCCAGGCGGCGCTCGCAGGCAGGGCACTAATGCTCCCACCTGCCCCCCTGTCTGCCGGCTAAACGGGGAGCGTGGCCTGACAGGGGATGCACGGGTGCTCTCACAGGGTGCACATGCACTGCCGTGCACCCTTTATGCATCGCCACAGGAGTTCAGCCCCCTGCCCCAGGGGCAGGAAGTCAGCTAGGGTCAAAGAATCCCAGCAAGATAAGCGTCCAAATGTTTCTTAAAAGTGTCCAGAGTAGGTGCTTGCACCACCTCTGGGAGGAGTCTGTTCTAGGCTTTGGGGGCTCAGACAGGAAAGAAGTTTTTCCTTATGTCCAGCTTAAAATGCTCTTGCAGGAGTTTATGACCGTTGGACCTTGTCATCCCTTGGGGTGCTCTGATGAACAGGCGTTTCCCCAGATCCTGATGCACATCCCTTATATGCTTAAAGGCTGCCATCAGGTCACCCCTGAGCCTGCGTTTTTCCAGGCTGAAGAGTCCCATGCTTCTCAGCCTCTCTTCATAAGGCCTGTTCTCCTGCCTTCTGATCATGCACGTAGCTCTCCTCTGGACTCTCTGAAGCTTCTCCACATCCTTCTTGAATTATGGAGCCCAGAATTGGATGCAGTACTCCAGCTTGGCCTCACCAAGGCCAAGTACAGTGGGAGGATGACATCCTCGGATTTGCTTGAGAAGCATCTATGGATGCAAGCCAGAGTTTTGTTCGTTTAACCAGCTGCGGCATTGCATTGGTGGCTCATGTTCATCCTGTTGTCAGTTATGACCCCCAAGTCCCTTTTGGCCGCGGTGCTGGTGAGCATAGCACTGCCGAGCCTATAAGCGTGATGCACGGTTTTTTTCCTGAGGTGGAGTACCTTGCACTTTTCTGTATTGAATGTCATCAGGTTTTTATCTGCCTACTTTCTAAGCCTATCAACATCAGCCTGGATCACCAGCCTATCCTCGGGCGTAGATGCTCTACCCCAAAGTTTGGTGTCATCGACAAACTTGACCAGTCCACTTCTGACACCATTGTCCACACAGTAAAGACATTAAAGAGTACAGGTCCAAGGACAGAGCCTTGGGGGACACCACTATTCACGGAGCGCCATGATGATTCACTTCCATCGAATACCACTCTCTGAGTCCAACCTTGGAGCCAATTCCCCAGCCATTGGACTGTGATATAGCCGTGGCCACAGTTGGCCAATTTTTCCATTTGGAGATTATGGGACACCAGTTCAAAAGCTTTTTTAAAGTCCAGATATATGATGTCAATCTCTTCTTCCTTGTCCAGGTGATATGTCACCTGGTCATAGAAGGAAATGAGATTGGTCAGGCAAGACCTACCCACAACAAACCCATGCTGGCTGTCCCTCAGGTTCTTTCCATCAGCCAGCTTGTGAAGAATGGTCTCCTTGATGATTTTTTATAAAATCTTTCCAGGGATTGAGGTCAAGCTTATTGTTCCCTGGATCTACTTTTCTCCCTTTCTTGAAGATAAGCACCATATTGTCCTTCTTTCCATATTTGGATACTTCACCTGAGCACCACAAATACTTAAATATCCTTGCCAGTGGCTGGGCTATGATGCCTGCCAGCTCCTTAAGTACTCAGTGGTGCAAGCTGTCAGGACCAGGTTACTTGAAGGTGCCCAGCCTCCCAGGTGTTCCTTTACAAGGTGTACACTGATGCTAGGTGTAACTTCACCCTCACCCTGGCCATCCCACATCATGTTAGGCAGGGCGGTCCCTTTTGGCTGGTAAAAACTGAAGCAAAGAACCCATTAAGTAGGTTGGCTTTTTCCTGGGTGTTGGTTGTCAGTTGTCCCATTTGGTTTAGTAGGGGTCCAATGTTACCCTTGCTTTTCTTCTGGCTCCCCATATATCTGAAAAAGGACTTTTTAATGTCCTTGATACGTCTAGCCAGGTGGAGTTTGGCTGTAGCCTTGGCTTTCCTGGTTCACTCCCTATAGGAGTGAATCAATGCAGAATACCCCTCCTTTGTGGTGATTCCTGCCTTCCATCTTTTATAAGCCTCTCTCTTTAGACATAGGAGGTCCATGAGTTCCCTGCTGAGCCAAGGGGTTTGTTGTGCCCTTTTGCTACCTTTCCTCCAAGATGGAATGGACATCCCTTGTGCTTTCAGGATTGCTCCCTTAAAGACCAACCACTCATCTTGGACTCCTCTTCCTGTCAAGTCATGGCCCCTAGGGACTTTACAACAAGCCTCCTGAGCTTGTTAAAGTCAGCTTTCCTAAAGTCAAGGACTTCTGCATTGCTGATTGACTTGCCAGCTTTGTGATGGATAGTAGAAGTGATCAGCTCATGGTCGTTGTTTCCCAGCTTTCCTTTGATTCTTAGGCTGCTGACTAGATCATCCTCTTTGGCCAGTACCAGATCCAGGAGCACTTTACCTCTTGTCAGTCCATAGACTTCTTGAGTCAGGTAGAGCTCATCCACACCTGTGAGGAAGTTTTGTGACTGTTTAGATTTGGCTGAGTGTTCTTCCCATGAGATGTCCAGATAGTTGAAATCTCCTGTAACAACCATGCATTGAGAGCGTGCAGTCTCAGCCAGTTTCCTGGTGAATTCCTGGTCAAACTCTTGTTCCTGATTAGGAGGTGTGTAGTAGACTCCTACCACTGTGTCCCCTGTGCCATGTTCCCCATGTATTTTAACCCAGAGGGTCTTCAGTCTCTTCTATGGGTGCCAATGTCAGCTTGTAGGGAATGTGTCACTTTCCTTGACAGAGGGCTACACCACCACCCCTTTTTTCCACACGATCTCTCCTGTACGGGTATAGCCATCTATACTTGTGGCCCAGTCATAGGTGGAGTCCCACCAGGTCTCCGTTATCCTTATGAGATGATAGTAATTCTTGTTGAGCAGAGGACTAGTTCATCCTGTTTGTTCCCCAAACTCCTGGGATTGGTGTACAGACACATAAGTGTCCCATTGGAAGCACTAGGCTTCCTTGCACTCCCAGGAGGACACTGTTCCAGGGCTGGGGTAGGAGTGGATTCCCTTGAGTGCCCTAACTTGCTGGATTTGCAGTAGTTGCCTAGTGGGCTTGCTATGGTGGTAATCCATCCATCCCCTAGCAGGCTTAGTTTAAAGCCTGGTCAAGCAGGTCAACCAATCTGGTTGAGAAGAGCTTCCTCTCCAGTGAAGTAAGTGTTCAGCCTAACGGTGGGTGGCTGGACCCAGAAAAGTATTACGCAAGCAGGCCGGGGATGAAAGGGTTACGGGACCTTGTTCCTCCTTCTCCTGTCTCTCCCTCCGTCGACAGAAAACACCAAGGAGGCAGTGTAACAAATAAATGCTTTACTCACAGTTTATGCAGGAAAAAAAAACTTCTTGACAGCTGTTTCAAGATTAAACTCGCTGATGACTCGAGAGCTCTAAACACGTTCGGATGGTATACCCAGTCGTAATGGGGGCATCCCGGGGGGAAAGGATTTTGTGGACGCAGGACCTCCGGTGAGGGTGATCAGGCCTCTCCGATATTGCGCGGATCCCCTGTTCTTTTTGGCACGCGCGCTTTTTAAATGGGCTGCATCTGCACGCCCCCTGCCAATCAGCGTGGGCCGGGACCACCGATCTCAGGCCACACCCATTGCCTCCCCCACGCCATGAGCACAACCTGCTCTTATGTTTGGTGTTTGGTCATTTTTTCTTCCTTTTTTTTTTTTTCTTTATCACATGCCCCCTTGACCAAATGCCAATCTCGGACGTATTTAGGCTCGAGAACTTCTTTTCCCATACTCAAGTGAGCGGGTATATACAAAACTAGAACATACAAAATACAACATCTAATACAAATCACTAGACAATGATATCAAAACTATAAAACTTCATTCAAGACTTGCAAATAAATCAAATGGTTAGTTAATACTAAATCTAACTGCGTCTGTCCAGATGCAGCACGGCATCTTTGCCGGGGTTGTCGCCAATGGGTTCACTCACGGCGACAGTTGTCCCGAATATGAGTTTCACACCATGTCATGCATTGGCGACTTCAAGCCATTTTGGGCTGGAAAACAAAACTTGGGGTTCATTAGTAATGTATACTAAACAGTGCTATGTCGACTTAGCCAATTATGATGAGCCAAGATGGTGCGTGTGGGTGAAACTGCTTCAAGAGAGACAAAATAGGTATTCGGGTACTCGCCGGGTTTAAGTACAACACCGGGAACTGGGGTTGGGCACTTACTGGTAGCCGTGGGAATGGTTAGCCACACTGTTTCTTGGGATGAGTAACATGGCTTCCAAGGCGGACGTGGCACCGGGGTGCGTTCATCCCATAAAGCTTTGGTGGCGTTCATGGCAATTAGTACATCATTGTTATACTTAGTCCAGTTCTTGAACGATCCATTTTCCTTTAACCTTAACTGTTCCTTGTATAGTCCTATCTGGCACTCCACGACTCCATTGGACTGCGAGTGATAGGGTAGATGGTGATGCCACTGAACATTATGCTCTATTGCGAACCGTTCTAAGTCTTTGCAGTTAAAAGGTGGTCCTCCATAGAAGTGTATGATGTGGGGCACTTGCCAATGGGCGAAAGCGAGCTGTAGACATCCTTGAATTAAGGGAGCGGTGGTCTTCCTTGTGGGGAGGACGAGGATTTGACGGGTTCCCAGGTCTACGATTACTAGCCCCTTGTTTGGTGTCTTGGCCCCTGGGAGTGGCCCGAGCAGGTCCACTTGCCACACCTTCCCTGGAGCAAAGTGCGCTGGGTCATAGACACCCTTTTGGTGCTTGTAGTGCACTGGTGTTTCTCGCGCACAGGCAGAGCAGGCTTGGATTATCCTTTTCCACTGTTCTATGCTCTGTCCTTTGTTGTCTTGTTCCCTCCAGCGAGCTTGCGCTCTTCTTGCTCCGAGGTGTCCCCAACGCTCGTGGAGCCAAGCAAGAAAGGGGTTGGTGTCTATGATGTCAGTGACGTGTAACTGAGGTATGTCCTTTTGATCTATGGGTCCTCGGTGTGCCAGTAGCTGATCTATGACGGCATGTACAGGATCCGTGTCAGGTCGGTGAGAGTGCGTGCACTTGATTAAGGGGCGAACAGAGAAATGTGATAAAATGGTCTTGACATTGTCCCAGAGGGTTGTGTGTTCTGTAACTTGTGCCATTCCAGTGACAATCTTGTATATATATTCTGAGTCTACAGCTATGACGGGTACCGGAAGCGTCCCATCGTGGTGACGGTAGGTGTGTTCAAGAGCTAGTTGAAAGCCTCGTAGTTCAGATGCTTGGACCGACTCTCCTGGATGGGATGTTTGGAGCTCATAGTCGTGACAGGGGTCACAATAATATCCATATCCTCCGCCATCACGGGATGTACTATCTGAAGCTATCCACGCCGGGATGTGGTCCCATACAATCGCAGTACAATGGCATCATCCCCTTCAGCGGCCGGAATCACTTCTCCGTCAGTGACTTGCCACGCCGACCAGTGATTCTGGTGACGAAGGACTAGGGTGCTTCAAGTTTTCTCCATGCCCTGATACTCCGGGTGGATTCTGCTAGGGTTAAGTAATCCTAGTGTGGTGCCGCCGGGCGCAACAAGTACACCTGGGCTCGCTGCGAGGTGTTCTCCTAGTTGAGCTGCGAGCATGACCTTCCCTAGACAACCATACCGATGTTGGTGGCTTTTGAGTGTGCGGTGACCAGTGTACGCGAGTTCCCCCGTTTCGGTGTCACTGGCTGTGAACCAGATATACTCCGTGGTGTAGCCTACGTGAATTGTCAGGAGACTACCGGCAGGGGGTGCTATCAGACGCATCTTTTTAACCTCTGTCATAACCTTTTCCAGCGTGGCTTGGTCACGTTCACTCCATGGGACTCTGCGTCGTGTTTTCTTGCGAATTTGGTGTTGCAGACGCTGGATGACTTTTAAATGTGATGGCGTCATGAAATTGCGGAACCAATTCAGCTGGCCTAACAGGTCTTGAAAGTCTGCCTGTGTGGTCGGCCAAGGTGAGGACAACTCAGGGATAGCATTGTGTGCTGTCCCCGATCGCCACTGTCCTGTGAATCGTGTCCCCAAAAACTTGATGTCCAAGGATGGCTCGCTCATGGACTTGGCCGGGTTTACTGTCCATCCTTGATTGCTCAGGTGGTCCTTTAGGTCCGCAGTAGTGGCGCGGACTGCGGCACGGTCGTGCCCCATGATGACAATGTCATCGACATAGGTCCAGATGTGAACGTCTGTGGTCTTTGGGTGGGGACGAACAAAGCTGTCGATCGTCCCATTCATCGCTGTGGCTGCCAGTGCTGGTGCGTTGTGATAGCCTTGTGGACAAACCTTCCAGGAAAACATTTGTCCACCTATGCACATATTAAGGATCCCATGCGGGTCATATATAGGGATCGAATAAAACATGTCCTTTAAGTCTAGTGTGGCGGCAAACCACTCTCCGCCCCTCTGCATCTCGGTTATGCCGTCGAGGATGTCCGAGATGGTTTGCGCGGCGGACATTTGGAGCGGTTTACAGTGACGATTCGCTTGTCGGTAGTCCACCACTAGACAAGCTTCTGTTGGTTTTCCTGGTTTAGGGATGCCCCATCCAGCCGAAAGGTAGGTGGAGGATTTTACGGGCTGAATGCATCCTCGCTTGCACAAGTCAGCCAAGAGGTTTCGGATTTGGGACTGCAGGTCAGTGCGCGTTGGGACTGGCTGATACCGCCAGGGCGTAGGGTTTGCTAGCACTGGCTGGTGTTTTTCGCCTGGTGCCACAGTCAATGAGAGTGCTAGGTATATGGCGTTCTTTAAGGCCAATGCCTTTATTGCGGGGATGCCCAAGATGTTTATGCCCCCTAAGACTCCATGCAGGACCCTTTTGTTGATCCAAAACTTGACCACGGGTGCGGATGTCATGGCGTTTAGCCCTTGTACAAAGCTGACTTTGGATGTCTTGACATGGGGCGTTTCAGATCTCAACACGTTTACTTGGGCTCCCGTGTCTAGCAAAAAGCATGTAGGGGTAGGGGTAGAATCTGCAGTTGCGCTCACACTGTAGGTTGCGTACGGGCGTTCGTCATTGGTGGGTTGGCCGTCGTTGCCCGTATCGACGGCCGCTACTTGTTTTTTTCTTTGTCTGGCTCCTGCTCCTTAAGCCTAAAGCCTAGGTTCAGTGCTAGTATCCTTTGCCCCTCATCTCCTAACCCATGAAGCTGATTCTTTGTCAGACCGCTTTTGCTTAGCAGAAAGCCAAACATGGCACGTTCCTTAAGTGTGCGGTCCGGCAGTCGTCCATGCGGTGAGCGATCAGTTTGGGGTTTTCTAGGCGGTGCTTTCCACACTCCTACTGCCTGTACTGCTGCTGGCTGGATGGGCTTGGGTTTTGCTTTACGTGCTGTGGTAAGCTTTCCCAGGCTACTCAGAATGTTCCCTATCAGCCCCCCTACCAGTGGGTGTAATAACAAGCGGAACATGGGTGCATTCATACCTCCATAAATCTCAATGCAGGCTTCCACTGCTGATGCAGATACAGGGACCTTGCCAGGATCGTTACACCAGTGATGCGGTCAAACACTGTTTGCCTGGTGTGGAGTCAGGGTTAGTGGTTACCGTCCAGTGTCCCAGGTTAAGTAACTGGCTCCCGCTATTGCATACAGGAGCTGTGCGGGCGATGGATCATCAGGTGGATCCTCATGCCAAGCGTGAGCTCAGTTTAACAGCGCTGGGACCGCGGCAGCACACAGAGGGACTGGCCAAACCTGGTTGCGCAGTATTTGAGTCGTGTTGCTACATGCTCCTCCACTCCATGCAGGTTGGCGCATTAGGATAGCATGCTCCTCCGGGTCTACTAAATCTGACCTGTGCTCTAATATCAGTCGTCCTAACCATATTACCAGTGTTTCACCCAGATTTAGTCGGGTATCTCTTGCCAACTCTTGGAGTTCCCCTCTGGTGCGCGTGCGGAAGGTAGTGAGGGTGCGGGTTCCCACGCTATCGATGACAGTTTTCACTAATGCTATAGGGTTTGCATGCAGAACGGGTGTGCCTGCGTCAGCGGGGAGGGCGGAATATAACTCCGGTGGGATGTTATACAGAGGCGGTTCCTCGGGCGGGGCCGACGGGGTTTCGCTAGCATTGGGGTTTCCCGCCCGGGACTTTCTGACCACGCCCCCTTCTTCACCCGCAGCGCCATCTTTAAGCGGTGGCTCGGGCTGTGCTGTACTCTGCTGCGCAGCCGTTCTAGTCAGCGTATCTATTATGCTGGCTTGGTTCGCCGCGTGTCATAGTAAGGTGGTCACCGAGCGAAACTGGATATTAATCACCTTTCCCTTATTCCACTTTTGCCCTGTCCACCCTGTGGTGTCCCGCCCGTCGGTCTCAAGACTCTCATGGAGTGCCGTTAGGATTTCATTTTCGGCGCCCCCGGGATCGAGGTTGGGGCATTTGAATTTATTGGGAGGGGTTTCGCAGCCACTCCCCTCCTTTAGGTACTGGATGCACCTGGCGTACTCTTCCACGGGAGTACGGTCACCTGTGCCTGTAGGCTTGACACGGCTAAGTAACGCCTCTGGTTTTTTGTCGGGCGGATGGTAAAGAACTGCGGGGCCGGAAAGGAGGCATCCTAGGGCTGCGGGGCTGAGGCCGGACACGACCCATTCTTTAAGCGGCTCCTCGCTGCCCTCAGTCAGGCAGATGGAAACATAGCCCCCTATCTTCCCGTCTTGCCCAGCTTGATGGTACGCCACGTGGGCCCACAGAGTATCGGCATCCGTGGTCGGGGGCCGGTGATGGTTCCCCCAAGGGCAATACCTGACTAACTCGTCAACGTCTCCTTTGTTTCCCCTTTGCCCCGGGGATCCTGTTCGTGATGCCATGTTCAGCCTAACGGTGGGTGGCTGGACCCAGAAAAGTATTACGCAAGCAGGCCGGGGATGAAAGGGTTACGGGACCTTGTTCCTCCTTCTCCTGTCTCTCCCTCCATCGACAGAAAACACCAAGGAGGCAGTGTAACAAATAAATGCTTTACTCACAGTTTATGCAGGAAAAAAAAACTTCTTGACAGCTGTTTCAAGATTAAACTCACTGATGACTCGAGAGCTCTAAACACGTTCGGATGGTATACCCAGTCGTAATGGGGGCATCCCGGGGGGAAAGGATTTTGTGGACGCAGGACCTCCGGTGAGGGTGATCAGGCCTCTCCGATATTGTGCGGGTCCCCTGTTCTTTTTGGCACGCGCGCTTTTTAAATGGGCTGCATCTGCACGCCCCCTGCCAATCAGCGTGGGCTGGGACCACCGATCTCAGGCCGCACCCATTGCCTCCCCCACGCCATGAGCACAACCTGCTCTTCTGTTTGGTGTTTGGTCATTTTTTCTTCCTTTTTTTTTTTTTTTTTCTTTATCACAGTAAGATGGAGGCCATCTCTTCCCAGCAGAACACTGCCTCTCCCAGCAAAGAGCGGATTGTGATCCGAAGCCGAAGCCGAAGCCTTCACGATGACACCAGCACTGTAGTTTTTGGTTGACTACCTCAGTCCGTCTTTCCCTCCTCAGCCCATGACCTGTAACCGGGAATATCAAGGAAAAGACCACCTGTGCCCCCAGCCCCATAAGCCCCACTCCCAGAGCCCTGTAGCCACTCATGACCCAGCTGGGATTGCTCTGAGCAGTGTCATTTGTGCCCACATGGATAAGAAGCATAGGTTGGTGGTCAGAGGGGTGGATGAGCTTGCAGATCCTCTCTGCTATGTCCCAGATACGGGCCCCTGGGAGGCAGCAGACCTCCTGGGCTAAGAGGTCGGGATGGCAGATTGCTTCCTCAGTTCCCCTCAGGAGGGAGTCTCCCACAATGACCACTCTGTGTTTCATCTTAGGGAATGTAGGGGTGGTAGCTGTTGGTGTTCCTCCATTGCCTGCAGGAGGTGGCAGCTCTGCAGGCTGTACTGGGGCTGCAAGAGGTTCATAACTGTTGCAGAGCTCCTGAGGAGAGGGGACCATGGTGCAGTGGCCTTGGGGCCCTTGAACACCTTGGTCCAACCCCCTGACTGGACGGTGTTGGAGCTCCTGAAGTCCTCCATTGTCCAGGAAGGCAACGTTGGTCTGCCCTTGGCCTTCATGGGGTGAAGGGCCTGGCAGTAGGAGTCGATCTCATGCTTGCCATCCCTGATGGCACACAGTCTCTGAACCATGGTCTGGAGCTCCACTATCATCTCAGAGACTCCAAACTGGGGCAAACCTCACAAGGGGACATGGCCATGCTTCCAGTCCTATGTGCCTGGAATCATGCCAGGCAGCCCCCGCAGCTGAGAGCCAGAGGCTCCGTCTGTGTGGAGCCCAAAACCATAGGTTCCGTCTGTGTGGAGACCTCAGAAGTACCAGAGAGGGAGGTCTCAGACTCTGAGGGGATCCTTGGGATATGGCATGTGCCCATCTGCATTGTACAGGTGGTAGTCTGGCTACTGCTGTGACAACTTTCCCTTGGGGCTCACTGGCAAAGCCTTGTGCCATCCTGTTCTCCCTCCTGTGCAAACTCCTGCACTAACTCACACACCGGGTCTAGAAGTGCACCTGTTTGCATGTCCTGTTTTGTGAGGCTCCAGTTGTGTGGCTCCTTGCGAGGCTGGGCCAAGTTGGAGCTGGGGGGGGGAGGGGTCATGACCTCCTCGGTGCCTCTCAGCTGCCTCCCCCGAGCTAGGTTAAGTCCCACCCACCATGGGCCCCTGCTTACCTCTGGGTAGGTCAGGACTTGTCATGGGTCCTGGAGGTCCTGTTGGGGGGCTCTGGGGGTCCCGAGGCTCATGGGTGCACAATGGGCTTCCACCCATGCATCTCTCACTGGAGCTGGGGGCCAAATGCAGCTTCTGCCATTAGTGGGCCCTTTTAAAACTGTGGCTGTGCAGAAGGGCTTGCCAGCGCTGTGCCACTCTCAGGGGGCTGGGGGATCCCTCCCCCACTGAAGATGGGGATGGGTGAATACCCCCACTTTCCCTGACTCATGCGCTGGGAGGCTCCGGTCACATGGCTCCCTGAGGGGCTGGGCCAATTAGGAGCCGGGGTGGGGTGTGACCCTCTTCAGCTCCTCTCAGCTGCCTCCCCACAGTTGGGCTAAGTCCCACCCACCATGGGCCCCTGCTTACCTCCGGTTAGGCAAGGGCTCGTCAGAGGTCTGGGGGATCCTGTTGGGGGTGGGGCCCGGGGCTCATGGGGGTGCAACAGGTTTCCACCTGTGCATCTCTCACTGGAGATGGGGGCCTTCTAGGGCCCCACTACCAAGTACTCTATGCCTTTCTAGCACTAATTGTACCTTGGTGTCATGCCAGGCCATGGACAGCCAAGTCTGGGGGTAACCCAGGGTCAGGGGAAGCAGCCAAGATCTGAGGGGAGTGTGTAGAGTCTGACTGTAGGGAATCCAAGAAGCCAGAAGATCTGTCCAGAGAATCAAGTGAGAGATCCAGAGGGTCAGGCAGGGCATGGGGTCAGGAGGCTAGCTAGGTTAGATATCGAGGAGTTCAAACCAGGATTAGAGAGCCAAGGGGTCAGACCAAACTCTGGGTCTGTGGGCAAGCTGAGTTGGGTATCCAGTGAATCTGGCAGAGATCCAGTTGAGGTACAAGCCAAGGGTGCAGCAATATAAATACAAGGTTGAGCCTTGTTGCCCAGACACTTTCAGGTCAGGGTTTTATATTGGAAAGGGTGAAGGGTCAACTGACCCTGGCTAGCCACTGTGGGTGGCTATGCCCAGATGGAGGGTTCTAGTCACCTGTGTTTGCCTTAATGTTCCACTGAGGAGGTAGCAGACTGGGATGAGCAACTGTGCCAGGCCGACTGAAGCCCCAAGGACATAGCCTGAGGTTTGCCTTCTTCCCCCCACACTTGCTCCCAATAACATACTTTAGGAGTCACTGGTCCAGGCTTTCCTGTTTGGTCTTTGTGGAATTCTTGCACCTGACTAGGGGGATGGATGTTTTCTGCAGGCTCCCATGTGCATTCCTGTGGCCTGTATCCCTCTCAGTCCACTAGATAATATAGTTTTCCTCATCTCCACCTTTAGTCTAGAATCTTGTGTACTTAGTATGCTTGGCTGTGAACCATTATGGGTGGTGGAGGAGGCTGAGATGGGTGAGTGTAACAGGGGGCAGCTCTCGAGGCCGGGTCTCATACCGGCCTGCCCACCTGTCTATGGGGCAGTCCGCCCAGTCTCTCCTGCCATGACTTCGCTGTTCTCAAAATGGGTGGTAAAATGTGGGAGACTGCCCATTACATGCCCCAATGCCAGAGGCACTATCTGCAGCTCCAGACCTCCCCTACACTGCAGTCCACGCATCACAGATGGCATCCATGGTGTCATTATGCTCCCAGCCTAGAGCCAGGCAAAGCTTAGCCCTCACTGTCAGGCCTCTTTTGCATGCACATTCACAGCGCTGTCCTCTCACTTGGGCCTCTTGCACTCCACCCCCTCTCACAGGGTCTCATTCTCACATCGACAACTTGTTCCGCCCCGCTCTCTCTTGAAGCACATTCCGTAGGCCATAGGTTTTATCTAGATCATGCCTTGGGTGGCAGACGTACAGTCTCTTGGGCCTTTCCTGTGACTCTCACCTGGGGTGGCCAGCTGAGTCCCTGACCTGGGCCAAGCTTGCCCTGGCCCCTCCTGGGGCAGCTTTACGTAAACATACACAAACACACACTGGGCTCCTGGCCCCATGCACTAGGCTCCTAGCCCTCTGTTCCCCCTCACTGGGGCTCCACACTTCTCTCAACTTGCTTTCCAGGGGTTGGCCCATGTGCTGCCCTTCAAGCTGTCCCACAGTCCTACTCAGCACACCCGCTATGGGCTGCCCTTCAGGTTGACCCTCAGCCCTACTCAATCCATTTCCAGGCCCTCATTACCACCCCCTCTCTGGGGCTCCAGGGTTTCCCTCCCCTGTGGAGGCTCAGATAGCCACAGCTGTGCCTTTCCCTGCTTGGGTCTTACACCCTCTTTGGGCTCAGGTGGGCATAGTCGTGCCTGGCCCCCTTGTACCCACAGTTTTGTGCAGGCAAGGGGTTAAGGTGCCCTAATCCACCTTTCAACGGGGTGGTAACTGGCCTGGCATTTCCTGGGGGCTCCTGTGCCACCAGGAGCCCCACCAGGCCACCCATTCCCAGCAGGGTGCAGTTTCAAGTCATGCCCAGGACCAAGAGCCTCCTAGCCGTTCCCATAAGCTCTTGCCCTTACTTCCTGGTTGTTCCTGCTGCAGCTCAGTTAGGTGATGTTTCTGCCTTTGCTGCCAGCAGTAATCTGCTGTGTTTATATAGATAGCCTTTGTTTTAAAATGGCTGCCACAATCAAGCACTTGCTGGCTGCTTGACTCAGCCCTTACAGTGGCAAGCACTGCAAGTACTCTGCCACAGCGAGGAGTGACTTTTCAGTGTAAAGCTTAAACAGAGACAGTTGAAATGCTAGGCAGATTTTCAGTGTTGGTTGGAGATGCAATTTGAAGGAGAACAGGTTAATTTGTTGGGTGATATGAAAGGGGTCAATGTATCTGTTATCCAATTTCTGTAAGGGCTGGTGCATGCAGGGGTGCTTTCTGTCAACAGCCATACCTTTTTACCTACTGAGTAAACAGATCCATGCTGATGATGTTGGTCTGCGTATCATATGCATGCTTCTTTGGCCTTTTCTAGATGGATTTTTAGTTCCTTTTGGACCTCCTGCACATGTTGGATCCAGTCTGTAGCTTCAGGGTTATTGGAGGTAACACGTAGGGCAGGATGTAGCCAGGGTGGAACTCATAATTAGCAAAGAATGGGCTCTGATTGATTGAGAGCTTATGCCTTATGGAAATACTCTCAATTTCTATGGTCTGTGAGGACCTGTATCTTGTGCTGTGCTTCTTCAGGGTAATGCCACCACTCTGCAAAGGTCACATTGATGGCCAGGAGTTCATGGTCATTAATGAAGCATTGGAAGGTAACTGGGACATTGGTGAGCCCAAAGGGCATGACTAAGTATTCGAAATGCCCATACTGAGTTCTAAAAGCAGTCTTCCATTGATCTCCAGTATGGATTTGCACCAGGTTATAGGTTTCCTTAAGATCAGTTTTGGCGAAGGTACAAGATTTTTTGAGCTGATTAAGCAGATCTAGAATGAGGGACAGAGGCTACTGATTACAGATAGTAATCTGACTCAGTGCCTGATAATCAACACATAGGTAAAACCTCCTATCCTTTTGTTTAATGGACATAATGGGGGCTTCCACAGGTGAGGTGGACCTGCATATAAAGCCCCAAGCCAGGTTCTTTTCTAGATGTTCACAGACGGGAGAGTTTGGGTTCCGATATAGCATAACTACATCTGTGTTAGGCCCTTGCCTTGCCACCTGAGGGGTGGACCACCCCTGAGACTACTCACATGCCATGACTTTGGGGTATTATCTGTACCTCTATGATATTGCGCAGTGGTTCTTCTTGGCTCAGGGACACCCCTTTGGTGCATCTTCTGTGGGGCTCCTCCTCTGCACCCCACCCCTTTCCACTTGAGTGTTCTTGTAGATTGCAGGTTGTGCCTTGAAGTTGTCACAGGTAGTCTGATGCACAGCTGGGATGATGCTCCAGTGTCACAGTCACTTGCTGTAACCTGTTACCCTTGGAGAAAAAATTGCTAACACAAAAAGGAAAACAGTGCAACTCAGTGTAGCTCAGGCTGAGCGGTGGGCAGGGCACTGTTGCCCCCACACTGACCTGCTCGCTCCCAAGTGTTGGAGCTTCTGGGCCTGCTTTTTTAACCCTTCATTCCCCTTCCGCTCTCTGGCCCTTTTCTCCCCAGGATGTTTCCCTGCTGCTTTGTGGCCAAGCATCCTAGTGGCTTCATGTGTTTCCTGCTGGGCCCACTTGTGGCTGGATGCACTGGAGTTCCCCTGATGGTGTGCTTCAAGTGTGTGGCCAGGCTGCTGGGAGGCTAGGGTGCTGTGATCCATCCCACTGAGGTTCACCCTTGTCAGGTGCTCTCTGGGCCCACCGGTTCATCTTCTCCCATCCCCATTTGACCTGTGCTGGAGCTGTACCTGGCTTGCTTCGGGCCATCTTCTGTCTGGGGCCTGGATTTCCTATTGTTTAGCCCCCTGTAGGCTCAGGTGGGCCTGGCCTGGTTTCTCTGGCTTACTGGCTGGTGATGATGGCAAGGTGTCCCAGCAGCAGGGAGCACACTTGAGTCTGTTTCTGATGTCTGACGCATCTCGCCATGTTCCTGGCCTCGGGTCCACCTTTCATTGCATGGCTGCTAAGCCATGCTCTGATCGGGGCCTGGCTACTCTGGCTAAGGAGCAATAGCTGTGCTGGTCATGACCTGGCCATTTGTGCTGCAGTGCAGAGGTAAGCTGGGTGGGGGCCTGTCACATACCCCCTCTCTGCTTGGTGGTCAGGTTGCATATTGGCTCGGAATCAGTGCTTGTTTCTGAGCTAGGCGTCAGAGGCACCTGGGGCTCTGGTTCATTGGGCATCAGTTTGATCTCATGCCAGCGAGAGGGGAAGTCTTCCACTGCATTCTGCTTGCTGGGCTGGTGTTGAAAGTAAAACAACTGTAGCACTTATGCCCACCATGTGATTTGAGCATTATCCATCTTGGCGAACCATAGCCATCTAAGGGGGAGTGATTGGTTATGAGGGTAAAAAGTCATCCCAGTAAAGAATTTTGAAATAATTCCACTGACTACCAGATGGCCAGTCATTCAATTGTCGAGTACTGGCACTCGTGGGGAAGCAACTTATGGCTTGCATTAGGATGGCCCCTATAGTGATTCCAGATGTGTCGGTCTGTAAAACAAATGGTTTATTAAAGTCTGGGGTATATAGCACTGCCCACTTGACCTGTTTGATTGCCTCCTGGGCTACTGCTGTCCATTGGACCTGGTTCAGTCATTGGCTTTGCATCAAATCTGTGAGGGGGTGCTGTCATTTCACGAAACTGCAGGATGAACTTTCGGTAATAGTTGGCAAGTCTCAAAAAAGCTCAAACTTGCCTCTTGGTTTATGGTCTTTCATAGGAGCTCAAAGCCCTAACTTTATCTTCTAATGGGTGAATCTGACCTTGTTCAACTTGAAATCCCAGGTACTGAGCCATTCTACGTTTAGCGGGGTTGGTGGTGAGCCCTGCTCTGTGTAGTTCTTGGAGGACCCCTAGCAAGGCCTCTAGGTGTTGGCCCCATGTCTCTGAAAAAACAATCATGTCATCAATAAATGCTTGGTGGGGTGCTAGGAGGTGGTCCATGAGCCTTTGGAACATGGCCCCCATACCATGGAGGCTGAAAAACATATGCTGGAATTCAAATAACCCCCAGGACATACAGAGGGCAGTTTTTTCATGATTGGTGGCAGCCATGGGGATCTGCCAGTATCCCTTAGTCATATCAAGTGTGAATATAAACCATTCCTGTCCCACCTTTTCTAGCATTTCTTAGATGCTATGCATTGGGAAAGCATCAAACTCGGCCACAGCGTTCAAATTCTGGAAGTCCATGCATAACCTCAAGGCTTCATCTTTCTTGAGCACTACAACTAGGGAACTATGCCACTGGCTCCAGAACTCCTGGATTATGCCTTTGTCCAGCGTCTTTGCCAGCTTCGACTTAACTGTTTCATGTAATCACTAGGGAATCTGCCTCCAGCTTTCATGTATCATGCATCCCTCAGGTGTGGCTATGCGGCGTACTATTTCCCTGGCCTCTCCAGGTTCAGTGTGAAATATGTCCTGGTACTCCCTTACCAGCCCTCAGAGTTGGTGTTTCATAGACATTAGGGCCAGAAGGGACCTCGGAAGATCATCGAGTCCAGCCCCCTGTCCAAAGGCAGGAAGTCAGCTGGGGTCATAGGATCCCAGCAAGATAAGCATTCAGTTTGGTTTTGAAGGTGTTCAATGAAGGCGCTTGAACCACCTCTGGTGGCAGGCTGTTCCAGACCTTGGGGGCTTGGACAGTAAAGAAATTCTTCCTTATGTCCAGCCTGAAACGATCTTGTAGTAGTTTATGACCATTCGACCTAGTCGTCATCCCTTGGGGCGCTCTGGTGAACAAACGTTCCCCCAGATACTGGTGGTCACCCCTGATAAACTTATAGGTGGCCATCAGATCACCCGAGCCTGCACTTTTCCAGGCTAAAGAGCCCCAGGACTCTCAGCCTGTCATCGTAGGGTCTGCTTCCCTGACCTCTGAGCATGCGCGTGGCTCTTCTCTGGACTCTCTCAAGCTTCTCCACATCCTTTTTGAATTGTGGAGCCCAAAACTGGATGCAGTACTCCAACTGTAGCCTCACTAAGGCCAAGTACAAGGGGAGGATGACGTCCTGGGATTTGCTTGAGAAGCATCTATGGATGCAAGCCAGCATTTTGGTCACTTTACTAGCCGCAGCATCGCACTGCAGGCTCATGTTCATCACTGCAGGCTCATGTTCTTGACCTTGAGAGAGTTGTTCTCCAAAGACTGGCCCTTCCTGAGATGCTGCCTCCCATAGGGAGGGCCCTAGTTCCACTTGGTCAGGATATGGTGCCATTAGGTACCCTTTGCGGGCTTGCCATGGTTTGAGCAAGTTAACATGGTAAAGCTCCTTCTCTAGTTGCTGGCTGGGCCGTGTGACTTCATAATCAACTGGGTCCATGCCCATGCACCACATTACTTCAAATGGCCCTTGTCACTTGGCCAGTAAATGACTGTTATGGTCAGGTAAAAGGACTAGGGTGTACCCATATTAAAATATCGCTTTCTCACTGGCATGAGATCAAAATATGTGGCTTGGGCCTGACCCATCAAGAGCAGCCCTAGCTGGGTGGCCCACTGGCTGACAACCCAGACAACCACTGTTGTGAATCACTCAAAGTTCTCTAAGTAGGCTTCAGGGTCATCTTCTTTAACCATCCAAAGCATGGTAAAGCCTTCGTGGCTGCTGCCTACAGCCATCTGGGACTTTCCCAGTTGCTCAACCAGGTCCTGTTATCTGGAAAACAAAGCCCCATGGGCTTCCATTTCTCTGGACTTGGCCTTCATAAGTTGCTTTAGCAACTGGAGAATCATGCCCTGCATCTGCTGCCAGTTTTCAACTGGCTGCATAGCTCCTGCTTTTTCCATGGCAGACTTGCCTGTGCTCTGGGACTAATGATAACTTGTTGTTTTCTGGTTCTTGGCCAATGCATCAACTGGCAAGCCCTTGTCCTGTCACCTTGGGGGTGGACTGCCCCTGAGCCTATTCACTTGCCATGACTTTGGGGTATTATCTGTACTGCTGTAATGTTGTGCAGTGGTTCTTCTTGGCTCAGAGGCACCCCTGTGGTGCATCTTCTGAGGGGCTCCTCCTCCCTTATACCTCACCTCTTCCCACTAGGGTGTTTTTGTAGCTCACAGGCTGTTCCTTGGTGTTGTTGCAGGTGGTCTGAGGTGCAGCTGGGTTGACACTACTGTATCATGGTCCCTTGCTGTGACCTGTTACCCTTGGAGAAAAAATGCTAACACAAAAAGGAAAACAACGTAACTCAGTGTGGCTCAGGCTGAGTGGTGGGCAGGATACCATTGCCCTCATGTTGAGCTTCTCACTTCCAAGCACTGGGCCTTAGAGGTCTGCTTCTTTGACTCCTTGCTCCCCTTCATCTCTCTGGCCGCTTTCTCCTCAGGGAATTTCCTTCCTTCATGGTCAGGTGTCCCAGTGGCTCCATGTGTTTCCTGCTGAGCCACCTTGTGGTTGGATGCAGTGAAGATCCCCTGATGGTGCACTTTAAGCATGCAGCCAAGCTGCCAGGAACCTAGGGCACTGTGATGTGTCCCATAAGAGGCTAGGGCACTGCGGTCCATTCCCCTCCGGGCCCACCAGTTTGCCCAGTCCCATTCCCGACTGGCCTGAGCTGGCTGACTCTGGGCTAGCATGGGCTGGTTGGATCGACAGTTCTGGTGTAGGTCACCCAGTCCCAGTGAGATGGCCGAGCCCAGGGCAGGTCACTGGAGCTGTAGCTGGTTTGCTTTGGCCTGTCTTCTGTCTGGGGCCTGGATACCCCTTTTATTCAGCTCTTTGTAGGCTCAGGTGGGCCTGGGCTAGTTTCCTTGGCTTACTGGCTGGCAATGGCAGTGGTGGCAAGGTGTTCCTGGTGGCAGGGAGTGCATTTGGGTCCATTTCTGATGCCTGACACATCCCACCACCAGCCTCTGGTCTCCGGTCTGCTTTTCAACTTACAGCTGCTAAGCTGTGCTCTGATTAGTGCCTGGCTCCTCCAGCCAAGAAGCAACAGCTGTGAAGGTTGGGCCCAGCCCCCTGCGCTGCAGCGCAGAGGTAAGCCAGGTGGGGGCCTACCACAACATCCCACTGGAATTTTTTCTCCCAGCCATAAGTCAATGGGATAATCATAATCTCACATTTTTCTATTCAAAGACATCAGCAAACTCCTGGGATTTCCTAGGCAAACTGATTTGAGATTCTGAAGATGGAGCCCCCTGACAGATGACAGCAGACAGACCTCCAGCTTGGATTGCAGGGTTGTCTGTCCCCCTGGGTTTCCAACTGTATAACTGACAATAGTCTAAGTTCAAAGAGACCTCCCAGTCTTTCCACTTGACTGGGGGGAGGAGGAGTGGCATGTAAACCAGGAAAACCCCAGAATCAAGGGGTAGTGTGGGGAGCAGATTTCCCCAAAGCATATAGTCTCCCTGTGCCCAAGAGGATTCATCTCTAGGTTGATGGTCTGCCACTCCAAGGGCCCTGAAGCCAAGGGTGAGCCATGTATAGCCTCTTATTTCAGGCTTGAGCCACCTTTGTGGGATTTGTCGGGCTTGAGTCACAGTCTCATCTATGAAATTGCCTATGGCCCCAGAGTCCAGCCAGGCAGTCAGCATAGAGAATGAGCAGTTTTGCCCTGAGACACAGAGGTGGCCAGATAGAAATAGCTGAGGATTCTGTGGGCTGGGTTATTGCAGGGTTCATGAACATGGATGCACTGGGGACTTTGGATGGTCCTGAGCTGGTCCCCTTTACCAAGCTTGGGACCACTTGTTTACTCTGACCCCTTCTCTGGGGGCATTTGGTGAGCTCATGTCCTGGATCCCCACAACAGTGGCACAGCTCCTGCTACTGGCATTGTTTCTGCCCTTCTGGTATGGTGAGCTGGAGGCCCATGTTTGCTGGCATTGGATTGGGAGCAACTGCAGGATGAGGCCCTGGAAGGGGCAAAACACTTTTTTTTTCTCTCTGCATTCCTGGAGACAGTGAGATCCAGATCCATAAGCACATTGAATTCCAAGGGTGGTTTCACCTGAGCCAGTACATCCTTTATTTCCCCAGTAGAAATAATAGAGTAGAGTAGAGTAGGGTTGCCTCATTCAACTGGGTGTCTGCATAGCAGTGAAAAGAGAACATAGAATCTTCTCCTTGACACGGGGACCATAGCATGCTCTTTGCCATCTGGGTCAAGTAGGGAATCAACTGGTTTGGTCTAAGTGAGTCCAGGGGTCCAGCATAGAGCTTGGCTCCTTGCTCATCCCCCTTTGCCAAATGTAGCAGTCTAGGCAACTTGACATGCCAGACCATGGGTGGCCAGGTCTGGGGGTCACTGAGGGTCAGGGGGAGCAGCCAAGGTCCAGGGGGAGTGTGCAGAGTCTGAGTGTAGGGAAGCCAGGAGCCAAAAGATCTGTCTACAGAACCAAGTCAGAGATCCAGAGGATCAGGTAGAGTGCAGGGTCAGGATGCCAGCCAGGTCAGATATCCAAAAGTTTCCAAAAGATCAGACCAGAGTAGGGTCAGAGAGCCAAAGGGTCAGGCCAAACTCAGGGTTTGTAGGCAAGCTGGGTCGGGTATCCAGGATCTCCATCAGAGAGCCAGTAGAGCCAAGAGTGCAGCAGTATACGTAAAAGGTTGAGCCTTGTTTCCCAGACACTTCCTTTTCTGGGTCAGGAGCTTATACTAGAAAAGGCGAAGGGTCAGCTGACCCTGACTGTTCACTCTGATGGCAGGGAGTGCGTGTGGGGCTAGGCCCAAATGGAGGGTTATGGCCATCTGCATCTGTGTAAAGCTCTGCTGAGGAGGTGGCAGATCAGGATAAGCAATTATGTCAGACAGGCCAATGCCCCAAGTGCAAGGCCAGGACCTGACAGCAGTGGACCCCAATTGTGGCCTCCACAATCCCATGTAGCCATGCCCATGCCTGTGGGACTAAATAGTCAGCAACAAAAACAAAATGTGGAATCTTAGTCACTTTTCTCATCAGCCATCCCTTGCAAAATCTCTTTCCCTTTGGGGTTTGCAGGGCTTCCTTTCCTTTGGGGTATATGAGCTCTTCCAGGTCCTGCAAAGCTGCTTCTTTTCAGGGCACTCAGAGTCCTGTTCCAGCCCAAGTAGGGCCCAAGCTGAGGCACCAACCCTTGACTAATTATTTCAGGTGGAGGGCCGCTTACCAAGTTTTGGCAAGTGATCGAGGGCCGTATGACAGGCAGCCAGGGGCAGATAAATATTAATTATCTAAACATTTTAGCGGCCTCACGGGCTGGATAGAATGGCCTGGTGGGCTGCATCTGACCCACAGGCCACATTTTGCCCACCGCTGGCCTAGCCTGTGTGTGCTTCAACTCCTCCCCTTTCTGGCCATCTGACCTAGAGTTCCCTTAACAAGGAGCACTACTTTTCCATTAAGATAATGAATGACTATGCTGCCGCAGTCCTGCCTCCCTCACTCATATGTGAATGGCTCAGTTCCCACAGTCCACTGTTTACACTCTGGAGGCTGCAGTAGTTTTAGTTCTGGTACCTAGTGCTGCTCAACAGCAGGATTAAGGCAGCACTCTCATGGTGTTCTGAGGCCTGGCAGCTCCTCCCTTGCAGCTCTGGATGTGGCAGTGGTCTCTATTCCATTTCAAGGTCAGTTTATATTCCCAGGAGAGTCTTCATAAAGGTACCTCACCTATCTTAGGCCTTTTTACTCTCACTAATGGGACAGAAGCCCTGTTACACGAGTGTTATGCAGTTGGAAAATTAAAAGTAAAAAAATAACTCTGAAAAAGTTTTCTGTTTTTTTTCTTTAAATTCATGTTTTATTGTTGCCTCTTCATATTTCACAATTGACATACTTCATATTTCACAATTGACATACTTCACAATTAGGAATACGAGTTTGCTGAGAGTTGATAAAAGTCAGACAAGAAATACTATGATTTTCTCTGGACATTAAAAGGTGGTTTTCAGTCAGTGAGTTCAGAAATTAATAAAGAAAAGAGAATGATCCAAATAGACTGACATTTTTACATTTACACCTTAGCAATGTGGCTATGAAACCCCGCAAAAGCAGATCTGCTATTAAGGATGACACAGCAGAGTTGCACCGATACATCAGTCCAGTATAGGATAGGTACCAGATGAGGTATGAAAGAGAAAATGACAAATAATTAAAATAACCATACTGAATACTTTCTCAATCTGGCACAGAAACGTTCAACTTCTCCCAAGGCACGGGAAACGAACCCAGCACATATATCTCATACTCCACTTATGCCATGAATGCTCAAACAGAAACTGAGAATACCGGGACTACCAGCGTGGGCCAGGACGGCACCCCGTCAGAGAGGACGGACGCATCCTCTGGGACATCCGCTGTCCTCGGAGACACCATTGTGGTCCGGAAGTCCGCCAGCACAGAAGGGTCCGCCCTTCCCACTGGACGAAGCCCACCAGGAGGTGCACCCTCCTCCGCCACCCCGACCCCCCTGACTACAGGCCATCCTACAGAATCAGCCCCTTCCTCTCTTGGTCCAGCTACGGCGGCGTCCCGCACCAACACGGGAAGTGCAGCCCTAAGCCCCAGCACAGCTCCGGTGGGCAGAGCAACCAGTGTGGAGGCCTCCCCATCAAGCCTGAAAGGCTTCTCCGAAACCGAGGCCTCAGGCACTACGAGCCCGGGCCAAACCCTCCAAAGCACTAGCATCGCCACCCAACGCAGCCCCAGCACTGCTCCTGCTGGCGCCGAATCCCATACGCCACCTGCCGCGACACGGGGACACGCTTCTCCCGGTTCTGGCACCTCTGCAACCGGTGCTGAAACTACCATCTCCAGCCTGACGGGCCCCACGGCCTCTGCAGCCAGCGGAGGGCCTCTCTTCGCTGAGGTTTCTTCTGGCGGCACAGCAAGGTCCAGCTTCTCTCAAGGCACCAGTGCACCAGCTGCGACGGCCACCAGCCCAGCCTTCCTCCCCAGTATTGGCACAGCTTCCCTGAAGACCACGGGAAACCAAGCCAGTACCGCTTCCTCATCTCCCATCTCCCCCACCAGCGCTCAACCGGGGACTGACAGCAGTGGGATTACCAGCGTGGGCCAGGACGGCTCCCCGTCAGCGAGGGCGGACGCATCCTCTGGGACATCCGCTGCCCTCAGAGACACCACTGTGGTCCGGAAGTCCACCAGCACAGAAGGGTCCGCTCTTCCCACTGAACGAAGCCCACCAGGAGATGCGCCCTCCTCTGCCACCCTGACCCCCCTGACTACAGGCCATCCTACACAATCAGCCCCTTCCTCTCTCGGTCCAGCTACGGCGGCGTCCCGCACCAACACGGGAAGTGCAGCCCTAAGCCCCAGCACAGCTCAGGTGGGCAGCGCCACCAGTGTGGCGGCCTCCCCGTCAAGCCTGAAAGGCTTCTCCAAAACCGAGGCGTCAGGCACTACGAGCCCGGGCCAAACTCTCCAAAGCACTGGCATCGCCACCCAACGCAGCCCCAGCACTGCTCCTGCTGGCGCCGAATCCCATACGCCACCTGCCGCGACACGGGGCCACGCTTCTCCTGGTTCTGGCACCTCTGCAACCGGTGCTGAAACTCCCGTCTCCAGCCTGACAGGCCCCACGGCCTCTGCAGCCAGCCGAGGGCCTCTCTTCGCCGAGGTTTCTTCTGGCGGCACAGCAAGGTCCAACTTCTCCCAAGGCACCAGTGCACCAGCTGCAACGACCACCAGCCCAGCCTTCCTCCCCAGTCTTGGCACAGCTTCCCTGAAGAGCACGGGAAACCAAGCCAGCACCGCTTCCTCATCTCCCATCTCCGCCACCAGCGCTCAACCGGGGACTAAAAACAGTGGGACTACCAGCGTGGGCCAGGACGGCTCCCAGTCAGCGAGGGCGGACGCATCCTCTGGGACGTCCGCTGCCCTCGGAGACACCACTGTAGTCCGGAAGTCCGCCAGCACAGAACGGTCCACCCTTCCCACTGGACGAAGCCCACCAGGAGATGCGCCCTACTCCGCCACCCCGACCCCCCTGACTACAGGCCATACTACAGAATCAGACACTTTCTCTCTTGGTCCAGCTACGGCGGCGTCCCGCACCAACATGGGAAGTGCAGCCCTAAGCCCCAGCACAGCTCCGGTGGGCAGCGCCACCAGTGTGGCGGCCTCCCCGTCAAGCCTGAAAGGCTTCTCCGAAACCGAGGCCTCAGGCACTACGAGCCCGGGCCAAACCCTCCAAAGCACTGGCATCGCCACCCAACGCAGCCCCAGCACTGCTCCTGCTGGCGCCGAATCCCATACGCCACCTGCCGCGACACGGGGCCACGCTTCTCCTGGTTCTGGCACCTCTGCAACCGGTGCTGAAACTCCCGTCCCCAGCCTGACGGGCCCCACGGCCTCTGCAGCCAGCGGAGGGCCTCTCTTCTCCGAGGTTTCTTCTGGCGGCACAGCAAGGTATAGCTTCTCCCAAGGCACCAGTGCACCAGCTTCGACGGCCACCAACCCAGCCTTCCTCCCCAGTATTGGCACATCTTCCCTGAAGAGCACAGGAAACCAAGCCAGTACCGCTTCCTCATCTCCCATCTCCCACACCAGCGCTCAACCGGGGACTGACTGCAGTGGGACTACCAGCGTGGGCCAGGACGGCTCACCGTCAGCGCGGGCGGACGCATCCACTGGGACATCCGCTGCCCTCGGAGACACCACTGTGGTACGGAAGTCCGCCAGCACAGAAGGGTCTGCCCTTCCCACTGGACGAAGCCCACCAGGAGATGCGCCCTCCTCTGCCAACCCGACCCCCCTGACTACAGGCCATCCTACACAATCAGCCCCTTCCTCTCTTGGTCCAGTTACGGCGGCGTCCCGCACAAACACGGGAAGTGCAGCCCTAAGCCCCAGCACAGCTCCGGTGGGCAGCGCCACCAGTGTGGCGGCTTCCCCGTCAAGCCTGAAAGGCTTCTCCAAAACCGAGGCCTCAGGCACTACGAGCCCGGGCCAAACCCTCCAAAACACTGGCATCGCCACCCAACGCAGCCCCAGAACTGCTCCTGCTGGCGCCGAATCCCATACGCCACCTGCCGCGACACGGGGCCACGCTTCTCCTGGTTCTGGCACCTCTGCAACCGGTGCTGAAACTCCCGTCTCCAGCCTGAGAGGCCCCACGGCCTCTGCAGCCAGCGGAGGGCCTCTCTTCGCCGAGGTTTCTTCTGGCGCCACAGCAAGGTCCAGCTTCTCCCAAGGCACCAGTGCACCAGCTTCGACGGCCACCAGCCCAGCCTTCCTCCCAAGTCTTGGCACAGCTTCCCTGAAGAGCACGGGAAACCAAGCCAGCACCACTTCCTCATCTCCCATCTCCCCCACCAGCGCTCAACCGGGGACTGACAGCAGAGGGATTACCAGCGTGGGCCAGGACGGCTCCCCGTCAGCGCGGGCGGACGCATCCACTGGGACGTCCGCTGGCCTCGGAGACACCACTGTGGTCCGGAAGTCCGCCAGCACAGAAGGGTCCGCCCTTCCCACTGGACGAAGCCCACCAGGAGATGCGCCCTCCTCTGCCAACGCGACCCCCCTGACTACAGGCCATCCTACACAATCAGCCCCTTCCTCTCTTGGTCCAGTTACGGCGGAGTCCCGCACAAACACGGGAAGTGCAGCCCTAAGCCCCAGCACAGCTCCGGTGGGCAGCGCCACCAGTGTGCCGGCCTCCCCGTCAAGCCTGAAAGGCTTCTCCGAAACCGAGGCCTCAGGAACTACGAGCCCAGGCCAAACCCTCCAAAGCACTGGCATCGCCACCCAACGCAGCCCCAGCACTGCTCCTGCTGGCGCCGAATCCCATACGCCACATGCCGCGACACGGGGCCACGCGTCTCCCGGTTCTGGCACCTCTGCAACCGGTGCTGAAACTACCATCTCCAGCCTGACGGGCCCCACGGCCTCTGCAGCCAGCGGAGGGCCTCTCTTCGCCGAGGTTTCTTCTGGTGGCACAGCAAGGTCTAGCTTCTCCCAAGGCACCAGTGCACCAGCTTCGACGGCCACCAACCCAGCCTTCCTCCCCAGTATTGGCACATCTTCCCTGAAGAGCACGGGAAACCAAGCCAGAACCGCTTCCTCATCTCCCATCTCCCCCACCAGCGCTCAACAGGGGACTGACAGCAGTGGGACTACCAGCGCGGGCCAGGACGGCTCCCCGTCAGCACGGGCGGACGCATCCACTGGGACATCCGCTGCCCTCGGAGACACCACTGTGGTCCAGAAGTCCGCCAGCACAGAAGGGTCCGCCCTTCCCACTGGACGAAGCCCACCAGGAGATGCGCCCTCCTCTGCCAACCCGACCCCCCTGACTACAGGCCATCCTACACAATCAGCCCCTTCCTCTCTTGGTCCAGTTACGGCGGCCTCCCGCACAGACACGGGAAGTGCAGCCCTAAGCCCCAGCACAGCTCCGGTGGGCAGCGCCACCAGTGTGCCGGCCTCCCCGTCAAGCCTGAAAGGCTTCTCCGAAACCGAGGCCTCAGGAACTACGAGCCCAGGCCAAACCCTCCAAAGCACTGGCATCGCCACCCAACGCAGCCCCAGCACTGCTCCTGCTGGCGCCGAATCCCATACGCCACATGCCGCGACACGGGGCCACGCGTCTCCCGGTTCTGGCACCTCTGCAACCGGTGCTGAAACTACCATCTCCAGCCTGACGGGCCCCACGGCCTCTGCAGCCAGCGGAGGGCCTCTCTTCGCCGAGGTTTCTTCTGGCGGCACAGCAAGGTCCAGCTTCTCCCAAGGCACCAGTGCACCAGCTGCGACGGCCACCAGCCCAGCCTTCCTCCCCAGTATTGGCACAGCTTCCCTGAAGACCACGGGAAACCAAGCCAGCACCGCTTCCTCATCTCCCATCTCCCCCACCAGCGCTCAACCGGGGACTGACAGCAGTGGGATTACCAGCGTGGGCCAGAACGGCTCACCATCAGCGAGGGCGGACGCATCCTCTGGGACGTCCGCTGCCCTCGGAGACACCACTGTGGTCCGGAAGTCCGCCAGCACAGAACGGTCCGCCCTTCCCACTGGACGAAGCCCACCAGGAGATGCGCCCTACTCCGCCACCCCGACCCCCCTGACTACAGGCCATACTACAGAATCAGCCACTTTCTCTCTTGGTCCAGCTACGGCGGCGTCCCGCACCAACATGGGAAGTGCAGCCCTAAGCCCCAGCACAGCTCCGGTGGGCAGCGCCACCAGTGTGGTGGCCTCCCCGTCAAGCCTGAAAGGCTTCTCCGAAACCGAGGCCTCAGGCACTACGAGCCCGGGCCAAACCCTCCAAAGCACTGGCATCGCCACCCAACGCAGCCCCAGCACTGCTCCTGCTGGCGCCGAATCCCATACGCCACCTGCCGCGACACGGGGCCACGCTTCTCCCGGTTCTGGCACCTCTGCAACCGGTGCTGAAACTCCCGTCTCCAGCCTGATGGGCCCCACGGCCTCTGCAGCCAGCGGAGGGCCTCTCTTCGCCGAGGTTTCTTCTGGCGGCACAGCAAGGTCTAGCTTCTCCCTAGGCACCAGTGCACCAGCTTCGACGGCCACCAACCCAGCCTTCCTCCCCAGTATTGGAACATCTTCCCTGAAGAGCACGGGAAACCAAGCCAGTACCGCTTCCTTATCTCCCATCTCCCCTACCAGCGCTCAACCGGGGACTGACAGCAGTGGGACTACCAGCGTGGGCCAGGACAGCTCCCCGTCAGCGCGGGCGGACGCATCCACTGGGACATCCGCTGCCCTCGGAGACACCACTGTGGTCCGGAAGTCCGCCAGCACAGAAGGGTCCGCCCTTCCCACTGGACGAAGCGCACCAGGAGATGCGCCCTCCTCTGCCAACCCGACCCCCCTGACTACAGGCCATCCTACACAATCAGCCCCTTCCTCTCTTGGTCCAGTTACGGCGGCGTCCCGCACAAACACGGGAAGTGCAGCCCTAAGCCCCAGCACAGCTCCGGTGGGCAGCGCCACCAGTGTGCCGGCCTCCCCGTCAAGCCTGAAAGGCTTCTCCGAAACCGAGGCCTCAGGAACTACGAGCCCAGGCCAAACCCTCCAAAGCACTGGCATCGCCACCCAACGCAGCCCCAGCACTGCTCCTGCTGGCGCCGAATCCCATACGCCACATGCCGCGACACGGGGCCACGCGTCTCCCGGTTCTGGCACCTCTGCAACTGGTGCTGAAACTACCATCTCCAGCCTGACGGGCCCCACGGCCTCTGCAGCCAGCGGAGGGCCTCTCTTCGCCGAGGTTTCTTCTGGCGGCACAGCAAGGTCCAGCTTCTCCCAAGGCACCAGTGCACCAGCTGCGACGGCCACCAACCCAGCCTTCCTCCCCAGTCTTGGCACAGCTTCCCTGAAGAGCACGGGAAACCAAGCCAGCACCGCTTCCACATCTCCCATCTCCCCCACCAGCGCTCAACCGGGGACTGACAGCAGTGGGATTACCAGCGTGGGCCAGGACGGCTCCCCGTCAGCGAGGGCGGACGCATCCTCTGGGACGTCCGCTGCCCTCGGAGACACCACTGTGGTCCGGAAGTCCGCCAGCACAGAACGGTCCGCCCTTCCCACTGGACGAAGCCCACCAGGAGATGCGCCCTACTCCGCCACCCCGACCCCCCTGACTAAAGGCCATACTACAGAATCAGCCACTTTCTCTCTTGGTCCACCTACGGCGGCGTCCCGCACCAACATGGGAAGTGCAGCCCTAAGCCCCAGCACAGCTCCAGTGGGCAGCGCCACCAGTGTGGCGGCCTCCCCGTCAAGCCTGAAAGGCTTCTCCGAAACCGAGGCCTCAGGCACTACGAGCCCGGGCCAAACCCTCCAAAGCACTGGCATCGCCACCCAACGCAGCCCCAGCACTGCTCCTGCTGGCGCCGAATCCCATACGCCACCTGCCGCGACACGGGGCCACGCTTCTCCCGGTTCTGGCACCTCTGCAACCGGTGCTGAAACTCCCGTCTCCAGCCTGACGGGCCCCACGGCCTCTGCAGCCAGCGGAGGGCCTCTCTTCGCCGAGGTTTCTTCTGGCGGCACAGCAAGGTCCAGCTTCTCCCAAGGCACCAGTGCACCAGCTGCGACGGCCACCAGCCCAGCCTTCCTCCCCAGTATTGGCACAGCTTCCCTGAAGACCACGGGAAACCAAGCCAGCACCGCTTCCTCATCTCCCATCTCCCCCACCAGCGCTCAACCGGGGACTGACAGCAGTGGGATTACCAGCGTGGGCCAGGACGGCTCACCATCAGCGAGGGTGGACGCATCCTCTGGGACGTCCGCTGCCCTCGGAGACACCACTGTGGTCCGGAAGTCCGCCAGCACAGAACGGTCCGCCCTTCCCACTGGACGAAGCCCACCAGGAGATGCGCCCTACTCCGCCACCCCGACCCCCCTGACTACAGGCCATACTACAGAATCAGCCACTTTCTCTCTTGGTCCAGCTACGGCGGCGTCCCGCACCAACATGGGAAGTGCAGCCCTAAGCCCCAGCACAGCTCCGGTGGGCAGCGCCACCAGTGTGGTGGCCTCCCCGTCAAGCCTGAAAGGCTTCTCCGAAACCGAGGCCTCAGGCACTACGAGCCCGGGCCAAACCCTCCAAAGCACTGGCATCGCCACCCAACGCAGCCCCAGCACTGCTCCTGCTGGCGCCGAATCCCATACGCCACCTGCCGCGACACGGGGCCACGCTTCTCCCGGTTCTGGCACCTCTGCAACCGGTGCTGAAACTCCCGTCTCCAGCCTGACGGGCCCCACGGCCTCTGCAGCCAGCGGAGGGCCTCTCTTCGCCGAGGTTTCTTCTGGCGGCACAGCAAGGTCTAGCTTCTCCCTAGGCACCAGTGCACCAGCTTCGACGGCCACCAACCCAGCCTTCCTCCCCAGTATTGGAACATCTTCCCTGAAGAGCACGGGAAACCAAGCCAGTACCGCTTCCTTATCTCCCATCTCCCCTACCAGCGCTCAACCGGGGACTTACAGCAGTGGGACTACCAGCGTGGGCCAGGACAGCTCCCCGTCAGCGCGGGCGGACGCATCCACTGGGACATCCGCTGCCCTCGGAGACACCACTGTGGTCCGGAAGTCCGCCAGCACAGAAGGGTCCGCCCTTCCCACTGGACGAAGCCCACCAGGAGATGCGCCCTCCTCTGCCAACCCGACCCCCCTGACTACAGGCCATTCTACACAATCAGCCCCTTCCTCTCTTGGTCCAGTTACGGCGGCGTCCCGCACAAACACGGGAAGTGCAGCCCTAAGCCCCAGCACAGCTCCGGTGGGCAGCGCCACCAGTGTGCCGGCCTCCCCGTCAAGCCTGAAAGGCTTCTCCAAAACCGAGGCCTCAGGAATTACGAGCCCGGGCCAAACCCTCCAAAGCACTGGCATCGCCACCCAACGCAGCCCCAGCACTGCTCCTGCTGGCGCCGAATCCCATACGCCACCTACCGCGACACGGGGCCACGCTTCTCCCGTTTCTGGCACCTCTGCAACCAGTGCTGAAACTACCGTCTCCAGCCTGACGGGCCCCACGGCCTCTGCAGCCAGCGGAGGTCCTCTGTTCGCCGAGGTTTCTTCTGGCGGCACAGCAAGGTCCAGCTTCTCCCAAGGCACCAGTGCACTAGCTGCGATGGACACCAGCCCAGCCTTCCTCCCCAGTCTTGGCACAGCTTCCCTGAAGATCACGGGAAACCAAGCCAGCACCGCTTCCTCATCTCCCATCTCCCCCACCAGCGCTCAACCGGGGACTGACAGCAGTGGGATTACCAGCGTGGGCCAGGACGGCTCACCGTCAGCGAGCGCGGACGCATCCTCTCTTACATCCGCTGGCCTCGGAGACACCACTGTGGTCCGGAAGTCCGCCAGCACAGAAGGGTCCGCCCTTCCCACTGAACGAAGCCCACCAGGAGATGCGCCCTCTTCCGCCACCACGACCCCCCTGACTACAGGCCATCCTACAGAATCAGCCCCTTCCTCTCTTGGTCCAGCTACGGTGGCGTCCCGCACCAACACGGGAAGTGCAGCCCCAAGCCCCAGCACAGCTCAGGTGGGCAGCGCCACCAGTGTGGCGGCCTCCCCGTCAAGCCTGAAAGGCTTCTCCGAAACCGAGGCCTCAGGCACTACAAGCCCGGGCCAAACCCTCCAAAGCACTGGCATCGCCACCCAACACAGCCCCAGCACTGCTCCTGCTGGCGCCGAATCCCATACGCCACCTGCCGCGACACGGGGCCACGCTTCTCCTGATTCTGGCACCTCTGCAACCGGTGCTGAAACTCCCGTCTCCAGCCTGGCGGGCCCCACGGCCTCTGCAGCCAGCGGAGGGCCTCTCTTCGCCGAGGTTTCTTCTGGCAGCACAGCAAGGTCCAGCTTCTCCAAAGGCACCAGTGCACCAGCTGCAACGACCACCAGCCCAGCCTTCCTCCCCAGTCTTGGCACAGCTTCCCTGAAGACCACGGGAAACCAAGCCAGCACCGCTTCCTCATCTCCCATCTCCCCCACCAGCGCTCAACCGGGGACTGACAGCAGTGGGATTACCAGCGTGGGCCAGGACGGCTCCCCGTCAGCGAGGGCAGACGCATCCTCTGGGACGTCCGCTGCCCTCGGAGACACCACTGTGGTCCGGAAGTCCGCCAGCACAGAAGGGTCCGCCCTTCCCACTGGACGAAGCCCACCAGGAGATGCGCCCTACTCCGCCACCCCGACCCCCCTGACTACAGGCCATACTACAGAATCAGCCACTTTCTCTCTTGGTCCAGCTACGGCGGCGTCCCGCACCAACATGGGAAGTGCAGCCCTAAGCCCCAGCACAGCTCCGGTGGGCAGCGCCACCAGTGTGGCGGCCTCCCCGTCAAGCCTGAAAGGCTTCTCCGAAACCGAGGCCTCAGGCACTACGAGCCCGGGCCAAACCCTCCAAAGCACTGGCATCGCCACCCAACGCAGCCCCAGCACTGCTCCTGCTGGCGCCGAATCCCATACGCCACCTACCGCGACACGGGGCCACGCTTCCCCCGGTTCTGGCACCTCTGCAACCGGTGGTGAAACTACCGTCTCCAGCCTGACGGGCCCCACGGCCTCTGCAGCCAGCGGAGGGCCTCTCTTCGCCGAGGTTTCTTCTGGCGGCACGGAAAGTTCCAGCTTCTCCCAAGTCACCAGTGCACCAGCTTCGACGGCCACCAGCCCAGCCTTCCTCCCCAGTCTTGGCACAGCTTCCCTGAAGAGCACGGGAAACCAAGCCAGCACCGCTTCCTCATCTCCCATCTCCGCCACCAGCGCTCAACCGGGGACTGGCAGCAGTGGGACTAGCAGCGTGGGGCAGGACGGCTCCCCGTCAGCGAGGGCGGACGCATCCTCTGGGACATCCGCTGCCCTCGGAGACACCACTGTGGTCCGGAAGTCCGCCAGCACAGAAGGGTCCGCCCTTCCCACTGGACGAAGCCCACCAGGAGATGCGCCCTCCTCTGCCACCCCGACCCCCCTGACTACAGGCCATCCTACACAATCAGCCCCTTCCTCTCTTGGTCCAGCTACAACGGTGTCCCTCACCAACACGGGAAGTGCAGCCCTAAGCCCCAGCACAGCTCAGGAGGGCAGCGCCACCAGTGTGGCGGCCTCCCCATCAAGCCTGAAAGGCTTCTCCGAAACCGAGGCCTCAGGAATTACGAGCCCGGGCCAAACCCTCCAAAGCACTGGCATCGCCACCCAACGCAGCCCCAGCACTGCTCCTGCTGGCACCGAATCCCATACGCCACCTGCCGCGACACGGGGCCACGCTTCTCCCGTTTCTGGCACCTCTGCAACCAGTGCTGAAACTACCGTCTCCAGCCTGACGGGCCCCACGGCCTCTGCAGCCAGCGGACGGCCTCTCTTCGCCGAGGTTTCTTCTGGCGGCACAGCAAGGTCTAGCTTTTCCCAAGGCACCAGTGCACCAGCTTCGACGGCCACCAACCCAGCCTTCCTTCCCAGTATTGGAACATCTTCCCTGAAGAGCACGGGAAACCAAGCCAGTACCGCTTCCTCATCTCCCATCTCCCCTACCAGCGCTCAACCGGGGACTGACAGCAGTGGGACTACCAGCGTGGGCCAGGACAGCTCCCCGTCAGCGCGGGCGGACGCATCCACTGGGACATCCGCTGCCCTCGGAGACACCACTGTGGTCCGGAAGTCCGCCAGCACAGAAGGGTCCGCCCTTCCCACTGGACGAAGCCCACCAGGAGATGCGCCCTCCTCTGCCAACCCGACCCCCCTGACTACAGGCCATCCTACACAATCAGCCCCTTCCTCTCTTGCTCCAGTTACGGTGGCGTCCCGCACAAACACGGGAAGTGCACCCCTAAGCCCCAGCACAGCTCCGGTGGGCAGCGCGACCAGTGTGCCGGCCTCCCTGTCAAGCCTGAAAGGCTTCTCCGAAACCGAGGCCTCAGGAACTACGAGCCCAGGCCAAACCCTCCAAAGCACTGGCATCGCCACCCAACGCAGCCCCAGCACTGCTCCTGCTGGCGCCGAATCCCATACGCCACATGCCGCGACACGGGGCCACGCGTCTCCCGGTTCTGGCACCTCTGCAACCGGTGCTGAAACTACCATCTCCAGCCTGACGGGCCCCACGGCCTCTGCAGCCAGCGGAGGGCCTCTCTTCGCCGAGGTTTCTTCTGGCGGCACAGCAAGGTCCAGCTTCTCCCACGGCACCAGTGCACCAGCTGCGACGGCCACCAGCCCAGCCTTCCTCCCCAGTATTGGCACAGCTTCCCTGAAGACCACGGGAAACCAAGCCAGCACCGCTTCCTCATCTCCCATCTCCCCCACCAGCGCTCAACCGGGGACTGACACCAGTGGGATTACCAGCGTGGGCCAGGACGGCTCCCCGTCAGCGAGGGCGGACGCATCCTCTCTTACATCCGCTGGCCTCGGAGACACCACTGTGGTCCGGAAGTCCGCCAGCACAGAAGGGTCCGCCCTTCCCACTGAACGAAGCCCACCAGGAGATGCGCCCTCTTCCGCCACCACGACCCCCCTGACTACAGGCCATCCTACAGAATCAGCCCCTTCCTCTCTTGGTCCAGCTACGGTGGCGTCCCGCACCAACACGGGAAGTGCAGCCCCAAGCCCCAGCACAGCTCAGGTGGGCAGCGCCACAAGTGTGGCGGCCTCCCCGTCAAGCCTGAAAGGCTTCTCCGAAACCGAGGCCTCAGGCACTACAAGCCCGGGCCAAACCCTCCAAAGCACTGGCATCGCCACCGAATGCAGCCCCAGCACTGCTCCTGCTGGCGCCGAATCCCATACGCCACCTGCCGCGACATGGGGCCACGCTTCTCCTGATTCTGGCACCTCTGCAACCGGTGCTGAAACTCCCGTCTCCAGCCTGGCAGGCCCCACGGCCTCTGCAGCCAGCGGAGGGCCTCTCTTCGCCGAGGTTTCTTCTGGCAGCACAGCAAGGTCCAGCTTCTCCCAAGGCACCAGTGCACCATCTGCGATGGCCACCAGCCCAGCCTTCCTCCCCAGTATTGGCACAGCTTCCCTGAAGACCACGGGAAACCAAGCTAGCACCGCTTCCTCATCTCCCATCTCCCCCACCAGCGCTCAACCGGGGACTGACAGCAGTGGGATTACCAGCGTGGGCCAGGACGGCTCACCGTCAGCGAGGGCGGACGCATCCTCTGGGACATCCGCTGCCCTCGGAGACACCACTGTGGTCCGGAAGTCCGCCAGCACAGAACGGTCCGCCCTTCCCACTGGACGAAGCCCACCAGGAGATGCGCCCTACTCCGCCACCCCGACCCCCCTGACTACAGGCCATACTACAGAATCAGCCACTTTCTCTCTTGGTCCAGCTACGGCGCCGTCCCGCACCAACATGGGAAGTGCAGCCCTAAGCCCCAGCACAGCTCCGGTGGGCAGCGCCACCAGTGTGGCGGCCTCCCCGTCAAGCCTGAAAGGCTTCTCCGAAACCGAGGCCTCAGGCACTACGAGCCCGGGCCAAACCCTCCAAAGCACTGGCATCGCCACCCAACGCAGCCCCAGCACTGCTCCTGCTGGCGCCGAATCCCATACGCCACCTGCCGCGACACGGGGCCACGCTTCTCCCGGTTCTGGCACCTCTGCAACCGGTGCTGAAACTCCCGTCTCCAGCCTGACGGGCCCCACGGCCTCTGCAGCCAGCGGAGGGCCTCTCTTCGCCGAGGTTTCTTCTGGCGGCACAGCAAGGTCCAGCTTCTCCCAAGGCACCAGTGCACCAGCTGCGACGGCCACCAGCCCAGCCTTCCTCCCCAGTATTGGCACAGCTTCCCTGAAGACCACGGGAAACCAAGCCAGCACCGCTTCCTCATCTCCCATCTCCCCCACCAGCGCTCAACCGGGGACTGACAGCAGTGGGATTACCAGCGTGGGCCAGGACGGCTCACCATCAGCGAGGGCGGACGCATCCTCTGGGACGTCCGCTGCCCTCGGAGACACCACTGTGGTCCGGAAGTCCGCCAGCACAGAAGGGTCCGCCCTTCCCACTGAACGAAGCCCACCAGGAGATGCGCCCTCTTCCGCCACCACGACCCCGCTGACTACAGGCCATCCTACAGAATCAGCCCCTTCCTCTCTTGGTCCAGCTACGGTGGCGTCCCGCACCAACACGGGAAGTGCAGCCCCAAGCCCCAGCACAGCTCAGGTGGGCAGCGCCACCAGTGTGGCGGCCTCCCCGTCAAGCCTGAAAGGCTTCTCCGAAACCGAGGCCTCAGGCACTACAAGCCCGGGCCAAACCCTCCAAAGCACTGGCATCGCCACCCAACGCAGCCCCAGCACTGCTCCTGCTGGCGCCGAATCCCATACGCCACCTTCCGCGACACGGGGCCACGCTTCTCCTGATTCTGGCACCTCTGCAACCGGTGCTGAAACTCCCGTCTCCAACCTGGCGGGCCCCACGGCCTCTGCAGCCAGCGGAGGGCCTCTCTTCGCCGAGGTTTCTTCTGGCAGCACAGCAAGGTCCAGCTTCTCCCAAGGCACCAGTGCACTAGCTGCAACGACCACCAGCCCAGCCTTCCTCCCCAGTCTTGGCACAGCTTCCCTGAAGAGCACGGGAAACCAAGCCAGCACCGCTTCCTCATCTCCCATCTCCCCCACCAGCGCTCAACCGGGGACTGACAGCAGTGGGATTACCAGCGTGGGCCAGGACGGCTCACCGTCAGCGAGGGCGGACGCATCCTCTCTTACATCCGCTGGCCTCGGAGACACCACTGTGGTCCGGAAGTCCGCCAGCACAGAAGGGTCCGCCCTTCCCACTGAACGAAGCCCACCAGGAGATGCGCCCTCTTCCGCCACCACGACCCCCCTGACTACAGGCCATCCTACAGAATCAGCCCCTTCCTCTCTTGGTCCAGCTACGGTGGCGTCCCGCACCAACACGGGAAGTGCAGCCCCAAGCCCCAGCACAGCTCAGGTGGGCAGCGCCACAAGTGTGGCGGCCTCCCCGTCAAGCCTGAAAGGCTTCTCCGAAACCGAGGCCTCAGGCACTACAAGCCCGGGCCAAACCCTCCAAAGCACTGGCATCGCCACCCAACGCAGCCCCAGCACTGCTCCTGCTGGCGCCGAATCCCATACGCCACCTGCCGCGACACGGGGCCACTCTTCTCCTGATTCTGGCACCTCTGCAACCGGTGCTGAAACTCCCGTCTCCAGCCTGGCGGGCCCCACGGCCTTTGCAGCCAGCGGAGGGCCTCTCTTCGCCGAGGTTTCTTCTGGCAGCACAGCAAGGTCCAGCTTCTCCCAAGGCACCAGTGCACCAGCTGCAACGACCACCAGCCCAGCCTTCCTCCCCAGTCTTGGCACAGCTTCCCTGAAGACCACGGGAAACCAAGCCAGCACCGCTTCCTCATCTCCCATCTCCCCCACCAGCGCTCAACCGGGGACTGACAGCAGTGGGATTACCAGCGTGGGCCAGGACGGCTCCCCGTCAGCGAGGGCGGACGCATCCTCTGGGACGTCCGCTGCCCTCGGAGACACCACTGTGGTCCGGAAGTCCGCCAGCACAGAAGGGTCCGCCCTTCCCACTGGACGAAGCCCACCAGGAGATGCTCCCTACTCCGCCACCCCGACCCCCCTGACTACAGGCCATACTACAGAATCAGCCACTTTCTCTCTTGGTCCAGCTACGGCGGCGTCCCGCACCAACATGGGAAGTGCAGCCCTAAGCCCCAGCACAGCTCCGGTGGGCAGCGCCACCAGTGTGGCGGCCTCCCCGTCAAGCCTGAAAGGCTTCTCCGAAACCGAGGCCTCAGGCACTACGAGCCCGGACCAAACCCTCCAAAGCACTGGCATCGCCACCCAACGCAGCCCCAGCACTGCTCCTGCTGGCGCCGAATCCCATACGCCACCTGCCGCGACACGGGGCCACGCTTCTCCCGGTTCTGGCACCTCTGAAACCGGTGCTGAAACTCCCGTCTCCAGCCTGACGGGCCCCACGGCCTCTGCAGCCAGCGGAGGGCCTCTCTTCGCCGAGGTTTCTTCTGGCAGCACAGCAAGGTCTAGCTTCTCCCAAGGCACCAGTGCACCAGCTTCGACGGCCACCAACCCAGCCTTCCTCCCCAGTATTGGAACATCTTCCCTGAAGAGCACGGGAAACCAAGCCAGTACCGCTTCCTCATCTCCCATCTCTCCCACCAGCGCTCAACCGGGGACTGACAGCAGTGGGACTACCAGCGTGGGCCAGGACAGCTCCCCGTCAGCGCGGGCGGACGCATCCACTGGGACATCCGCTGCCCTCGGAGACACCACTGTGGTCCGGAAGTCCGCCAGCACAGAAGGGTCCGCCCTTCCCACTGGACGAAGCCCACCAGGAGATGCGCCCTCCTCTGCCAACCCGACCCCCCTGACTACAGGCCATCCTACACAATCAGCCCCTTCCTCTCTTGGTCCAGTTACGGCGGCGTGCCGCACAAACACTGGAAGTGCAGCCCTAAGCCCCAGCACAGCTCCGGTGGGCAGCGCCACCAGTGTGCCGGCCTCCCCGTCAAGCCTGAAAGGCTTCTCCGAAACCGAGGCCTCAGGAACTACGAGCCCAGGCCAAACCCTCCAAAGCACTGGCATCGCCACCCAACGCAGCCCCAGCACTGCTCCTGCTGGCGCCGAATCCCATACGCCACATGCCGCGACACGGGGCCACGCGTCTCCCGGTTCTGGCACCTCTGCAACCGGTGCTGAAACTACCATCTCCAGCCTGACGAGCCCCACGGCCTCTGCAGCCAGCGGAGGGCCTCTCTTCGCCGAGGTTTCTTCTGGCGGCACAGCAAGGTCTAGCTTCTCCCAAAGCACCAGTGCACCAGCTTCGACGGCCACCAACCCAGCCTTCCTCCCCAGTCTTGGCACAGCTTCCCTGAAGAGCACGGGAAACCAAGCCAGCACCGCTTCCTCATCTCCCATCTCCCCCACCAGCGCTCAACCGGGGACTGACAGCAGTGGGATTACCAGCGTGGGCCAGGACGGCTCCCCGTCAGCGAGGTCGGACGCATCCTCTGGGACGTCCGCTGCCCTCGGAGACACCACTGTGGTCCGGAAGTCCGCCAGCACAGAAGGGTCCGCCCTTCCCACTGGACGAAGCCCACCAGGAGATGCGCCCTCCTCTGCCAACCCGACCCCCCTGACTACAGGCCATCCTACACAATCAGCCCCTTCCTCTCTTGGTCCAGTTACGGCGGCGTCCCGCACAAACACGGGAAGTGCAGCCCTAAGCCCCAGCACAGCTCCGGTGGGCAGCGCCACCAGTGTGCCGGCCTCCCTGTCAAGCCTGAAAGGCTTCTCCGAAACCGAGGCCTCAGGAACTACGAGCCCAGGCCAAACCCTCCAAAGCACTGGCATCGCCACCCAACGCAGCCCCAGCACTGCTCCTGCTGGCGCCGAATCCCATACGCCACATGCCGCGACACGGGGCCACGCGTCTCCCGGTTCTGGCACCTCTGCAACCGGTTCTGAAACTACCATCTCCAGCCTGACGGGCCCCACGGCCTCTGCAGCCAGCCGAGGGCCTCTCTTCGCCGAGGTTTCTTCTGGCAGCACAGCAAGGTCCAGCTTCTCCCAAGGCACCAGTGCACCAGCTGCGACGGCCACCAGCCCAGCCTTCCTCCCCAGTATTGGCACAGCTTCCCTGAAGACCACGGGAAACCAAGCCAGCACCGCTTCCTCATCTCCCATCTCCCCCACCAGCGCTCAACCGGGGACTGACAGCAGTGGGATTACCAGCGTGGGCCAGGACGGCTCCCCGTCAGCGAGGGCGGACGCATCCTCTCTTACATCCGCTGGCCTCGGAGACACCACTGTGGTCCGGAAGTCCGCCAGCACAGAAGGGTCCGCCCTTCCCACTGAACGAAGCCCACCAGGAGATGCGCCCTCTTCCGCCACCACGACCCCCCTGACTACAGGCCATCCTACAGAATCAGCCCCTTCCTCTCTCGGTCCAGCTACGGTGGCGTCCCGCACCAACACGGGAAGTGCAGCCCCAAGCCCCAGCACAGCTCAGGTGGGCAGCGCCACCAGTGTGGCGGCCTCCCCGTCAAGCCTGAAAGGCTTCTCCGAAACCGAGGCCTCAGGCACTACAAGCCCGGGCCAAACCCTCCAAAGCACTGGCATCGCCACCCAACGCAGCCCCAGCACTGCTCCTGCTGGCGCCGAATCCCATACGCCACCTTCCGCGACACGGGGCCACGCTTCTCCTGATTCTGGCACCTCTGCAACCGGTTCTGAAACTACCGTCTCCAGCCTGGCGGGCCCCACGGCCTCTGCAGCCAGCGGAGGGCCTCTCTTCGCCGAGGTTTCTTCTGGAAGCACAGCAAGGTCCAGCTTCTCCCAAGGCACCAGTGCACCAGCTGCAACGACCACCAGCCCAGCCTTCCTCCCCAGTCTTGGCACAGCTTCCCTGAAGAGCACGGGAAACCAAGCCAGCACCGCTTCCTCATCTCCCATCTCCCCCACCAGCGCTCAACCGGGGACTGACAGCAGTGGGATTACCAGCGTGGGCCAGGACGGCTCCCCGTCAGCGAGGGCGGACGCATCCTCTGGGACGTCCGCTGCCCTCGGAGACACCACTGTGGTCCGGAAGTCCGCCAGCACAGAAGGGTCCGCCCTTCCCACTGGACGAAGCCCACCAGGAGATGCGCCCTACTCCGCCACCCCGACCCCCCTGACTACAGGCCATACTACAGAATCAGCCACTTTCTCTCTTGGTCCAGCTACGGCGGCGTCCCGCACCAACATGGGAAGTGCAGCCCTAAGCCCCAGCACAGCTCCGGTGGGCAGCGCCACCAGTGTGGCGGCCTCCCCGTCAAGCCTGAAAGGCTTCTCCGAAACCGAGGCCTCAGGCACTACGAGCCCGGGCCAAACCCTCCAAAGCACTGGCATCGCCACCCAACGCAGCCCCAGCACTGCTCCTGCTGGCGCCGAATCCCATACGCCACCTACCGCGACACGGGGCCACGCTTCCCCCGGTTCTGGCACCTCTGCAACCGGTGGTGAAACTACCGTCTCCAGCCTGACGGGCCCCACGGCCTCTGCAGCCAGCGGAGGGCCTCTCTTCGCCGAGGTTTCTTCTGGCGGCACGGAAAGTTCCAGCTTCTCCCAAGTCACCAGTGCACCAGCTTCGACGGCCACCAGCCCAGCCTTCCTCCCCAGTCTTGGCACAGCTTCCCTGAAGAGCACGGGAAACCAAGCCAGCACCGCTTCCTCATCTCCCATCTCCGCCACCAGCGCTCAACCGGGGACTGGCAGCAGTGGGACTAGCAGCGTGGGGCAGGACGGCTCCCCGTCAGCGAGGGCGGACGCATCCTCTGGGACATCCGCTGCCCTCGGAGACACCACTGTGGTCCGGAAGTCCGCCAGCACAGAAGGGTCCGCCCTTCCCACTGGACGAAGCCCACCAGGAGATGCGCCCTCCTCTGCCACCCCGACCCCCCTGACTACAGGCCATCCTACACAATCAGCCCCTTCCTCTCTTGGTCCAGCTACAACGGTGTCCCTCACCAACACGGGAAGTGCAGCCCTAAGCCCCAGCACAGCTCAGGAGGGCAGCGCCACCAGTGTGGCGGCCTCCCCATCAAGCCTGAAAGGCTTCTCCGAAACCGAGGCCTCAGGAATTACGAGCCCGGGCCAAACCCTCCAAAGCACTGGCATCGCCACCCAACGCAGCCCCAGCACTGCTCCTGCTGGCGCCGAATCCCATACGCCACCTGCCGCGACACGGGGCCACGCTTCTCCCGTTTCTGGCACCTCTGCAACCAGTGCTGAAACTACCGTCTCCAGCCTGACGGGCCCCACGGCCTCTGCAGCCAGCGGAGGTCCTCTGTTCGCCGAGGTTTCTTCTGGCGGCACAGCAAGGGCCAGCTTCTCCCAAGGCACCAGTGCACTAGCTGCGATGGACACCAGCCCAGCCTTCCTCCCCAGTCTTGGCACAGCTTCCCTGAAGATCACGGGAAACCAAGCCAGCACCGCTTCCTCATCTCCCATCTCCCCCACCAGCGCTCAACCGGGGACTGACAGCAGTGGGATTACCAGCGTGGGCCAGGACGGCTCACCGTCAGCGAGGGCGGACGCATCCTCTCTTACATCCGCTGGCCTCGGAGACACCACTGTGGTCCGGAAGTCCGCCAGCACAGAAGGGTCCGCCCTTCCCACTGAACGAAGCCCACCAGGAGATGCGCCCTCTTCCGCCACCACGACCCCCCTGACTACAGGCCATCCTACAGAATCAGCCCCTTCCTCTCTTGGTCCAGCTACGGTGGCGTCCCGCACCAACACGGGAAGTGCAGCCCCAAGCCCCAGCACAGCTCAGGTGGGCAGCGCCACCAGTGTGGCGGCCTCCCCGTCAAGCCTGAAAGGCTTCTCCGAAACCGAGGCCTCAGGCACTACAAGCCCGGGCCAAACCCTCCAAAGCACTGGCATCGCCACCCAACAGAGCCCCAGCACTGCTCCTGCTGGCGCCGAATCCCATACGCCACCTGCCGCGACACGGGGCCACGCTTCTCCTGATTCTGGCACCTCTGCAACCGGTGCTGAAACTCCCGTCTCCAGCCTGGCGGGCCCCACGGCCTCTGCAGACAGCGGAGGGCCTCTCTTCGCCGAGGTTTCTTCTGGCAGCACAGCAAGGTCCAGCTTCTCCAAAGGCACCAGTGCACCAGCTGCAACGACCACCAGCCCAGCCTTCCTCCCCAGTCTTGGCACAGCTTCCCTGAAGACCACGGGAAACCAAGCCAGCACCGCTTCCTCATCTCCCATCTCCCCCACCAGCGCTCAACCGGGGACTGACAGCAGTGGGATTACCAGCGTGGGCCAGGACGGCTCCCCGTCAGCGAGGGCGGACGCATCCTCTGGGACGTCCGCTGCCCTCGGAGACACCACTGTGGTCCGGAAGTCCGCTAGCACAGAACGGTCCGCCCTTCCCACTGGACGAAGCCCACCAGGAGATGCGCCCTACTCCGCCACCCCGACCCCCCTGACTACAGGCCATACTACAGAATCAGCCACTTTCTCTCTTGGTCCAGCTACGGCGGCGTCCCGCACCAACATGGGAAGTGCAGCCCTAAGCCCCAGCACAGCTCCGGTGGGCAGCGCCACCAGTGTGGCGGCCTCCCCGTCAAGCCTGAAAGGCTTCTCCGAAACCGAGGCCTCAGGCACTACGAGCCCGGGCCAAACCCTCCAAAGCACTGGCATCGCCACCCAACGCAGCCCCAGCACTGCTCCTGCTGGCGCCGAATCCCATACGCCACCTACCGCGACACGGGGCCACGCTTCCCCCGGTTCTGGCACCTCTTCAACCGGTGGTGAAACTACCGTCTCCAGCCTGATGGGCCCCACGGCCTCTGCAGCCAGCGGAGGGCCTCTCTTCGCCGAGGTTTCTTCTGGCGGTACGGAAAGTTCCAGCTTCTCCCAAGTCACCAGTGCACCAGCTTCGACGGCCACCAGCCCAGCCTTCCTCCCCAGTCTTGGCACAGCTTCCCTGAAGAGCACGGGAAACCAAGCCAGCACCGCTTCCTCATCTCCCATCTCCGCCACCAGCGCTCAACCGGGGACTGGCAGCAGTGGGACTAGCAGCGTGGGGCAGGACGGCTCCCCGTCAGCGAGGGCGGACGCATCCTCTGGGACATCCGCTGCCCTCGGAGACACCACTGTGGTCCGGAAGTCCGCCAGCACAGAAGGGTCCGCCCTTCCCACTGGACGAAGCCCACCAGGAGATGCGCCCTCCTCTGCCACCCCGACCCCCCTGACTACAGGCCATCCTACACAATCAGCCCCTTCCTCTCTTGGTCCAGCTACAACGGTGTCCCTCACCAACACGGGAAGTGCAGCCCTAAGCCCCAGCACAGCTCAGGAGGGCAGCGCCACCAGTGTGGCGGCCTCCCCATCAAGCCTGAAAGGCTTCTCCGAAACCGAGGCCTCAGGAATTACGAGCCCGGGCCAAACCCTCCAAAGCACTGGCATCGCCACCCAACGCAGCCCCAGCACTGCTCCTGCTGGCGCCGAATCCCATACGCCACCTGCCGCGACACGGGGCCACGCTTCTCCCGTTTCTGGCACCTCTGCAACCAGTGCTGAAACTACCGTCTCCAGCCTGACGGGCCCCACGGCCTCTGCAGCCAGCGGAGGGCCTCTCTTCGCCGAGGTTTCTTCTGGCGGCACAGCAAGGTCTAGCTTTTCCCAAGGCACCAGTGCACCAGCTTCGACGGCCACGAACCCAGCCTTCCTCCCCAGTATTGGAACATCTTCCCTGAAGAGCACGGGAAACCAAGCCAGTACCGCTTCCTCATCTCCCATCTCCCCTACCAGCGCTCAACCGGGGACTGACAGCAGTGGGACTACCAGCGTGGGCCAGGACAGCTCCCCGTCAGCGCGGGCGGACGCATCCACTGGGACATCCGCTGCCCTCGGAGACACCACTGTGGTCCGGAAGTCCGCCAGCACAGAAGGGTCCGCCCTTCCCACTGGACGAAGCCCACCAGGAGATGCGCCCTACTCTGCCAACCCGACCCCCCTCACTACAGGCCATCCTACACAATCAGCCCCTTCCTCTCTTGGTCCAGTTACGGCGGCGTCCCGCACAAACACGGGAAGTGCAGCCCTAAGCCCCAGCACAGCTCCGGTGGGCAGCGCCACCAGTGTGCCGGCCTCCCTGTCAAGCCTGAAAGGCTTCTCCGAAACCGAGGCCTCAGGAACTACGAGCCCAGGCCAAACCCTCCAAAGCACTGGCATCGCCACCCAACGCAGCCCCAGCACTGCTGCTGCTGGCGCCGAATCCCATACGCCACATGCCGCGACACGGGGCCACGCGTCTCCCGGTTCTGGCACCTCTGCAACCGGTGCTGAAACTACCATCTCCAGCCTGACGGGCCCCACGGCCTCTGCAGCCAGCGGAGGGCCTCTCTTCGCCGAGGTTTCTTCTGGCGGCACAGCAAGGTCCAGCTTCTCCCAAGGCACCAGTGCACCAGCTGCGATGGCCACCAGCCCAGCCTTCCTCCCCAGTATTGGCACAGCTTCCCTGAAGACCACGGGAAACCAAGCCAGCACCGCTTCCTCATCTCCCATCTCCCCCACCAGCGCTCAACCGGGGACTGACACCAGTGGGATTACCAGCGTGGGCCAGGACGGCTCCCCGTCAGCGAGGGCGGACGCATCCTCTCTTACATCCGCTGGCCTCGGAGACACCACTGTGGTCCGGAAGTCCGCCAGCACAGAAGGGTCCGCCCTTCCCACTGAACGAAGCCCACCAGGAGATGCGCCCTCTTCCGCCACCACGACCCCCCTGACTACAGGCCATCCTACAGAATCAGCCCCTTCCTCTCTTGGTCCAGCTACGGTGGCGTCCCGCACCAACACGGGAAGTGCAGCCCCAAGCCCCAGCACAGCTCAGGTGGGCAGCGCCACAAGTGTGGCGGCCTCCCCGTCAAGCCTGAAAGGCTTCTCCGAAACCGAGGCCTCAGGCACTACAAGCCCGGGCCAAACCCTCCAAAGCACTGGCATCGCCACCCAATGCAGCCCCAGCACTGCTCCTGCTGGCGCCGAATCCCATACGCCACCTGCCGCGACATGGGGCCACGCTTCTCCTGATTCTGGCACCTCTGCAACCGGTGCTGAAACTCCCGTCTCCAGCCTGGCAGGCCCCACGGCCTCTGCAGCCAGCGGAGGGCCTCTCTTCGCCGAGGTTTCTTCTGGCGGCACAGCAAGGTCCAGCTTCTCCCAAGGCACCAGTGCACCATCTGCGATGGCCACCAGCCCAGCCTTCCTCCCCAGTATTGGCACAGCTTCCCTGAAGACCACGGGAAACCAAGCTAGCACCGCTTCCTCATCTCCCATCTCCCCCACCAGCGCTCAACCGGGGACTGACAGCAGTGGGATTACCAGCGTGGGCCAGGACGGCTCACCGTCAGCGAGGGCGGACGCATCCTCTGGGACGTCCGCTGCCCTCGGAGACACCACTGTGGTCCGGAAGTCCGCCAGCACAGAACAGTCCGCCCTTCCCACTGGACGAAGCCCACCAGGAGATGCGCCCTACTCCGCCACCCCGACCCCCCTGACTACAGGCCATACTACAGAATCAGCCACTTTCTCTCTTGGTCCAGCTACGGCGCCGTCCCGCACCAACATGGGAAGTGCAGCCCTAAGCCCCAGCACAGCTCCGGTGGGCAGCGCCACCAGTGTGGCGGCCTCCCCGTCAAGCCTGAAAGGCTTCTCCGAAACCGAGGCCTCAGGCACTACGAGCCCGGGCCAAACCCTCCAAAGCACTGGCATCGCCACCCAACGCAGCCCCAGCACTGCTCCTGCTGGCGCCGAATCCCATACGCCACCTGCCGAGACACGGGGCCACGCTTCTCCTGGTTCTGGCACCTCTGCAACCGGTGCTGAAACTCCCGTCTCCAGCCTGACGGGCCCCACGGCCTCTGCAGCCAGCGGAGGGCCTCTCTTCGCCGAGGTTTCTTCTGGCAGCACAGCAAGGTCCAGCTTCTCCCAAGGCACCAGTGCACCAGCTGCAACGACCACCAGCCCAGCCTTCCTCCCCAGTCTTGGCACAGCTTCCCTGAAGAGCACGGGAAACCAAGCCAGCACCGCTTCCTCATCTCCCATCTCCCCCACCAGCGCTCAACCGGGGACTGACAGCAGTGGGATTACCAGCGTGGGCCAGGACGGCTCCCCGTCAGCGAGGGCGGACGCATCCTCTGGGACGTCCGCTGCCCTCGGAGACACCACTGTGGTCCGGAAGTCCGCCAGCACAGAACGGTCCGCCCTTCCCACTGGACGAAGCCCACCAGGAGATGCGCCCTACTCCGCCACCCCGACCCCCCTGACTACAGGCCATACTACAGAATCAGCCACTTTCTCTCTTGGTCCAGCTACGGCGGCGTCCCGCACCAACATGGGAAGTGCAGCCCTAAGCCCCAGCACAGCTCCGGTGGGCAGCGCCACCAGTGTGGCGGCCTCCCCGTCAAGCCTGAAAGGCTTCTCCGAAACCGAGGCCTCAGGCACTACGAGCCCGGGCCAAACCCTCCAAAGCACTGGCATCGCCACCCAACGCAGCCCCAGCACTGCTCCTGCTGGCGCCGAATCCCATACGCCACCTACCGCGACACGGGGCCACGCTTCCCCCGGTTCTGGCACCTCTGCAACCGGTGGTGAAACTACCGTCTCCAGCCTGACGGGCCCCACGGCCTCTGCAGCCAGCGGAGGGCCTCTCTTCGCCGAGGTTTCTTCTGGCGGCACAGCAAGGTCTAGCTTCTCCCTAGGCACCAGTGCACCAGCTTCGACGGCCACCAACCCAGCCTTCCTCCCCAGTATTGGAACATCTTCCCTGAAGAGCACGGGAAACCAAGCCAGTACCGCTTCCTCATCTCCCATCTCTCCCACCAGCGCTCAACCGGGGACTGACAGCAGTGGGACTACCAGCGTGGGCCAGGACAGCTCCCCGTCAGCGCGGGCGGACGCATCCACTGGGACATCCGCTGCCCTCGGAGACACCACTGTGGTCCGGAAGTCCGCCAGCACAGAAGGGTCCGCCCTTCCCACTGGACGAAGCCCACCAGGAGATGCGCCCTCCTCTGCCAACCCGACCCCCCTGACTACAGGCCATCCTACACAATCAGCCCCTTCCTCTCTTGGTCCAGTTACGGCGGCGTGCCGCACAAACACTGGAAGTGCAGCCCTAAGCCCCAGCACAGCTCCGGTGGGCAGCGCCACCAGTGTGCCGGCCTCCCCGTCAAGCCTGAAAGGCTTCTCCGAAACCGAGGCCTCAGGAACTACGAGCCCAGGCCAAACCCTCCAAAGCACTGGCATCGCCACCCAACGCAGCCCCAGCACTGCTCCTGCTGGCGCCGAATCCCATACGCCACATGCCGCGACACGGGGCCACGCGTCTCCCGGTTCTGGCACCTCTGCAACCGGTGCTGAAACTACCATCTCCAGCCTGACGAGCCCCACGGCCTCTGCAGCCAGCGGAGGGCCTCTCTTCGCCGAGGTTTCTTCTGGCGGCACAGCAAGGTCTAGCTTCTCCCAAAGCACCAGTGCACCAGCTTCGACGGCCACCAACCCAGCCTTCCTCCCCAGTCTTGGCACAGCTTCCCTGAAGAGCACGGGAAACCAAGCCAGCACCGCTTCCTCATCTCCCATCTCCCCCACCAGCGCTCAACCGGGGACTGACAGCAGTGGGATTACCAGCGTGGGCCAGGACGGCTCCCCGTCAGCGAGGTCGGACGCATCCTCTGGGACGTCCGCTGCCCTCGGAGACACCACTGTGGTCCGGAAGTCCGCCAGCACAGAAGGGTCCGCCCTTCCCACTGGACGAAGCCCACCAGGAGATGCGCCCTCCTCTGCCAACCCGACCCCCCTGACTACAGGCCATCCTACACAATCAGCCCCTTCCTCTCTTGGTCCAGTTACGGCGGCGTCCCGCACAAACACGGGAAGTGCAGCCCTAAGCCCCAGCACAGCTCCGGTGGGCAGCGCCACCAGTGTGCCGGCCTCCCTGTCAAGCCTGAAAGGCTTCTCCGAAACCGAGGCCTCAGGAACTACGAGCCCAGGCCAAACCCTCCAAAGCACTGGCATCGCCACCCAACGCAGCCCCAGCACTGCTCCTGCTGGCGCCGAATCCCATACGCCACATGCCGCGACACGGGGCCACGCGTCTCCCGGTTCTGGCACCTCTGCAACCGGTTCTGAAACTACCATCTCCAGCCTGACGGGCCCCACGGCCTCTGCAGCCAGCCGAGGGCCTCTCTTCGCCGAGGTTTCTTCTGGCAGCACAGCAAGGTCCAGCTTCTCCCAAGGCACCAGTGCACCAGCTGCGACGGCCACCAGCCCAGCCTTCCTCCCCAGTATTGGCACAGCTTCCCTGAAGACCACGGGAAACCAAGCCAGCACCGCTTCCTCATCTCCCATCTCCCCCACCAGCGCTCAACCGGGGACTGACAGCAGTGGGATTACCAGCGTGGGCCAGCACGGCTCCCCGTCAGCGAGGGCGGACGCATCCTCTCTTACATCCGCTGGCCTCGGAGACACCACTGTGGTCCGGAAGTCCGCCAGCACAGAAGGGTCCGCCCTTCCCACTGAACGAAGCCCACCAGGAGATGCGCCCTCTTCCGCCACCACGACCCCCCTGACTACAGGCCATCCTACAGAATCAGCCCCTTCCTCTCTTGGTCCAGCTACGGTGGCGTCCCGCACCAACACGGGAAGTGCAGCCCCAAGCCCCAGCACAGCTCAGGTGGGCAGCGCCACCAGTGTGGCGGCCTCCCCGTCAAGCCTGAAAGGCTTCTCCGAAACCGAGGCCTCAGGCACTACAAGCCCGGGCCAAACCCTCCAAAGCACTGGCATCGCCACCCAACGCAGCCCCAGCACTGCTCCTGCTGGCGCCGAATCCCATACGCCACCTTCCGCGACACGGGGCCACGCTTCTCCTGATTCTGGCACCTCTGCAACCGGTTCTGAAACTACCGTCTCCAGCCTGGCGGGCCCCACGGCCTCTGCAGCCAGCGGAGGGCCTCTCTTCGCCGAGGTTTCTTCTGGAAGCACAGCAAGGTCCAGCTTCTCCCAAGGCACCAGTGCACCAGCTGCAACGACCACCAGCCCAGCCTTCCTCCCCAGTCTTGGCACAGCTTCCCTGAAGAGCACGGGAAACCAAGCCAGCACCGCTTCCTCATCTCCCATCTCCCCCACCAGCGCTCAACCGGGGACTGACAGCAGTGGGATTACCAGCGTGGGCCAGGACGGCTCCCCGTCAGCGAGGGCGGACGCATCCTCTGGGACGTCCGCTGCCCTCGGAGACACCACTGTGGTCCGGAAGTCCGCCAGCACAGAAGGGTCCGCCCTTCCCACTGGACGAAGCCCACCAGGAGATGCGCCCTACTCCGCCACCCCGACCCCCCTGACTACAGGCCATACTACAGAATCAGCCACTTTCTCTCTTGGTCCAGCTACGGCGGCGTCCCGCACCAACATGGGAAGTGCAGCCCTAAGCCCCAGCACAGCTCCGGTGGGCAGCGCCACCAGTGTGGCGGCCTCCCCGTCAAGCCTGAAAGGCTTCTCCGAAACCGAGGCCTCAGGCACTACGAGCCCGGGCCAAACCCTCCAAAGCACTGGCATCGCCACCCAACGCAGCCCCAGCACTGCTCCTGCTGGCGCCGAATCCCATACGCCACCTACCGCGACACGGGGCCACGCTTCCCCCGGTTCTGGCACCTCTGCAACCGGTGGTGAAACTACCGTCTCCAGCCTGACGGGCCCCACGGCCTCTGCAGCCAGCGGAGGGCCTCTCTTCGCCGAGGTTTCTTCTGGCGGCACGGAAAGTTCCAGCTTCTCCCAAGTCACCAGTGCACCAGCTTCGACGGCCACCAGCCCAGCCTTCCTCCCCAGTCTTGGCACAGCTTCCCTGAAGAGCACGGGAAACCAAGCCAGCACCGCTTCCTCATCTCCCATCTCCGCCACCAGCGCTCAACCGGGGACTGGCAGCAGTGGGACTAGCAGCGTGGGGCAGGACGGCTCCCCGTCAGCGAGGGCGGACGCATCCTCTGGGACATCCGCTGCCCTCGGAGACACCACTGTGGTCCGGAAGTCCGCCAGCACAGAAGGGTCCGCCCTTCCCACTGGACGAAGCCCACCAGGAGATGCGCCCTCCTCTGCCACCCCGACCCCCCTGACTACAGGCCATCCTACACAATCAGCCCCTTCCTCTCTTGGTCCAGCTACAACGGTGTCCCTCACCAACACGGGAAGTGCAGCCCTAAGCCCCAGCACAGCTCAGGAGGGCAGCGCCACCAGTGTGGCGGCCTCCCCATCAAGCCTGAAAGGCTTCTCCGAAACCGAGGCCTCAGGAATTACGAGCCCGGGCCAAACCCTCCAAAGCACTGGCATCGCCACCCAACGCAGCCCCAGCACTGCTCCTGCTGGCGCCGAATCCCATACGCCACCTGCCGCGACACGGGGCCACGCTTCTCCCGTTTCTGGCACCTCTGCAACCAGTGCTGAAACTACCGTCTCCAGCCTGACGGGCCCCACGGCCTCTGCAGCCAGCGGAGGTCCTCTGTTCGCCGAGGTTTCTTCTGGCGGCACAGCAAGGGCCAGCTTCTCCCAAGGCACCAGTGCACTAGCTGCGATGGACACCAGCCCAGCCTTCCTCCCCAGTCTTGGCACAGCTTCCCTGAAGATCACGGGAAACCAAGCCAGCACCGCTTCCTCATCTCCCATCTCCCCCACCAGCGCTCAACCGGGGACTGACAGCAGTGGGATTACCAGCGTGGGCCAGGACGGCTCACCGTCAGCGAGGGCGGACGCATCCTCTCTTACATCCGCTGGCCTCGGAGACACCACTGTGGTCCGGAAGTCCGCCAGCACAGAAGGGTCCGCCCTTCCCACTGAACGAAGCCCACCAGGAGATGCGCCCTCTTCCGCCACCACGACCCCCCTGACTACAGGCCATCCTACAGAATCAGCCCCTTCCTCTCTTGGTCCAGCTACGGTGGCGTCCCGCACCAACACGGGAAGTGCAGCCCCAAGCCCCAGCACAGCTCAGGTGGGCAGCGCCACCAGTGTGGCGGCCTCCCCGTCAAGCCTGAAAGGCTTCTCCGAAACCGAGGCCTCAGGCACTACAAGCCCGGGCCAAACCCTCCAAAGCACTGGCATCGCCACCCAATGCAGCCCCAGCACTGCTCCTGCTGGCGCCGAATCCCATACGCCACCTGCCGCGACATGGGGCCACGCTTCTCCTGATTCTGGCACCTCTGCAACCGGTGCTGAAACTCCCGTCTCCAGCCTGGCAGGCCCCACGGCCTCTGCAGCCAGCGGAGGGCCTCTCTTCGCCGAGGTTTCTTCTGGCGGCACAGCAAGGTCCAGCTTCTCCCAAGGCACCAGTGCACCATCTGCGATGGCCACCAGCCCAGCCTTCCTCCCCAGTATTGGCACAGCTTCCCTGAAGACCACGGGAAACCAAGCTAGCACCGCTTCCTCATCTCCCATCTCCCCCACCAGCGCTCAACCGGGGACTGACAGCAGTGGGATTACCAGCGTGGGCCAGGACGGCTCACCGTCAGCGAGGGCGGACGCATCCTCTGGGACGTCCGCTGCCCTCGGAGACACCACTGTGGTCCGGAAGTCCGCCAGCACAGAACAGTCCGCCCTTCCCACTGGACGAAGCCCACCAGGAGATGCGCCCTACTCCGCCACCCCGACCCCCCTGACTACAGGCCATACTACAGAATCAGCCACTTTCTCTCTTGGTCCAGCTACGGCGCCGTCCCGCACCAACATGGGAAGTGCAGCCCTAAGCCCCAGCACAGCTCCGGTGGGCAGCGCCACCAGTGTGGCGGCCTCCCCGTCAAGCCTGAAAGGCTTCTCCGAAACCGAGGCCTCAGGCACTACGAGCCCGGGCCAAACCCTCCAAAGCACTGGCATCGCCACCCAACGCAGCCCCAGCACTGCTCCTGCTGGCGCCGAATCCCATACGCCACCTGCCGAGACACGGGGCCACGCTTCTCCTGGTTCTGGCACCTCTGCAACCGGTGCTGAAACTCCCGTCTCCAGCCTGACGGGCCCCACGGCCTCTGCAGCCAGCGGAGGGCCTCTCTTCGCCGAGGTTTCTTCTGGCAGCACAGCAAGGTCCAGCTTCTCCCAAGGCACCAGTGCACCAGCTGCAACGACCACCAGCCCAGCCTTCCTCCCCAGTCTTGGCACAGCTTCCCTGAAGAGCACGGGAAACCAAGCCAGCACCGCTTCCTCATCTCCCATCTCCCCCACCAGCGCTCAACCGGGGACTGACAGCAGTGGGATTACCAGCGTGGGCCAGGACGGCTCCCCGTCAGCGAGGGCGGACGCATCCTCTGGGACGTCCGCTGCCCTCGGAGACACCACTGTGGTCCGGAAGTCCGCCAGCACAGAACGGTCCGCCCTTCCCACTGGACGAAGCCCACCAGGAGATGCGCCCTACTCCGCCACCCCGACCCCCCTGACTACAGGCCATACTACAGAATCAGCCACTTTCTCTCTTGGTCCAGCTACGGCGGCGTCCCGCACCAACATGGGAAGTGCAGCCCTAAGCCCCAGCACAGCTCCGGTGGGCAGCGCCACCAGTGTGGCGGCCTCCCCGTCAAGCCTGAAAGGCTTCTCCGAAACCGAGGCCTCAGGCACTACGAGCCCGGGCCAAACCCTCCAAAGCACTGGCATCGCCACCCAACGCAGCCCCAGCACTGCTCCTGCTGGCGCCGAATCCCATACGCCACCTACCGCGACACGGGGCCACGCTTCCCCCGGTTCTGGCACCTCTGCAACCGGTGGTGAAACTACCGTCTCCAGCCTGACGGGCCCCACGGCCTCTGCAGCCAGCGGAGGGCCTCTCTTCGCCGAGGTTTCTTCTGGCGGCACAGCAAGGTCCAGCTTCTCCCAAGGCACCAGTGCACCAGCTGCGACGGCCACCAGCCCAGCCTTCCTCCCCAGTATTGGCACAGCTTCCCTGAAGACCACGGGAAACCAAGCCAGCACCGCTTCCTCATCTCCCATCTCCCCCACCAGCGCTCAACCGGGGACTGACAGCAGTGGGATTACCAGCGTGGGCCAGGACGGCTCACCGTCAGCGAGGGCGGACGCATCCTCTCTTACATCCGCTGGCCTCGGAGACACCACTGTGGTCCGGAAGTCCGCCAGCACAGAAGGGTCCGCCCTTCCCACTGAACGAAGCCCACCAGGAGATGCGCCCTCTTCCGCCACCACGACCCCGCTGACTACAGGCCATCCTACAGAATCAGCCCCTTCCTCTCTTGGTCCAGCTATGGTGGCGTCCCGCACCAACACGGGAAGTGCAGCCCCAAGACCCAGCACAGCTCAGGTGGGCAGCGCCACCAGTGTGGCGGCCTCCCCGTCAAGCCTGAAAGGCTTCTCCGAAGCCGAGGCCTCAGGCACTACAAGCCCGGGCCAAACCCTCCAAAGCACTGGCATCGCCACCCAACGCAGCCCCAGCACTGCTCCTGCTGGCGCCGAATCCCATACGCCACCTTCCGCGACACGGGGCCACGCTTCTCCTGATTCTGGCACCTCTGCAACCGGTGCTGAAACTCCCGTCTCCAACCTGGCGGGCCCCACGGCCTCTGCAGCCAGCGGAGGGCCTCTCTTCGCCGAGGTTTCTTCTGGCAGCACAGCAAGGTCCAGCTTCTCCCAAGGCACCAGTGCACTAGCTGCAACGACCACCAGCCCAGCCTTCCTCCCCAGTCTTGGCACAGCTTCCCTGAAGAGCACGGGAAACCAAGCCAGCACCGCTTCCTCATCTCCCATCTCCCCCACCAGCGCTCAACCGGGGACTGACAGCAGTGGGATTACCAGCGTGGGCCAGGACGGCTCACCGTCAGCGAGGGCGGACGCATCCTCTCTTACATCCGCTGGCCTCGGAGACACCACTGTGGTCCGGAAGTCCGCCAGCACAGAAGGGTCCGCCCTTCCCACTGAACGAAGCCCACCAGGAGATGCGCCCTCTTCCGCCACCACGACCCCCCTGACTACAGGCCATCCTACAGAATCAGCCCCTTCCTCTCTTGGTCCAGCTACGGTGGCGTCCCGCACCAACACGGGAAGTGCAGCCCCAAGCCCCAGCACAGCTCAGGTGGGCAGCGCCACAAGTGTGGCGGCCTCCCCGTCAAGCCTGAAAGGCTTCTCCGAAACCGAGGCCTCAGGCACTACAAGCCCGGGCCAAACCCTCCAAAGCACTGGCATCGCCACCCAACGCAGCCCCAGCACTGCTCCTGCTGGCGCCGAATCCCATACGCCACCTGCCGCGACACGGGGCCACTCTTCTCCTGATTCTGGCACCTCTGCAACCGGTGCTGAAACTCCCGTCTCCAGCCTGGCGGGCCCCACGGCCTCTGCAGCCAGCGGAGGGCCTCTCTTCGCCGAGGTTTCTTCTGGCAGCACAGCAAGGTCCAGCTTCTCCAAAGGCACCAGTGCACCAGCTGCAACGACCACCAGCCCAGCCTTCCTCCCCAGTCTTGGCACAGCTTCCCTGAAGACCACGGGAAACCAAGCCAGCACCGCTTCCTCATCTCCCATCTCCCCCACCAGCGCTCAACCGGGGACTGACAGCAGTGGGATTACCAGCGTGGGCCAGGACGGCTCCCCGTCAGCGAGGGCGGACGCATCCTCTGGGACGTCCGCTGCCCTCGGAGACACCACTGTGGTCCGGAAGTCCGCCAGCACAGAACGGTCTGCCCTTCCCACTGGACGAAGCCCACCAGGAGATGCGCCCTACTCCGCCACCCCGACCCCCCTGACTACAGGCCATACTACAGAATCAGCCACTTTCTCTCTTGGTCCAGCTACGGCGGCGTCCCGCACCAACATGAGAAGTGCAGCCCTAAGCCCCAGCACAGCTCCGGTGGGCAGCGCCACCAGTGTGGCGGCCTCCCCGTCAAGCCTGAAAGGCTTCTCCGAAACCGAGGCCTCAGGCACTATGAGCCCGGGCCAAACCCTCCAAAGCACTGGCATCGCCACCCAACGCAGCCCCAGCACTGCTCCTGCTGGCGCCGAATCCCATACGCCACCTGCCGCGACACGGGGCCACGCTTCTCCCGGTTCTGGCACCTCTGCAACCGGTGCTGAAACTCCCGTCTCCAGCCTGACGGGCCCCACGGCCTCTGCAGCCAGCGGAGGGCCTCTCTTCGCCGAGGTTTCTTCTGGCGGCACAGCAAGGTCTAGCTTTTCCCAAGGCACCAGTGCACCAGCTTCGACGGCCACCAACCCAGCCTTCCTCCCCAGTATTGGCACAGCTTCCCTGAAGAGCACGGGAAACCAAGCCAGTACCGCTTCCTCATCTCCCATCTCCCCTACCAGCGCTCAACCGGGGACTGACAGCAGTGGGACTACCAGCGTGGGCCAGGACAGCTCCCCGTCAGCGCGGGCGGACGCATCCACTGGGACATCCGCTGCCCTCGGAGACACCACTGTGGTCCGGAAGTCCGCCAGCACAGAAGGGTCCGCCCTTCCCACTGGACGAAGCCCACCAGGAGATGCGCCCTCCTTTGCCAACCCGACCCCCCTGACTACAGGCCATCCTACACAATCAGCCCCTTCCTCTCTTGGTCCAGTTACGGCGGCGTCCCGCACAAACACGGGAAGTGCAGCCCTAAGCCCCAGCACAGCTCCGGTGGGCAGCGCCACCAGTGTGCCGGCCTCCCCGTCAAGCCTGAAAGGCTTCTCCGAAACCGAGGCCTCAGGAACTACGAGCCCAGGCCAAACCCTCCAAAGCACTGGCATCGCCACCCAACGCAGCCCCAGCACTGCTCCTGCTGGCGCCGAATCCCATACGCCACATGCCGCGACACGGGGCCACGCGTCTCCCGGTTCTGGCACCTCTGCAACCGGTGCTGAAACTACCATCTCCAGCCTGACGGGCCCCACGGCCTCTGCAGCCAGCGGAGGGCCTCTCTTCGCCGAGGTTTCTTCTGGCGGCACAGCAAGGTCCAGCTTCTCCCAAGGCACCAGTGCACCAGCTGCGACGGCCACCAGCCCAGCCTTCCTCCCCAGTATTGGCACAGCTTCCCTGAAGACCACGGGAAACCAAGCCAGCACCGCTTCCTCATCTCCCATCTCCCCCACCAGCGCTCAACCGGGGACTGACAGCAGTGGGATTACCAGCGTGGGCCAGGACGGCTCACCGTCAGCGAGGGCGGACGCATTCTCTCTTACATCCGCTGGCCTCGGAGACACCACTGTGTTCCGGAAGTCCACCAGCACAGAAGGGTCCGCCCTTCCTACTGAACGAAGCCCACCAGGAGATGCGCCCTCTTCCGCCACCACGACCCCCCTGACTACAGGCCATCCTACAGAATCAGCCCCTTCTTCTCTTTGTCCAGCTACGGTGGCGTCCCGCACCAACACGGGAAGTGCAGCCCCAAGCCCCAGCACAGCTCAGGTGGGCAGCGCCACCAGTGTGGCGGCCTCCCCGTCAAGCCTGAAAGGCTTGTCCAAAACCGAGGCCTCAGGCACTACAAGCCCGGGCCAAACCCTCCAAAGCACTGGCATCGCCACCCAACGCAGCCCCAGCACTGCTCCTGCTGGCGCCGAATCCCATACGCCACCTGCCGCGACACGGGGCCACGCTTCTCCTGATTCTGGCACCTCTGCAACCGGTGCTGAAACTCCCGTCTCCAGCCTGGCGGGCCCCACGGCCTCTGCAGCCAGCGGAGGGCCTCTCTTCGCCGAGGTTTCTTCTGGCAGCACAGCAAGGTCCAGCTTCTCCCAAGGCACCAGTGCACCAGCTTCGACGGCCACCAACCCAGCCTTCCTCCCCAGTATTGGAACATCTTCCCTGAAGAGCACGGGAAACCAAGCCAGTACCGCTTCCTCATCTCCCATCTCCCCCACCAGCGCTCAACCGGGGACTGACAGCAGTGGGACTACCAGCGTGGGCCAGGACGGCTCCCCGTCAGCGCGGGCGGACGCATCCACTGGGACATCCGCTGCCCTCGGAGACACCACTGTGGTCCGGAAGTCCGCCAGCACAGAAGGGTCCGCCCTTCCCACTGGACGAAGCCCACCAGGAGATGCGCCCTCCTCTGCCACCCCGACCCCCCTGACTACAGGCCATCCTACACAATCAGCCCCTTCCTCTCTTGGTCCAGTTACGGCGGCGTCCCGCACAAACACGGGAAGTGCAGCCCTAAGCCCCAGCACAGCTACGGTGGGCAGCGCCACCAGTGTGCAGGCCTCCCCGTCAAGCCTGAAAGTCTTCTCCGAAACCGAGGCCTCAGGAACTACGAGCCCAGGCCAAACCCTCCAAAGCACTGGCATCGCCACCCAACACAGCCCCAGCACTGCTCCTGCTGGCGCCGAATCCCATACGCCACATGCCGCGACACAGGGCCACGCGTCTCCCGGTTCTGGCACCTCTGCAACCGGTGCTGAAACTACCATCTCCAGCCTGACGGGCCCCACGGCTTCTGCAGCCAGCGGAGGGCCTCTCTTCGCCGAGGTTTCTTCTGGCGGCACAGCAAGGTCTAGCTTCTCCCAAGGCACCAGTGCACCAGCTGCGACGGCCACCAACCCAGCCTTCCTCCCCAGTATTGGCACATCTTCCCTGAAGAGCACGGGAAACCAAGCCAGTACCGCTTCCTCATCTCCCATCTCCCCCACCAGCGCTCAACCGGGGACTGACAGCAGTGGGATTACCAGCGTGGGCCAGGACGGCTCCCCGTCAGCGAGGGCGGACGCATCCTCTGGGACATCCGCTGCCCTCGGAGACACCACTGTGGTCCGGAAGTCCGCCAGCACAGAAGGGTCCGCCCTTCCCACTGGACGAAGCCCACCAGGAGATGCGCCCTCCTCTGCCACCCCGACCCCCCTGACTACAGGCCATCCTACACAATCAGCCCCTTCCTCTCTTGGTCCAGCTACAACGGTGTCCCTCACCAACACGGGAAGTGCAGCCCTAAGCCCCAGCACAGCTCAGGAGGGCAGCGCCACCAGTGTGGCGGCCTCCCCATCAAGCCTGAAAGGCTTCTCCGAAACCGAGGCCTCAGGAATTACGAGCCCGGGCCAAACCCTCCAAAGCACTGGCATCGCCACCCAACGCAGCCCCAGCACTGCTCCTGCTGGCGCCGAATCCCATACGCCACCTGCCGCGACACGGGGCCACGCTTCTCCCGTTTCTGGCACCTCTGCAACCAGTGCTGAAACTACCGTCTCCAGCCTGACGGGCCCCACGGCCTCTGCAGCCAGCGGAGGTCCTCTGTTCACCGAGGTTTCTTCTGGCGGCACAGCAAGGTCCAGCTTCTCCCAAGGCACCAGTGCACTAGCTGCGATGGACACCAGCCCAGCCTTCCTCCCCAGTCTTGGCACAGCTTCCCTGAAGACCACGGGAAACCAAGCCAGCACCGCTTCCTCATCTCCCATGTCCACCACCAGCGCTCAACCGGGGACTGACAGCAGTGGGACTACCCGCGTGGGCCAGGACGGCTCCCCATCAGCGAGGGCGGACGCATCCTCTGGGACATCCGCTGCCCTCGGAGACACCACTGTGGTCCGGAAGCCCGCCAGCACAGAAGGGTCCGCCCTTCCCACTGGACGAAGCCCACCAGGAGGTGTGCCCTCCTCCGCCACCCCGACCCCCCTGACTACAGGCCATCCTACAGAATCAGCCCCTTCCTCTCTTGGTCCAGCTACGGCGGCGTCCCGCAGCAACACAGGAAGTGCAGCCCTAAGCCCCAGCACAGCTCCGTTGGGCAGCGCCACCAGTGTGGCGGCCTCCCCGTCAAGCCTGAAAGGCTTCTCCGAAACCGAGGCCTCAGGCACTACGAGCCCGGGCCAAACCCTCCAAAGCACTGGCATCGCCATCCAACGCAGCCCGAGCACTGCTCCTGCTGGCGCCGAATCCCATACGCCACCTGCCGTGACACGGGGCCACGCTTCTCCCGGTTCTGGCACCTCTGCAACCGGTGCTGAAACTACCGTCTCTAGCCTGACGGGCCCCACGGCCTCTGCAGCCAGCGGAGGGCCTTTCTTCGCCGAGGTTTCTTCTGGCGGCACAGCAAGGTCCAGCTTCTCCCAGGGCACGAGTGCACCATCTCTGATGTCCACCAGCCCAGCATCGTTTACAAATGTTTTTCGTAGTCCCGTGTCAAATGTTTTCACTGTCAGAAGCAGTGATCGGATTTCTTTTTTCCATACTATCTATGGTACTCCTGCTTCTACTTCACGATTTTTCATGAGTTCTTCAGCTTTTCCTCGTGGTTTAGGTATGTCTTTTGTTATATCTTAATTTATATTTTTATAATTTTCTTCATATTACCCCTTTTTATTAAATTTCGTTATATAGGGATTAGTTTGTTGCCTGTTATAGAATCTTTACTTCTGTTATTTTTTGTATATCAGAACACTATTTATCGTTGGTTTTTTTTTAAGAAATGACTTTTTAGTTTTCTTTGAGTGATCTTAACAACTCACATTTTTGGTTGTTCTCCTGGCATCTTCTTCTATAAATCACACCAATATTGTGTTTTCCATAGCTGCATCTATTTTTTATTTTATAATAAATAATTTGTTTCTGTGTCATTTTCTCATGAATCCTGTTTGTCTATATTCACAGCTTCTACTCTAGGTGTGGACAGTACCTCCGTCAAGAATCTCGTGTCCTTAGCTAAATCTGCTGTGCCCTTACCTATTACTGACACTGTTTTAATTACTACATCATCTCAAACACAGTGCAGTAAGTATAATTTTAACTTTTACCTAACATGTTTTATACCATATGAAGAGCATCCATTTTACAAGCTGTTGTTCCTTTAAAGGTATGTCAGTTTTAAAACTTTTGATGCACTTTTATGATCATTGTGAGGTATAAATCCAACAAAGTGTGACTTTCACAATGAGCTATATACCATATTTTCCAAAATCCAATGAGTCCAGTATTATTATAATTTAAGGATCTCCTAATTAGATTGTAGACACTGAAGATTCTATATTATTATAATAGTTATCAATTATTATGGTTCTCATACATTATTACAAATTATTATAGTTTTCCTGGTCTAGCATCTAATTATTGGAGTTATCATCTTATATTTGCCCTCTTCCCCCCATCGCTGTACAAGGAAAACATGATTCAATGGGCCAATTATGTAGAGGCAAGGAGAAAGGTTGGGGAATTAGTTGAGGTGGTATATGGCATAAAGCAAGGGTGAGAAGCAAAAGCAGGGATAAGCAGAGGCAGGGGTAGGTGGGAGTGAAAGTACACGCAGGGAAAATATGGGGCTAAGGAACAGGTATAATGTCCTTCATCCCTTGCTCCTGGGTTACTGCCCCCATGCCACTTACCCACACCATTTGCCTGCCCCTGTTTACTTCTTTTTCCACTCCCCCAGTCACAGGTTGGTCCCTGAAGTCCCTCCTCCCCATGCTGCATGGAGCAGCTGTGTCAGGAGCCTGGGTCTGCTGCCACGGGATCTTCCTTCCCTGCTCCCTTCCCACCTCACTTGTTTGCCCTTCTGGCTGAGAGAGCAGTGGATGTGATGTACCTTGACTTTAGCAAGGTTTTTAACATTTTCTCCCACAGTATTCTCATTAATATGCTAAAGAAATGCAGACTAATGAGAGCATGGTAATGTGCATGCACAGCTGGTTGGATCATTGTGTTCAGTGAGTCGTTATCATTAGCCTGTGGTCTATTTGAGTAGAAATATTGAGTCAGGTTCCTCAGGGGTCTGTCCTGGATCCAGTGTTGTTAATTTATATCATATGGCTGACTTGCAGCACAGGCACTTTGTGTGGCACAGACAACCTCTGTGTGTGGCTTGTAGCTGATTGGGTCAGGGACAGGCAGCGCAGCAGAATTAGGGCAGGGAGCAGAAAGCAGAGCATTTGAACAAGCAAGGGGCGCAGGGCTGAGAGCATGAAGCAGAGGAGCAGATCTGGCAGGGAAAGGGATTGAAGTGACACTTGGGAATTGCATGGTGCTAATTTGTGGCACCACTACCAAAAAGGTTTGCTGACAGCAGTTTAATATTTTCGTTAATGATTTGGAGGATGGGATTGATTTCACACTTAGCAAATTTGCAGATGACGCTGAGTTGTGTAGAGTTGAAAACACACAGATGGTTAGGGCAAAGATTCAGAGTGACCTTGGTAAATTGGAGAAATGGTCTGAAATCAAGCCCATGGAATTCAGCAAGGACAAATGTAAAGTCCTGCACTTAGGATGGAATTATTGCATGCACAAATGCAGCCTGGAGAATGCAGCTAGGCTGTATTGCTGCATAAAATGGCCCTGGGGGGTTACAGTGGATAATAAGATGATTATGAGAGTGCCAAAAATTATTAGAGACCTGGGAAATGTGATTTACGAAGAAAGGCTGAAAGAACTCGTCTTATTTCCTCTGGAGAAGAGATGACTTAGTGGAATTTGATGACAGTCTTCAAAGACCTGAAAGGTGGTTAGATGGAGGATGGAAATAGACTATTCTCTGTGGACACAGGGGACAGGATTATGGGCAAGGATCTCAAATTGCAGGAGGAGAAATTTAGCATGGATCTTAGGAAGAGCTTCATGACTGTGAGGGTGGTTGAGCACTGGAACAGGCTGCCTAGAGAGGCTGTGAAATCTCCATCCTTGGATGTTTCTAAGAGCAGGTTAGACAGACACTTGAACAGGGCCAGCCCACAATTTTTGGGGCCCCCTGCAAAATACAGTTTTGGGGCCCCTGATGCAAAGAAGCCAGTGTTGGCAGTGGGGGAGCGGGAGGTGGGGTGTGCAAGCGGATGGATGTGAAGCCAGCGGCAGCTGTGGCAGGGAGGGTCAGGGGCTGGTGAGTGGCTGGATACAGGGGGCCCCTTGGCTGTGGGGCTCCCTGTGGCTGCAGGTTTCACAGGATAGGACAGGCAGGCCCTGCATTTGAATGGGATGGTTTAGTTATGGGTGATCCTTCTTTGAGCAGGGGGCTGGACAAGATAACCTCTAGGTCCCTTCCAGCCCTAACTTTCTATGGTACTCTGAAAATCTGATTAAGTGTTCATATTCATGAGGCGTTTTAATTGTGATCTAATATCTGCAACAAATGTAGTTTTAAGAAAGAAAGTTTAACTACTAAAATATGTGTGGATATGAATTATGATTCAGACTCCAAATAGTAGCTGGATCAGGAAAGGCAGTTACCTGAATCCATGCAGAGTCTTCAGAAGTGCTAGACATGGGCCAAATTGTCTGTCTCTATGGACAATGAAGCAACTCTTACTGTAATCATTAAGCACAATTGTGAAATGATTATCCCCATAGCAGCTATATTTATTTCTCCCTATAATGTAATAGAGCTCTTATGTTTCTAGACTTTTGAGTTTTTTAAAAAAATTGTATCATCCCAACATCAGGGGCTACCCATCAGTGTCTGATGCTACTTACTAGTGAAGATGTCCTAAATTTGTAGTGAGAGATTAAAAAAAGGAGAACGTAAATTCCAGACAATTCAAATGATGTAAATTAATCTTTTAGAATATGATGTTCATTTGTAAAGTAACTTGTTACATTTACAGAGGGCTGAGTTCTGCCTTTCTTGGATTCAGTGGGAGAGATGCATGTGTATCAGAAGCTAAAATGTGGCCTGTTATGCTAGCCCAGAAAATCTACAAATTGTGTTTGTAATGGGGATTCACATAATAGTAGTAATAAAGATATTTTGTTTTTCATTAAAAAAAATTTATAGAATAACAAAAATGAAGTAAATGCCTCACGCCTTTTTTTTTTACTTGTAGCTCCACTTACCATTTCCATACAACTTAAGAAGGTAACCAGCGAACAGATACAACTTCAGTGGGTACCTAAAGGTGACAGAAGAGACAGTCCTTACACTGTGGAGCTCTTGAGAGATCAGAGAGTAGAGGCTAATGAAACAACAAATGAAACACATGCTACCTTTAATAAACTGATTCCTGGTCAGATATATATAGTATCTGTCGAAGCTTTAAGTTGTGCTAAGAAGATCAAGACTTCAGTGACTGTTCAAGCAGGTACTTTAGTAGTAATCTAACCACTTCTTACAAATCAACTCACATAGTATCTGGGGTTTTTTTAAATATAGTTGGGAATCTGCCCTTATTTATGTGTCTCCTTCTACAGACTTCAATGGGGCTACTTGTTTTAGATGAAAGAGAAAGATCTTTATTTTGATATATGTTCTGGTGATACCATTTAGGTATGCAAAATAATTCTGTGAAAAAAGTCACTTTAAGTGAACACTTAGGTTACAAGTTTAACACTCAAAATTCAGGCAATGCCCAAATTAAAGTTACATGTCCCTGTACCTTCATGATGGGGTTTATTATTAATTCATTTGTATTATCACTGCACCTCAGCATTATAAAAAAAGTAGTTAATTCTAGCATCACATGCCACTCCTAGAAAATACAGGCTATCTTTTCTAGAACTTTAGACATATATGAATACTATCTTAGTAGTTCTAACAGTTTGAATGAAATTCCCAGGGCATTGTGCTTTGACATTCCAGTCCTACAAGACTGAGTTAAGCAAGTATGTATTGTCCAACGTTTAGCTTTTGCACCTATAGGAAATAGTAAGAATTCCTGGACTTTAAATGAGAGGAAAATACTGTTAGTAATGTGCATGAAGCCCTGTCTCTCAAATATCCTTTCACCCCACTTTTACACCAGTCCAGTTCAGAATTGTTTCAACTTGCAGTGACATGCTTGAAAAAAGATTTAAACCCCTTTATTATGAATATATCTCCTTTGCTTCTTTCAGTTCATGGTGGCTGACACTTGGGGTTCAGAGAGTTATTATTGCAAAAGAATGAAAAATAAGAGAACAAAATATACACTGCTTATGTTCTCAATATGTTGTCCTATCTGCCCCACCTTAGAACTTTGCTACCTTAGCTTTAGACAGTTATGACCAGGGATCCTGGTTTTCTCTGATTTAAAAAAAATCCCCAATTCTTGGTTAAAAAAAAGTAACCTCAAATCCACATTTTTCCATAATTTAAATGAAACACCACGAATATGTGTGTGTGTGTGTGTGTGTGTGTGTGTGTGTGTAGTGGTGTTTCATTTTAATCATGGAAAAATGTGGATTTATGGTTACATTAACTGAAAACTGGGAATTTTTTAAAATCAGAAAACCAGGATCCCTGGTGATGACAACTGAAAGCATGCTAGCTGCTTTCAATTGTAAATTCCCATCATCTCTTCTGCTGGGACGGGGTGGGTGAGAACATACTCTCATCTGCAGAAAACATTTAACTTGGTTTTGCTCTTTATTTCACAGACCCTGCTCCCTGTTTCAACAACGCTGAATTCTGCACGCAAAAAGACACTGGCTGTTTAGTCTCAAATGACCAAATATGCTCAAGTAAGTTTTAGGCACTTTAAATTCATTTCTGATTATTGGATAACAACTCACAAGACAGCAAGTATCTTTGATATGTAATTTATCCTCTGGTGTACATGTTCTTCTAACCACTGAAATGCAGACCCCTTTAGCTTTTGGGTGAAAAAGCCCCTTCTGAGCTTCATTTTCAGCCTCTGTTCATATGTTCACACAAGACAGCCAAGTCTAAGTTTACTTTACCTGTTTTGGGATCCCCCAACAATGTCCACAGGAGCTAATTCAGCACCTTGTGCAGAATGCCTGAAACCTTGAAGGACCCATCACTAGCCACCCCATCTTTCTCTCATTCAAATCAAAGGGAATTTCAGCAATGAATGTTATGGTAGCAGGACTAACCATAACTGCACAAGCATAACTAGGCAGGACTGAGCCCTGGGCACTCCTTCTCCCTGTCCCCCTGCATCTTTTTTGCAGGGCTCTGGGTCCAGAGGCTCTAGTAGTGGGTGGCAGTGCAGGAGCAGCAGCTGGAGGTTTGATGCAGAGGGGAGAGATCACCTCATCTTTTGCCACTGACAAGCATATCAAGGGGCAAAAAATGTAGATCACCTCTCCCCACAGCAGAAGAGATTATGTTTCCCAGAACTGCATTTCCAAAAATGTCCTTCATTCACTCATACATGCTCCTATGCTGCTGCTGCTCGGATGTGGGTCTGAAGCCAGAAGGTTCAGGAAGAGCGAGGATCAGGAATGAGGGGGAGGTTCCCCCTGTTCCATTCTGGTGATCTCCACTCTCCTTAGGCAGTGCCTAGGGCTCATGCCCTGCTCACCCCCTCTTCATTATACTACTGTGAAACTGGCATCTAAGTGGCAAGGTCTGATAAGCAAGCAGTGGTGATTGTGAAGAGGGGAGGGTGAAGTTTAGGGAAGGATGAGAATTGAAATAGTAAAGAATCATAACTAGGGGGCTTCTTAAATCACAGTTAGATTTCCCAATTTTCATGGCTTTGTTGTAGCATAAAGATCAAACTCTGGGGACATTGTGCAGATGCATTCCAGTAGCCCCTTGGTGCTCACTGGTAGAGAAGATGGCAGGGGGGAGGGATGAGGGGGCGGCTGCCATCTTTTCTGCTGCCCTTCGTTCTGCCCCACCAGCCGGCACTTTCCTTTCCTACGTGGTCTGTGAGATTGGACCACAGCGATAGCAAGGACTGTTGGCTCCCACTGAGGAGCCTGCATTTTATTTTTATTAAAGTTTTTTTGTGGTTGTTGATTTCACAGACAATCCCAGATTTCAGGTTTCCATGAAATCCGCAAAGCCACAATTTAAGTAGACCCCTAATCAGTACATTAACTGAGGAATGCAAGTTACTGGTTGCTTTGTATTTATTTAATTCATTTACATTTTTATCAATGTAATGTTGAAAATCAATGATGAGGGATAGCAAAGTCCAACAAGAAGATGATAATGCAGGGTGAAGGTGAGGGATTCATTTAATCTGTTGCTTTGTTTTCTTCAGGTAAACAAGCCTTTGCTTGTGACATTCTGTTCAAAGACTTAGAATTCAACCAGTCCCTTTACAACTTTGATAGTCCGATGTACAAGATGTTGTCTGAAAGAATCAGAACAGTAAGTTACCACACACCCAATGGGGTTTTTTAGTGGATAGTCATTGTATGGATTGTCCTTTTTCATCATCACAAACGGACTAGTAAAATTGTTGCATGTCTCAGCATCATTCACTGAGGCTGACAGAACAACCAAAATTTAGATATGATTCTGCATTTAAAAAATTGCCCAGCCTGTATGGATAAAATAACCTAAAACAATGCGTCTAAAAAGAACTATCAGAGCAGAAGAAGAAAAAATTTCTGCTCCCTGTTGAGCTTTCAAATGCAAACTACCACATTTTATTGCATAAAACATGCACATTTGCCCTCCAAACAAGCCAAGGGAAATACAGACACTTTATATGCGAGAAATATGGATTCCCAGGTGTCTGGAGATTTGGTGGTGAGGAAGCAATGACATGTTAATTGTCATGGTTCCTGGAGCTTCTCTGGGAGCTGTAACAATTAGCACTGTCACCACTTCCTAATTGCCAGATTTCCAGACCCCTGGAGAGCACCCCATTTGGCTGACATGACACAGCCAGTCAGTTCAGGCCAGTGTGTGGGGTCAGTCCATGGCTGAACCCATAGTGCAGCCCAGCATGCTGGACAAGGTCCTGCTGGGTGGCCCCAGCCCCAGCCCCAGTTCACTGGATCAGGCCCCACCATGTGACCTGAACTCCAGCACACAGCTCCAGATCCCGAAACCCCAGACCTCAGATACTTACCCATATTCCAGGTAAGATCTTTTTTCCTTCGTGGGATCTTCTAAAAATAGGGTGTGTATTATATTCAGGAGCATGTTTTTTGCAAGAAAATATGGTATTTACCATGGGGGACCTGTAGAAAGTTTTAAACAAAAAGAAGTGTTTCATTCCATTTTATTTTCTTTCACTCTTGTTAAACCTAAGTCTATTTAACAGTAGGAACTATAATTGTTCTAAAGCAATGGTTTAGAACATTTAAGTAGAATTTGGGTTCTTTTTGCGGAATACTATAACTTAAGCACTTAGGTAGCCTTAGTCATAATAGTTAATTGAATTAAGGGCATTTAGATAGAATAACATCAGCATGGGACATAGGGACTTTAGAACGGCAAACAACATAAGAAAATCAAACAGCTTATCAAAACTGAAACCTGTGCCACCCAGACACCATGAAAGAGCTAATAATAATTTACTCTCAAGTCAAAGATACATATCTGCCTGAGTCAGTTGAAAGAGGGAATATTTTGTAAGATTGGGAGAAATTATCATTTATATGAATAATAAAGAAAATATTTTAGCATGTCTATCATGCCTTTCACTTGAAATACTTTCCACACATTTTACAAGCAATAATTAGCTCATTTTAAGCTTGTTTTATGCAAAAGCAAAAGTTTGTGGATTTTAAAAGCACTTTAAAAAGTATGTATAGTCTAGAATCAAATTTTCAAACAGAAGTGGGGTTGACAGAAAACATTTGGCTAATCTACCTCAGAGAAGGGGAATTCTCAGGTTTTTTTCCCCCTATCCACAAAAAATACTGAGCCAAGCTGTATATCTGGAGTCACTCTAAGAGATCCAGTGAGATTACATTTGCTTTACAGCCAAGTGGTTGTGAGAAGAATTGGGGCCCTTGTCTTTCCTTTATACAGTTATTCTGTACCATCATGATCTTGTTAATGTGATAAACCACTGGCCAAGCTATTTGAGGCATTTGTTTGGGACAGTAGCACCATTGCCTCCATTTTAAGATGCTAAAGGCAGTTTCTGGATGTGTACAAAAAGTATGCAGGAAGTCAAAGTCTACCATATTTACTCACATACCACATGGATGTTTCTCCCAGAAAATAGCCTTTGAAAATTGGGGTGCATGTTTTAAGCAGCAGAGTTGATTTTCTACTCAGAATAGAAGCATGGGGATGCTGTAAGATGGTTTCTGCTTCCTTGTCCTTCTCTTCCCTCCAGCAGCTGCTTGGAGGGAGGGGAAGAGTACAGGAGAGGCATATCTGGAGTGTGTGGGAGGTGCAGGGCAGGGGGGGATGCAGCAGTGCAGGCACACTCAGTTTTGATCCCTGCTCCACCCAAAGTTTAAAACTAACTGTGCAGCAGCAGCTGTAGCATTTCTCTTCAGGCAGCACAGACATAGTCAATGGACGTATAAATGGCTCATTGTAATCTAGCTGATCCCTGCTCCACAGGTGTTGATGATCCATTTTCCTTTTTAAGGGCCTTGATGCTCCACTAACCAAGCTATCCTTTTTCCGGCAGTTTTACTGTTGGTTAGCTACACTGGTCTCTCTTTTCCTATTTCACAGCCCTATAGACTGTTTGTAGCTGTATTCAAACTCCTGGATTCATGGAGTCTAGTCTTCAGCAGTGGTTACAGTTTCAGCTTTTGAATGAATATGCAAGAGTGGCTGTTAATTCAGCTGTGAAAGAGTTAAAACTGTAGCTTTTGCTTGAGCAAGAAAAGGAGGGTGAGTGAACTGAAGATTAGGCTCTGTCCCTGCTCTCTGCAGTCTTAACTCTGGAAAATCCTTTTATTTTCTTCTCCTCAAAAATTGCATGTTCTATTTGGAGCATGTGATATGTTAGGAAATACACTATACATTGCAAAGTCTGAGGAGGCCCTAAAAGGAATTTTAGAAGTGTTAAATGGGCATTGCAGACACAACAATAAGTGTTGCTGGAATCCCAGATATAGTCTGTAGAATGTGGTGCGTGAATTGCTGACTGATGGATAGGTGTATGGACTGCTGCTCCAAAAGTGAAACTTGAGTTTCATACTTTAAATTGCATACTGTACATTACTAGAGAACCCTTTTTGGGCAAACATTTTGTGTTGTAGTCAAAGCTCATGCCCTTTAGCCAATTACTTGTTATTCTAAAAGGAATAAAATATCTTCTAAGAATGGTGCATGCAGAAAAGGAATTTGTTGGTGTAGGTAGACAGTATCCTATCCTTGCTTTGCCCCTTATCCATTTTCTGTCCCTGAGGAATAAATATTGATTTACATTTCTCCAGATTGTTCCAGAGATGCAAGGAAAACTGAATGATGACAGCTTTACTATCACAAAAATCAGATTCAAACCTGGGAGCGTGATCGCTTCTTTTATTTCTCTTCTACAAGGGCAACAGTTCTTTGAAGCAAAGGATTTTCAAGAATATTTAAGTGAGATAGTAAACGTGAAGTTTGGGAACCAAACTGAAATAACTGTGCAATGTAAGTGTTACTAAAACAGCTTCTCCTTTCTACCAAAAGGATTTTTAAAGTACCTACTGGGTGTGTCTACACATGTGCCCAACTGCACAGCTGTTACTGAGCAGTCCCAGCACTGTATTGGTCGTTTCCAACCGTACTGTGCAGTAGCAACGAGCTACTGCTCAGTAGCAGCGGCATCAATATAGCTTGTTGCTACAGTGACATAGCATCTCATGTAGACACACCCACACGCATGCACTGCTTCAAGATCATTCATATTAATTCCTACTTTATAAAAGGTGCATGGTTTATGAGCCAGCTCTTCAAGCAATGTTTACATGAGCATATTCCAACTGGATTGTAGATTACTGCTCTCTTTTATGTACATTAGATGGCGCTCTGTAGGAATGTTCAAGTGAAATATTCTGGGGCTTAGTCCCAAATTCAGAGATGTACAAGGGAAATGTTGGGTTCTCTTTACTGCAAGAGGAAGGGAAAGGAAAGATGTATACTATTTTTGCTGTAGCAAGACATTCTAAAAATAGGACTTTGGCTAGAAAAATAGTCCTACTAGGGAAGGGGTCTCAAAAGATATGGTCTACAGCTTGTATCCAGCCCACGGAGTCATATTATTTGGCTTGCAGGACTCCTGAAATGGCCAGAAATTTGGCACCGGGGCAACCAAGGTGTGAGCCCACTGCCAAATTCAGGAACACAGAGCCCCACTGAGGATATGTGTCAGTGAGGGGTGGGGGAGGGAAAGGAGGGGATGAGTGGCAAGTGCCTGTGGCTCAGGGACCTGTGACAGTGAACACTTCCATGTGTCCTGCCACCAGTGGTGGGTCCAGACCCTGCCCATAAGGCTTCTCGTGGTCTGGATCCAGTCTGGGGTGCCAAGGGCCCTGTAGTAGATGGAGTAAAATTACTTATGTACGTGATCACTACCATGTGAGTAAGCCCAAATCAGAGCTGCTTGCCACTCAACCCCAAGGAATAAGAAAGATTACTGTTATGATTAGAATGGTCTCACTTGCAAAGCTTTTGAAGTTAAGTGAAGTTAAATGGAAGAAGTTAAAGGAAGAACCCTCTTATTCTGAAGGTGGCTAAGTATTGGACCAGGCTACCTATGGAGGCTGAGGACTCTCCGTTTTTGGAAGTTTTTAAGAGCAGGCTAGACAGACACTTGGCTGAGATGATTTAGTCAGAGATGATCCTGCCTTGAACAGAGGGCTGGACCAGATGGGTTGTTGAGATTCTTGCCAGCTCTACGTTTCTATGATGGCTGCTGCACATTACATGTATTATGCAATTAATGGTGAATTGTACAATAAATTTAGACTGGCCACGTATACAAAATAATTATCATGCCGTAAAAATGTCTATTCAGCTATAAAAAGAGCAACCAGCTACAGAGTTATACATTTTCAAGCACTAACAATTTTATAGCTGGTTTCTAATCCAGCTTTAATTTGAATATGTGGCAGGGCCCTATGATTCTAAATGCATATGTCATTTAATGCTCCAAGCTATCTGACATTTCAGACTAACATTTCTAAAATATATTTTCAATTTGCAGCAATATCTACAAGTTCATCTACTGAACAAAATTCTTCCTGGAAGGTAGCGGTGATTGTTCTTGGAGTTCTACTCGGAGTTGCACTAATTGTTAGTTTGCTAATAGCTTCAGTGTGCCTTTATATGAGAAGATCTGGTAAATATTCATTTGAACCTAACGGACTCTTGGGAAAATTTGCCTACACACACTTATAGCATAAGCCTTTTTGCTGACTTTTATATACAAGTTAATTTCCCTTAATACCTTAACATATATATTTTTAAAAGATCTGTTCATTTGAATACATACCTCTTTGCTGCAGTATCTGATCACCTTGGAATCTATAACTTATTCCTCTTAGTAACCATACTGTGAATTAAGGAATGGAAAATTATCTTATTTTACAACTGGGAAAGTGAGGCACGGAGAAATCAAGTGACATGCCCATGTTTGCTCTGGAAGTCAGTGGCAGAGGAGGGAATTGAACATAGGCTTCATGAGTACCAGTTTAGTTCCCCAATCAGTGGTCCAAAAGAAAATGAGAGGCCTTTAATTGGCTCCTGTAATCAAAAGTATACCATGGAGTTTAAATAGAAATCTGTGTGTGTGAAAAAAACCTGCTAAATATTAAGCTTTATCACATCTCTGAAATAGGATCATTTGGCAATTAAGAGATGAAATAATCTCTTTTACCTCTTAAGAAATTACTAAAATGAATCTGATATGTGATTTCATTTCCCTCTGCTCCTGGCAAACCCCTCTGAAGCTAGAAGGACTTATGTTGATTTCAGTGTGTATTAGGTCAGGCCCTATATTTTACCAGCTTAAAAACAAATGGCATTTTTCTTATCTTTATCACATCTAGACTGTAAAGTCTTTGGGACTAGAACTCTTTTAGCCACTGCAGGCACATCTACATGAGATGCTACATCACCGTACTAATGAGCTACAGTACCACGATGCCGACGCTACCGTGCAGTAGCATCAGAAATTACCTGTGTGGTGCTGGCTCTGCGCAGTAATGGCAGTTACTAATGCACAGTCATTTAGTACTTACTTAAACAAGTATTAAATGACTGTGCTGTAACAACTGTGAAATCCAGTGCACGTGTAGACTTGTGTGTCTTTCAGTATGACACAATTTTTAGTGCCAAGAAAATAATAAATGGAAAGAATAACGGTTCCATTATAGAAGTGGTTCTCAACCTTTTAAAACTCAAGGCACCCCTCAGAAAATGCCACATTTTAGCTTTCACTCATTTTTTGCCTACAGAAAATAATAAAGCAATTCTTCTGTTGCAAAGTCAACAAAGATCACAGCAGGTCAGAATGCTTTTGATACTCTGGGTTCCTAGTTGAAATTGCTTGGTTTATCTTGTGAATTGTAGGTAAAAGTCTGCACACATAACAGCACTACTTTTGCCCTGTGACACCCTTAAGAGGATCCCACAGCAACCCAGGGTACCAATGCATCCTGGCTGAGGATCATTACATAGCATTACAGATTGTGTATTTCATATAAAGCTGAATTCTCTCTGCATCTGTATTTGCCTTTGGCTATGTGCCATCACCCAGTTCTGGTATAGAATTCACTGCAAAATAACATTTGGGTAGCACTTTTGAATAACAGGGCATGGCTTCAGTGCAGAAATGATTAGGCAAATAAGAGAGATTGGCCTTAATTTCTTCTATGAAGGGTCCTATTCTTTGTGGGCTAGATTATGATTATTGGCCAATGCCTGGAGACAGGAGGTGCACAAAACTGCATTGCTCGGATGAACCTCAGAAGTCAGAATGCCATATTGCACCTAATTCTATGCCTTGCCAAATCCTCCCTGTACAGGCATATCTCAAGCAGATTTAGCTTCTTACAACTATTTCTCTAGCTCTCTTTCTTTGCCTGATGGCATGGCTATTGGCATGGCTGGTGCAATTGTCCAAACAGAGGGACTCAGCTTCTGGGCACATAGGCTATATTATTTCAGCAGTACTTTCTTACAATGTCACTCACTAGGCACTTTATCATTTAGCAACAGGGTGACATGCTAGAGTGGGACATACAGAACAAGAGGGAAGACTGACTATTTATAGTGTTGTTGTACACAAATCTATATCAGTTATTTGTGCTTCTGGCAGGAATAATATTTCCAGGGGGCTGTGAGAAAGGGTGTTGCTCATGAGTCACAAGTCCTTTTTGAGCTGTCCTGGGCATGGCATCTTCTTCTACCCCTTGACTCAGGGCTATGGCTGTGTGATACAACCCAGCTCCACAGAAGGAACTGAGGATGCATACACAACCATTCATTTATATTACATTTTGTCAGGGCACATAGGCTCACTTGAGTGTCATGCTTTGCAAATACAAATGAAGGCTATTGCCTGATGTTAGCACTGTTTTCCTTTTGTAAATATGGTGTGAATGGTAATTGGCATGACTGGGTTGTAAACGTTTCCAGCGTCCTTGTCCTTATACTTTGCTGACTGTAGAGTTGTACAACAGGATTGTACTGTAATATAACGAGAGAAATCTATGATATTTCTATGCAAAATATTTTAACTCTGTGAAGATGTGTTATTATAAGTGATTTTCATGAAAGATTACAAATAAAAATGCTATTTTTACAATTTTGCTCTTCTAAGGGCTTTTCTATTGTCATTTTGCAATGCAGTTTTGCACGTGTTATTTTTGGGGAATATTCTCATGCTGGGATAAGATTTGCAAGTCAGTGGCAAAATCAGTTTTGGCTCCAGTGCCCATTTCAAAAGACACAGAGGTGTGATTTCTATGGGCTACATTAACTCCTTTATTTTCATAACTATTCAGATTTAGAGATGGATCTGGCTCTATTCCCTACTGCAGTGCCATGAAAGCCCTTTGGTAGATGCATTTTGGACTTTGGGATCCAGTGGGATCCAAGAACTCCCAGGGGAGAAGGGAAGGAAAAGCTGCTGTTGTCCCCTCCAATGGTAGAAGAAAGCCTCCTGAAAGTTCAGTGGTACTATGCCGACAAGGTTCTTTGGGTGAATTTGATATCTTTTATTAGACCAACCTAAATGGTTGGAGAATAGTTATTAAGCAAGCTTTCGGGTTCAAAAACCCTTCGTCAGGCTAAGGAAGTTTCAGCAGTTGGGGTGTGCTCTTCCTGGATGGAATGAAAAGTAAAGAAGCCAGGGGCTGGGTTGGGCTGGGGAGTCAGTTGCCAGGCAGATTGTAATGTATCAAAAATTCAATGTCTATGTTTAGTCCCTGATCTCTAGTATCCAGCATGTTACCTTGACCGCTACATTGACTACTTCAGGGAAAGAATGAACAATGAAATAATCAGCAACACACACCACCACAACAACCCCTCTCTACCAGAGAAAAAGGCCATAGAATCTCTTAAGATCTAACCACCAAATAGTAATAAAACCAGCAGATAAAGGAGCCGCCATAGTCATCCTAAACTGTGAGGATTGCATAAAGGAAGCCAACAGACAGCTCTCTGACACCACCTACTACAAAGAACTACAAGAAGATCCTACTCCCCTTTTCACCAAAAAACTCAACAATACCATCAAATCATTTCCACCAAGATTATAAGAAAAACTACAGACTTTGATCCCCCGGCTACCTAACCCAGGGACTTTTTACATGTTCCCTAAAATCCACAAATAAGGGAACCCTGGCAGACCTATCATATCCAACCATGGGACCCTAACTGAGGAAATATCAGGTTTTGTTGAATCCATCCTAAAACTGCTTGTCACCCACAGAGCAAGTTTTGTACAAGACACTACAGACTTTCTACAGAAACTTAAAAACATAGACCACCTTCCCAGCAACACACTCCTAGCCACCATGGACGTTACCAGCCTATACACCAACATCCCACACCAGGATGGCATCCATGCCTGCCTTACATATCTACAGGAACAAGATTACAACCCAGAGTACAGACCCAAGGATATTACTGACCTTATACACTTCATCCTCACACACAACAATTTCATTTTTAATAATCAACATGTCACGGCGGGATCCTCTCGGAAGGCCGTGATCTCCTCGAGGTCCCTCGCTCCGTGTCAAGGCCGGCCCAAGGCACCCTCTTATTCTCGCCTGCCACGTCTTGTTGGAAAGTGTAATAGGGAGGCTGCCTATGACTCCCTGGGCACGGCTACTCAGGACCTCTGCCCCCATGTGTTCCTGGACCCCCTGGGGGTCTCCCGCTATGGTGGGTGTTCCCCGGACACCCTAGCCTTATGGGCTATGCGTGGCTCCAACCTCCCCTGATACCACGCCCCAAGCCTCACAGATGTAATAGATGTTGGTATATCTGCGCGCCCGCTTCCCAGGCCTCCTCTATAGTCTAGCCCACTCTGGGCTCGCTCTAGTACCCAGCCTCTCACTGGGACTCTCGTCCACTCTGGGACTTCCTCTCTGGCCACCAGTCTTTTGGGCCCACTGCACTACTACCCTCTCTGATACGGGCTCACCGCGCTGCTACTCCCTTTCCCCTCGGGGGGCAACCGCAGCACCTTGCCCTTCTCTGGGTTTTCTGCAGTGCTAGTCTGTTACCAGGCTCCTCAGTATGGCCCCGCTCTAGGGCTCCTCAGTAATCACCCCTCCCTGGGGCTGGGGTCTATGCACCCCGCAAGTGACGCCCTTGCTGGTGTCTGCTGTGCCCGTCCTGGGCTTCCTAATATGGCACTCCCCCTCTTTGGGACTCGCCATGCCCCCACGGGGCTTATCAATAATACGATGTGGCGCTCCCCCTCTTTGGGGCTCGCCGTGCTCCCATGGGGCTTCTCAAGAATACAATGTGGCGCTCCCCCTCTTTTGTGGCTCGCCATGCCCACCCTGGGCTTCTCAATGAAATCGCCCCTCGATCTGGGGCTGGGGTCTATGTCCCCTGCACGCAAACTGGGGTCTATGTCCCCTGTCTGCAACCTACTGGTTGCGCCCGTGACCCACTGGCCACGCTCCTCACCGCCAGTTGCTCCCGCACTGGTATGCAAGCTGCACCTTCACTGCCGCTGTGAAAATAATGCACCCTCTTGGCACTAGACTGCACCCTCACTGGCGCTGGGGTACCCCACACTCTCTGGGGTCCCTATGAGGACACTGCGCCTTCTTATGAGGCCTCCTCCAACCCCTACAGCCTCACCCAAACCTCCGGGTGTAACCAACAGAGCCAAACATAAACTCAAAGTACAAGCCTCTAGTCTATAACACAACTACGAGCCGCATGGCCATAACTAAACTCAAAGCCCTATGGCTCTAACAACATTGCTCAAAGTAGCCATGGTACTTGCTCTTAGGCTTCTCTCTGCATCCTAACTCCAGGAGCTCCTGCCTCCCAGGCTGCTGGCAGGGAACTGCCAGCCTGGCTTCAGCCCTGGGCTTTATAAGGGCCAGGCCCTGCCCCCTACAGGCAGCTGGCTCCCCTTAGTTGCTCTGGCAACCCACAGCTGTGCTCAATTGGCTCTGCCAGGGCTCTCCCCCTGGCAGTTTCTCCTCTCTAGGAGCAGGCACTAAGGTGCCCTGCGACACAACACTTCCTCCAGATGATGGGAACAGCTATGGGCACTAAAATGGCCCCACAGTATGCCAACCTTTTTATGAGCCACCTGGAAGAAGACTTCCTCAAGAACTGCACCATCAAACCCTTGCTGTACTTATGATATATCGATGACATCTTCATCATTTGGAGTGATAACCTGGAATCTCTAATTGAGTTCCACCAGAAATTCAATAGTCACCATCCCTCCATCCGACTTTCTTTAGAATACTCCAACACCAACATCCCCTTTTTAAACACAAGGATCAGTATCCAGAAGGGTAAAATACAGACCACATCAACCTGCTGGATACTAGAGATCAGGGACTAAACATAGACATTGGATTTTTGATACATTACAATCTGCCTGGCAACTGACTCCCCAGCCCAGCCCAGCCTCTGGCTTCTTTACTTTTCATTCCATCCAGGAAGAGCACGCAGCAACTGCTGCAGCTTCCTTAGCCTGACGAAGGGTTTTTGAACCCGAAAGCTTGCTTAATAACTATTCTCCAACCATTTAGGTTGGTCTAATAAAAGATATCAAATTCACCCAAGGAACCTTGTCTGCCTATATCCTCAGACCAACACGGCTACAGCCTAAACCCCTGCAATGTGGTACTATGCCAGCACCTTTCTCAGGAAGCTGAGTTTCTGCTGGGACAGAATACCTGTTAGTTTCATGCTGTCTGGCAAAAAAAGATGGGGCCAGATGCTTATAGGACTTGAGGTTCCCTTTTCTGGGTGTTGTGGGTCTGTAGGGTTCCCCTCTTCTGCAAATGCACCTATTTCCAGGTACACAGACAGCTGGGCCCACCACAGGTTCACTGTGCAGATTTCCCTGGATCTTCTATTCTTCTTCTACGATAAAGAACAGTTTAAAAACTCTACAATAGTAATAGCTTAGCCAGAAAGACCCAAGTCCAGAGTTAGGAGCCTAATTCCCATTGACCCTGGGCCTTTTAAAAATTAGATGGCGTAGTACTGAAACTGGAAAGGGAAACAAGTGGAGAGGTTGTATCTGGAATAATTATCAATGATTTTTTGAAACTGATAGAATTTCAGGTGGGCATGGCTGCTCTTAAAAACATAAAATTAGATCTAATTTGCTTTATTTCATATATCCAAGCTTCTCAGGTAAGAAACTGAAATTCTTATTTTCATTTTAAAGTGTGTATATTTTGAAAAAACTGTAGCAAATATGAACTATCTATATTTATAGGAAATTAAAATGTCAACTAAAAACACAAATCATAACTTAATGTCATGCATACATAATGCTTATAGATGCAGGAAGGAATAAATTAATCTGACAGAGGCAAACATGGAAGTTTTAATAATCATTCTCTAGAAAATTCAACCAGGCCTGAAGTCTTTTTATGTAGCATTCAGCTCATAACTTACCCTGTCAAGGTTACATATCTGTCCAGACAATATACTGTTTTACAACACTTAACAATTCTTGATGTTTCCTTTTTTGGGTGATGTAGGCCTTCTAACCTCTAAGTCTGTTCATTAAAAATTGTTTTTTCCCAGTCTCTGTTAATGCTAGGCAGATTCCTCTGATGACATAGTAAGACATTTCAGCTCGGTAGCAGTTATAAACAGCCATTGATATTCTGTATCATGGCGCACACATAAGAGGTCTAGTCAGATGCCTGATAAATCTACTTGTGGCTGACAAGCTGAATTCAAAAGTGACAGCTTGTTACAAATTTTGCAGATTCATGTGTTGTCTGAGTTGGAGACCAAGTTTACAGCTCACTGCTTGCTTCTTTCTTACTTTACTGCTATCCTCTGGATCAAACCTGCTTCATGTTGAGCTGTGCCCAGTGCCAGATCTTCTCTCCAGATTGGATGGGATTCTGCACACTCTCCCCAGGTTTCTACATTGGTGATGAACAACTTCATATAATTTTTGCACACATCGTGGTATCGGCATAAAGGGCAGCCCTACTTTCTAGAGTTTTCTTGAAGGAATAACTACATAGTCTCAGTAACAAGAACTACATAGTAAAGTAGGAACTGCCATCTTGGATCTGACCTATAGACCATCTATTCCAGTGTCTCAGCCAGTGGTTGGTATCACACACTGCAGAGAAAGGAATAAGAAACACCATTATAGGCAGATATGGGGTAATCTACCCAGTCCCAGCACAGACCAGTTTACATTCTGCTCTCCAATGCACTCTTTGTTGTCATTACTGTCACTGTTATCTAGATAAGCTACCAATCCAGGTTTGCCAACTCTCTGTATATTTGTTGGCAGTCCATAAAAAAAAAAAACAAGCCTAAAAATGCCTGTCAGTAAAGTCAGTAAAGAATGGAGCCCTTCGTAAAAACCAAAAAGCTTTGAGCTTAATTGAAGGTCACCAGAATGAGACTGGAGTCAAGCCTGGATGTCCAGACAGAGCAGAGCAGAGCACTATCACTTAGTGTCTGAGTTGGAGCACAGCATGGAGCATTCTCTCATAATTTTGTGGCTCAAGCAACCCCCTCTCCACCCCCACCCAGCCATGTGCTACTACTGCTGCTGCACCTGCTTATAACATCTCTCAGTTCAAAGGTAGGCACAAAATAGTCTTGTTTCGGAGGTCTGTGCCAAGATGGGAAGAGAGGCCAGTGGGAGTAAGGATGGGAATTTGGCTAAGGGTGCAGCATGCTGTGGAATGCAGTCTTTGGGCGTGTGTAGATGAAATGGGAATTTAGTTTGCTCTAAACTGAAGTGGTGGGTTTTTAAAAACAGTGCTTCAATTTAGGGCGAAGTAAACCCCTGTGTTGTATACACCCATATCTTACCTGCTTCTCTGGTGGTGGGGAGGGGAGGGCAAGCTGCCAGCGGGCAGAGCAGTCCCTGGGGGCTGGTGCTTCCCTCTGCAGCAGCAGTGGCTCTCCCTGCCCAAGTGGCACCGGCTTGCAGGCAGCCAGCTTGGGTGGTCCCGGGGGGACACCACAGCTGCAGAGGGAAGGACCATGTCCCCATGCAGCTCATGCAGGCGGGCAGGCTCCGGTGGGGAGGGGAAAAGATCAGGCTAGCTGCTTTTCTTTTGTTCTTTGGTGGAGCCTGCCTTCCCAGGCTGCTGCCAGACTTCCTGCACAGGCTGCCTGCACAGTCCCTAAGCTGCAAGGAGTCCAGTGTGGTTGTAGGGCAGCAAACTAAAACTCCTCAGAGGTGTTTTAGTTTGCTGCACCCCAAAGTCATTTAAGGCACATTATGCTGCTGAATATGCTATAGCAGCTGGAATTAATGTGCAATACCCCACCAACGCACGCAAACACCAGCACCATTAAAACGGTACAAAAGCATTTAACCCACTTTAAAGTGTCGTGCACACATGCCCCTTGTTTTGTCTACACATGTCCATGGGTATCAGAATATGGGGCTGAGTAGAGGCCCCATGGGGTGGAAGCAGCACAGTGTAAAACCATAGCTGCAATCAAGCAGAGTTCACAATGCAAGACAATTTTTTTTAATGACAATTTGCAAACTTTTTAGAGAAACCAAACTTTCTTACTGTCATTGGTGTAAAACCTCTAAATGTGAACCTGGCCCTTGTCCAGGGCCCGGCAGAAGGGTTACATTTTCATTATCTAAAACATATGTCAGTAAAAAAGTTAGGTTGGCAACATAGTATCAGTTCCTCTATGGATCTTTCTAAATTCTCTAGCTCAATGACATTCATCCTGTGGTGATGAGTTCCACAGTCTAATTATGGGTATATAGACCAGTGGTGCTCAGCCTACAGCCCATGAGATATATTCAACTGTGGAGCCATGTTGTTTGGCCTGCAGGGCTCCCCACCAGTCTTCAAATTTGGTAGCGGGCAGTGGTGGCTATTAATCCTGCCACCACTCTCTTGCTGCCAAATTTTCAAGCCCTGGGGGCCAGATGACATGGCTGGGTGTGCCAGATTAGATTGGTATGTGGGGCTGCAGTGGTGGACCCAATTTAGTATACCTGGGGCTGGGGACAGGGCTCAATTCAGTGCATTTGGGGTTGGGGTTGGGGTTGGGGACAGGTGCAGGGATGGATCTGCAGGCCTGATCTGGTAATTGCAAGGCTAAGGCCAGGGCTGAAAGTGTGGCCTGATTGAGCAGGTGTAGGGCCATGGATGGGGCTAGGGTGAGGGTCCCAATCTAGTGTGTGCAGGGCTGGGACCAGGGAGGCAGGTCAGATTCAGTGAGAATGGGGACAGGTAGGCAGGCCTGATTCAGTATGCCTGGGGCCAGGGTGGACAGGTCCAAACTGGCATACACAGGGCTGGGAGTAGAGACAGGGTGTTGGGTCCAGTCCAGCACATGTTGGGCTGGGGCTAGGGCTAGGCCCTGATCCAGTGTACATGGGCCTGAGGTTGGGGTGGTGAGCCTGGTCCAGCACACGCAGGGAAAGTAATGGGTGGGCAGGCCTCGTGCAAGGGTTGGGCCTGATCTGATGTGTGGAGCTGGGGACAATTGCTGGGTCATGCCTGCACAATGACATTGCACTGGATTTGGCTCATGAGCCAATCACATATGGTGATCCAGCTTGTAGACTGACCCCACAGCCTGGAAATGTTGGCACCACTGGTACAGGCAAAGGCAACAATTCTACTGATAACAAATAATACTGGAATAAACTGCTATACTGTAACTACTGTGTCTGTTTCATTCAACTTTAAACTACAGGGACTTATCTCACTTGCATTGCTACAGGAGCAGGCAGATTAACCAATATCCTTCCTTTTACATATCAGCGACTAGATCTGTCCAGTGCATTTGATCATTGGTGGCTAAGTCTCTTTTTTAGTAACCTGGTGTCCAGGCTGCTGAAAAGGGGGAAGTTTTGGTTTTTTTTTCCCTTCTCATCTAACTATTAATCGTCTTTTGCTTTAAATCATCCTGTACAGGCCAGCTTTTCATGCCATCAGTAATGTGAGGCTGTGCACAATGTGTGCACTTAATTAGCACAATCATATGGACAACCTGGGCATTCACTATCTCAGATGTCTGGCTCGATGCCCTCTGGCCTCAATTACGATATTCTATCCTGACCACCTGGAGTTTCTTCTGCACGGAGTGAGCTGAATAACATCTCTACTCTCTTTCCTTGTGCTGAGCAGAGGAGGATTTATCCTAACGTGATTAGCTACGTACAAAAATGCAATGGAATATAACTTTCAGATACTGATATTGTCAAACCAATTCTCTAAATTTCTCATCTTGTTTAATCACCAGTAGTGCTCATTTTGCTGTGATGGTCAGTGCATTGTGGGTATTTGGATTGTGCACATGCAGCAAATAAGCAGTGTAAAAATCTTTTTTGTTCCTTTGGAAAAAGCTCTGCTCTTTACAAGTTACATTACTGTGTTTTTTAAATGACCTTCGTGAAATAAGGATTTGTCCAAAGAGATCAGATTGATCCATCAGCCACTACTGTGAAGTTCTGGGAATCTTTTTTTCAATCGTTTGATTCGATGCAGAATTGAAAATAATCCAGGTTGTCAGTAGCATAGAACAATGCAGCACTGTACTGACACTACCACAAGGTGCCGCTCTCTTCATCTATTTCAGTCCACAACTAAAATTGCAGCCAAGTGTTCTGGGTTATGGGCAGATGGAACAACTGTATTCATTTCAAACCATACCAATACAAGCTCTGTCAGAAAACTGTTGCAACTTGAACCCTGTTTCATTCCGAACAAACCAGTGATTTAGCTACTTTAAATTGCTACAGGACCTGGCAGATGTAACAATTTGTAGTAACAACTAATGCCTGCTCCAGAGGATAGCTCTCCCATCCTCAGGAGCGGTTCAGTATTTACCCAAAGTAAGATGACCCTGAATGTAAGAGGACCCCACAATAATTAGATCCCATATGTGGAAAATGTATGCATTTGTTATAATGTGATTACTGGAGAACTGTCTTAATTTGTCCCCCTGCTGCTCCAGCAGGGAAAGCAGCAGCATGGGGGCAGGCAGTGGTAGAGCAGACAGTGTGGAGATGGGAGGCCAGGCAAGGGGGAAGCAGTGGGGGCAAGCAGTAGGGAGACGGGTGAGGGAAAGGCAAGTAGAAGTGGGGCAGGCAGTGGACAAGCAGTGGGGGAGTCAGTGGCTGGAAACAAGCAGCATGCCTCTACTACCTGTCCCCCCCCCATCAGTGCCCCTCTCTGCTGCCTGCCCCCTTGTGCCTGCACCTACTCTGCCTATGCCCTCTGCCTGCTCCCCTGCAATCTCAGGTCTTGCACCCTTCTCCCCATCTCCCTCTCCCACCTTCTTCCCCACCCCCCATCCCCTTGCTTCTCCCCTTCCCATGTTGCTTAATCTTGCTCTGGCATCAACAGGCACCATCCCAACTGCAGCCTGGGGAATGAAACATGGCCCCAGCCTGACCCCATGGCAGTGGCAACAGCAGCAGCTCCAGTGGCAGACTTCACAACCTAGGTCAGCCTGGTAAGAACATTTCACAGGCACTAAACTCCCATTTTTAAAGGTATTTTGGCACATGGAGATGCAGATAGATACCTCGTAGGACTGAGATCAATGAGAATTAGGTAGCTAGGTTCCTTTGAAATTCCACTGAGTTCCCGCTGTTTATTTAGGTGACTGAGTTCATCTAAAAATTTTAACACGCTTGAAGAAAGAAGTGATGTAGCCATGAAGGCCAGAAAATATGCGAGAGGCAAGGATTGTTTGGTATGTGTTATCTTTTAATGGACCAACTGCATGATTGGGATGGACTTAGACAAGCTTAAGAAGAATGCACTTCATTCAAATGCAGTTAGTCCAGTAAAACATATCACCCACAAAAATCCTTGCTTTAAAGAAAAGATTGAATTAAATTCCCTAATTCACTTCACTCCCACCTCCTCCTCTCCTTTCAGAATAAGGTTCCAGAATGGTGTATCACAAAGCCAGCACACAAACAAGACTACCTATTAAGGACTGATACTCCCCAGTATGCCAGAGACATAGAGCTTGAGAGCAGCAGTGAGGTAATCCCTAGAGCAGCTTCACTCCCTGCTTGCCTGGTTTGGCACATGCAGTGTGGGAGAAGGTGGGCAGGGCCATGCTTCTTGGTGATGCTCTCAAGAGCATCATGGAAGTGGTATAGACATATCTTCAGAGAGGAGATGGCTATCTACTGCATCATTCATCAGCCCAGCATTGCAACTCAATAGCTGCATAATGGATAACATTACTTTTCCTCAACTCATTTCTATAACAAACACTATGTTCTTGTGATTAAATAGCTAATTATACCTTAAAAATCTGAATGTGATGTTCATTTTCATTCTCAAAAGCATGGTACAAATGTTTGGCTTCTCTATCATTATTACAGTTGCACACAGCAAGTTTACCTAGCACACTGAATCAAAAAGTAAAGGGGATTAATATAAGAAAAGATTCCATGTTATGAACATTGCTGAATTATCTGAATAAAAACCACTCTGTAAATAAGAAAGTCATTAAAAATCAGCTCTCTGTTAATTAAAGAAGCCTGATATTCTACGTGTCGTTTTCCCTGACTGTCATTAAAATAATCGTATATATTTAATCATTCCCTTTCTATGAGGAAATAGACAACTGCATAGAGCAAGTGTATCATTGAGCTGGGTCACTCTTGCATATCAAATTGTTGAATCTGAATATAACCCATTAGGGTTTAAATCATAATCAACATATAAAGGCCAGGTTCGCCCTTATTCTTGCTGAACAGATGCTAACATGAGTAGTGTTCACTCAAATCCATTCCAGGAACAAGGAATCCATATGAGTAAGGGGACCAGAATCAGGCCCAGTGGAAATAACTTATGAGCAATAACATGGTTATGCTAGATATCTGCATGTATTGGGTGTGTTACTAGGCATAAGCCCCACAGGAGAAAGGTTTAAAATTTATCAGAAACCACAATATGTTGTAACTGTGTATCTAGTCTGTAGTGAACAGTTTTGCACTGCCAAAGGGATGAACAGTGTAAACTAATTTCCATCTCTGGTTTCTATCACTCTGTGATGACAGTGTTACTGCTTGTGTTACAAAATAATGTGTAAAGATTGTGCTGCTTGTGCCCACTTTTTGCTTCTCAACTGCCTGGGTGTAAATTGAATCTTTTGTTTTCATTTGGGTAGGCAGGGAATGATTATTCATTTAATTCAGCAGAGGCAGCTTAACAAGATGACTTCTCCAAACAGATGCATGTACTAGCTCACAAAATCCCAGTTACTGTTTAAAACAGGGGTGTCCAACCTTTTTGAATGTGGGGTTGGATCATGAACTTTTTATTATCCAGTGTGCCGGCGGGAGCGGGCGCTCACGCGGCCTGTCCAGTCCGGCCACACCTGGGGTCGCAGGGGTCAAGAGGTGCCACCTGACCCCGCCATATCCTCACTGCCACCTGGGCGGCCTCAAGGATGCTCCCACACCTGCGCGCCTGGGCTCAGCAGCCAGGGGGACGTGCAGAGACCCTACAGGGGGGTACGGGACATGCAGAGACACCCCCCTGCTCCCTCTCCTCTGGGGCAGCCTGAGCCCAACTGGCAGGGCTCCCTCTCTCCCTGGGGCCCGCGACTCACCACCCCCAGAGTGATGTCTGCAGGCACGGGGGGATTTGGGAGGCAGGAGTGGCGCCAGTTCCTGCCCCGACAGCCACAGCCACAGCAGCAGCGGCAGCAACATCTCCTGTGGGCCTGGCTGCAGCATCCCTCCGAGCCAGCATCTGCACCTGCCCACCCGCTGCACCGCAACCTGCTCCAACCCGCACAGCCGGCAGGGACCGGTGCAGGGCGGGGCTGGCATGCAAATGAGGAAGGGAGGGGTGGGGCTAGGAAGGGACACTGTGAAGAGAGGGGGGAGGGGAGGAGCTGCACCGCATCAGCAACGTCAAGCTGATACAGTGCTTGTGGGAACCTTGTCCCTTCCCCAGCCCTTCAGCAGCCATTAGGAAGCTGCTGAGGAGCTGGGGGAGGGACAAGGGGTGGGAACGAAAGTAAACCGTGTTTACTTTCATTTCCTGTCACAGCACCTTGGCCCATAGAAAACAGCTTGGCAGGCTGCAAGGTGGCCCACGGGTCGTATGTTGGACAAGCCTGATTTAAAAGTTAGCCAGCTACTGTGGGATGAAACAGTCCTGCCTCACTATGACAGCAGTATGTGTCAGCTTTAGAGAGAGAGGTGAAGAGCACCAAACCCGGCTCTAGTGGGGTTGCTCTTTGGGAAAGTGGACTTCTGTGACACAGGATTAGCTGAGGCTAGAAATGGTGAAGGGCTGCTGCCTACTTGAATCTCCCTGAAGGAAGGAAGGCTATTCAGGGGGCTATTCCTTTGATTTGCTATCAGAGACTTATCTCTTGTTGCCAAATGAGACAGGGGCAGCTGGTGCCTTGTCTGAAGGGGGAGGGCTGACTTCTACATAATAAACCTTTTGTTTTTTGCTCCTAACTGGGGGCTTTGTAATAGTCTGTTGCTAGAACATGAATTTCCCTTTTCTCTGGAGGAAAAAAGAATGGTTTGGGTAGCCAGGTCAACAGTTCTGTGGGAACATGAACCTAGATTGAATATAGAAGTGGATGGTGAAGAACCAGCACTAGCTTCTGCAGCAGATGGCAACCCAAAAACATCATCAATTAGGTCAGTAACAACAGCAGCAGCTAAATTGGGTACTAGTGGCTCAGTAGAGGAAGAAGCAACAATGGCTGGCACAGCAAGATGACACAAGATCTCTCTCCTGATCTCCAGATCACTCTTTCTTGCCATGCGCCCAGCCTCAGTGACATCAACTGTGCCTGCAAGGCTTACAAAGATGTACCTGGAGAATGATCCTGAAGCTTTTCTATTCACTCTTGAGTAGGTGGCTGTGGTGGCACTGTGGTCTCTTGACACTGCAGGGCTGGCATGGGTTAATGCAAGGGCCATGATGTGATCACTGCTTGGGACCATGTACAAGTCAAAACCATCATTTTGGCTGCCTGTATACTACAGAGCCCTGATGCTGTAGATGGGGAGCCCAAACCTTCATCTGCTGGCAGCAGAAGAATTCAAGAGACCCAGATGGGGTTTAGTTTGCAGAACTGGTGCTATTTGAGTGGTTTACCCAAAGAAACTGGATTGTGATGTGGCAGAATATCATCTCTGTCTCTCCCCAAACTCTGCTATCTGACAATTTGGTTACCATTAGAAGTGGGTCCTATTTGATTCAGATTTGGATTCCGCCCAAATCATAGACAATGATTGATTCGTTGTTTCAGATCACTGTCCCTGATTCAACTCGGCTAGATCTGAATCTGAAGATTCGATGATGATTCGGAGAATCAGTGATTCGGACATAGACACAGCTTTAACTGTTTTTTGTACGTACCTCAAGGTACCAGTGTGGCTTGTGAATCCTCCGATGCAGGGGTGCATCACCCCCCACAGGAGTCGGGGGGGGAGGGGCCCTCCACATGCTCGGCGGCGAGCCCGGAAGTGGACTGGAAGTGGACTAGAAATGAACCTGGAAGTGGGTCTGCTGGGGAGTGTGCCGCCCCCCGTGCCCCCTCTGGCTTGGCGATTGGCTGTGGAGGGACCCCAGGTGCCCCCCACAGACCCAGGAAGCACCAGTCATCCCCGTGTCCCCGCACCATACCCAGGAGGCTCAAGGACCTAGATGTTTCCAAGAGGGAGAATTCTCTTAATGAACAGCAGACATAGAAGGGAGTTTAAATGGGGGGACTGAGCACTAGTATTGTTCTTTATCAAGGACCCCGAGATTTGGCTCAATGGCAGGGAGCCCATAAAATTATATGGCAGTTTGCATTTGATAAAAATAAGGGGACACACATCTATCATGTGACCATCTTGAATACTTGGAAGACCTGAAGGGTTTGTTCATAGCCCCTCATCTCACTGAGCCAGATAGGATCCCAGATGTCCACCTTTCTGCAACAGGGATACACACATTTGGGAGAACATCCTGTTTGGAGAGAACCCTCCCTTTCCCCACCCCCCAAAAGGGAGCATCTTATGACCTCTCTTTGCACAGTGTTTTGCACCTGTGTGGGTGACTGTGGTTAACCAACCACCCTAGGCCGTCAGGACTAAGTTTCTCACTGCCTTTCTAGGTAAAAGTATTGGGCAGGAAAACAGGAACTCCATATGAGTTGGAGCTTGAAGTATAGGAGCCATATAGCACATGGAGAGACCGTAATGTGCTGGTAAACAAAGGTGACCACACCTCATGGTTTTGCACTGATTTTTAGGAGTGTCAATGCTATCTTTAAATGTGATACCTGAGCATTTTGGGGAGTAGATAAATTGCTGGAGTCATTGGACTGGGTCTAACATGTTACTGTTCTGAGCCTCAGAAAAGGACAGGAGCAGCTCTCATGCCAGAATCCGGCAAAAAGACTCTTTCCTACACCTTGTGGGCTGTATCAATTTAAGCCCATGTCCTTTGTTCTCTGAAAAGTGCCAGCAACTTTGTAGTGTTTAACAGACTAGGTCCTCTGGCCATACGACCAGTATGCTGCAGCTGACCTGCTTGACTTGGTCATGTACAACTGGGACTAGGAGACTCCGCTAAAACAAGAGATGGCTGTTCTCCAGTCTCTGGGGGAAGGTGGCTTGATGTCAGAAGCAGCTAAATGCAAAAGACAAGAGGATCAAATAGAAGGAAATGAATACTCTGTTAGGTACACACAGGGAAGAACTAAGCCCTTCCTCTCTTTAAGATTCAGACCTTCAGTTTGCACACTCCTATCCCTAAGAAGTTAATAAGAAGGTTCCTGGGACTTTTAAAGTGCTACATTGCATTGTGCCTGGGTATTCTTATCAGAATGGCTCCCTCAGGGGCCTCACTAAAGACAGTGGTCGGAGGCTTTTTCACACGTCTTTTAAACCCTGACAGACTAGCCTGACTAGTCAAAAGAGTTTGTCCTCTGGACACGAGTTGTCCCACTGGTGGCCTGTGAGCTCCATGGAGCCCCCAAAGGGTTAACTTATGGCATCTGAGAACCTCTCTCCTCATTGCTCTGTTGCTGCTGACACCACAGTCTCCAAGCGTCCCTTCCCTTGTCCAGCTTCCACTACCTGCCCCTGTCTCTGGGGGTGGGGGGATGGGTGCAGTCTGGTCCACGGGGCTGAGAGAGTCTGTGATCATAGGGCTTTGGGGACTCTGGGAAGCCCTGTGGCACAGCGGTGCCAGTGAGGTGCAGTGGAGGGTCACCCAGCACACAGTGGGGGGAGTCGTATGGTAGGTGCAGGGGCACCAGTGCAGTGTGGGGGGTGGGCAATGTGGTAGGGCATGTGGCTTGCAGCCTGTGCAGCATATGGCCTGGGGCATGTGTGCCCCAAGCAGTGTGTGGCCAAGGGGCAGCAACTCAGAAGTTGGACAGCTTTGCTCAGGGCTGATGCCTCCAAGATTTTATCATAGAAGATCAATAGGAAGGGATACCTTGTACTAGGCATGAGCCAGAAACTAGCACCCTGGGGGGAGGCAAACTCTGTTGTTGAAAAGGAAGGCTTGGCTGTGAATTTACAGCACTGTTATCTCCTTGGAAACCTGCACTTTCAGATCATGGATCATGTCCCTTGGCACTAAAACCCTGAATCTCCCATAATGCAGTGGTGCCTATCTTTCCAGCTACATCTGAAGTGCAGCAGGAATGGGGGGTGGGGAGCTGGCATGAACTAACAGGGCCCTGGGGGCTGTCTTGAAGGGAAGGACACATGATGGAGAATACGTGTTATTAGTAAAGACTGAGTTGCTGTGGGTTCAGTCAGCCCTGCCCTGCTACACCTGCACTCAGTATCGGGCAGGCTTGCCAACTGTCAGTATTATTTTCATAGGAAGTCTGTCCCCCCCCCAAAAAAGTCTGTTCATCAAAAACTAAGAGAGTGTGAACTTGATTAAAGATGTTGTCAAAACATGGCTGGATGCAAGTTTCAATGGATAGACGGAGTAGAGCAACGCTGCATTGTCGGAGCAAGAGTGCAGTTCTGTCCCCTGCAGGGAGCTCTCCATCAGGACTTTTGTTAACCATGGGAACCTCTGTAGTTTTCTTCTTCCCCACCCCAGCCCCCTGGCCATATGCTTCTTCTGCATCCCATCACTTGCCTGTAACAGGTGCCTGCTTCAAAGGTTGGCAGGATGGCACAACCCTGGGCAGGACATGGGGTGAGGGAGTGAGGTCAGGATGGAGACATAGGGCTGGGAGGGGAGGGAGGTGATGGATGTGGATCCATGCCAAGATAGAGGGAATGGTGCCAGCAGGGGTAAGAGTGGGAGGGTGGGCTGGGGTTGGGAGCAATGTGGCATGGGGTGCGGTCAGGAGCCTCAGAATGGAGGGGTAAGAAGGGAACAGGGGGATAAAGGTGGCATGGGAAAACCAAGGGGAGCTGGCCCAGGAGCAGGAGCATGTGGAAGAGGGCCTCTTGCAAGTGGAGAAGTTTATTCACTTTAGAGCACCCAGTTAACATTTATTTCCCCAGGTTTCAGGGTAGGGGCTCAAGCAGAGGTAGGAAGTTGATGTTAAACCCCTAAATTTGAACCTAACCCTTCTTATTGCTGTCCACGGTCTGGCAGAAGCATTACATTTACATTATGTAAAACCTGTCAATCAATAAAAATGTGTCAGTCAAAAACTTTGGTTGTCAGTAGAAAGGTTGCAACTTGCCAGTAAAAATTATTTTCTTGGGTTGGCATCGGGCTGTGAAAAAAAGGCTTTAAAGAGGAGAGATCTGCCTGGGCACTAGGTGGGAGGGAAAGCAGATTTTTCGCTTTCCTTCTGAGTTAGGGCTAAGAACCAAGCAGAGGTGACCAGCCGGAGCTGCTTAAAAGTGTATCATTAGCAAAGGGAAAAAAAATAAAAACCCTCTGAAGTTTTGTGCCTGACTAGGGGTTCAGTGATGGTTTGTCATGAACCCAAGAGTAATGCAATTAAAGTGCTCTAAAATAATTTCTAGGACATGCCTGGAAATCTGGGAGTGTGTGTTGAAAAATCCCTAATACCCAAAAGGTAGCTTCAGTTCCTTCTCGGTTTGAACTCCTCCATTTGTTCCTTTATTAGGTCTTGCATTATTCAGCCTTACTCTGAAAACTAATTCTTGCTGCAACATAACTTAGCATTTGTTAGGACCATGCTAGTCATTAAGGTCCATTGGAGCGTAATGGGACTGACATGGAAGATAAGGTCCTTTTCTTCCTGGCTGTGGGATAAGGCAGTATAGATTGCTACAGCTGAGAAATCTAGTAAAAACAATTTGCAGGTCACTTTTCAAGGTAATAGGATCTCACTCTACTCCTACAATGTCAGAGATGTTGATACCTCAGAAGTGAGGAAGAAATGTCTTCCACTAGACCCTGCAGCCTCCACGAGAGCTGTTTTCTTCATTTGTTTATTGATTTCTCCATAAATACTCTCAGGTCATTTTCTCCCTTTTCTTTCTGGATTATATAATGCAGGTTGTAAGTACTCCATGATTTAATAATTTAAAGTTGCTTTGCAGGTAAAAATAAACTATTAGTAAATTTTAGCTGGCTGCTTAGAATTAAGAAAGTGTATGGAGATGCAGTGATTGAAAGTGAAATAGTTATTCAGTTTAAGAACCAGCTGTGACATAGACTCAAATAACAGGGACAGCTGGAAAACCTCCAACAGAATGTTTTTGTCAGAAAATGCTAATCTGCCAAAATGACATGTTTAATGGGAACCTGCTTGCCTTGCAGCAGGCTCAACCTTCCACTATCCTGGCTGCTTAGCAGCCAGACAGGTGGATTGTTGGGGAGCCCTGACTTACAGCCTCTGTAGCAGCTAGGCTGGAGGGAAGATTGGGAGCCAGGTCGTCTCAGGTTGTCAGCAGCTTGTCTGGAGGTCTGTCACTGAGCTACACCTTCCAGAGTTTTCAGACTCCTTTCTTCTCAGAAGCCCACTTGGTAGGCCGGAGCAGAGTGTAAAGCTATTTATGTTTCCTTAGACAAGCACATTGAACTGCATAACATCACGGGCAGATTCAGTTCGGGGGGTGCTTGTGCATTTGCACTCCCCTTTGATTTCTGCTCCACCCAAAGTTTAAAACCAACTGCCTGGCAGTGGCAGCAGCATTTCTAGTCAGGCAGTGCTGAGGAAGTAACATGAGTTCATGGTTCATTATAATACTATAATCAAATGATCCCTTCCAAATTTGTCCTTCCACAGATGTTAACAACCCTTTCTCCTATTGAATGGTCTTGATGTTCCACCTTTGTTTCACAATTCTGCTGTCTGCTAGCTGCTCCTGGCAATGAAATTCCTATATTTCACAGCCCTGAAAATTGTTTTCAACTAATTCCAATGAGGTTATTGCTTCAATCTTACACTGAATAATACAGCTCTAGGCCCCTGGCATATTAGTAAAGCTTCTAATTTTTTTAAACCGGAGAAAAATATGTTTGTTATATGTGATGATGCACCTCACCATCTGCACCCCCATTTTCAAAATCCTAGATCCAACCATGCATAGCAGTATGTAGTTGACACAGTGCTAAGGCTCTTGACTAAACTTTCCCAGAAGCCTCCATTGCCCCATTAGTATAAAATGTGTTGGGTAGAGAACGAAGCAAACATATGTCACTGAGCACTGTCCAGTTTATGGAGCCCGATGTCTAGCAAAGATAAGGAAGTTTCTTGGTTAAGACTTGTCAATGTTAAATCATATCTGACACCTTCCAAGAGTCCCCTGGCTTAGATTGTTTTTCGGAAGCTCCAAGAATAAAGTAATCCAAAACTTCACCCCTTTTCTCTACTAATACCTCTCCTGTAAAGTTCTATTAGATGCAGAACTTGGTGGAAAAGGAAGCATATTTTCTTTCTTTTGAAGTGATGAATTCTTAGTCCTATATTTACAACGCTCAGTGTTTGGTTGTCTGAGCAGTCTAATAATTTTAGTAAATCGCTTGACAAAGGAATGAACTCAGCAGGATCTTGGTTGGTTAACTGGCCAGTGCTAGCCAGCAGGCAACACAAATATTAAAATATTTCCATTATGGAAGGCTGAGGGGGGGCGGGTATTTTTTGTGGTTTTTGTCCTCCTTCTGTGGTGAAAAAAATCATTTAAGCATTTCAATCTCATTTAAGACAGAAAGGATACTATGTTTCTTGGCAAACTCAAATACAAATCAAAAGGGAGTAGTTGTAGAAAAAAATGAAACCCTATGTTAAAGATTGTGGACAGAATACATTTTATTTGCTTATATACTGACATAAAGAGTCTGGGGAATGAGCAAAAGAAGCTGGAGATTCTTACTGAGGAGAAATTAGATATAATTGGCATGACTGAAAACTGATGGGGCAATTCAAATGATGAGAATGCAGATACCTCTGGTTACAACCTGCTTATGAAGAACAGAGTAAAAGATGGTGGGAGAGGGTGGCACTCACTTAAACAAACAATGGTGTCTTGAACGTAAAGCTTTCTACAGACTTTTAAATGTACTTGGATCAAAGTACAAATTTACAAAGCCAAGGAGATGCTTTGTGTTGCCTGGAGGCTTGTTGCAGATCACCAAATTAAACTAGAGAAGAGAATGAGTTACTCCCTAAGCGCCTATCTGTAGCATGCAGAAAGGAAAAAACCTCATTCGGTCACTCAGTTTGGGAGACATGCTAGAGGCCTCAGATAGCTAGAAGCAAAACATAGTTTCTAAAAGTACTGCACAAAGTAACTCTATTTAGGAGTTCGTTTATTGCACTGGAAGCTTGTGGCTGCCAGCAATCTTGATCTGATTCCATTCAACATGGACAAAGAGGACAGTCTCAGTTAATAATATATATGCTTGATGCTTCAAAAGGGTGAACTTATCACAGCCACAATAAAACTATAGAAAAAAATTGATTGGATGCAGAATAGGCAAAAGTGCTTAACAATTCTCTCTTGTTTGGGAAAGAGCAAGATGATATGCTTTTATCATAGAAGATGAAACACTTTCAGTCTGTTAGCAACAAAGGGCTTGTATACAGGTGCAGTGAGGTTGTTCCAATGCACTGTAATTACAAAGTGATAAATAAGTGTAGGATAGTTGTATATACTGAGCTGGCCACTTGATAAGCTGGGTGGACTCAAAATGCATTTTAATATATCAAAATGCAAAGATGCATAAGCAGGAGGTGAATGGGATACTTGGATTAGCAATGTATAAGCAGGGAAGTAGTGGGGAGGGGGAAGTTTTACCTCTGTAGCATTACTGAGATTGATACTGGAACAGTGAACTTGGGTTTGGTGTCTAGTTCAAAAAGAAGGTTGACAAATCGGAGTGGGTGCAAGAAGGAGCTATAAATTATTTGAAGGCTACGGGAAATGCTTTACAGCAATACTCAGATTAAACAGTTTGAGCTCTTTATCAAAAAGAAAACTGAGATGTGATTTGATTATGGTGTGTAAGTACTTTCCAGGGGAGAAAATACCAGGGACAAAAGGATTCTGTAATCTTGCAAAGAAAGGCATGGCAAGAACAAATGGGTTGATGTCAAAGTTCAGATTTCAAATAAGAGGCAGATTTTTAATGGTAAAGTTGATTGATCACTGGAACAAAATACCAAAAAAAGACATGTGAATTCTTCATCTCTTGATACTTTCAGATCAAGACTGGATGCTTTTTTCCGTGATAGTTTAGCCAAACCCAAGTTACTGGGATCAAGCACAGATACATGCAAGAGGCTAAATTAGATGTTCTAATGGTCTTGTCCAGCCATAACCTGTATTGAATCAATCTTTGGTTATTTGGAAGATGTGAATTCCTGACTTGCTGAAAAAGATGTAAAAAGGATTGTCCTGACTTAGTTCCCATGTGCTGCAGACTGAGGAACATGGGTACCACGGAGTGTTACAGCTGTGGAGTTAATTGGACCTTTACCCCACTGTAGCCTCCAAGAGCTGTCACCTGTCTTGAGGCAGAGTCTCATGACTCTTCCTCCATTCTGTGGATTTAGGTTGCAGTTAGCTGTGATAACATTGGTGAGGTTGATTAAATCAAAGATGCATATGATTTTGTCAGCAAGAGTTTACTTTATCAGCTTCTGTAGCCTGTCTGGTGTATGTCCTTTCATAGCATCTAATGAAGTGAGTTCTTGATCACAAAAGTTTATGTATCTCTTATCCAGTTAGTCTATAAGGTGCATCTCTACCCTGCCTTCTGCCTGACTTCAGACTAACAAGGTTAACATCCTCTCTCTGCTCCTTGGCTGGTTTGACACTCACTTTCTGATCTCTCTGAGGGTCAATGAGTGTTAGCCAGTAACCAGAAAGGTTTCAGAAAACATACTTTGAGGTGTTAAGCATAACGGACCATATATATATGTTTTCAGTTTTCAGTGCAGTTTTCCTTTAACCCATTCAGATCAGAATATCCACCTTGCCTTCAGGCATGAGGCTTCTCCAGACCTGCCTTAGTCATCTCCCAATGATTTTAAGTTCCTGCAGGAAACTGCTGTACCCTCCTGTTACTGCTATTAAAAAACATATATAACAATTATGAAGATGACACAATGGCCTTTGAGACATGGCAGATGGCATGACCAAATGGAAGAACAGAACCATGGATTATTCTAAGGTCTCTCATCTGTTACAGTAAGTGCCTGCTCAGCTGTTTTCCAGTGCTCTAGTTTCTAGTGTTCTGAGGCATTATATCCAGTTTTGCACATAGGCACCAGCAAAAAACTTCTTAATTCCTGCTTAGATCCCTGGCTCCTGCTGAGATTGGGGTTCTTAAATGAGATTTTTCCCTGCATATCTCCCCTGTTGGGTATTTTCAGAGTCCGCTTACTGGACTGGTCCCTGTATAAAAAACAGCTGAGGAAAGAGGGATTTTAGGGGAAGAAATGCCTTTTCCCAATAGCTCAAAGGTTTTGGTATTAATCTAGGGGGGTGGGAGAACTGTGGCCCAATACCCACTCTACTGCAAATTGAGCAAGGAACTGACCCAAGCTCTCCCATGTTGCAGACTATCTCAACCACCAGGCTCTTGGGTACTCTGGGATGAGTTTCTCAATGTCTTCTATTGAAGATGGTCCACTTTGTGTAAATAATTAATGAGGAAGAGTCAGATCCAATTCATGGTGTCAACAAATATTTATTTATTCAAAGTTGAACATCTTCAACATAAGAGACTAAAAAGAACCTCACCCCAGAATACCTAATAGTTTGGATAGGTAGCACACTACTCAAGCCCACCATTCTCTAAATCAAGCACAGTAAGGTTTTAAAAACAGCTGTCCTAGCTCTCACAGGTATATCCTAGCCACTGAATATACTGAAGTGGGTCTCTGTTTTTCCTGAGACAGGATGTTGTCCAGAGTAGGGTTCACATTTGAGGATCCAAGTGGAAAATGTTACCTAACTACTGCTGAGAAAGAGTTAAGTCCTGTCCCTCTCTTCAGCACTTCCTACTGCCTAGCTCTCCCTGCTCAGCTTGCTTACTTCTGTGAAACCCCTTCTTAGTGGTCTAACTCTCCCTAAGTATGATGTGGAGAGCTCAGCTTGAAGAGGAGGATTCCACCAGTCAGTTGGGACAGCATTTGACTGCTAAGTCCCTTTGTGCATTTAACCTTGAGTGTGAGTGTTTTCTACTTGTAATCAAACTGCAGTAGTACCTTTCACATTCTTCACTTCGGGTATCATTGTGGTCATAGCTGCATGTGCTTCAGAGACAAGCTCTGTTGGCTAATGTCTGTTTTATTGATCTCAGATGGTCTAGCAGAAGATGCAGCCCAGGAGGCAGTGTAGACAAAAATGGCTTTACGCCATGTCTGCTTCTTGGATTCCTTCGGCTCTGAAGGTCTAAACCGTGGCAGCCTCTTCCCTCTATGAACTGTGGAAGGGCTATCCACCAACTGCTGTGGTCACACACTGATCTTTGTGGCTGCAAGGTGGAGCTTCCCACAAGGGGCCAAACTAAGCCTTACACAATTACAATAGGGAAATTCTCCCATGAGCTATTGTAGCTTTTATCTGGGCCAAAGTCATATCAGAGAGGCAAATTCTAACCTTCTATCCCCTCATGAGTAAAAGCAAAGCCTGCTTCCTATAGGGAGTACCTGATGAAATGAACTGAAACTAACTAGTTAGTTTTATATTCATGTCATTTCATATGCAACATTCATATATTTCATACATTTCATTTCATCGCTACCTTCAAACACTTTACACAAGTTATAAAATGTAGTTATGTAGCTATAGATACATTTAGCAGGGATACAGTGTCTTGGAAAAAAACTTTTAAATGAGAAAAACAATTGTTGATGGAACACTGGAATATTTTTTCTGCTGTTTGCACCAGTATTGGATATTACAGTAATGTGAGCCATATAGTACACATTGAAAGATTTCTGACTTCCACTTTGACAGCCACTGAAGCCTGTTTAAGATCTGATCCAGTTCACTGCATCTCTTGGCAATGCATTCTTGTGCTATTGCTGGCTGCAAATCAAACTCCTGCAGTGGGAGTCAGACCCATAGCCTTCTTGCCTAAGGAGTGAATGCTACAAACCCTAGGTTTTAATTGAAAACCTGAAGCTGATAAGGCTGGCCCGTGGGCTGAATCTGGCCTGTGGAGCCCCATAATACAGTCCTTAGTCCTGCCCCATTAACCGATACCCTGTGCCAAACCGGCCCTCTGCATAGTGCCTGGGACATGCACTACATACTAGGGGTGTGCGAAGCTTCAGTCACCGATTCAATTTGGAAAAGATTCGGCCCAATTCGGAGGCCGAATCCTGAATCCAAATTGAATTGGGAGACAAAAACCCCCTCTGAATCAATTTGGAAAAGATTCAGAAAAAGATTTGGAGATTCGGCAATTTGGAAGGCAGTCTTGCAGGGGAACAGAAACTGAGAAGAGGGAGGGGGAGCAGGGGGGAAAGACTGACATCTGTAGCTGGCCAGTGACTGTGATCTTTCCCTGAGTCCCCTTCCAATCACAGTGCTCTGGGGGAGGGATGTAGAAACAGCATATAAGCCTCTGTCTGCAGGCTTCCTGTCCCTTTTGTGAGCTGTTTCTGCCTGAGCAAAAGAGGGGTGGGCAGCTGGCCCAGAAACAGGAGGGCAGGGGGAGATCTAGCTGGCACCAGGAAGGCCCCCTGTTATAGACTACCATCCCTGCTGTTTTCATTTCGCTGTGCTTTAATATACACACAAAGTCACACATGTCACGAGTTTTGATTTCAGAAGCTTGAGGTGCAGTTTCCCAGAAACCTCTGCACCTATGTCCTATAAACCTGGTAGGCCTCATGGCCTGAGAAGGGGCTACCATGCCTGCTGTTTTCATCCCACTGCGCCTTAACACACACACAAAGTCACACGTCACGAATTTTGCTTTGAACAGTTTGAGGTACAGCTTCCCAGAAACGCCTATCTCCTTGAAACTTGGCAGGCTTCATGCCCTTAGAAGGGGCTACCATTTCTGCTGTTTTCATCCACATCTGCCAAAAAATTACAAAGTTATAGGTATTTCAGTGATTCCCCATTATAGTCTATGGCTGAATCACCGAGTCTCTCCAAATCAGTGCTGAATCTTCCAAAGCTGATTCGGCCGAATTGATTTGGGACAGTGGTCCAAATTGAATCACTACCCTCTGAATTGGCCGAATCCGAATCAAATACTTCCCTATTTGCACAGGCCTACTGTACACAGCACTTGCTGGGGTCAAGTCCCAGGCTGTGCTGCTCACAACACTCACTAGGGCTGGGTCCTGGGCTGCACTGCCTGCAGTGCTTGCTGGGGCCAGACCCTGGGCTACACTCTCCATGGCACTTGCAGGGGCATTCCTGAGCTGTGCTGAATTTGGCACCTGCTCAGACCAGTATCTCAGAGCAGGCACATTGGCTGCGTCATTGGCTGGCTCAGGCATGCAGGAGCGGGGTCTGTGGGCCTGGTCCAGCCCATGGACCATCCCTGTGCCACTCATTTGGCCTGCAGATGAAATCCCTGGTTTCATTCTTTTTCTTCTTCTTGTCATTGGCCCTTATAAAAGGGGGAGGAGGATACCTCTAAATACTGTATTGTCTTACATATAACACACATTGGAATATAATACACAATTTGATTTTAGAAAGGCAGAATGAACATAATAGATTTTTTCAGAATTATGCCTGTACAGACCAGGGACAGAACTAATCTTCAGCTTACTCACCTCTTTTTCTTACTTAAGCTAACTGGAACAAAATTTCCCTAAGAAAGGTTAGCTTGATTAGTGGAACATTAAAAGCATTAAAGGGGAGAGATGATTGTTAACACCTGTGGAATGAAGAACAATAGGTGATTAAGTCAACTGACTCCCTCAGCTGCCTGAATAATAATAGTGGTGCACAGTGGAGCAGGAATCAAAGCAGGGTGCAGAAAAATCAGCTTCCTGGTTAATACATGCACCCTAATTTTAGGAGTTGATTTTGAGGGAAAAATGTGTGTGGTATGTAGAAAAATATGATAGCTGAAAAATACAAGTGGGACATGTCTTGCGTTACTGAAGTAAACACACTAGTTGAAGAAAAAAGTGTGGAGTAAGAGCACATATAGCATAATGTAAAATAAGAGTTTGGTTCCAATTTGATGAGACCTGTCATTTTTCACAACAAGTGTATATGATTAAATAATTCAAACTCTTGAAGAAGATCTGCAAGCCACCAACTGCTATTTGGAAAGGATCTATCAGGAGAGAGATTTCCAGTAGAGCTAGGAAGGTACTATTACAGGTACAGGTAATGGAGTTGAGACCTCTTCTGGAATACTGTGGAATATATTTCTGGCCAGGTGTTGGGGAGGGGAGAGGAAGGGAATGAAGGTGAGGGACATCTTATCAAGGCAACTATGAGAAGACTTTACTTTTTCAGTCTCACCAAACACTGGTTTAGAGGGGATAGGATGTTATCTAAGCATATCAGGCGTATACAGCAGGGAAGGAGAAGAGCTTTGTAAGCTAAAGGACAATTATGACCCAAGAACAAATGGGTGTAAACTGCCCATGATCGTCACCTTACAAATCTCAAAAGGGCTTTCACTCAATAAGGATACTCCTCCAGAGAGATAGATCTCGCTTTTGAAAGAGCCACCTGGATACTATGAAGAATTGCTGCAGGACAAAATAACAATTGCACATCATTAGTTATGACATACCATCCTTCCCTAGAACCATGGAAAATTCTCAAACAATTGCAAACCATACTAGAAGATGACCCAATTCTTAAAGAGATCTTTCCAGAACCACCCACTCTAGCCTTTAAACAAGCACCAAACCTTTTCAACCTCATCACCAGGAACAAAATTCCTATGGCCCAAAGCACACCGAATGGATCCAGACCACACCAGGACAAGAACTGTAAAACATACCAACACATCTCCACCATTCCCACAATAACTACACCCCACAACAGAACCATCACCATTCCTGGATCTTACTCCTGCACCTACAGAAATGCTATATATCTCATCCAGTGCACTGAATGCCCTGATGGAAAATATATAGGAGAAACCAAACAACAACTGTGCACCAGAATGAAAACACACTGGAAATCTATCAAAGACAAGAATACCCAATTACCTGTGGGTGCACGCACCTCACAAGATAACCACTCTCTCTCTGATCTGTCAGTTCTAATCTTCAAAGGGAATTTTCAAGGCACCTTTCATATATGTACCTACAAACTTCACTTCATAGATCTACTAGATACAAAAAATCATGGACTAAATATAGACATTGGATTTATAGCACAGTTATGGGAACCAGTCTGCCATCCAATAACCCCAGGTAACTTCTCTACATTTTATCAGCTACATTCTATCATATCCCTCCTCCCCCATTCCCCACCACCTACCTGTCTCACACCTATTGTCTCCCATCCCCTCTGATCTTCAGTGCCAGGCATTTGCATTTTCACAGACCTGTATTTTGCATATTGGCTTCTATTCCACCCAGTAGAATACACACATACCAGCAGACCCTCTCTATGCCTGAAGAGGGGTGTTTGTGCCCGAAAGCTTGCAAAGAACATTTTTCCAACTATTCAGTTGGTCTAATAAAAGATATCACATTTACCCAAAGAACTTTGTCTGCCAACTACCCATGAATAAATTTAAGTTGGAAATTACAAACAGGTTGCTCACCATGACAGCAGTGAGATTCTAGAGCAGTCTTGCCATTAAAGTGCTTAGGGTAAAAAAAAAAAACAGCCCCAAAACACAAGAACCCTAAGACCCTCAGCTGATTTTAATCTTAATAAGGTTGAAAAGAATTACACAAGATGATAGTCCCTGGCTATCATCCCTGGAGGCCCCTTACAATCCTATGTTCCTAGGAGTACTCTGGATGTAAGTGAGGAACAAAGATGGCAAGTTTTTATTTCTATTTTAAAGCTATGGAGAGATATTTAAACAAGTGTCAAGAAGCTGGTTAAAACTGAGGACTGTAGCGGATGGAAGTTATATGAATCAACTTCCTACTCTGCAGCTCTCCAGCTGGGCAGGAAGTGAGTACTGTAGAAGTTGATTTAAAGTAAATGAGAGGTGGAAGGAGTACACGGTTTGAAGCATCTTAAGCATACAGGACTTCTATGAAAGTTGTCTTGATATTTAGACTCTACCCCTTTCACCAGACAAAAAATCAGGCATGCAGCTGAAGGATATTCTATGCTCTGTATACTACACCTCTTGATCTGTATTTTGTTTGTAGCTGAAGTCTGCCATAGTGGCATATGGGCCATTTAATTATAAAAGTCTGTGTCTTGCTTCAGCTACTAGGGCTGACTTTGTAATGGATCTTATAGGAAAGAGAATGGTTTTAGGCCCCTTTCAGATGGGAAAACAGTTCTCCCCTGGAAATCTTCTATAAGTCTGCTTATAATGACTCATTCTATCACTAGTGAAACTCAAAAGGGGAGAGGAAATATTTCTGGGTGCCAAATACGAACTGTGGGAGTGGGGAAGGCATAAGGGCCCCACCCAAAATTTACAAGGGAAGTTAATTTTATTATAAAGTGTCTTTGGCTGAAAACTGTCTATCTGCTTCTTATTGTACTTATGTTTGAGCTTGATAGATTACCCTGAAAGACGAGAAAAAAAATTAGAGGTATGTTCTAGGGCTGTGTGAAGCTTCGGGTGCTGATTCAATTCAGGGGAGATTTGGCCCTATTCCATGGCTGAATCTCCAAATCTAAAATCAGGAGACCAATTAAAAGGTCCGAATCGATTAGAAGCTCTCCAAATCAATTCAGAAAAGATTTGGAGAGCTTCAGTGATTCAGGCAGTCCCCACTGGCTGCAGCAGGGAGCTGGACCCGGACTCCATGCTGGTAAGTAGGGGGTGGGGGAGGGGGGCTGGAGGAGAGGGGAAGGGACCATGGGGGCACTCCTGCCAGGCCCCTTCCCCTGCCTGCTCCCCCCAGCCCCTCCGAGTGCCCCCAACCCCTGCCCGCTCTCTCAGCTCCCCCCCGCCCATGGCTGCCCCACCCACCCCAGTTCCCAGGTGTTTAAAAAAAAAGCTGCCACTCACCGGGTGCTGCCCAGCAGGGGGCCGATCCCCACTGCCCCCCACTGACCCATGTCACAGGGGGGGGCTCTGCCACGAGCCCCCCAGCCCCTGCCTGCTCTTCTGGCCCCCCACCATGGCTGCCCTGCCCAACCCAGCTCCTGGCCCTTTAAAAAAACCCCCAACAAATACCCCAACTCACTGGCTGCTGCAGCAGCCTCGAAGCTTCTGGGGGCTCATGGAAGAGCCCCCCATGCAGTGCGGGACAGTGGGGGCGGTGGGGATCGCCCTCCCACTGGGCAGCAGCCATGTGTTTTTTGTGGGTTTTTTTTTAAGGGCTGGGAGCTGGACCAGGCGGGGCAGCCATGAGGGAGCTGGGAGAGCAGGTGGGGGATAGGGAGCTTGTGACAGAGCCCCCCATGTGGTGTGGGGCAGTGGGGGCAGCAGGGATCCCCCCCCGGCCTTCCCCCCGACCCCCTTTTTTTTCCCAAAGAGCCAGGAGCTGGGGCCAGGTGGGGCTGGGAGAGTGGGCAGGAGATCGGGCCTGTGTGATTCAGAGATTCAGCTGATTTGGCAGCAGGCGAATCTCCGAATCAGATTTGGCTGAATCGATTCGGGACTGTGATTCGAATCACCAAATCTAATCACTGTCCCCCGAATCGGCCGAATCTGAATTTGAAGCGAATACTAGCCGCTTCACACAGGTCTAGTATTTTCCTGCTTGTACTTGAATAGGAAGCTCAGTGATGCTCACCATATTTCTTCTTTCTGGGAGTCAGTGGCCTTCTGTCATTCTGCTTCCCTTTTCCATACTTCTTCTTTCCCCGTATTCAATTTCCATATTAAAAGCTCAAAATTGTCAGTTGTTGGAAACTGAGTGGGCTTAGTATTTCACAGGATCAGTCCTTAAGTTCTGTCTTACATTCTTCTCCATCCTGTTTTAGCTAATCTGTTACTCCTTTCACTTCTATTTAACAAGTTGGTTGTTTTGTTTTTGTTTTTCATTTTGCTGGTTGAACCAAAGAATTACAAAAATTGACCTGCATTGATTATATATATGTGTGTATATATATATATATATTTTTTTTTTTTCAGAGTTTGGATCTCACACAAGAGTTTTTTTACCTTTCTTTGCCAAGTTTTTTGCTTTTTAAAAATTAAAATTTGGTTAGTATTTAAATGAACCATTGCTTTGAAATGTTTGATTTTAAACTATTGAAATGAAACTGTTTTTGAAAAAAACTTTTTTGGTATTTATTTCTCCCAAATTCAAATTCTGCATTAATTTACAAATAGTTTTGATGCCAAAATTTGGCCAAAAAAAGTTAAGTTTGAAATTTCATCCAGTTCTATATTTAATATTTCTCTCTCTCTCTCTCTCTCAGCGGGGTAAATCATCCCATACGGAGCTCTTTGCTGCCATAGCTAAATTGCTACCAGGTACCCAAATTTGCTGGTTTAAAGCCAGCTTCAGTATTCTGTACTAAGATACTGGTACATCTATAAATGTTTTTTTATAGACATACCACCTCTTCTGCCTGCCTTAAATTTCTCCCTGCTTCTTCTTCTTTCTTCTTCATTTTTCTTTCTTACCTCTTTCTCTTTTCTGTGTTTTATTCTATGATCCAGTGATCCTTAACTGCAAAATCCAGAATCTGTTACTGCTTCTTGATCTATTTTGGGTCTCTCCCTTTTGTTAATACTCACCTTTTGTGTGCAACTTTCTTTTTGGCCTCATTTTTAACAGGCTTCAATGTTTTAACATTTTTTTTCTTCCTAGCATTGTTCTTGATTTGCCCCTGCAGGGACTTGGGACCATCTGTGAAGTTAATGGAAGAGTTAATGAGGGAATGTAAAGAAACACAGGAGACGCTGCTATTTTTAGCATGTCTCATGTTATGTAATACTCTTTTTTTTCTTTGAGGTATCTCTCAAATAGAATTTGGTTGCACCTGACATAATTCGCATTTCAAAGTGTTCTACAAGAAGCAGATATAGATACTGACTTTTCAGTGACTATGCAGAAGAATGAATACTTAGGACCTGATCTTGTGTTCTTTGTTTGGAAACAATTCCCATGGAAGTTAATTCAAGTTTTGTCTGAATAAAAACTCCCTGTAATATCAGGCCATACTATGTTGAATTATACCTCTTGCAAACTGTGGGCTATTTATGCATATGTTGTACCAAACATGATTGTGTGAACACTAGTATTTCTAAAGTACAAGATGATGGGGAATACATCAGGGGAAGGGAGCTTGCCTCCCAACTTCTTTTCCACAAGTAATGTTCTTCAGTGTTGATTCAAAAGTAAATTGATTCCACTCTCTTTTTATCTCATCTGTGACCTTTGTAAGGAGCTTGTCACTTCAGAAGGTAAGTGTTGGTACCATACCCATGACTGGCAAAGGGTTACCACATTTTCTTCTTTGTGCTCAATTGTGCCTTCCCTTTGTGCGGGTCTGCCATTGAGAAGTAACTGTGAAATGTTTCCCTGCTTGGCCATGCTTACCAGATGGCATAGCTAAGGGAGGTCCTGGCACAAAGCAGTGCTATACAGTTCCTATTGCAGGGCATTTTCAGGAGAAGCACAGTACAGCCCTTAATATGGTATATTATTAAGACTGAGCTTAGACTCTTCCAGCCAAGTGTCAGTACCAGGATTCTTAGTTTCCTGAACTGCCTCCTTATTTCACACTACTTTTAGACGTCATGGGGAAATACAAGTGATGGATGGCTGAGCAGGCCTTGCATATATTTCATAGTTTCATAGTTTCATAGTTGATAGGGTTGGAAGGGACCTAAACAGATCATCAAATCTGACCGTCTGCCATGGGCAGGAAAGAATGCTGGGGTCAAATGACCCCGGCTAGGTGATTATCTAGCCTCCTTTTGAAGACCCCCAAGGTAGGAGCAAGCACCACTTCCCTTGGAACTTGGTTCCAGATACTGGCTGCCCTGACTGTGAAGTAGTGCCTCCTGATGTCTAGCCTGAACCTACTCTCGATCAACTTGTGGCCATTAGACCTAGTTACGCTGGGTAGTGCTCAGGGGAACAGGGCCTCTCCCATTCCCCGCTGGTCCCCCCTGGTAAGTTTGTAGACAGCCACCAGATCCCCTCTCAGTCTTCTCTCATGGAGGCTGAACAGGTTCAGGTCCCGTAACCTCTCCTCGTAGGGCCTGTCCTGCTGTCCCCAGATCATGCGAGTGGCCCTCCTCTGGACCCTCTTAATGCTGGCCACATCCCTCCTGAAGTGCGGCACCCAGAACTGGACGCAGTACTCCAACTGCAGCCTGACCAATGTCGCACAGAGGGGGAGGATCACCTCCTTGGACCTGCTCGTGATGCGTCTGTGGATGCATGACAAGGTGCGGTTAGCCTTACTGACTGCGCCCTCACATTGGCAGCCCATGTTCATCTTGGAGTCTATAATGACTCCAACATCTCTTTCTGCCTCTGTGCTGACAAGAAGGGAGTTCCCCAGCCTGTAGGTATTCTGCTGGTTCCTTCTCCCTAGGTGCAGTACCCTGCACTTGTCAGTATTGAATCCCATCCTATTCTTATCCACCCACCCTTGTAACCTGTCCAGATCTAGTTGTAGCCTGTCCTTCCCTTCTAGTGTGCCCACCTCTTGCCACATCTTAGTGTCATCAGCGAATTTGAATAAGGTGCTTTTCACCTTGTTCAAGTCGCTGATAAAAATGTTGAACAGTGCAGGTCCAAGGACCGAGCCCTGGGGGACCCCACTGCCCACATCCCTCCAGGTCGAAAATGACCCGTCCACCACCACTCTCTGGGTGCGGCCCTCTAGCCAAATTTGTCACCCATTTGACTGTGTAGGCATCAATGCCACAGTTGCCTAGGTTTTTAATGAGAATGGGGTGAGAAACAGTGTCAAAGGCCTTCCTAAAATCCAGAAAGACTACGTCCATCACATAAGTCAGACTACTAGTTGTTACATCCTGTGTAATCATCAGTAATGTCTCCTCCCGTTTCTTGCTACTTGCTGTTACTTGAAAACTGGCATTTTAAATGACTTTTAGCAGACTATCTGACCATAGCTCCAAAAATGTGTACAGCTGAAATCATAAGTAGAACAGTGCAGGAAAACTGCTCTTAAATTACTAGAATCACAGACTCAGAACTCGAGGTGAGGTGATCTCTTTTATTAGACCAACTAGACCTTTGAAAAAAAATTCTTTAATTGCAAGCTTTCAGGCATAAGAACCCTTCTTCAGGCATAGGAGAAAAGATTGTAAAAGTTCTGGGTAGAAATAAAAGTTCATATTTCATAGAAGAGTTGAAGATGTGGTAAAATCTCCTGTTTGAAACAGTTCATTTTATATGCAGATTAGGTTCAGAGAAAAGTTGGAATAGTCTGTTTACTTCAAAGTTGTTTGGTGGTAAGGAGGATGTAGTCATATCTCCTTCTGGTTATGATGTTTCATATTTTACAGAGGAGTAAAAAGATGGAAGGCTCTTCTGAGCCAGCATTTCTTATGTAGTGAGGTGTCTCTGAGCTCTGTGATGAGGCTCTGTGATAATGCAAAATAGCTCAAACAAAGGCAGGAGCAGGGTCTCAGGTTTCAGGTAGTTAAGCTTGCTTCCTCCTTGTAAAATTATGAAGATTTCATTTAAAAAATCAGCTAAAATTCAGTATCTTCCATGTGTCAGGTATCCAGGTTGGATCACATATGAGATCCTTGCTCAAACCTTGTTCAAGTTTGTAGCTTTTTGTAGTAGGTACAGAGTTTGTTTGGTAGTCTGGTGTAGACAGGGATTTCCTGTTTTTAGTGTGTTAGAACCAAACAGACTGATGTCTATATAGGACTTAATCCAGGGGTGGGCAATTTTTTCAGGCAGAGGGCCACTTACTGAGTTTTGGCAAGCCATCGAGGGCCACATGACAGGCAGCTAGGGGAAGATAAATATTACTTTTCTAAATTTTTTATGGGCCCCGTGGGCTGGATAGAATGGCCTGGCAGGCCGCATTTTGCCCACCCCTGACTTAATGCAAGACTGGGAGCTAGAGACTCAAATGTTCTAGTCCCATTTCCAGGACTGCCTTGTTGTGTGGCCATCAGTAAAGCACTTGAAGTCATACAGGTAAAGTAGATGCCAGGGTAGGCTACCCCAGTGGTTTTCAGCCTGTGGTCCTCAGACCCCTGTGGGTTCACAGACTATGTGAAAAGTCTGTCAAAAGATGACTATGATCAATCAAAGTATGTGAATACCCACACCTAAAATTCAAAGGCATCTGTATCTCCATTTGAAATTTCCAAAGGGGTCTGCACCTCCATTCAATTTTTTTTAGGAGTCTGAGAATGAAAAAGAGCACCCCTTCTGCTGAGGCTGGGCCATGGCCCAGCCAAGATTACAAGAGTAATGGGGCCAGAAGGAAAAGAAACAAAAGAGAGCCTGACTCAACATCCTTGTGCTTAGGGTGCTTGATTGGGAAAGAGGAAAATGGGGCACTGATGCCAGGACAACCTCTGCATTTTACATTGTTAAGTCATTAGATAAAAGCTAGATATAATCCTCAGCAGGAGAGCTATAATCACTATCTTTTTATATAAGATCTGGGTGCTGCTGTTACCTACTTATGTGCCTTTTCTCAGGAGGGGACTCTGGGCTCTAGATCCTGAAAATTTGAAGTTGCCTAAGCTCCAAGAAAGGGCAAGAGTTTGGACATAGCTCTATGTCTCATGTTTCTTATTGGCTAGTTCTAGGTGACTTCTATGCAGTACTGGGGCTCTCTGAGTCACTCTTTGAAGGAACTTAACTCTACTTTGTCTGTATAGAAAGTCTCACTGTGAGGGTGTTTAAGCATTGAAGCAGGCTACCCAGAGGTTTGGAATCTCCCTCCTTGGACATTTTTAAGAAGGGTTTAAATGAACACTTGTCAAGGGTGGAGCAAGCAGGGATGATCCTTCCTTGAACAGGGGGTTGGACTAGATCAAGTGTCAAAGGTGCAGCCTGCTAGCCAGATCCAGCCCAGGGAGTCCCATCATCTTGTTCCCACTGCTACCCCTGGGTTCAGAGAATTGACCCATACACCACATGTACCACGCAGCTCCTGCTGTAGCTGGCCTGGAACACCCACCACACACAATGCCTGCTGGACTGGGACCCAAGGTGCTGCTCACTGCATGTGGTGCTCCCCCTGGCCACTTCAGGGCAGGTGCTGCCTGCAGCATGGATCCTAGACCAGCTGGAGTGGATGCTGTATGTGGCACATGCCCCAGATTTGCCCCCCACAGGTACCATGTGCACAGAGATGACCTGAGCACGGTGCAGGGACCGGGGCAAATCAGCCTGTGCGGGTCCCCAACCCTAGATGCAAGGAAGCCGGCAGAAGATTTGGTGGCGGTGCGGGGGGTGGGGCGCAGTATGAGTGGCTAGGCATGCTGGATTCTGCAGCCGATTCAGTGGCAGGGGTGCCAGTGGCAGCATGGAGTTGCCATGGCTGCTCTGCCCAGCTCCGCAGGGCCCCCCAAAGTGTGGGACCCAGGGTGGTTGCCTCAATTCGCCACCCCCCCAGGGATGGCCCTGCATATGCAGCATAGTCCCGGACCAGCCAGAGCAAGTGCAATGTGTGCTGGATCCAGCATGCAGGGGGCAGCTCTGTGGGCCTGATCCTGCCTGTGGGGCCTGCCATACGCCATTCATTCAGCCTGTGGACCAGCCCTGCACCACTCATCTGGTCCTGTGGAGCTGATGAGTTTGATATTGCCGAACTAGATGACCTCCTTTGGCCCCTTCCAGCTCTACCTGTCTATGATTCTAGGTCAGCACTATAGCTAAACTCCTGGTGGCCCCAGGTGAACTTTTAATATCAGGTCCCCCTTTAGAAATAATGATCATAATAAGCAAAAAATTACCATTTTCGAGCCCCCTTTCGGTCTGGGCTCTGGTCGGCCGCCCAGTTTGCCAATGCCTGTGTCCATCCCTGTTCTAGCTGACTAGATGTAATCACTGTCTTGGGTTCAGGCATCTCATTTTTAAGCATGCTGAAGCCTAAGTTGGAGGTGTCTAAGGGACCAGGTTAGATTTTGCCCTGAAACTCCTGATTGCTAAAAACAGGATATAATACTCATGTACCTCCCAGGGGCTTTGTGAAGATTACCTCCATGTCTGTGCAGCCCTGCATAAGGTCTAGGTCTTATGACAAGCTTCCTCTTAGGAGATTTCATACAGCTTATGAACTTCATTATAAAATGCTTTGTAGACATTTTGGGTCTGATTCTCATTGACATGAATTATACCACTCTGGCAATCACTTATGTACCCTTTAAGGCTGGCTTACATTTCCAGAGAAGTATAAGGGAACCTTAGCATAAAATAGAAGCCAGACCCAAAGGGTTTACAGGCATATCTAGATCTCGCACAGGGTCAGGATCTTCAGCTTTGCTGATACTGAAGTGATGGCTCCACTCAGTTTCTCTAGTGTCATCAAGACCTCAGGGAGATGCGATGTGAAAGTAGGGCTCGGAATAAGGGACTCCCAGGTTTCAGCCCCGTTCACTTGCTTTACGTTGAGTAAGGGCCTAAGGGCTTGCGTACTGCATATAGTGCTCAGTAAGCTAAGCTGAGAATTTACAACTCACAAGCTCCTCTGCAGTAACTCAGCACCATACCTAGACTCCTGACAGCCCCGGCTGAATTTTTAGTATCAGGCACCCCTTTGCCTGAGCTAATCATGATAATAATCATCGGACAACAGACAAAAAAAATTCCATTTTTGGGCACCCTTTCTGTTTGGTCTCACCCATTTTTAGCCCCACCCACTCCTGTGTCTGGCCCTGACCCCTGGGGTGGACAGTCTTTGGAGAAGTTTATACCGTGTGATTGTGCCAGCGTGGGATGTGCCACATTGCTTTGTGAACCTTGCCTTCTAAACCTTAAGCAGTGCCTGAGTAAATGATGAAGAAAAAGTAGGTAGGGATTTATTATTTACTCTTTCACAATACAAGAACTAAGGGGTCATAAAAAGAAACAAGTAGGTAGCAAGTCTAAAACTCACAAAAGGAAGTCCTTTTTCGCACAGTGGGGAACTGAAGCATGGAACTCATTGCTGCCAGATGCTGTAGAAGGTGACCCTTTAGCCAGTTCAAAGAGGGATTGGACAAATGCTTGAAGGAAAGGGGCATCAGTAGCTGCAAGTGAGAGAGGAACAGTGGCAAAAACCCTGGTCATACCCCAAAACCCCCCCACCTGGTCATACTGCCTCTCTTGCATGCATACCTGCCTCTGGCTTCTTTATTATTCATTCCACCCAGGAGGAGCACGCACCAACTGCAGATGCTTCCTCAGCCCGACAAAGGGTGGTTGTGCTCAAAGCTTGCAAAGAAGAATTTTTCCACCTATTTGATTTGGCCTAATAAAAGATATCAGATTGAACCAAAGACCCTTGTCCTTAGATCAACACAGCTACAGCCTACACTCCTGGTCATACCCAGTTCACTCTCCCTTTCAGCATCCCTGCTCTGCCTGTGTGAGAGACCGGGCAAAATGGACCTATGGTCTGACTCAGCGAAGAGCAAGTTCTTGTGCAGTACAGAGCTTTTTGCTATGTGCACACAAAGGTGGTTATGCCAATCTCTGGTTTGGCCGGCAGCACCGGCATAGCAATGCGGCGTATCTCAGGGGTTATAACTGAGCCGTAACAGAAAGACCCTTAGGCTTCACAGTGCTGTTTGCACTGCACTTGCTCTCCTGCTCATTTTACAACGAAGCTTTTAATCCTGAGGAAAACAACAACAAAGGAGGAGCCCCGCGGCGACTTCTGCAGCCCGAGGTTTTGACGGCCCCAGAGCTGGGCGGGGGCTGAACCTTTCCGGCTGACTTCGTGACCCACCGCCGCGGCCCCAGCTGCTTCTCTGCCAGCCCCAAGGCCAGCACCAGGGGTAGCCAAGGGCTAGTTCAGCTCCAGTCTCCTCCGGGCGGCGGGCACCTGCATCTGCTGCCCGGCTCGAGGGGGACGATCTGGGAAGGCGCAGGGGTGCGCGGCAGGCCTGAACCCCGCTGAGGATGCAGCAGAGGGGACCTGCCTGGCTCCCGGCCGGCACCAGCGGGGCGGGGGAAAACAAGAGCACGTTGAGCGGCGAGGCGGGGCCCGCCTCCCGCCGCCTCCCAGCCAATCGGGCGGGGTGCGGGCGGTGCCGGCCGGGCAAGCGAGCGGCCCCAGCCCGCTGCGGCGCCTGGTCCTCTTCTGTATCCTCGGCTGCAGGGCCCCGGGCACATGGCGTGTCTGGCGGCCGCGCTCTCCCTGGGCAGCGCGCTGGTGAGGCGAGGCGAGGCGAGGCGAGGCGAGGCGAGACCGGGCCGGGGGGGCGGCTGCATGTGCGCGTGCGCATTTGTGCATGTGTGTCCGCGCGCGCCTCTGTACTGTACGGGGGTGTGTGTCTGTGTGTGTACACGTATGTGTCTCGGAGCATGTCTGTGCGTGTATGCATGTGTGTACGTGCGTCTAAGCGTGTCTGCATGTGTGTGCGCGTCTTGCACACGTGTACATATGTCTGTGTATGTGTGCATGTCTACGCGTGTCTGTGCAGGTGTGTGTGCACGGGCGCTTGTGCACATGTGTCTGTGCCTGTGCGTGTGTGCGAACACGCCTGCGTGTGTCTGTGCCTGCGTGCATGTGTGTTTGTCTTAAGCAGCTGGGTAGCTGTGGTTTTTGGTTTGTGTCTAAAGCACATACGCGACACACAAGTGTGCGTTGTGGCTTGGATTGGTATAAACAATTTGCCCAAGGAGGGGGGCGTTTGTTTGTGTGTGTGTGTGTTTCAGGGGTGGGGTGATTCTTTGCAACCTGGTTGTTGCCATTTCACAAGTAAAAGCTGTCTTGGAGTCGAGGGTGCGTTGGGGTTTTTTATGCTCATACATAGCATCCCAGATTTGAAGTCAGCTGCACATAGCCAGCCAGGGTTGACCGATAGTTACCTCTTGCCTTGAGCTAATAAGAGGGGATTAGACGGGTTTTTTCTGAGCATGCTCTGTTCCCCACAACTGCATCCTGTGACTTCAAAACAGATTTGCCGAGGAACATATAACCTCTCTAGCTCATTATATAAAGCATTTGGTGTAAGTAGGAAAGAACAGAACAAAAGAGAGGTGTTTTGGATGAAGTTGGTTGGGAGGAGAGAGGCAGTAATCTTTTTTCCTGCTTTGAATGGGAATGTGTTCGCTCTGCTTGTTTGTACAACACCAAGCTATTAAAACCTCAGAAGAGACACAGGGAAGTAACCAGTGTGAAAGTAAGCGATGAAAGGTGTAAGCAGAATCTTTGAGAATATTTGGTCTCTATAGCTGTGCCATATAGGCACAAATTGAAATGTATGTCCTATCTTGCTTACTTTCATCAGTGGGTATACAAATATGCTTCAGTTTAGTCACAGCCCTTTCTTAATGCAAAATGATGGATTTATATAGGGCTCATTTGAATTTGCTGCCATTGGACCCCAAGAGAATCAAGCCTATTTCTCTTGGAAAGCTGAAATAGCTCTGCAGCTCAAAGTCTTGCAAATCCTTACTCAGATGAGTGGTCTTTGCTCACAACAAGTAGCCCCTAAAAGATGTGAGAGCATGATGCCTGCAATTAGTCTACTCAGTGCACAGCTGTCTTCAAGGATGATTAAATATCCCAACTTGCTTTTGAATTTTGGTATACTGGGTATCAGCTGATAAGCTGATTTAGGTGTCTGGAGAAGAGGTGGGCCTAAAATTTTTGGAGTGATTAAAGGGGGCAGGAAGAAGAATGGTCTTAGTTTGAGAATCTCAGTGCTTGTCCCTTTTTGTAATCCAAGCCCCTTTTTTAAAAGGGTGTCAGGGTGGGTACTCAAAACAAGTCTCTTGAAAGGAAGAACTTCTTCACAGTTCGAGTGGCCGAGGTCTGCAACGGGCTCCCAAGGGAGGTGGTGCTCTCCCCTACCCTGGGGGTCTTCAAGAGGAGGTTGGATATGCATCTAGCTGGGGTCATCTAGACCCAGCACTCTTTCCTGCCTATGCAGGGGGTCAGACTCGATGATCTATTGAGGTCCCTTCCGACCCTAACATCTGTGAATCTATGAAAAAGATAGATCATGTGAAAAAGGATGTCCGGAAGATACTTACAGAAATACCTATTGTTGGTATGCTGCTTCCTTTTTATTTTTGTGCGAAATAAGGAAGCACAGTCAAGCTAATAAGTTTAGTTATGAGGTCTTTCATATAACTGTGCTCAAATGGCATGTTGTTGTTGTCATACAGTTTAAGAAGTTAAGTTTTTCTTGGACACCTGAACTTTTTACTTAATTGAGAGCATAAGTAAACCACTCCCTGCAGGATATTTGGTAATCTGAAATGAATTATCTCCAAAACTGCAGATTGTATGTTCTTAACATGAAGAAATGAGCTAATGAGTGACTAGCTGCTGGTGGTTGGACTTTTATATATAGACTGTTTCATCAAGGTTCCTCACAGGTGACTGGTAATGAACAGCACCATTCATTCAATATGAATGGGAAAAGCACCAAAACATGACAGAGAAAAGAAAAGAAAGCAGTGTGACTTCTAAACTAGGGAGGAAAGAGGGGGTGGAGGAAATGGTGGCATGACCCACAGCTTCTTGTTTGAGGTCGTCTTCTCAGCGAGCAATGAATCATTGCTTTGAACACTGGTATGGTGCCTTCCTTCTTAAATGCTCATATTTTCACAGTCGTTGAGGTTGATGGGCTGATGTAGATACCTTGAAAATCCCAATAAGCACTCCTGGCCAAACACAGACATGTTTTTCAGACCAGGGTGACATTAAAAAAAGTAAGAATATGGATAGAAACTGTGCTGGGGAATTTGCTGTGTATTTGTAGCTAGATGTTGGGATCCTCTGAACCTTCCAAAATTCTGCTTAATTGTAATTGGGAGAGAGAAGGAGGAGTTTCATGAGGTCTCCTACAATTCCCATTGATGTCACTGGTTGTTTCTCATTCAGGTCACATGAATGCAAATTGCCCCAATTCTGTGTGTGCCTCTCTGTATCATTCTGAGCGACAGTGAAAAATGTCAATGAGTAGTCAATGGTTTGCTCTTTCCTCTTCTTGAAATCAGCTTCATAGAACCTGGTTGTATAGACAATGTATGGTGGAAGTGCAACTGTAAACATCCTTCCTACAATACCCATGTAGGAGAACAAGATCTAGACCAATTGTTTTACACATGTATATAATTGATGGAACACATCCCTCTTTGCTCAAGGCCAATCTTCAGTTGAGCCTTGTCTCAGAAGGATAGAGGACAAATTTTTGTGGGAAGTATTCTGTCTGCCTGATAGGCTGCTAGATAGGCAGGTGTGGGATTCCAGGTTGTGTGCGTTCCCCCAGAAGTACCACCAGAAATTTGTAAACATAGAAATAATGCTCTTTTAAGTAGGCAATTATGCAATGACATTTTGACTTCTACAAAAACTTTAAACTAAAACTACCTAGCACACCTAAAAACATCTCTTATTAGTACATTTCACTAATTTTGATATTTTTTATTTCCATATTACTTAGTGAAAGGCATGTTTGTTTGTTGTGAAGTTGAGTGCCACATTAAAGTCTTAGCACACTGTTTGTAGCCTTGAAGAACAGGCAATGGGCAAACTGGTGCCAAAAAAAGAGTCTTGAGGTTGCAGCAAAAGGTAGCAAAAGAGTGGGGAAATCTGGCCTCTTTTCACTCCTACACTATACTCCCTCCTCACACACCTGTTTAGAGACAGGCAGGACATGAACCACTGGGAATTTCGCTTTACATTCTGGATGTGCGCTGGATTAATATTTTAAAATTCCTTTGGGCAAACGGTGTGAAATGTGTTCCCAAAGAAGAGTTTGTCAAAGGTGTTTCTGTTTCTTCCTTCTGCTTTCTAGAATGCCAGCAACTCTGCCTCTGCTGTGATGGAGCCAAAGTCAGTGTGCGTTTCAGTGGATGAGGTGGTCTCCAATGCTATGGATAGCCAAGAGGCACGGCTCCTGAATGGGCACTTAAAAAAGGTGGACAACATGCTGACTGAAGCCCATCGTTTCTCTTACTTACCACGGAGACCAGCTGTGAACATTGTGTTTAAGGAACTGTCATACTCTATCCAAGAAGGACCGTGGTGGAGGAAGAAGGGTGAGGAAAAGCTTTATGTCCCTCTATTGAAAATATAAGATAGTTGTTTATATCCCCAACTCTGGGGGTTATGTGGCGATAGCTTTCTGGATGCAATAAAGCAGAGGAATCCACTAAGGTATATCCCGTGTCTTGTTGGCTGGGGCACTCACCCCAACTTGCATTGAGTTTTGAAGTTTTCTGTTGGGTAGAAGAAATCCCTAAGAGCATGGAAATAGGTCTCTTTATACTAGTGTGGTCTGCAGTCTTTGTTAATTTATAGTTGTGCTTAACTTTAACATGGGCAGGTAGAGATTGGAAGACTCAAGGAACCTTTCTCACTACTGTCTTCTTTCCTTCTGTTGATGGGCCAGGCACAATAGCTATCCTGATTTGGAGGGAGCAGAAACACGGCTCCCCCATACTATGGCTGAGTGTGCATATCACCTCAAAGGTGGGCAGGGAAGAACTTCTCTACCTCCTGGCAAATGGGGGAGCACAGGCTTTCCCATCCAGAGGTATTGCAGCATTCCTCCTATAGCTCTCTTGGTAAGCAGGGACAGGATTGTGCCTGCAGATGTACAGTCTCTCCTAGGGCTACCCACATGACCGTCCCATTTTGAGCTATTGTGAGCCTAACAAATCAGTTCTAGTGTTTGAGGGAGTTTAGCTGTAATGATAGATATAAACAGACTGTTAAAATAAGGGGTTTTCACTTTGGTACAAAACAAGCGCTCCCTGGAAGTAGCCAAAACAATAATACTTGGCACTTTGATCCAAGGTCAAATAATGAATCTATAGCAGTGCTGGGAACACAGAGTAAATCTCCTGACACTCTCTGTGAATCAGTCTGCCTCTGCCATGGAACAAGAGACTTCTGTGCCCAAAGTGAAGATGGAAAGACACCAATCCCACTGACTCAGCCAGGCAGGCAGGCCTTAACAGTGGCTCCGATCAAGTGAATAGCGAGGCTCCCATGACTTCAGTGAGGCAAAGATTCCATCTGATCTAGGATTCTTTTTCTGAAGTACCAAGCACCCATAACTCTGTACGAAGTCCAGATTGAGTATCCGTAGCTCCTATTTCTTTAAATCCATTGTACCAATAGTTTTAAGGTGGCCCAATAATGGGAACATCCTCCCTGTGACACCCATTTACCTCCATTCAAGTCCTGAATGAGGAGTGGCTACAGAGCTGGGTCCCAACACAATTGAATGGTACGCTATATTGCTTCATGAATATTGTTTTCTAGTGAACTATAGAATGTAAACATTGCATCTGAATATCTTGTAATCTTGTTAATCCAGTGAGAATTTGGCTCAAAAGCATTGTCACAGCAGGCATGATTTTCCATTGTTAAAAGTCTTCCTAATTTTTTTAGGAAATGGGAGGCAGTGAAATGGGACAAAACAGGTAAAAATGATAGTAACGTATAGCTAATTCTCTATGTTCCCCCCTGATTTTTAGAAGGTGTTTTTAGTTGTTGGCAATTATCAATTTGGTGGGGCTCCTTTGGGAGGAAATAGTAGCACTTGCAAAAACTTTAGAAATAACAGTGCAAAGTGGATAGTGTTGCAGCATTTACATTTCCTAAGAACTTAACCTCAGAACCCTACGGAAGTCTGTGAGGATTCTCATTTTTTAGGTACAACTTTGTAAATACTTGCTTGTATGAGTAGCTTTGCTTACTCTACATAAGTAAATGGCACCAGGATTTTACCTTAAGTCAGTATCCATACATTGCTTTGCTTAATCAAAGTATTGCTTAACCTCACTCCCTCCAAAGAAAAAGAACAAACAACCCAAAACAAACAAGCAAACAAACAAAAACAGCCTATTGAGTCCCAATCATAATCTTTGGTGGTAGGGAAATACATTAAACCCATTTCATGGACTGAGAGAAACTGAGTCATAATGGACCTAACTCTGTATAGCTTTTTATTGTTAAGGTCTTTTGAACTTAGATGTGGGTGTAATATGCAATTAAATCCAGTAACACTTTCCATCTATTTTGCATTTATTTTATACAGGGCTACACAAGGCAGAGGAGGAAGAACTGTGCTGCATTTTCTAGAGCAGTTTGGTAGTTTTCATATTAGCAGTCTCTCTGGAGGGGAAGAGCAAGAAGAGTTATAGATTCCCAGGAGCAAATCCTTATGAAAGTCAATATGCCCAGGAGAAAATATTAAGTTCTTAAGGAGAGCTTCATGTACTTAAAAGAAGTAATTACTCTTCAAGGAATAGTTTCTAGTAGCAAAACTTGGCCCGGTTGTGTCCTTTTCATTGTTTCCAAAAAGCTGTCACTGACATTTTATTTTTATTTTGACTTAATCTACACATCTCTGACTACATCCATTTTTTAAAGCTTTCCCTTAATTGCTTAACAATATCTACTGCTAGTTTCTGAGAAGTCTACTTAACTGTACAATGAACTGGGTAATGGACCAAGTTTTAATTACCTAGAAATGATTGGTTTGAGGAAACATTAGAACATAGGGCCCCATCTTGCAAACGCATAGACCAATTGCTGGACAGATTCCTTCCCTGGTATAAGTTGGAGCAGCCTCGGAAGAACTGTAAACTATTCCAGCTGCCAATGATCTCAAGGTTTATTCTGCTAGTTAGGTATCAGCTAGAGCATTAAGACCTTATAGACCAGTGGGGGCCAACTTTTTAGGCAGGTGTGCCACAGATTAGCCTTGCACCTTCCCTGAGTGGCACTTGGGTCCACTTCCTCTGTGTGAGCTTTTTGGGGTTTTTTCCTCTGCTTTCTGCTTCCTACCCAGTGCTCCCTGCATGCTCTGCTGCTTTGCTTTCTGCTCTGTTTGCTGCTATGCTGGATGTACCCCCCAATTTGCTGTCTGCCAAAGAGAAGCTGCCTATGCCAGAGGTTGGGCATCCTTGTTCTAGACCAGGGGTCTGGCTGGTGGGTGGACTCCATTTCCCAACAGCCCCTGTCTGCGCTGCTCTGGCCAATCTCCATGAACATCCCAGGAGCAGTGGGGCCGTGACAGCGCAGGGTCATCATGGCCTCGTGCTCTCAGAGTTTTCATGGAGACTGGCCCGAGCAGCACTTGCAGGGCACACAGTTGGGTGGGGAGCTGCATCTGGGGCCAGGGCCAGGATCTTGCAGTGGTGACAGCGCAGGGCTGGAGCTGGGACAGAGCCATGATCCTCTGCCTGCATGACCCTGCCCAGTGAACCTGTGCTCATCGCAGGGGTGTGTAGGCAGTGGATCGCAAAACATCCACAAAAAGGATGCAGAAAACTTGCATGCCTTCACCCTGTGTTGCAGAAGTCAAAGTTGTACCTGAACCAAACAGCCTATCAGGTTGGTGTGATGAAGCCACACCAGTTTTCCTAGGCAACAGCATATGAGGGAGTGACTTTTAGGTCTGAATCACTAGGTATTGTTTATAACTGCTTTGATTTGGGGAAGCCTTCAGCCAGAGTGTAGAGTAGCGTGACTCTTGGACTTGGGCCTCTGGAGCTGTAGCAAGAGGCTTAAATCACCCTATGGCCATGTCCAATTTGTATCTGTATTTGTACTAGAAGAGCCAGTCATCCATATGTTTCTAGATGCCTTTGCTATAACTTAAGAGCTCACGGAAATGCCATTCCTATGAGTACATCCAAAATACTGTCAGCCTGCCTCTCAGAGTACAATGGCAAAATGGTTTTTACTTTTTTCAGTATTTTGTCAGTATTTGTGGGTAATTAGGCAACATCTCAATTGTAAACCTTTCTCCATCATTGTTTTGGGTACTGTAATAACCCATTTGTACCAAATTAGAATTCAGGTTCTGGTAGAGTTTGATCTTTAGTAATCTCTTAAGAAATTAATTGTGGCCAGTCAAAATGTAATCTTCCTAAATTCTTCACTTTTATTGAGTTGATTTAATGGCAATAATGAAATCCATGCTCTACATGAAATGCGACTTGTTTTTATTTTAATCCCTGTAAAATAAAAAGATTCATTCTCTATTCTTGCAAGACTGTAGACTGCTTGATAATCTTGAGATCAAGCAAGACAGAAATCCCTCTTCCTGCACATGTGAGCACCTAGACAAGGGGCCAGCTTAATTAAATTTGGCCCAGGGTGTCTGACGGAAATGCAGAATCTTGGGCAGGCTGATGCTTATTTATTAAAAACAAAGTGCTCATCCCAGTTTGAGATGATGTCATTACAGCTTGTAGATGCCTACCTTTCAGCTAGAACCTTTAAATAAGAAGATAGAAACTTAACCAACTGTCAGAATGCCAAAACAGATTGAAATGGGCTAGGTTTCTCTAATGCTTTCCTGATGTACTGCTAGAGATTCTTTCAGACGCATTTATTGGAACAAAACATTTTGTTGTGTTTGGGTGTGTTTGTGTAAGCTCCATCTCCCACCCCGCAAAGATTTCACCTTCTTCAAGACATTTTCATGTCTAAATGATCAAAAATAGGATTTGCCCTAAATTATTTGCTAATCCCTTCTAAAGTAGTCGGAAAAAGCCCGTCCTCATCCCAGCAGGTGCACTGCAGTAGAGGTGCCGCATGAATTGCTTCTCTTTTCCTCTTACGGTTACTGTCGGTCAATGCACTATAGTAACCTCAGACTGTGATGCTCGAGGAAGTGAATCCTGATTGGCTGCTATATGTACTGTTGCTAAGATGAGAGAAAAAGATATAGAACCGAAAGGACCAAAACCCTAGCTAGGGGATATGTTTTCCCCCTTTCCTTCAGAACAGATGGGTGGTATTTTCGGAGGGTTTGTATACCTTGGAGAGCAAAACACGTGCAAATCAGGTGATGTATTTGCTCTAACAAATGGATAACTGGTAGACAGTAACTTTAGTACTAGTAAGTGAAATTTATGGCTATGCATTTTTCTACCACCTTGATCTTAACAAGGCCCAATCACACTAAAATAAAGTAACAAACTGTACATTTTAAGTTAAAGTCTGAACTTAGGTAACATCCATGAGAGGCATGCAGTGCATTTTCTATCAGTTAAACTGGGCAGAGATGGTGAAAATACATGGAGAACTCACTTGCTGCAGTGCTCTTGCATTTCATAAGGTGGTCCTAAAAATAATTCCCTCTTCATCTTTTTGCATTTTTTTCCTTCTTACAGTAGCAGATGCAGGGATAGCTCGTGCTCAGTGCTGTGGCCCAGTTTCCATCACTATTACTCATGTTAAGTATGATCTTATTCCACTGAAATTAATAGGGCTACTTACCTTATTCCATGAACAGCCTTACTGAGATCAGTTATTACTTAATATGGCTAAGCATGGCAGAATCTGGTATAATGAGATTTAGTCACTGAGTCTCTGTGAGGAAGGTGAGTAAGATTTGGCCTGTAATTTGGGGACTTTTCTGGGTTGTTTTTTTCTTTTTAAATTCATGCAAGTAGTTTAACCATTTTGCTCTTAAAATAACTTCTGCTCAGTGTCTTAAAATAGCAAACGTCACAATTTTCTTGTTGTTGCTTAAATTACAGGCCAAGCATGGCAGTCCCACATGAATAACCGTAACCATTGGTCAGGCTGCATTTGGAGTACTGTGTCCAGTTCTGGGTGCTGCGCTTCAAGAAGGTTGTGGCTAGCATTGAGAGGGTCCAGAGGAGGGCCACTCGCATGGTCAAGGGGCAGCAGGTCAGGTCCTACGAAGAGAGGCTAAAGGGCCTGAGCCTATTCAGCCTCCACAAGAGAAGGCTGAGAGGGGATCTGGTGGCTGTTTACAAACTCACCAGGGGGGACCAGCAGAAATTGGGTGAGACTTTGTTCCCCTGGGCACCACCCAGAGTTACTAGGAATAACGGCCACAAATTGTCAGAGAGAAAGTTCAGGCTGGACATCAGGAGACATTACTTTACAGTTAGGGCTGCCAGGCTCTGGAATGGGCTCCCAAGTGAGGTGGTACTTTCTCCTACCTTGGGGGTCTTCAAGAGGAGGTTGGATAGGCATCTGGCTGGGGTGTTATGACCCCAGCACTCATTCCTGCCCAGGGCAGGGGGCTGGACCTGATGATCTGTTTAGGTCCCTTCCGACCCTAAGCACTATGAAACTATAAAAAATTAGTTCTTTGAAAGACATTTTGAAATTTTGCTTATGGTTGGTAGTCTTTCGTTGAGACTACAGAGGTGCTGGTTTTTCAAATTATATATCGGCATACAGGTGTGCATATGTCTGTCTGTCTGTCTAGAGAGAAAGAGAGATACCCTTTTCAAGAAACAAATATAGTGTGTGTGCACGCGCACGTGTGAGTGTGTGTGTGTATGTATGTGTACACGCGCGCACGCACACACACACACACACGACAATGCTTTTCCACGGTAACTGTTGTCTTCAATCCCGAACTGGAGCATGCACACTCTTTTTGAAAAGTACCTTCTGTATGCTGAGAGTCAAATTCTGTCTTGAAACGCACACACTAAATATAGATATAGAGAGAGAGAGAAATACCCTTTTCAAGAAACGCGTAGTGTGTGTGTGTGTGTGTGTGTGTAGCATTGAGAGGGTCCAGAGGAGGGGCCCATAAAGGCAGTTCAGCACAAAAATTGGCTCAATAGTAAACATTTTTTTTATTAGTTAGTATAATTGATCATTGCATTAATAGGACAGTTTTGAAATGTAACTTCTTGAGAGCTTAGGACCTACCCTTGCTGCTTTTACTGAGGCAAAACACTTATTTTCATTGAATTTGCTTGAATTAGGAAGATGGAAGGGTATAACCTTGGAGTTTTCTTTCCAGCAAGTGAGCTGACCTAAAGAGGAACTGCTTGTAAAACAAGGCACTATTCAACCAACAGAAGCAAACATAGTTTCATAGATGTTGGGGGCTGGAAGAGACCTTACAGATCATCGGGTCCAGCCCCCCGCACATGGACAGCATGGCAGACTCTAGCATGGAGGTCATGCTGATTGGAATTGTCTCTCTAAATTGCAGCATACTTTCCACTCTATTAAAAAAGAACAACAACCCCCCCCCAATATTTGATTTTAACTTGGAAAAAATTAGCATTTTCACGGTAATCCAAAACAGAACTTCAAAGGAGAATCCCAACAAAATACTCACAATATTTTTGCCCAAGAGACTGTTCGTTTTAGGTTTAAAATGAGAGCATTACAGATAAAGCTGGTGGTGAAAATCAGAATGTAATGTCTTTGAGGCAAAACTTGAATTCGTTAGCCACAACTTCAGTACTTTGTATCTGACTTATCTGTAGCTAGCACATTATTTCCATGCCCAAAATTAAACCAACTAATAATCTTATACTGCATTTGGATGAAAATAACTTCAGGCCTCAAGTCAGTGTGCCACATCCTGGAGACTTGAACAGCACTGTTCATGTTGAGAACAAGCTATCTTATTTTGGTCTAATACAGGCATGTAGGATGATGTTGCCTATAGTTGCAGCAGTCTCAGGGTAGAAGGGGGCAGAAAATTGCCATTTTGGGCTGTGTTGCTTCCAAAGTGCAATACATAGACCGAAAAGGCTGATATGAGGCTTTTGTTATGCATGAAGTAGAAATACTGATGATTACAATCTAGCCCACAGTTCATAACATGCTAATGATAATTTGTGCTGTCCAATGGAGTATAGGGCGTGTCAACTTTTTTTTTTACTAATGGGCTTTCCAGCCTGGATCTAGGTGTAAGTCGGGCTACAGGTCTGATTATTTGCCCTTCACTAGCATAGGTACCAGTCCTTGTTTTAGTTGTGCTTAAAGGCACAATCTATCTCTCTGGTATAAATGGAGCATCTGTAACTTGCCTTTAATGAAATAAAAATGGCTTACTAAAATTGACTGACTTTTCAGCAAGAATTTTCTCCCCCCCCTCCCCCCCCTTTTAAAGGTAATTTTCGGAACTCTATTTAATTAAAAATGCAACTTTTTTACCTTCTGTTTTCTTCCATCTTATCTTCTCACTTTTTTCCCCTTTAAATGACAAAGTGTAGAGAGGGAGGGAGAGAAATAGGAAGAGTAGGTGACCCTCCCCTGACATGCTACACATTGTTGTTTTAAACTGCAGGGAAACAATTACAACATTCTTGAAAAAGGGTGCTGTTTTCAGTAGGCTCTCTGGCTCATCTACCTCCCCCTACTTCCCCCACAAAACAAGATGACTGGTAAAAAAACCACAGAAATTGAACTACCGGGAGCTCAGCCATAAGGAGAGATGAGACCTCTAAGATAATGTTATTTCAGTAACTGATTAAATCTCTATAGCATGCTATAGAATTAGCCATGTTAAGTAATAACTGATCTCTGTGGTAAGTAGCACCTGGTGTCCTCCTCTTCCAAGTCAGCAGCACTGCTGCAGGCAGAGACAAATGGGTAGGGTGCTGGGCACAGTCTATTGGGCAGGTGGGGCCACCTGCACTGGCCAGCCTGGCTTCTCTTGAGCAGAGATGTGGGGGGCATGCTGGGCAGTGTGGGTAGCTTCGCTTCCCTGCCAGCCTGTGCCCCATACCCGTGCCCACTTGCTGCTGCCTGGAGCAGCACCACTAAACTGTGGGGACTGGGTGCTGCTGCTGCTTCTGTGGGTATGTGGGGTGTCCCCCTGACCACGGCACTCTGGGCAGTTGCCCACAACACCCACCCCTAAGGCTGGCTCTGGTTGTAGCACTAAATCCCATATTGCAAAAAAAGTCTCAATTTTTACTGCCCATTGTAGAAATCTACTTGCTTTTGGAAGGATCTACTTGGTTTTGCTCCCATGTCTTCCATTGTCCCTCAGTTATTTTAGGCTTTCAGCAAATTCATCTTAGTTTTACCATCAGGAAGATTGAAGAATTTACAGTATGTTAGCCACTCATTCACTATTCAATATGTATTTATTACAGAAAAAATAAATGGCAAAGACCCAGGCTTTATAGGATAATTTACCATCTGCCTCTCCATCTAGTTTCTATACCCTGCCTCCTTTGTATAAGAATCATACCAACTGATGCTTTACTGGTTTAGAATAACAACAAATGTTGTTTACAATTACAGTACATCTGCTACAGTAAAGGGAAAAAATGGTCAGAGCCCTAGAAAATTAGGCCTCTGCTCAATCCCTTGCTCCTCTTAAAAGACTAGCATTTAGAGCAAGAGGAAGAAGAGAGAGGAATTTCAAAATATAGAAAATGTATACTGATGCTTAATATGAAAATATTACCTTAAGATTGTGATATTGGATTTAAAGTGGTTGGGCAAAATTTTGTTTTGAGTGACATCTCTATCACCCCGGTCAAATCATTTAAATGAGATGGGTTGAAAAGGTCCAGCACAGATATTTTGCAAGCAGTGGACCAAAATCTTCTCCAAATCCTTGAGATATTGAATTACTAATGACCTGCAAAGCAACATAGTTAATTGGCAATGAACGTGTAAAATCAAAAGGACTAACACTTTTATTTAATATTCATAGATTCAGGCCAGAAGGGACCTCGGAAGATCATCTGGTCCAGCCCCCTGCACCGAGCAGGAAAGATAACTGGGGGTCAGATGACCCCAGCAAGGTGACTGTCTCGTCTCCTTTTGAAGATTTCCAGGGTAGGTGTCTACACCACCTCTGGAGGGAGCTTATTCCACAGTCTGGACACCCTGACTGTAAAGAATTTTTTCCTAATGTTGAGCCTGAATTGATCTTCCAGGAGTTTGTAGCCACTGCTCCTGGTTTTCCCCTCAGGTGCCCTGGTGAACAGTTGCTCACCGAGCCCTTGATGTACTCCCCTGATGTAGCGGTAAGCTGCTATCAGGTCTCCTCTCAGCCTTCTTTTCTTCAGGCTGAAGAGTCCCAGATCCCTCAGCCTTTCCTCGTATGGTTTGTCTTTTAAGACCGATCATATAGGTGGCTCTTCTGTGGACTCTCCCAAGCTTGTTCATGTCATTGTTAAAGTGTGGTGCCCAGAACTGGACGCAGTACTCCAGCTGTGGTCTCACCAGTGCTGAGTAAAGCGGAAGAATCATCTCCTTGGTTTTGCTAAAGATGCATCGATTAATGCATACCAGAGTATTATTTGCCCTACTGGCTACCAGTGTTCCCTCTAAGCTGTGTGGTATGTGTGGCCGCACAGGCATGCTTATGCGCTGCCAGGTTTGCTTGCGTGGCTGTGCATGCCCCGCAGCTTAGAGGAAACAATGCTGGCTACAGCATCACACTGCCAGCTCATATTCATACTGTGCTCTGTTATTACCCCTAGGTCCCATTCACTTGTGGTGCTAGTCAGTTTGGTGCTGCCAAGCCTGTAGGTGTGTTGGGGGTTGCTCATCCCGAAGTGGAGCACTTTACATTTCTCGATGTTGGACTTCATCAGATTCCGATCCGCCCAACTTGCTAGCTGTCTAGATCTGCCTGTAACTGTAGCCTATTAAAGGCCCAACTTTTGCAAGGAACGTGCTTTGAATTAGTTGCTGTTAAAACCTGCCTAGTGGCTGGTTGGTAACATGGCCCTTGTTCTCTTAGGTAAATGAATGTCATGAGTTGCTGCCAGAGAACACTGAGCCTCCACACACAAGGGGAATTACAGTTGTGTAAGACTGCATGAAAGTTGATTCATTTACGGATGGGGTTAGGGGTGGGTTTTATTCCTGCCTCATAATTCTTTAGGTGAACACATTTGCAATGCACAGATAATAATGTGCAAATAAACATCCCCAGTAGCTTTGGAAGAGTTGCCAGAAAGGGTTGCAAGAATGAAATAGTTTTACTATCTGGTAAAGCTTTTTTTAACATCCCCCCCCCCCCCCCCCAAATGCCTTACGTAGTTTTGTATGAACTTGAGTAGAGATGAGTGCCTTAGTCCAGCACCCACCCAAGTCAGTGGAAAGTTTCTTTGAATTAAGCAGGCATGGAATGAAACCTTCTGTGTGGAAACTTTCAACACAATTTTGAAAATTTCAGATGATTATGAGCAGCCAGAAATCTGAGGGCAGAGAAGGAAGATAGGCATTCTCCAAGAAGTTTTGCCATTTGACTTAACATCCAAGGCAAGCAATATTAAACCTCAAGGCAAGCAATATTACTTATCTGAAGCAGGGTTAAGTCTTGAGTTTTAGAGTATAGTATTACTGCAAGTATGAATACTTATACAGTGTAATTATGTCTTAATTAGTAGCGGCGCAGGATTTTGGAGGGTAGCAAAAGAAACATGTTCTCAGGTAACTTGTACTATACTATGATTTACATTTATGCTCATCCTCTAAACAGAAGCATGAATATCTGTTTTCTGCATTTTGAGTACTGTTAATATGCAGGAGTACAAATATACAAATAAAAGGCCAAAGCATCTGCTGCTGCTGCTATGCAGGACCTCCTCACAGCTTTGTAATGCTATTTGCCTGATTTTCATTGATAAATTTTAAATGGTGAAAATGAACTTGGCTAAGTAAAGTATTTAAGTCAGGGGAATGAGGAAGGAAGAGAAGATATATACAATGTAATAAAACTAACTTGGGAGACAGGACAGGGTGTGTACCCTCTTACAGTGAAGACTAAATTAATCTGAATTCATTGCCCTGATACCATCTACCCATAGAATGGACACTAGATGGTCTAAGTGTAGTAGCTCCTAATACTCTGGACCAAATTACTCTCTGAGATAAATCATTTGAAAGCAATAGAATTTGATCAGAGGAAAAATTGGCCTACCTCCTAAAAGGCACTTACTTTCTTCCTTCATTAGCTCATTCTAATGCTAAAAAGTGTAGGTGCAGATGTATTGCAGCATAATTAACGTAATTAATTATGCTGGGTGACGATAAAGTCCATGATATATATCTACATGCTATCTGTTTAGAGTCAAGCTATACATTCTGCAAGGCCAGGTAAGAGTTCAGACTTGCTTGATGATAAGCCAGATAGTGATACATTCCTCAGATATAAACCAATGTGACCTGACCTGGCTTCCAAGTCCCCTGCTGATTAGGAGAATTACAAACAGTGCAGAGTAACATCTGTTTATATATCATCCAAACTGAGAGAGAGATAATGGATAGAATATTTGTATGGAGATGTACATTCCCAATTCTTTGGAGTAGCAACATGATATTTAAAAGATATGAAAAAATAACAGCTATCTGTTTTTTATTATCAATTCCTCCCTCCCACCTGCACCAAGAGAAAAGCAGTTTCCCAGAAATGCTTAAATGGTCTGAGTCTGTTTCCAGTGGATTCACTGCATAATAAGCTAAAGTGGAAGGAAATGGGACTGTGAAACGGAAGTGTTCTCATACCTATCAATGCCATCAGTGTAAAGAATGAGAACTTAAAAAAGAACACATTTCTCAATAGGTGCCTTTTGTATTGTATGGGTGCATCTACACATGCTGATTTAAGGTTCATTAGCCATTTTTAAGGCTCATTAAGGGCACGGGTCTACATGTGTGTGCCCTTAAAGCACCTTAAAAATGGTGGTTTTAGGTCATTTGCACCTAAATTTGATACCTGCAAAAGCAGATATGAAATTTAGGTGTAAATAGCTAAAGCGCCTTAATGCACATGCAGACGTGCTAAGGCACTTTAACACTGTATATGTTGACTGATTTGGGACTAGCTTTAGTCCCAAATTGGTCTGCAGACCACGTTAATGCACTTTAGTGCGGGCATGTGTAGACACATGCCTAAATTGCCTTAGTGCACTTAGGCGAATGCGCATTAAGTTTAGGCATGCATAAAAACATGTGTAAACATGTCCCATGAGGTGGCCAATTTTCTGCTCTTTGTAACTTCTCTTGTACTTGTATGGTTCATATATTATCTGTTTTTAAGTAGTTATATGGAAACATGGCATGGAACCCTTCAGAGTTTATCACAAGAGAATCCAATTCAGGCATGTTAAAACAACATTAGATCTCTATTTGCTATTGCCAACATGTGGAGTTTCCTTTTGTGTTAAGTGAGCTCCCTTCTGACTTGCTACCAAGCTGCGTATAAGGAAGACAAGCAGACATACTAGATAAAATCAGTTTTGCTTCAGTTTCTTTGAATGGCTCTTTATTGATGGCACAAATATGTTTTGGGGTAGAAGCAGAAGGAAAATGCAAAGGTTTTATGTGGCATAATTACCATTACAGAAAGACAGTGGTAAAAGTTGCTTGAAGAACAACTATTCAGTACAGACTTTTGTAACTGATTTTCTTGTGGCCTCAAAGCATGCTACCCAGAACAATAGGGGAAGGTAGCTGCATAACTGGGTTTACTGGGCCTGATTGCACCCTCACTTGTCTGGAGAGCACCCTATGTAGACATGGCTTTGTGCCTTGTGTGCAGAGAGGTGTCTAAACTACTTCTGAGTGTGTATCCTTTATTTAATTAGATACTGAGTCATGCAGCTTTGCTCCCCTGGTATTAGTATAGGTACACCAGGAGGAAGCCTTGATAAGTGGAGTTGTCAGTCAGCAGCTAATACTCTTTTGTTTTCAACAGCACATAAGAAGAAGAATATATGTAGAAAAGACAGAATCATAGAAAGTGAGGGTTGGAAGGGACCTCAGGAGGTCATCTAGTGCAACGCACTGCTCAAAGCAGGATCATCCCCAACTAGATCATCCCAGCCAGGGCTTTGTCTAGCCAGGTCTTAAAAACCTCCAAGGGATAGAGCTTTTACCACCTTTCTGGGTAACCTGTTTCAGTGCTTTACTACCCTCCTAGTGAGAAAATTCTTCCTAATATCTAATTTAAACTTCCCTTGCTGCAACTTGAAACTATTGCTCCTTGTTCTATCTTCTGCCACCACCACCCAATGCAGTCCAGTATGCCATTAGCCTTCTTGGCAACAAGGGGACACTGCTGGTTCATATTCAGTTTCATATTCTTCCATCCTAAGTGCAGGACTTTGCACTTGTCTTTGTTGAACCTCATGATATTTCTTTAGATTCAATCCTCCAATTTGTCTAAGTCACTCTGAATCCTAGCCCTACCCTCCAGCATATCTTCTACTCCCCCAGCTTGGTGTCTTCTTCAAACTTGCTGAGGGTGCACTTTATGCCATCTTCCAGGTCATTGATGAGGGCATTAAACAAAACCGGCCCCAGGACCGACTCCTGGGGCACTCCACTTGATACCAGCTGCCAACTAGACATCAAGCCATTGATTACTACTCTCTGTGCCCGATGTTCCAGCCAGTTTTCTGTCCACCTTACAGTCCATTCATTCAGCCCATACTTCCTTAGCTTACCTGCAAGAATGTTGTGGGAGACCGTATCAAAACCCTTGCTAAAATGAGGGTACACCACATCTACTGGTCTCCCTCCATCCACAGAGCCAGTCACTTCATCATAGAAGGCAGTCAGGTTGGTCAGACATGACTTGCCCCTGGTGAATTCATGCTGGCTGTTCCTAATCACCTTTTTCTCCTCCAAGTGCTTAGAAATGGATGCCTTGAGGATGTGCTCCATGATTTTTCCAGGGACTGAGGTGAGGCTGACTGATCTGTAGTTCCCTGGATCCTCCTCTTTCCCTTTCTTAAATATGAGCACTAAGTTTTCCCTTTTCCAATCATCTGGCTCCTCTCCTGATTGCCATGAGTTTTCAAAGATGATGGCCAATGGCTCTGCGGTCACATCAGCCAACTCCCTCAGCACCCTTGGGTGGAGTCCATCCGGCCCCATGGACTTGTACACATCCAGCTTTTCTACGTAGTCCCTAACCTGTTCTTTCACCACTGAGGGCTACTCGCCTCCTTCCCAAACTGTGCTGCCAGGTGCAGTAGTCTGGGAGCTGACCCTGCCTGTGAAGAGTAAGGCAAAAAAGGCATTGAGCATTTCAGTCTTTTCTGCATCCTCTGTCACAAGGTTGCCTCCCCCATTCAGTAAGGGACCCACACTTTCCCTGATCCTCCTCTTGCTACTGACATATTTGTAGAAACCCTTCTTGTTACCCTTCACATCCCTTGCTAGCTGCAGCTCCAACTGCACTTTGGTCTTCCTGACTTCATCCCTGCATGCGCGAGCAATACTCTTATAGTCTTCCCTAGATATTTACACATTTCCACTCCTTATAAGCTTCCTTTTTGTGATTTAGTTTACTGAGGAGCTCCATGCTAAGCCAAGCTGGTCTTGTCTTCTGCCATACTTGCTAGTCTTCCTGCACATCGGGAAGGTTTGTTCCTGCACTCTCAATAAGGCTTCTTTGAAGTACAGCCAGCTCTCCTGGACTCTTCTCCCCCTCAGTCTGGCTTCCCAGGGGATCCTGCCTATGAATTCCCTGAGAGAGTGGAAGTCTGTTTTTCTGAAGTCCAGGGTCCTTACTCTGCTTCCCCCTTCCTTCCTTTCCTCAGGATCCTGAAATCAATCATCTTGTGGTCAGTGCTGCCCATGTTACTATCCACTACTACATTCCCCACCAATTATTCCCTGTTTGTGAGCAGCAGGTCAAGAAGAGCATGGCCCCTAGTTGGCTGCTCCAGCACTTGCACCAGGAAGTTGTCCCCAACACTCTCCAAAAACTTCCTGGATTGCCTGTGCGCTGATGTATTGCCCACCCAGTAGATGTCAGGGTGATTGAAGACCCCCATGACAACCAGAGCTAGTGATCAGGAAACATCTGCTAGCTATTTGAAGAAAGCCTCATCCACAACTTCCTCCTGGTCTGAAGGTCTATAGCAGACGCCCACCATCACATCAACCTTGTTGCTTTCCCTTCTGACCTGTCTCTAGTGGGTTATGGAATAGAGAAAATCCCACACAATTTACTGATTCGTTTTGATGCACTGGCTGGGGGAGTATTGATTGCACGATTTCACAATGATTACAAGTTTAATTTATACAACACAACGTTATTTTAAAATTCTTTGCTACGTATATAACACTGCTTAGCTTTAAGAAACACCACAAACATTAAGAACACAATAATTACATATATCAGAAACAATGCTCCGAATGCACTTCCTTCCCAAACAATGCTATATGAATTAGTATTACAAAAACAACTACAATTACAACTAAAAGTTAAATTTGAATCAATACTATTATTTTTCATAATATACTTACAATCCTAGAATTCCGAGAAGCCAAACACCTAAATATGGTTTCGTTCCTCAGTAGTACAATTTAATGGGTTGGCCTCAGTAGTACAGTTCAATGGGCTCGCCTCAGCAATACGATTCAATGGGCTGGCCTCAACAGTGATAGGTCTAAGTCCCCTTCCTTCAGTCCCTTTCATGTGCTCCGCGGCTTCAGCGTGAACTAAGAGATTCGTGTTCACGGAGAGGGTGGTTCAGGTGATCAGTCTGATCCGGCCTACACTTGCGATTCTTCCTTCGTTGTTCTGCAAGTATAGTCACCTCCAATTTGGGAGAGTAAGTTACAGTTTTTATTGAGTGAGTTACCATCTTGGGCTCCTCCTACTCAAACTTGTCATTACCCCCAAATTTGGGCTCGGATCTTACTCAACAGATTCTTTTGCTTAGTAATTAGTTTCTTTTGTTGATCATTTGAATTACTTTGGGGAACTTCCATACCACTGCAAGTGACCTTTTCTTACCAATCTGGTCAAAAGGCTCTAGGGTTTGATCTCTCGGAACTCGGGATATTTGCTTAAGGATCATTGTTAGGTTCTCTTTGTAAAAGACTTCTAAAGATAAAATTCAAGAGTTAAAACTTTAAGCAAAGTCTGGATCTTCCACACGTAGTCCAAAACAATGACCTAGATAAGGAGATAAATCTTATCTTCTTCCTGAAACTGGCTAATGGGCAACCATTACAAACATTCAAACTATTTCATTCAATATGACATGACCCTAACCCAGAGACTCAACAGACCTATCTCCAGCCTCATACTGGAGCTCTGAGCAATCGTATGGCTCTCTCACATAAAGTGCAACCTCTTCTCCCCTGCCAGTCCTTCCTGAACAGTGTGCATCCATCCATGACAGTGCTCCAGTCATGCGAGCTATCCCACCAAGTCTCTGTTACTCCAATCATGTCATAGTTCCATGACTGCAAGGACTTTCAGTTCTTCCTCCTTGTTTCCCAGGCTCCATGCATTTGTGTACAGACACCTGAGGTAGCTAGTTGATTGCCCTGATTTCTCAGGAAGTATGAAAGCACCTCCGCTGTTGCCCCTTTCTATTTGCTCTTCTTCCAGGTCTCTCACTTCCCCACTTAGCTCAGGGCTTTGGTCTTCATCCCCTGGCAAACCTAGTTTAAAGCCCTCCTCACTAGGTTAGCAAGCCTGTCTGTGAAGAGGCTCTTTCCTCTCTTTGTCTAGTGGATCCCATCTCTTCCCAGTAGTTCTTCTTGGAACATCATCCCATGGCCAAAGAAGCCAAAGCTTTGCTGGCGAAACCACCTGTGTAGCCAGGTGTTGATCTGCAGGATGCACCTACTCCTGCCCGGGCCCTTTCGCTTGACCAGAAGGATCAACGAGAACACAACCTGAACACAACCCCAGAACCTTCACCCTTGCACCCAGAGCCCTGTAGTCACTTTTGATATGCTCAGGGTCTCCCCTGGCAGTATCATTGGTGCCTACCTGGGGTAGTAGTCAGAGGGCTGGATGAGCCTTGGAAGTCCTTCCATGACATCTTGGATCCAGGCTCTTGGCAAAGCAGCAGACCTCCCAAGACAACAGGTCAGGTCAGCAGATGGCTCCCTTTGTCCCCTCCAGAAGGCGGTTTCCAACAAGCACCACCCATCGCTTCTTTTTGGTGGTGATCGTCTTGATCCTTCCCACCTTGGAGAGGCCTGGCCTGTCTTCCTCCAGCAATAGAATGTGCTCCTCCCTCTCTGCTGCTAGGGCTGCATATCTGTTCTCCAGATGAACCACTGCAGGTGGAGGTGAAGATCTCCGCTTGCTGCCAGAAGTCACAAGCCTCCAGCTTCTACCCTTTTGGGTGTCCATGTCCTATCTCTTCTCTAGCGCAGTGTCTGGTATTTCTTCCTTCAAAGTCCTAGTGGTCTCTTCCAGCACTGAACTGATGAACGCCTCATGGCAGAGGATGCTTTCAAGCCTCACCACCTCCTCCTGTAGTTCTCTTGCCTGTTCCCTGAGAGACACCACTAGGAGGCACCGCCTGCACCGCAGGCACTCCCCAACCTGGTCGTCACTGGAAGGAAGCTACAGTCTCCACAGCACTAAACGTGGACCTGGGTGGAAGCGTTGATTGTCGGCGGTCCTGCCTGGACAGAAGCCTCACAGGTGCAAGCAGTGGCAATGGCTTTGGCATTGCAGCATCTTCCAGCTATTTCCCTGGGTTTCTTAATCTGCTTTCTTTCTCTTACTGCTCTTCTTCCAAGCAGACCATCCCTAGCAAACTCGCCTGGAACTGGGTTTGTTGGTCCCAAAGGGTTCCTTTTATTCTCTGCTTCCTCACCCAAGCTGAAAGACTTGCCCTTCTAAAAAGCGGGGGAGGGCCCATGAACTGGCTGGGGAACTGGTCTGCGAAGTGCCTGCAAACTGCTTACCCTGTTTGTAGGCCCATGTCACTGGTGAACAGGGGTTGCAGGATGGTAAGTTCTTGAGGCAGGACCAACCTTATGTGTTTGTGTACACACATGACAGGTGGACTCTGAGCTTGGCTGAGGCATCTAGGTGCTACTGTAATATAATTATAAGCATCAAATGTATATTTACAGACAATATTTACATCTCCTACATTGCTATGTTTAAGTTGTGTAATTTACTGTTATCTTTGGGCTTCACACAGATCTTTAAATCTAGTGGTGACTCAATGTTAATAGGAGGTACAGAAATTAAATAAATTCTGTAATCCAGTGATTGAATAACATGCTGTGTTGGACGCATTGCTGAAGTTGTTATAACTCCTTTTCTGTCAACCTACTGTACTCCTATTTTGCCAGGAAAAAAAGTACAGCTCATTCATTTACAGCCTAAATATAATGGCTACAAACAAGTGGCACTCATTGGAAACTGGAGTACCATTAACTGAGGCCTGCTTACTTTCCAATTATGCACTTTACAACTCTCATAACTTTTCCTCCCCTCTTTTCTGCACATTTAACACAATTTGCCATAACAGCTTTAAACTTATCTTTCTCCAACATAGTGGCTAAATACATTGCTAATATAAGAAATGACCCGGCACAAGTGAAAATGTGATCGTGAGATAACTATGCATAAGTAATACATTTGTCCCATGATGCAGTTTTAATTTATATTTGGGTACATTAGTCACCCATAGAGGAGGTCAATTAGTGAGCAGCTATATCTAAAAGATGATGGCCTGGGCTTCCCCTACATATATCATTCTGATGCTGGAAGTATTGTGAGTGCCAGTTCCTGGAGTTTGTTTGCACTTCTCATATCAAGGAATCCCATCATCTAGATTTGTGAATCTTAGAAGAACATCACAGAGGACTCTTATCCCTACACAGCCATCAAGACCTACCTGCAGCCACCAAATATCAAAGCTCCAGTAGAAGCACTTCAGTTTCATGTGTTTCTATCCAGACTTCCAGCTCATGTAAGCAAGTGCAGCTCCATTGACTTAAATGAAGTTGTGCTGCTCTACACCAGCTGAGACTCTAGCTCTGTGAGTGCATGTGTGCGCTAAGATGGGCATGGGTGTTAATGCTGCTTTTTTTCCTTGATGTTTAGTGCCTTTTTATGAAAAACATCTTGGCAACCTTAAGTTAATACCTCTGGTTTTGAGGTCGCTAGTGGATTTGAACTAAGGGGCAGTTTTAACATAAATCTGGCATGTGACAAAATTGTGCTGTAAGAGAAACACATTTTCGGGGGAAAAGTTGGGTTTCATTTTTAACTTATCCAAGCTACCATACTTCAAAATGGCACCCCCAGATAATCTAGTCGGTAGCCAGGCTATGCTTGGCAGCATGTTGCCTAGTCTTTGGGAGAAGAAAGTGAAGAAAATATACTTTAGTAATATGGCTTGCCGAAGTGTCTAATAAGAAGTGTTATGAATATGTCACCCTGCAATTTAAGATAACAAGTTTCTTTTGGTGGCTATCCAAGCTGCCAGGGAAGCATCCCTATTCCTGACAGAAAGTTTCCTATCTCAGTGCTAACATTTAGGCGTAATATTAGGCCAGGCAGCATCTAACCCAATTCTGTCCATAGCCTGTCCTCTGCTGAAGTGTGAATAGAGTAGGACAAAAGATATCAAAAGAATTCCTTGGAGGAATGAATTAAAATGTCTTGCTGGACCTATAATTAGAGTCAATAAGGAATCCTAAGATGAACGGTCTTTTTTCCTGACAAAAACACTGAAACACTTTTTTGCAGAGGTATCTGGGTTTTGGGTAACTTTCCTTAGACAAAGCTTCTCGGATCCTGGAGTGAAATTTCTGGTTGGAAAAAGATTGTGAGACCAAGGCATTCCAGAATGGTCAGTACTGCTGTGATTGGTAGGGTGCTCTCTTGGGATGTGGGAGGTCTGTGTTCTGGTCTATGCTCCATGTTGGGCCAGTAAAGGATGTGAGCTTTGCTTTTCCGTATTTCACCTGAGTGGCTGCGGGCTTGTTTAGGATAGTTTCTCCCCCTCCAAAAATGTCAAAAGGGCTAGTTCTTTTTTTTTTGTTTACAACAGAATAAAACAATCATATTAAGCATATTTATAAATGTGCTTACAGTTAGACTATATAACTTGGCTTTAGTTTTACTGCTCATGCACCCAATTATTCTTTTTGAAGCTTTCTTGTTATGTTTAACACATTAATGATAACATCTTTAATTGCCCAGGATATCTATCTATCTGTATATCGAGAGAGCGAGAGATATCTATATCTATAGATAGGAGCAAGAATCAGACCTTTCTGCATGTTACCCTATCAGCTTTAGGTAATCCATAACATTGAAATGTAGGTCAACCAGAGCTTTTTAAAACAGATGGAAATTTAGTAGTTTACTGTGGCTCGATGGATGGATGCCCCCCACAAGGCTGCCAACTTCTCCAGTTCCAAACTGCAGAAAACAGCTCCCAAAATCCGCTTATTGTAACTCATTTTCATTCCAGAACCACCAGTGCACTGTACAGAAGGCTTCTGTACATACTCAGCACTGAAATGCTTCTGATGATGATGATAATTAGAATAGTTCAGTGGTGTTTTAGAGGACTCTATCTTTAGTTTGCTGACAACGAAAGTATTTTCATATGGGAGATTTCATTAGTGTAAATATTCAGAGAGAGTTATAAAAACACAGTTGTTCTGAGCAAAACCAAGAGCTGGAGGAAGTCCAAATTTATTTCTACACATTTTGGATTTATATTTTCATATGCAGAATCATAGATGTTGCTGTTATACTAATATGATATTCATAGTACAATGATATGGTTGTCCCATGTTTTGCATTTCTATAGAGCAGGGCAGAGAAATGGGTGGAAGGAATATTTCTGCTTCTGCAGGAGTCCCCTAATTATACTTGCTACCTATGCATGGTGAGCAGGAAACATGTAGCGAGCTTTGGTGGCTTTTGGCATAAGTCTGGAGCAAGGCTTGACCTTGAACC